>NW_027507887.1:1582500-2224136 GCF_037356315.1 Lithobates pipiens | reverse complement strand
AGGCACAGCAGACAGCGTTGTAGGTGCAAAAAACAAAAGATGCCGTTTATTTATGCTACATGCAGTGAAACATATAACAGCCAAACAAAAATAAAACATGAAAATAAATCCTGGTCAGCTTGACCTCTAATTACACACTTGGATTCCCTGTCTAACAACTGAGTGCAGCCTTGTGCTGCACCAGTCCCTGTCTCTGTTGTAGAGGTTTCCCACACAGGCGTTAACTCACCGCACAGTACAGGTGTCACACTCCCCAGTCTATACAACACAAAACTGGTTCCAGGATGGAGCATCTCCCTAAGCATGCTGGGGTTTTTTGTAGAGGTCTTAATGAGCCCACTTACTTCAGCTGGGCTCATTAACTCTTCCCCTCTAGTTGTACAAGTCTGCATAAAGCCTGAATCTTGGGCACACATATTTCCCATCCTGGATACAACCAGGTGACTTTACCTGCCTGCTGCCACAATATGTACAATACATTTCCATGGACTACCTCAGCTGAGGCATAAAGACTTCTTGCAAGCCTGCAAAGAAAGTACACAAATATGTTGCAATTTGTATGACCTAACAAAATAATTGAATTGAGTAGAACGGCTAGGTCTGGCTGAAGATTGTTGTGCCACATCCAGTAATGTTAGAAAAGAAAAGGGAGTTCCCCTGGTGGTGGATTTTTTAGGCACGTACACAAAATATATAGCAAAATACAAAATTCATTTAATGGGGTAAAATCATGCCATGAAGAAAAAAAACAGCAATATACAGAAAGTAAATTATCCATGCATGTTATCGATATAATTAACCACAATGTAAGTTTCCTTACGCGTTTTGGAGCCTTGGGAATCTTTTCAGGGGTCAGATATACAGTATGGAATATAATTCTATTGAAATACAAATAGCAGATCATTAGAATAGTAGACAAATTTGGGGGAGGGGGAAGAAAGGTATTAGCATCTATAATGGTGTACTTACATAACAATGATGCTATATGTAAACGATGATTAAAAACAAAAAGGATAGGTCAAAAAAAGTGCATGTAGGTGGCTCCTGAGCTTCAGGAAACTCCATCAATATGTAGCATTCAGCAAAGGCGGTAAAAACTGTGTAGCCATGGATTTTAAAGCCTCAGAAAGAAAATGTGTCTTTCACGCGCATGCGGGAGAGGCACTGAGGTGGACAAATTGTTGCACCCAACCTTAAGAAGATAAAGACAAGAGACAGAGGGTAGCACAGTGAAGAAAGAGAAAAAAAAAAAGGGGGGGGGGATTTTTTTTCCTACAAAAAAGGATTGTAGGATAGTATGTACTGCTAGAGTATAAACATTATAGAAAACCGGTATAGATAATTAAATTAAAGAATTTCAAAGATCACTGGAGTGTAGCGCCCTTTAAAATAAATATATAAATGAACTAGCAAGCTCCAATAAAAAGTAAAGACTGCATAAAGAAAACTTAGAAAAATCCAATAAAACTAATGTTACTGTATGTAGCACCCTCTACCCGGAGGTAGGTGCTAGAATAGGATTTTTCTAGGGATCTAAGATATCAGTGTAGGCAAATTTAGACAGGCCTGTGCTTTAGGTTAGGCCTGTTTGTTTTGATTTGAGATTGGGAGTGTTTAGTGTAGTGGTGGGTGTGACCACCTGTGCTTTGACTCAGAGACGCCTCCCCTGCTTTCAGAAAGATTGTTCTGGAACAGAAGTTGGACCTAAGGTTTGAGTAGCAGGCATTTCCAGAATTAAGGTCTGCATGCCATTATATTTGCCACCTATATTCTATGCGTTAGACTGACCCCTGCAATCTTTGACGGAAATTCAATTTTCATCCATAAATTGAAGAAGTGTTTGTTAGCTCCATACCAGTGTGTCCATATATTGGAATGAATTGCGTAAAACTCCACTGGGCCACTAGGTAGTACATAGTAAAATATGACTGTCAGTTGGTCAAAATGTGCTATGTCAGGGGTTGAGTCAACAGAAATTTAATAATATTTGGCTTTATCTCTTTTACAATCTGCTGTAGCACTTGCTGACCAATCAGTTTAATAGATGATAAGTACGATATGTGACCTCTTCCCTTGTTGCCATGCTTTTGAATATGGTCAGCAAGAAATGGATCATATTCAGCTAACAGCTCAAGACAGCCCAAATAATTTCCATTATGTATGGATCCAATAATTTCATCACTTCCTGGAAAAAGGAAGACCTCTTGATGACAATCGTTTTATCACACTCAGGATGCGACAAAGTATTTCATGCCAATATTTTTTCTGACTTTCAAACTGTTTAACAAGACCTTTGTATATTCGTTGGCCAGAAATTTTTCTCCTTGATGAGGTCTTCAATTGCTTTTCCATGGCCAGCATTATTTTCATGCCTGCTTAAATCTCTTGTGGCATGTCGCCAATCTGAATACCCTTTTGAAGCCAAATGGGTTTCCTCTTTTGAAAATAGTTTGCAAAATGCACAAAAAACTTTGCCAGTTTCGGAGAATAACACAGCCATTCACGCTTAACTTTTTCTCCGTTCAACTGTTCCTCAGAAAAACAAAGACTTTGTACAGTGGCTTGTAAAAGTTTCACCTGGACATGTCTTTTCTGAAGCTCTAAAATCACTGTCCATATGTTGACAATCAACTCCTTTTTGGCAAAAATATTGCCTCAAAGCATCACAGATATTTCAGTCTCCAATATCATCATCTGAATCAATTTCCTCTTGCTGTTCTGAGTCCAACTCAGTGGATCCACTTGCTCCTGCACTAGTTTCACTTTCATTTGATGCATGTGAAACAACCAAACTTGAACTGACATCAGCTTCACTGGTTGAACTTGAAGATGAAGCAAGTATCAGTTGCACCACTTGTTCCAGGTGTGCTTTCTACAAAATTCTGTAATTTTTTGGTGTTGGACAAGAGTTTTTTTAATTTGTTTTTCTTCCTATTTCTTGGTGTTCACTTTCTCCCAACCACTATGTTTTTTCATCCTTCTGTGTAAAAAAACAGTACTTTCTCCAGGAGCTCCTTAACACCATAGGCCCATGCAACCGTGCAGAAGGCCACATTGATTTATTTGGCATTTGTAAAGCCAGCTCTACTTACATATACAGCGGGTAAAATAACTAACTATTGAACACGTCATTTTTTCTAGGTAAATATATTTCGAAATGTGCAATTGACATGAAATGTTTACTACATGCAATCCATACATACAAAGACACCAAAACAAAATACGTTCAGAAATGAAATTCTGTGTAAATAATGTAATGACACAGAGAAAAAGTATAAAACACGAAGAAAGGGAGGATCAAAAAGGCATGGAAAGCCAAGACACCAGCTGAAATCTATCAGTAATTGGAAAGCAATCCTGCCCCTTGTCAGTACAAATTAATATAAGCTGGTTCAGTTTAAACCGATGGCCTATAAAAAGGTGTCTCATTACCAAGGTGTCACACAAGAAACATCTCATGATGGGTAAAAGCAAAGAGCTCTCTCAAGACCTTCGCAACTTTATTGTTTCAAAACAAACCGATGGTATTGGTTACAGAAGGATTTCTAAACTTCTGTATGTTCCAGTGACCACTGTTGGGGCATAATCCGGAAGTGGAAAGAACATAATTTCACCATAAACAGGCCATGACCATGTGCTCCTCGCAAGATTTTTGACAGAGGAGTTGTCAGGAAAGGTTTCCTCCACTGGTAATATCGATCATTTGGCGTGCAGTACTGAGATTCACCAGCAGGTGTCTCCTGGCAGTTTGGAGCTGTCAGAAGAGCTTTTCCCTGCTGGAATGTCATCTTTGGGCCGCAGTACTGGTGTCCACCAGCGGAGGGATCCTGGCAGTGTAGAGCAGGCATTACCTTCTGCAATCAGGTGTCACATGACTGATAGCAGCCATTATATAAATACCCGGCAAGTGCACACACACCTTGCCCTGGTATTGTCCTTGTGCCCTGACCTGCAGCCTGTTTATCTGTTACCTGATCCTGAACCTTGATTTCTGCTGCCTGTACCTGTTGTACCTGATCCTGTCTATTCCTGCTTCCCTGGAACCTTGTCCTACAACCTGATCCCTTTCTCCTTGTCTCCCCCCCCCCCCCATCTGCTGACCTCCTGTTTATGATCCTGGCCTGGATTGACTACGATTCTGGTACTCCCTTTTGCTACATATACTGGTTAGTTTGTTTATCATCACTGTTTGGTTTGTTCACTCAGTTTGTATTGGTGGTATGTTCACATTTATATGCATTTACTTTAATAAAACTTACTTTCACCTATTTATGTCTGGTTCACTCTGTCGCAGTCACACAGTTCTGGTCACATCTAGTTTATGACAGGAGTAAAAAGAATTATCAGAAGGGTTGTCCAAGAGCCAAGGCCCACTTGTGGAGAGCTTCAGAAAGACCTGAAATTAGTAGGTACAATTGTTTCGAAGTAAACAATAAGTAATGCACTCCTCCACATGGCCTGTACGCACGCTCCATTGCTGAAGAAAAAACATGTTGAAGCTTAGTTAACATTTGCTCCACAACATTTAGACAAGCCTGTGAAACACTGGGAGAATATAGTCTGATCAGAGGAGACCAAAATGGAACTCTTTGGATGTGTCAGGCTAGGAGCAGCTAACAGATAACAGTTCAGGTGTGCTGATTATACAAAGAGTTCAAAGAACAAGAGCACATACCATGAGCAGGTCTAAGCAGAGCAGGTCAGCTGGGACTTGTAGTTCACTGTGGCAGGTGAGGGTAGATGATTGTTGGACCTTGTAGTTCACTGCTGCAGATGAGGGCACTACAGTAGAATCTGGCAAAGCATAGTCTAGGCAAGCTGGATCATACACAGGTAGATCAGAATCCAAACGGTACTGAATCAGAAGCGAGCAAGGAGGGTCAAACAAGCCGGGTCATACACGAAAGACACAGAGCAGATATCGAAAACAAAAATAGGGAAAGGGGCCTATACATGGAACACTCCAACCATGGACTAGCCAAACATCCCCCAGTGGAATAAAGGACTGTCTTGATACCCAGAAAATATAACAGATATAATTAAAATGTTTTTTATTTAAACAAAAAAAATATATATAAAATTAAATTTTTTTATATTACACCTTCTAGATTTCATCCTCAACAAGAACTTCTTTACCTTCATGGATCAGATCTATTTACAAACCCAGGGTGTGGCGATGGGGACGTCCTGTGCACCATCATACATGAATCTATATTTGGGTGGCTGGGAACGGTCAATTTTTGCTGATGAATCTTTACAACTTTATTTAGACTGTGTACTCTGTTGGTATAGATTTATAGACGATCTCTTTATTATTTGGACTGGTACCATCCAGGATCTTGAGGATTTTGTTAAAATACTCAATATAAATACATTCAATCTAACCTTTACATACACCTATCATCCAGAAAATATTGCTTTTCTGGATCTCAATATCATCAAGGATGACTCCGGTAAACTGATTACCAACTTGTACCGGAAATCAACGGCCGGCAACACTTTATTGCATGCCACAAGTTCCCATCCCCGCCCCTTAGTGCATAGTATACCTTACGCCCAATATTTAAGAATAAGAAAGAATTGCACTACAGACCAGGACTTCGTTTACCAAGCCCAAGTGCTATGTGAGCGCCTGCTAAACCGAGGTTATACACGTTCCAATTTGAGGAAAGATTTTAACAAGGCCTATAGCCGTACACGAGAGTCCCTACTATATGGCCCTCCTCGGCCAGACCATCCCCCCACAGTTAAAATTATCACTAAATACTCTATGCACCATAATACACTCAGGAAGATACTGTCAGAGCATTGGCACCTTTTGACGGACTACCACACCTTGGGCAAATACATAAAACCGACCCCGGAATTGGTGTTCAGAAGGGCTATAACCCTAGGGGATAAAATTGACTAAAAGTCACTATAAAATAGCTACACGAGATTGGCAAGGTCCCCGTGGCACTTACCCTTGTGGGAGTTGTCCACACTGCCCTTGGATCTTGGAGGGAATGACCTTCAACCTCCCCAATGGAGAAAGTTTTATCCCCCCCCCCAACCACGCTTATTGCAGCACTAAAGGTGTAGTTTACCTGATGGTCTGTGCCTGCAAGGCCTTTTATGTGGGTAAGACCATCAGGGAACTGCGCTAAAGGATGGGGGACCACCTCTATTACTCCTCAGGTGGTAAACTTACTGCGGTGGGTCGCCATATTGGTATCCACCATCTATACCAACCTGAGGTAGTCAAGTTCTTTGTCCTTGAGGTGGTCAATGAGGATAAACGTGGAGGAGACTGGGATAGGGAAATCCTAAGATGGGAAACTTACTGGATAGACGGCTAGACGCCTTAATACCCCCTGCGTTAAATGAAACCAAAACCTACAAATACTTTCTTAAATGATGGCAACTCCAATTTGTTCTTTATTTTTCTCTTCTCCTTTTTCTTCCCTTTTCTTCTCCCTTCTTCTTCTGTTTCTTTCTACTTTGTGGATTTTTCTGATCCCATCTCTCCCATCTGAGTCTTGTCCTTCCTCCACCTGTGGAAATGGGCCATGCTGTCTGATCTCCTAATTTTTTGAGTACTGTTGCGGCATCTTTTTCCTTTATGGTTTATTCCTCCATACCCTGGACGAATATTTTCTAAATTATCCTAATAATTATTTATTATTTTTCCCTAGATTCCTTTAGAATCTTGGTGAGATGTGACAAGGCCACTTTAAATATGTTTTGAATTTTTGTGTTTTTTTGTTTACCCCCTTTTTTTTTAATGTAATGCAGAGCTTTGTGACGAACAGCTGGGGATTTCCCTATGCGGACTATGGACATTAGGAGGAAGCTCCTAGGGGCGGGCATGCGCCTCTCCAACAGACCTGGACTCCTCCCCCGTTTGGGAGAGGGTCCGGTCTGATAGCATCCGATCACGTGGAAATCTCCATGGTGATCGGAGGCTTGTGCGCCCTGCCACACAGTGGCGCATGCGCACATGGAGCGGCGGACCCGGTGGCGCCATCGCTCGGCGCCTGGCGCCGTTCGTTTAATGCCGCCGGGTTGGAGGTTAAAAGGGGAGCCATAATGGCCCCCTGCTAGAGCGGCTCCTCCACCTGGATGTTTGGCGCAGCAGACGGCGGCACGATCAATTCCCCGGTAACTATCTTCTACAGATCTGGCCTCTATTGTGTCTGGCCTCTAGCTTTTTCTGCATTGGGGGGGGGGTCCTAATATATTATATACTTGCCTTATTAGGACTAACATCTCTGGCCAGAACAAAACAAAGGCACCTTTTGCCTCTGGAACTGGGGACTGATGACAGGGGATTAACCTTATGCAATCACTATATCTAGCTGCACCTCTAGGGACTGTCTGTGATTACTGCAGCCATTTCCAACGTGGACCATACCACGATAATTGCCGTTAAGTATATTGGTATGTAAAAAACGTTATTGAATTTAAAAATATTAATGTCTAAATGGTATAAGAATACACCAAGACTGATGATATTGGTGTTATTTTTCTTTTCCTTTTCTAGCCGGCTCTATTTATATAAACCTCCTGTGTCCGCCCCGAGGGTGGCTAAGCCCATTGGGTAGGGACCACCCGTGTTCCAATTTTGGTCCGCAACTTGGTATCCTATAGCGGTGAGCCACTTGCTCTGTAATACTAAAAATGTTTATGATCAATAAATACACTGTATATTATGAACTTTGATATGTGCTCTGTATATTCTATTATCAATGTTGACGCTATATGTTTAATTGTAGATAGTACCAAGACTTTCCTGAAGAAGCCACAAACAGTCGCGAAACTAGTTGAAAAAATGATCAACTTGGATACTAATCATACCATCCAAACACACGATTGTGTGGTGTAACTATGTTGTGTGTCAACAAATGTTTTTAATTTTATATATATATTTTGTTTAACCACTTTCAGACCGGACCATTTTGCTGGTAAATGACCAGAGGTCTTTTTACAATTTGGCACTGCGCTGCTTTAACTGGTAATTGCGCGGTCATGCAATGTTGTACCCAAACAAAATTTGCGTCCTTTTCTTCCCACAAATAGAGCTTTCTTTTGATGGTATTTGATTGCCTCTGCGATTTTTATTTTTTGCGATATAAACGTAAAAAAAATGATATTTTCTAATTTTTGTTATTAGAAAAATCCAATAAACTCAATTTTAGTCATACATTTAGGCCAAAATGTATTCAGCCACATGTCTTTGGTAAAAAAAAAGTCAATAATTGTATATTTATTGGTTTGCGCAAAAGTTGTCACATCTACAAACTAAGGTACGTTTTCTGGAATTTACGCAGCTTTTAGTTTACGACTGCCTATCTCATTTCTTGAGGTGCTAAAATGGCAGGGCAGTACAAAACCCCCCCAAATGACCCCATTTTGGAAAGTAGACACCCTAAGGAAATTGATAAGTGGCATGTTGAGCCCATTGAATATTTTATTTTTTTGCCTCAAGCGATTGAATAATGACAAAAAAAAAATCTTTTTTTTTTTTTACACAAAGTTGTCACTAAATGATATATTGCTCACACATGCTATAGGCATATGTGAAATGACACCCCGAAATAAATTCTGCTGCTTCTCCTGAGTACGGGGATACCACATATGTGGGACTTCTTGGGAGCCTAGCCGCGTACGGGGCCCCGAAAACCAAGCACCGCCTTCAGGCTTTCTAAGGGCGTAAATTTTTGATTTCACTTCTCACTACCTATTACAGTTTTGAAGGCCATAAAATGCCAAGATGGCACAAAACCCCCACAAATGACCCCATTTTAGAAAGTAGACACCCCAAGCTATTTGCTGAGAGGCATTTTGAGTCCATGGAATATTTTATATTTTGCCACAAGTTGCGGGAAAATTACAAACTTTAATTTTTTTTTTTTTTTTCACAAAGTTGTCACTAAATGATATATTGCTCACGCATGCCATGGGCATATGTGAAATGACACCCCAAAATAAATTCTGCTGCTTCTCCTGAGTACGGGGATACCACATATGTGGGACTTTTTGGGAGCCTAGCCGCGTACGGGGCCCCGAAAACCAAGCACCGCCTTCAGGCTTTCTAAAGGCGTTACAGTTTTGAAGGCCATAAAATGCCAAGATGGCACAAACCCCCCCAAATGACCCCATTTTGGAAAGTAGACACCCCTAAATTTAGGGGTACACTAGTGAGACTAGGTAATAAATGGCGGGTGCCCTGAAACTATAAAAAAATAACTAACCAACCAGCGTCACCTGTAACAGTTATATGGTGATCACTGGTGAAAGGGTTAACTAGGGGGCAATCAGGGGGCTTTATGCGGTAGTATATGGGGGTCCCTGGCGCTATAAAAAGCTGCGGCGAACCTAAATACCTACCTGCCTAACTAGCGTCACCTGTGACACTAATACAGCGATCAGAAAAACGATCGCTTATTAGGCTGGGTTCACACTGGAGCGATGCGGGAACGCCACGAATCCGCGGCGGGTTCCCGCATCACATGCCTCCCGGCGGCAGTTCACACTGCCCTATGCGAACTGCTGGGAGTGTCAGTGAAATGTTAATGACACCCCCAGATCAGTTTGCACATCGCAGTGCGATCTGCAAACTCGGATCGCATGGTGTGAACACCCATGCGATCCGATTCTGCTGCGGACCAAAAAAAAGGGTCCCGTGCGAGTTTGCGGCGGGTGCGGCGGGTGCGGCGGGTGCGACACGAATTCAGCCATACTATCTGTATGGCTGAACTCGAATCGCACAGAGATCGGATGTGATTTGCACTGCAGTGCGGTGCGAATCACATCCGTTCTCATAAACCGCTGCAATGTGAACCCAGCCTTAGTGACACTGGCGACGGGGGGTGATCACGGGGTTAAACCTTTATTGGGGGGGTTAGGGGGGTACCTTAGAACTAAAGGGGGCTAACCCTAACTGCCCTAACAGTTATTACAGTCACAAATGACACCCGCCGGGTGATCAGGGGGTTAAACCTTTATTAGGTAATAAATGGCGGGTGCCCTGAAACTCTAAAAAAATAACTAACCAACCAGCGTCACCTGTAACAGTTATATGGTGATCACTGGTGAAAGGGTTAACTAGGGGGCAATCAGGGGGCTTTATGCGGTAGTATATTGGGGTCCCTGGCGCTATAAAAAGCTGCGGCGAACCTAAATACCTACCTGTCTAACTAGCGTCACCTGTGACACTAATACAGCGATCAGAAAAACGATCGCTTATTAGGCTGGGTTCACACTGGAGCGATGCGGGAACGCCACGAATCCGCGGCGGGTTCCCGCATCGCATGCCTCCCGGCGGCAGTTCACACTGCCCTATGCGAACTGCTGGGAGTGTCAGAGAAATGTTAATAACACCCCCAGATCAGTTCGCATATCGCAGTGCGATCTGCAAACTCGGATCGCATGGTGTGAACACCCATGCGATCCGATTCTGCTGCGGGCCAAAAAAAGGGTCCTGTGCGAATTTGCGGCGGGTGCGGCGGGTGCGATGCAAATTCAGCCATACTATCTGTATGGCTGAACTCGAATCGCACAGAGATCGGATGTGATTTGCACTGCAGTGCGGTGCGAATCACATCCGTTCTCATAAACCGCTGCAATGTGAACCCAGCCTTAGTGACACTGGCGACGGGGGGTGATCACGGGGTTAAACCTTTATTGGGGGGGTTAGGGGGGTACATTAGAACTAAAGGGGGCTAACCCTAACTGCCCTAACAGTTATTACAGTCACAAATGACACCAATGCAAAAAAAAAAAAATGACATTGGTGTCATTGTGACTGGGGGGCAGGGGTAATTGGGGGGGGTGATCGGGGGGGTGTGAGTGTTCCTGGCATGTTCTACTGTGTAGTGTCGTGTTGGTGCAACTCACCGATCCTCTCTCCTCGGTGTCGGAACGAAAAATACCGACACGGAGGAGAGAATACATCACTTCCTCTCCTGTGTTTACATTACAGGAGAGGAAGTGATGTCACGGAGCATTTTCATTCGTCGGGAGCGATCGCGAGGGGGTGGCCATGAATGAATGGCCGTCCCCTCGTCCGGGATCGCTCCCGAACGAATACCGACCGCCGCAGGCACCGGGCGGGGGCCCGATCGGGCCCCCGACCCGTGGGCAGGCAAGGACGTACATGTAAGCCCTTATGCCTGCCCGTGCCATTCTGTCGACGTACATCGTCGTGCGGCGGTCGGCAAGTGGTTAAATAAAAACCATTTTAATTATATCTGTTATATTTTCTGGGTATCAAGACAGTCCTTTATTCCACTGGGGGATGTTTGGCTAGTCCGTGGTTGGAGTGTTCCATGTATAGGCCCCTTTCCCTATTTTTGTTTTCTATACCAAATTTATGAGGATGAGGATACCGTTTATATTATCACTATTTTTCGTTAACCTAGGCACATTTATTTATTATAACAGAGCAGATATCAGCAAGATCAAACACAAATGTAAAACTAACAGGAGCACTGACTGAATGCTGATACAGGTGATTTAAAGGTGAGCTGGCCAATCACTGTTGTTTCCCAGACAAAGGCTGTGTCAGGTGAGCGGTGCTGGGTCCTAAAGGGATTCTAGTACTGACAGGATGCCATAATACACACCATGTTTGGGGGTCACTTCACCCTAAAAACACCCCCATATCAACAGTGTGGTTTGGAGATGGGAACATCATGGTGTGGACTGGGCTTTTTTTCAGCATACGGTACTGGCAAACTTTATATCATTGAAGGAAGGATAAATGGAAAAATGTACAAAGACATTCTTGATAAAAATCTGCTGTCATCTACCAGGATGATGAAGATAAAACGAGGGTGGACATTTCAGCAAGATAGTGATCCCAAACACAAAGCCAAGGAAATTCTCAATTGGTTTCAAAGAAAGCAAATAAAGCTGTTAGAATGGCCCAGCCAATCACTTGACTTGAATACAATAGAAAATAGATGGAAAGAACTAAACAACTAAGTTCATAAAAGAGGTCCACAGAACCTTCAAGGTTTGAAGACAAGATTTCAAGATCTGAGCAACGCATGCGACTAGTTTCTCCATACAGGAGCCTGTGTCCTGAAGCTTTTATTACCAACAAAGGATTTTGTACCAAGTATTAAATACATTTCAGTTAGCAGATTCAATACTTTTCCCCCCATGACCTTCCATTTTATTACACAGAACTTCATTTCTGAACCGATTTGTTTTGGTTTCTTTGTATTTATAGATTGCATTGGTTGTTACGGAAAAATACTTTATTTTACCCTGCACAGTTCATATGGTTGCTATAAAGACATTTTTGACACATCAGCTATAATTAATGATGGACCATCAGCATCAGTGCCAGTCTACACAATAACCCACCGCATTAGTACCAGTTTCTGCAATTATATCCACCCAGCATCAGTGCCAGTTTAAGAAATAATAACCCCCATCCTAAATGGCAATTTCCATGATAATAACCGAAAACATCAGTGCCAATTTACAGAACAACCAAAAGCATTCATATCAGTAGCAGCAATAATAACCCCCAGCATGACATCAGTGGCAGTTTACACAGTAACAACCCACATCATTGGTGTCAGTAGCAGCAATAATAACCCCCAGCATGACATCAGTGGCAGTTTACACAGTAACAACCCACATCATTGGTGTCAGTAGCAGCAATAATAACCCCCAGCATGACATCAGTGGCAGTTTACACAGTAACAACCCACATCATTGGTGTCAGTAGCAGCAATAATAACCCCCAGCATCATAGATTAACATTCCCTCATATCCAATTATTCCACTATTTATTTCCACAATGTATTTTTTTTAAATAGTGACAGTGAGTTGAGAGAGAAGATTCTCCTATTGCTGTCACTAGATCCAGTGGATAGGGGAGATGCTGCAGTGGGAAGTGGGAACATGTTACATGGTCCCAAAGGTGAACTTATCCTTTAACCACTTTCCTATGGGCACTTTCATCCCCTTCCTGCCCAGGCCAATTTTCAGCTTTCAGCACGGTCACACTTTAAATGACAATTGCGCAGTCAGGCTACACTGTACTCATATGACATTTTTGGCATTTTTAATGTCAATTAAGAGCACTAAGTGTCATTTCTGCCCGCTGCTTTATTCCGCTGCTGTCAACATGAATCACTTCTGACAAGTTTTCCTGACACCAAGAAAAAAAATGGTGACAGAAGTGATTCATGTTGACAGCAGAGGAATAAAGCAGCTGGTAGAAATGACACTTAGTGCTCTTAATTTACATATGTACACACTATAGAGCGATATGCTTTGTTCATATTTCATATCTGAGGTTTACAACTATTTTAAGGCCCCGTTAATACCTGAGCTATTTGAAGCTCCATCAAAAGTGTTTTAACGCTCAACACTAGTATTGCCATTATACTGAATGGTGCCCATTCACATCTGAGTGTAGTACCGCTTGAAGACAGCAGCTCAAAAAAGTAGATGAGCTTTTTCTAGATCAAAGTCGACTGTTTTTGCCCCAGTAGACTTCAATGGGAGGGTCTGAAAGGCATGTGCTTTTATCTGGTACCTTTCAATTGCCTAAAAATAATTATAAAAAAAAGGAAAAAAAAGCTAGAAACTAGAAACTCATGCAAAAAAATCCAAAAACCTATCTATAAAATGCCAAAGATGTTCACCCAAAAAATGACCACAGACCAGAGATACAATGTATCAAGAATAAAAAGACACCAACAAGGGACCACCTGCAGCAATGGCAGAACTACCAGGGCCATAAATGTTGCTCTTGCAACTGGGCCCTGGCTGTCTGCCCACTGTGGAGCGATCCCAAGATGGCAGAGTTCGGTTCACACTGCTGCGACCCAAAGTCGGGTGACTTTCTTGCAACTTTTATGATTTAACATTGCAGTCTACGGAACCCAAATCGCACCAAAATCCCATAAAACGGTTGGAATTACTGTCCCTGTGCCTTGAGTCACATTGATTAAGAGTGCACCCACTGAAATGAATGTGTTTTGATTTTTGTCATTTTTTTACACAAATAGACCTTTTTTTTGGTGGTATTTAAACACCACAGGGTTTTTTATTTTTTGCTAAACATGAAAAAAAGAGACATTTAAAAAAATATATGTTTTTTTTAGTTTGTTATAATATTTTGCCATAAGTAATTTTATTTCTTCACTAATGTGCACTGATGAGGCAGCACTGATGGGCACAAATGAGCCAGCACTGATGGGCATTGATAAGGTAGCACTGATAAGGCTGCACTGATATGGGGCACTGATGATCTGCACTGATATGCAGATCATCAGTGATGGGCTATGATGAGCTGCACTGATAGGCAGCACTGATGAGCTGCACTAATGGGCACTGATGAGCAGCACTGAGGAGCTGCACTAATGGGCTCTGATAGGGGGCACTGACAGACAGCACTGATAGACACTGAAAAGGTGGCACTGGTGAGGCAGCACTATTATGCGGCACTGATTGGCACTTATGGGTGGCACTGACACTGATAGGTGGCACTGATAATCTACACTGATAGGCAGCACTGATGGTCAATGATAGGTGCCACTGATGAACTGCACTAATAGGCACTGATGGGTAGCACCGATAGGGCTCTGGTAGGCGGCACTGACAGGCAGCACTGATGGTCAATGATAGGTGGCACTGATGAGCTGCACTGATGGGCTCTAATAGGTGGCACTGACAGACAGCACTTATGGGCACTGATAAGGTGGCACTGGTGAGGCAGCACTATTATGCGGCACTGATGGGCACTTAAAGGCAGCACTGATGGGTGGCACTGACACTGATAGGTGGCACTGATGATCTGCAGTGATAGGCAGCACTGATGGTCAATGATAGCTGGCACTGATGAGCTGCACTGATAGGCAGCACTGATGGTCAATGATAGGTGGCACTGATGAACTGCAGTAATGGGCACTGATTAAATGCACTAAAAGGCACTGATGGGTATGCACTGATAGGGCTCTGATAGGCGGCACTGACAGGCAGCACTGATGGTCAATGATAGGGGGCACTGATGAGCTGCACTGATGGGCTGCACTGATGGGCTCTGACAGGCGGCACTGACAGGCAGGACTTATGGGCACTGACAAGGTGGCACTGATAGGTGGCGCCGATGAGCTGCACTGTTAGGCAGCACTGATAGGTGGCACTGGCACTGATGAGCTGCACTAATGGGCACTGATAGGTGGCACTAGCATTGATTGGATGGTACTGATGAGCTGCATTGACAGGCAGCACTGATAGATGGCACTGATAGGTGGCACTGGCATTGATTGGATGGCACTGATGAGCTGTACTGATAGGTGGCACTGATAGAGGGCACTGGCACTGATAGTTGGCACTGATAGAGGGCACTGGCACTGATGAGATGCACTAAATGGGCACTGATGGGCTGCCTGCAGAGTCACTGATGTGATGAGTTGCACTTATATAGACGCCGCCCCCCCAAAATGTAAGTTAACCACTTCAGTTTTCAATTCAGCCAATTTCACAAATAGAACCTATCTGCCTGAGTCTGCCATTGACCTCCCTAGCGGCTAGTGCCCATGGCTTACTTGAACTTAGTTGTGCTGTCCTTAATGCAGATACTTCTCCTGGCTCATCGCTCGCAGTACAGCCCGCATAAAAGAATCAGTCCAGTCCTTTCCCAGTCAAACCTCTTGGGATGCTGGAGAAGGCCTCTGAATGACGTCACGCCAGCTGGAACGTCAAGCTCCTCCTACAGGATGCGAGCAACCGAGCACACTCAGCCTTGGAGGCGCACTGGTACTGTCTGCATTGTCAGCAACGTTACATCAGCTTTTAATATATAGACGGTGCTGGTCGCACCACAATTACATTTGAGCTGACTGACAAGTCATATATGTGGGCCTATAAATAATGCAGCTGCCTGGCAATGACAAGGTATATAGCGGCCAGCGACCGACGGCCGGGCCATGGTGATTGACTGATTGTATGTATTTAAAGTGTTTGGGCCTATAATATGATGGGGGCCTGGAGCTGCAGCTCCAAAAGCCCCTATGTTAATCCGGCCCTGTATGGGTGGTTAACACATGCAGCACACACAGATTACAATAATGCTTTACCTTAGTGAACATTTGGGGAAAAGGTATCTGGGAAAAACAGAAGGGCATGTAAACATTGGTATCTCTTGGTACTACAAAAGGCGCCCTATTCAAAATCCACAGAAAGCTTTGTCTTCATGTTGGATAGAGGGGGAGCTCTAAACCACTGAAATATTTTGTTGGTTTCACATCTGGGTAGCACTTTGTAGATTTCCTTGACCATCCCAGCCCAGAAGGCTGCCAGAAGGAAAAAGGCCTTAATCATTAAAAAGAAAAGGAGAAAGAAATGTGATTACTTGCCACACGCCATTAGACTGGAAGGTCTCCTGTGCAAAGTGTTTGCATTATAAAAAGCATGTTTTAAGTGTAAACCCTTACAACACACTTTGACCTACAGGTAAGCCTAGATTAAGGCTTACATGTAGGTCCAAGAAATATCTCCTAAACCTACACGGTTTAGGAGATATTTGCCGAGAGACAGGTACAGCTGTCTACGGCACATGCGCCATAGACAGCGGCGCACAGGTGCACTGAGCGTGGCACCGTCAACGCCGACTATGCCGCGCGTGGTGGCTCCTGTGCACATGCGCGCGAGTGACGTCATCGCGGCTTCGCCAAATGACAGCGGCGGAGCGACGAGACCCACCGAGAAGATGGATTCGCCGGACTACAGGGGACAGCGGTGTCATCGCTGGCTCCTGTGTCAGGTAAGTGACACATAATGGATTACAATGCGATGCATTATTATTATTATTATTATTATTATTATTATTGTGCATTATGCTTTACCTTTGCAGGGAATGAAAGAGGAAGTAAACTCATCAGGGTTTACTTCCTCTTTAACCTTTGATGAAAAAAAAATGTAAAAGTGAACTAACACTGCACAAATCCATGTGTGGCAAGGTCCTGGACCTCCAAAGGCCTAATGGTGACCTCCAGAGTCAGGGATAGCTTACATCCGTCTTTGTAGAGTGGGTTACATGCAGGGCCGATGCACCCGCTAGGCGAATTAGGCAGCCGCCTAGGGCGCACTGCCGCCTAGTGGCACAGCTGACCCTTGCTTCCCCCTTTCTTCCTTCTTGTCCCACCCCCAAGCTCCTGGCAGAGCCGCTGATAGGTGACCCTGACAGCAAGGAGTTCAGTGCAGCGGACGGGTGGTAGCCTTGCGGTGTGGCATGCAGCTTCTCCCCTCTCCCTCCCATCGGCTTTCACAATGCTCCGCCTCCCACTACCTCTTTAGCCAATCATATTATCCAGGCCGCCACATTTGACCAGAAGATGTTGGCCAGAGCAGGGCGGGATGGAGAGGACCTCACCCGACATACCTGAGCATGATGAAGGTATGAGATTTAACATGATGTCACAATGCTGGCTGCAGAAACGTATCAGGGTGTTCTCCTTCTCTGGTGCTGTTTGTAGGATATGCAGTGATCACACTGATTGGGGTGACTTCCCCTCTTCTTCTCACACTGCTTCTTATCTGTGTTTTTATATACCATGAACACAGGACAGGAGAATGCTGATTAGACTTCTGCAAGACCTGCAACTTCAGCTGTTTCTATAGCTATATGTGCCATCCATGATTTGTTTGACCTTTTATTTATCTTTGAAGGAATTAGGTTGGTCAGGCTGGGAGCATCTCAGACCTGTTATTACTGTCCTCCTTTGCTTGAGAAATTACTGTTAAAAGTTTTTTTGTTTTTTGGCACATTGTTATATCTTGTAAACTCCTGTTTACACATAGTGCAGTGATCAATGTTTTTCCACACTGGTCACTGCTAGCCTAGGAAACACTTGTAGCATGCCTGCAGTCTCTGACCCTCTCCTGTACCATGTCTGCAGTCTCTGACCCTCTTCTGTACTATGTCTGCAGTCTCTGACCAACTCCTGTACTATGTCTGCAGTCTCTGACCAACTCCTGTACTATATCTGCAGTCTCTGACCCTCTCCTGTACTATGTCTGCAGTCTCTTACCATCTCTTGTAACATGTCTGCAGTCTCTGACCATCTCCTGTACTATGTCTGTATTCACTGACCATCTACTGTACTATGTCTGCAGTCTCTGACCATCTCCTGTACCATGTCTGCAGTCTCTGACCATCTCCTGTACCATGTCTGCAGTCTCTGACCATCTCCTGTACCATGTCTGTAGTCTCTGACCATCTCCTGTACCAAGTCTGCAGTCTCTGACCATCTCCTGTACTATATCTGCAGTCTCTGAGCATATCCTGTACCATGTCTGCAGACTCTGACGCTCTCCTGTACTATGTCTGCAGTCTCTGACCCTCTCCTGTACTATGTCTGTAGTCTCCGACCCTCTTCGGTACTATGTCTGCAGTCTCTGACCATCTCCTGTACCATGTTTGCAGTCTCTGACCATCTCCTGTACCATGTCTGCAGTCTCTGACCATCTCCTGTACTATGTCTGCAGTCTCTGATCATCTCCTGTACCATGCCTGCAGTCTCTGACCATCACCTGTACCAAGTCTGCAATCTCTGACCATCTCCTGTACCATGTCTGCAGTCTCTGACCATCTCCTGTACCATGTCTGTAGTCTCTGACCATCTCCTGTAGTATGTCTGCAGTCTCTGACAATCTCCTGTAGCATGTCTGCAGTCTCTGACCATCTCCTGTAGCATGTCAGCCATCTCTGATCATCTCCTGTAGCATGTCTGCAGTCTCTGACCATCTCCTGTACTATGTCTGCAGTCTCTGATCATCTCCTGTACCATGCCTGCAGTCTCTGACCATCACCTGTACCAAGTCAGCAATCTCTGACCATCTCCTGTACCATGTCTGCAGTCTCTGACCATCTCCTGTAGTATGTCTGCAGTCTCTGACCATCTCCTGTACTATGTCTGCAGTCTCTGACCATCTCCTGTAGCATGTCTGCAGTCTCTGACCATCTCCTGTAGCATGTCTGCCATCTCTGACCATCTCCTGTAGCATGTCAGCAGTCTCTGACCATCTCCTGTACTATGTCTGCAGTCTCTGACCCTCTCCTGTACCCTGTCTGCAGTCTCTGACCCTTTCCTGTAGTATGTTTTGCAGTCTGTGACCCTCTCCTGTATTATTTCTGCAATAAAGGGGGGCTACAAGTATGTTGGGTGGTGAGGGAAGAGGGCTGTGGGTGCAGTGGGTGGTAAAGCAAGGGAGGCTGCAGACACAGTAGATGATGAGGAAAGGGGCCCCAGATGTAGTGGGTGGTGATGGAAGGAATGCCTAGGCACCAGTGATGGTTAAGGCGGGGCTGTAAAGAAAATTTTAATGTATCATACAGGGCAAGGGGCTTCATAATCCAGAGCCCACCAAAATCTTCAGCACTAGGCCCATGATGCTCGTAATCCAGGCTGAACGGTCGCAAAGGTCGCACTTGGCCCTGGTGTTCACAGTGAAATAATTAAAAAGTGCACTGACAGATTGTCACACAATACACACTGGGATCTGTGATCAAAGAGTGTGTTGTGCTATTATTTAATGACACTGCACAAAGCCATGCAGTGTATGTTTTTTTTTTTTGGGGGGGGGGGAGCGCAAGTAGCTGGTCTTGCCTAGGCAAAATAGTCTAGCACCGGCCCTGGTTACATGGCATGGTGGGTGTGATGCAAGATGGAGTGATGGGCGCCAGACACTTTTTGAATGCAAAAGAGATTTATTGTCTCTCAACAGAACTATGGGAGAGCGGATTAGGGCTCACTGTAGACTTTTACTTATTGAGCTCCCAGTCTCTCACTAGACGATGTCCCTGGCCTAGCAGCCTGGGGCAGCATAACACACATCCACCCAGACAGCCATCCAGGTGACACAGAACCCGACCCCCTGACTAGGTATAAAATAGGAGACCTAAAATTAAAAAGGCAAAACATTTGAGGATACACATACACCTCCCCCCTCCAAATACATACATTTCTGTCAGGTAGCACCAGGCATAAAAATGTAAGAAAAATATGGCCGAATTAAAAATGCAAAAAAAATGTAAGGGTTTATTCATCAATAACAAAACATTCACTCCTGAGGGGAGGAGAAGCAGCAGTACACCAAGCTTCCTGGTGAATGGCTGTGCGGAGGAAAGGGGGGGGGGGTGTCAGGACAAGTCTGATTATTGGAGGAGAGCAGCCTGAGTTCCCAGCATAGCTAGAGAACTGAACATGATGTGTTCTCTTGCTTAGTGTGGTCAGTTTTTAATAGGAAAGCAGAGGGACTGGCAGGAACACCAGGGATTTCACACAATAGAAGCAATACAAAGAGAACAGGATACTTTTTCATACAAGTACATGGTACACTGAGCACACAGCAGGAATTTGAAATGCTGGGGTAACGAACACCACTTGCCGACCGGCTCCTGTACATATATGTCGGCACTTTGAAGATGGATATCTCGGTAAGGGCATCAGCTGCTGCCATCTTTTCAGGAGCAGGTCGTATTTACGATAATGGTGGTCTCTGCGGTGGCTTCGCCACGAGATCACCGTTATCGTCGGCGGGAGAGGGCGGAGGCGATCAGGTCCTCTCTGTGCCTGGGTATGGAGACGAGTAAGGCTAGAGCCCCGTACACACGAGCGGACTTTTCAACATCCAAAGTCCGACGGACTGATTCCGTCAGACTATTCGATCGTGTGTGGGCTGCAACGGACTTTTGACTCGCCAAAGTCTGAAGGACTTTAGAATATGGAACATGCTTCAAATTTTTGCGAAGGAACTCCGCCGGACCCGGTCCCTTCGAAAAATTCGCTCGTGTGTATGCTATTCCGACGGACTAAAACCGACGCTAGGGCAGCTATTGGCTACTGGCTATGAACTTCCTTATTCGAATCCAGTTGTACGTCATCACGTTCGAATCCGTCGGAGTTTAGTGTGATTGTGTGTGGCCAAGTCCGCTCAGCCGAAAAGTCCGTCAGAACTCTGTCGGAACTCCGACAGAACTCCGGCAGAACTCCTTCGGAAGTCTGTCGGACATAAGTCCTCTCGTGTGTACGGGGCTTAAGATGGCCCCCACCCGTCTCCATACCATAGCAGGGCAGAAGCGAAGTCAAAACGTCACTTCCGCCCACAGCTCTTAAAGGTACATTTTTTCAAAGTCATTTTTTTCAAATGACAACATTTTTATTTTTATTGCATTTTTGTCCAAATTAGAGATCTGAGGACTTTTTGACCCCAAATCCCATATTTAAAAGGTCCTGCCATGCTTTTTTCTATTACAAGGGAAGTTTGCATTCCTTGTAATAGGAATAAAAGTCACCCAAATTTTATTTTTTTAAATAAATAATAAAATAAAAAAAATGTAAAGCTCCCCGTCCCGACGAGCTTGCGCGCAGAAGCGAATGCATACATGAGTAGCATCCTCATATGTAAATGGTGGTCAAACCACACATGTGAGGTATCTCCGCAATCGTTAGCGCGAGAGCAATAATTTTAGCCCTAAACCTGCTCTAAAAATAGCGCCTGAAATGTGAATCTTCTGCAGCCCTAGTGTGAAAGCCCGAGTGCTTTAACACTGGGGTGGTGCGCTTGCAGGATGGGAAAAAAAGTCTTGCAAGCAACATCTTTGGGGCGGTGCGGGAAGCGGTGTACAGACCGCTCTTAAACCACCCCTGCCATGGAAATCAATGGCCAGCACTGCCGAAGCGCCTGCAAAGTGCTTCGTCGGCTGCGCTTTTAACCGTTTTTCGCCCGATAGCGGCCGAAAGCGCCGCCAGAACTAGCGACGCTTTACTGTCAACGCGCTCGTTGAGAGCTGTGTGAAAGTGGCCTATGGTGACTGAGTTATCCAGGTGCTATAAATGATGAGAAGGTATCTCAGACTCGGAGTCTGGGAAGCTATTTTTATGGGTGTTGAAACATCTTCAGCAATAGAGAACTCCTAGCAAATGCATCTTCCTATTCCCTAAAAAGGCAACCCCCTACCCCTAGTAAAATCCTTGAGGTACAAAAACACTCACAGCACTGAAAGAAACCCCCACAACCCCCTCATCACAGCAACATTTCTTCCCCCCTTAACAGTAAAGGTTGATTGGTCGCACTTTTAGACATCCCGTGAGGTGCGGGAGTCTCCCGCATTTTGGCTACGGCTCCCGCGAGTGCCGGGAGGTCACCCGGCTGCGGGGCCGATCTTGCGCGGCAGTGGGGTATCATTCCCACCCTGCACACATGGAACGTTCCAAAGCTTCACAGCCACTGATGATCGGTGCGGCAGGGGACAGCTGTGTGCATCAATCTCACTGTATAGCTTTTCATCTGACAGCCTCATCATCTCCTCTCCCTTCCGTGGGTATTAGGGATGAGCTTCGAGTCGAACTCATGTTAGATAGCTGATAGCAAATTTAAAAAAAAAATTGACATGGGGGTCCCCCTAAATATCGATACCAGACCCTTCAGGTCTGGTATGGATATTAAGGGGAACCCCGCATCAAATAAAAAAAAAATCTAAAAATCCATACCAGACCCTTTGTTACAACGCAGAAACCTGTGTTACATCAGAGGGGGGCGGGGTCACCCATACATCACTGGGGAACCCCATGGCTTCCCTCACCAGCGTCAGAGGGGGCGGGGTCGGGTGACCCCGCCCTTCTTATATAAGAAACGTCAGCGATGGGATCCCCACAGTGTCTCCGCAGTGGAGACAGAAGACGGATGCATGTATGGACAGCGCTGGACTGAAAATCACCCGTCGCTGGATCAGATCAGCCATCGCTGGACCCCAGAGAGATGATCATCCATCGCTGGATAGCAAGAGTGGATTACCACCGCTGGAATCTTTTTTTCATTTTTTTTATTTTTAATAAAGGAATTTTTCAAAAGTGTGTTTGTCTTATTTAACCATTTTTACACTTTCTTTGTGAAATGGTAGGGGTACTTTTGTACCCCCTTACCATTTGAAACAGGGGGGGGCTGGATCTGGGGCCGCCTTGTTAAAGGGGGCTTCCAGATTCTGATAAGCCCCCCGCCCGCAGACCCCCACAACCGGCCAGGGTTGTGGGGGATGAGGCCCTTGTCCCCATCAACATGGGGACATGGTGCTTTGAGGGGTCACAGACCCCCAAAGCATCCTCCCAATGTTGAGGGCATGTGGCCTGGTATGGTTCAGGAGGGGAGGCGCCCTCTCGTCCCCCCCTCTTTTCCTGCGGCCTGCCAGGTTGCGTGCTCGGATAAAGGGTCTGGTATGGATATTTAGGGGGACCCCCACGTCATTTTTTTTTTATTTGACACGGGGTTCCCCTTAATATCCATACCAGACCTGTAGGGCCTGGTAATTGAATTTAGGGGAACCCCCACGCTTTTTTTTATTTCTTTTTTTTATCAATGAATGAATTGTGCTCGGTAATACAGAGAACACTCATTGAGTGTTCTCTGCATTACGAGCCGACAATTGAAAGTGATTTTAAAAGACTTTTTTTCCTTGCGAAATGACACTTTGTGCAGGGACAGTTCTAAGCACGGGAAACATGCGCCCCTTCTCAGGCATAATATAGACACCCCCCAGGTACGAAATTTAAAGAAATATTACACTTTTATTGTTTCACTTTAATCATTATTAAAATCACTGCTCCTGAAAAAATGGCAATTTTTAAAACTTTTTTTTTGCATTGATCCATGCCCCCTGGGGCAGGACCCGGGTCCCCAAACACTTTTTAGGACAGTAACTTGCATATTAGCCTTTAAAATTAGCACTTTAGATTGTGAACGTTCGAGTCCCATAGACTTTAATAGGGTTCTAAAGTTCACACGAAGTTTAGGTCTGTTCGCAGGTTCTGGTGCGAACCGAACAGGGGGGGTGTTCGGCTCATCCTTAGTGGCTATACAGGGCAATCGGTGCTCACAGCTGTCCCCCCCGATCATTCCCGGCTGTTTCCTGTCTATCTTTGGCCCCTCTTTGTGTCCTCCTCTGCCCCCTGTGTCCTCCTCCTCTCCTGCATGTCCTCTGCCCCCCCTCATCCCCTGCAGCCGGATTTCGCCTCTCCCGCCAACTGCTGTGAGGGATGTCAGGGTGGAGAGCGGAGGAAGGGAGCGGTAAATATGTAATTTACCAGCCCCTTCCTGTTCTGAATGTGACACAGTGAGCAAGAACGCTCCCGTGTCCTGTGAAAACTGAGCTGCGTAACCTATGTGTACTCTGCTCAGTTTATGAATGGAGAGGAGACTCCATTGTGTCTCCTCTCCATTCATCTTCGGTGCTGAAAAGGACAATTTAGGTGGGACAATTCTCATATGTGTCCTCAGTCCCTTTCTCTGTCTCAAAGGGGAGATGTCAGGGGTCTGTTTAGACCCCTGATATCTCACTAAAGGCCCCCAACAGATAAAAAAAATGCAATAAATATTAAATAATTAAATTGTAAAAAAAAACATAAAATAAAAAATTACTGACACCATTCCACCCTGCCCTACCAACACTGTCCACTGCCCCAACCCCCTCCCCCCAAAAAGAATTGTGAAATTTTTTTTAAAACAAATTAAATTGTGAAAAAATCAATACGTAAAAATAAGAAACTACTGACACCATCCACTACCCTCCACCCCCAAAAATAAAATTGTAAAAAAGAATCTAAAAAATAAAATGTAAAAAAAATAATAAAAATAAAATAAATTCTGACACTGTCCACTGCCCTACTGACACCATCCACTGACCCATAAAAAGCATTTTGAAAAAATGAAAAAAATAATTTATTATTAAAAAAATAATAAGAACATAATGATAAAAATAAAGAACTACTGACACTTTCCACTGCCCTACTAACACCATCCTGCACATAATACCCAACTTCATATACTCCACACTCCTCTCCTACACATACTACCCACCGCAGTACACTCCGCATTGTACATTCCCTATTTAGCCACGTTAAATACTGGGGTTATAAAAAAAAAAAAAAATAAGAATTTATTTATTTTTTTACAGTGCCACATGCCGATGAGCTTGCACACAGAAGCGAACGCATACGTGAGTAGCGCCTGCATATGAAAACCATACATGTCATATCGCCGCGATCGTTAGAGCGAGAGCAATAATTCTAGTCCTAGACCTCCTCTGTAACTCAAAACTGGTAACCTGTAGTAATTTTTAAACATCGCCTATGGAGATTTTTAAGGGTAAAAGTTTGTCATTATTCCACAAGCGGCGCAATTTTGAAGCGTGACATGTTGGGTATCAATTTACTTGGCATAGCATTATCTTTTACAATATAAAAAAATAATTGGGCTAACTTTACTGGTGTCTTATTTTTTAATTAAAAAAACTGTATTTTTTTTTCCAAAAAAAAAGTGCGCTTGTAAGACCACTGCGCAAATACAGTGTGACAGAAAGTATTGCAACAACCGCCATTTTATTCTCTAGGGTGTTATAAAAAAAATCTATAATGTATAAACGGGGCCAGTAGGAGAGAGGAACGGAGCCTCCTGGATGCGCAGTAGGGTTCCCGGCATGAAGCTGCCGGGTTCCCTTACTCGCAATGGAGGCGGCATGTGCCCGACAGCTGATGGAAACATCAGCTGCGATACCAACATCGCTGGACTCCAGGACAGGTAAGTGTCCAATTATTATTAAAAGTCAGCAGCTGCAGTATGTGCAGCTGCTGGCTTTTAATTTTTGCTGCTGTGGGCGGACCTCCGCTTTAACGTGTAAAGAACAAGTGTAAAAAAGAGGCTCGATCCTTAACCACTTGCTGACCGGCTTATGCCAATATACATCGCCAGAATGGCACGGATACGCATAATGTCGTACCAGTATGTCACTCCATCATCGGCAGCTAGCGGGCGCGTTCACTCCATTTCCGCCCAGGGGGGCCCGTGATCGTGGCATGGCGGAGAGAGATACCTATGTAAACAAGGCATTTCCCTGTTCTGCCTACCAACATGACAGAGATCTACTGCTCCAAGTGATCTCTGTCATGTTCTAGTGAGCCCATCCCCCCTACAGTTAGAACACACTGAGGGAACACAGTTAACCCCTTGATCACCCCCTAGTGCTTAACCCCTTCCCTGCCAGTGACATTTACACAGTAATCAGTGCATTTTTATAGCACTGCTCGCTGTATAAATGACAATGGTCCCAAAATAGTGTGAAAAGTGTCCGATGTGTCCGCCATAAAGTCGCAGTCACAATAAAAATCACTGATCGCTGCCATTACTAATAAAAAATAATAATAATAAAAATGTCATTATTCTATCCCCTATTTTGTTGACGCTATAACTTTTGCGCAAACCAATCAATATACACTTATTGCTATTTGTTTTTACCAAAAATATGTAGAAGAATGCATATCGGCCTAAATTAAGAAATAAATTCTTATATATTTTTTGGGGATATTTAATATAGCAAAAAGTAAAAAATATTGTTTTTTCAAAATTGACGCTCTTTTTCTGTTTACAGCGCAAAAAATAAAAACCGCAGGGGTGATCAAATACCACCAAATGAAATCTCTATTTGTGGGAAAAAGATATCAATTTTGTTTGGGTGCAGTGCCACACAACCGGGGTGTTAACTGTTTCCTAACATGCATAAGGAACTAGGCATAACAATTGAACTTGAATTATAACATAAAGCATACACATCATTACGCGCTATTGTCAGTTAAAGCGATGCGGTGCCGAATCGCAAATAAGGGCTTGGTCGGGAAGGGGGTAAATCCTTCTGGGGCTGAAGTGGTTAACATTACTGTAAGTCATCTCAGACTTTTAAGCCACGCCCAATATGTAGCGCAATTTAAGCCATGTCCACATTCCTCCATGGGGAAGGGACTGCGGACATGAAATGAGTTTTTACAGGTTGGGATGTCTGCACTCTTGTTTTACATTAGATGTAGATGATTACACCCAGCATCCTCCATCACTCCAGGGTACCGCGCCATTCCTAACGTAGACTCACGTAACGAAGACTTTTGCCAGTTTTAAACATGGCCGCCTGCGTTTGTCCTACGTCTCCCGGCCTGTCGCCCTGCTCCTGATTGGCCATTCGGCCCCCATGGTACACGCATGGTACGTACCGGTGGGAGGTGGGGCCGAGAAAGAGACAGCGTGCTCCTGTTACAAGTAGCTGGAACTTTGGCGGGGGATCTTTCGACTGCGTCAGCGCGGATTGTGTGTCGCCCTGAGCGCGGGAAGCAGCACAGGTGACCGGCGAGCGGGGCTCTGCACGGCTCCTGTGAGTTCAGAAGAGGCGGGAGTGATAGCGAATAAAGAAAGTAAGAGAGGCCTGGCCGGCCCGGGGTCTGAGGGGACTCTGCAGCGCTCTGCCTTTTCTTTTTGTCCCGAGTGTGTGTGTGTTTGTGCTTGGAGATAGATGTGTGTCTGTGCTGGGGCTAGTCTATTGTGCTGCTTGACATCCCGCTAACCGGCGCCATTCATTCCTCTGCCCTAGCATTGTATGTATTGTAGTGTGTGTGGGCTCTAGCGCCTCCCTGGCGGCCTAGTACGGTAATGGAAGTGCTAGCCCTTTCCTGCAGTACTATGCCTTCCTTTGTTATCTATACATCCATTTACAACAGTGCATTGTACGCCCATTTGTAACAGTTCATGTCTGAGGGGGTCCAGGGTAGCTGGGGAGCACGGTGGCATTTGTTGCTGTTCTTATTAATGTAGACCCTTGGCCAAATTTTATTTTTGTTCTTATGCTGGCCTTACCTGGTAGTAGCTTTTTGTTTTTTTATCTTTGTGTTCTTTTTATACGCCCTGGGGAAAAAGTAACTGATTTCCCCCTTCCACGCATTAGAGATGAAGTTGGGAATTCTCTCCGCTGTGCTATTGTACTCTGACAGCGGCACCCTCCTGTTGTCAGAATACACAGATGGGCACTGCCTACCTCTGATCCAATGGCTTCTTTTAAACGATAGCTCAACTTTTTTGTTGTGCGACAGTGATCACAAATCAAAACTCGTCCGGTCCCTGCTGAATTTTGATCATAGTTACATAGGTGAGGTTGAAAAAAAAAGACACAAGTCCATCAGTCTTTGCGATCTTTAATTTTTATGGTGCCATGAATGGATAAAGGTAACCTAAAGACATGAGGGGATCTTCCCCTCACTTTTTGACAACAGGAGGAAAGAATTCACATCTCTAAAGTCTGTGGCAGAGGAAAAGTGACAGTTGTCACCACTGTAAGGTCGTTCTTATTGGGACGCTTCTGTCTATTTCTGTTCCAGTGATTGTAAAATGTAAACGTCACATCACAACGTGTCCTGGGGACAGTAGTCAAACAAGACAGTGAATATCCCTGATAGGCACAGAGAACAGTGTTCTAAGGGCCTGTGTATATGCTATCACTTTATCAAAGTTCATTGACAGGTGTGTTTTACCAGCAACTATCCTGCTTCAAGGTTTTGCATTCCTATAGACTTGTTTGAAAACAAAAAACCTGTCTGGAGAGAACAAAAGCCCATCGGTTCGGTTGACGACACACTGCGGTCCATCATCACCCGATCTCCCATAGGGGAGAGCGGCGCTGAGACAGGTCCGTCCCTGCACAGTGTGCAGAGATGGACCTGTCGTCTTCCTGCTCAGCGGAGATCCACCGGGCAGATCAGCACTGATCCACCCTGTGTGAAAGGACCCTAAATCTGTCAGGTTGCACCCCACCTTTGCTCTATTCCAAATGAGGAAATGTTGGCTAGTGTTTCACCTTAATAGGAAGATGTACGGGCCTTCCCCCCCATCCAGAATCTATTTACCAGATAATAGTTCAGACCAATCTACAAAGTAAAATTTGGCTTCACTGTTCAAGAGACTATGGTTATGCTGGCGATAGATATTCTTATTAAGCCTGAAAAATTGTCTATCTCTACATAGTAAATATAATATAAAATATACACACATTTCCACATCTAAGATAATGCCTTGTATGTGATAAAATGTGGATGGCTACTATTTTTTTAAGAACTATACACTTGATTATATTTTGACAATTCCAGCTTGTGGGGGTGTAGCCCAATCATTGTGTCTGATCTTTGGATGTAGTATTTCTGATTTCCATTATACTGGCCAGGAAAAGGTCTGTGCACTAATGGACTATGGTATAGTTGCATAATGAACTGTCCTGATTGTTCTGCAATGGGCACACCACTTTTTTCTAGCTTGCCTAATGGGAAAGGTTGGGGCTATAACACATAATGCTGAAGAGCCATATGTGCATGAGAAAAGGGTATGGGGGGGGGGGGGTGCAGTATAACTGGCACTATGTGCATGGGAGTAGTGCAGAGGGTATGATGCAGTAGTATGTGTGCAGCAGGAAAGCAGTGGGGAGGGATATATTCAGCAGTGGAGTGTAAAGGGTATGACAATTGACAGTATGTGTTAGAGCTGCACAATTAATCGTTAAAAAAAAATCGTGATCTCGAGTCGATCCCTCTGACTATCTCTATTGCAGTTTGCCGATTCTTTCATATAACAAGTGGAGAGACTTATCTGCTCACTCAGCTGTCAAAAGAAAACATTCCGGCAGTCTGCCAAGTTTTTAAAATTAAACATTGTAACTCTTCCTTCTAAGATCAAAGGGAAACTTCTGTGTAAAGAGAAAAATCTGGGCAGTCTGCCAAGTTACAAGTGTAAATACATGGAGTTTAAGCACTTAAAGCAGTTGTATACTCAAATTTTACACTTTTTACCTACAGGTAAGCCTATAATAAGTCTTATCTGTAGGTAAAATTAATATTTCCTAAACCGTGTTCCCTATGCATGCAGCTGCTGACGTCAGCATGCGCTCTGAATGCCCCAGCTGAAGGTCCGGCAGCATTGCCGGACCTTTGCCTGGCAAAAAACACTTGCACATGTAACGTCATCGCAGCTCCGGCCACTCAGCGCCTGAACCGCAAACCCGGAAGACATGCCGAGGGCAAGATGTCAGCTCCCTCTGCGTGGACAGGGCACTGATGCATTTGATAATGAGCTACTATGTGCTGCATACTAGCTCATTATACCTTTGCCTTTCAGGGTTTTTCCTTTTTTTGTTTCTTTTTTTTTTTTTTTTTTTTTTTTTTTTGTGAAAGATGTTGCGCCACAAGGATCGTGAGAGAATAGTTTAACTTCTAAGCAAAAAATTTGGGTTTCTCATTTTAGCCAGAATCGTGCAGCTATGTGTATAAAAAAAAACCTGTTATAGCAACTAAAACATGTCGGCACTGCAACCTAGCCAAATCTTTTTTTCATAGTTTTATCACTTTGAGTTTAATTTAATCACTATTTTGGCAGTTTAAACTGTGTAATGGTATGCATTTTTATGTGTTTGGGATTTTTTTATATCAGGTCCCCAACCTCCTCCTGTTAAGAACTGGGCTGCACACAATTACATGCTGTAGTGGGGCCAGTGGGGTGTGCTATTCAGCGCATCACATGGCTTTTTTGTTCTGTATAAAACGTACACTTTAATGACATGTAAAGCAGCGCAATGCTGTACGTTACCATGCGGTGCTCTGCAATAAAGACTGTTTGAGTGTGAATGGGACTGTCTCGAATCAGCGATATGCCGGTCTCATAGGTTCAGACAGCAGTGAGAGCCATTGGCTCCTGCTGCTGTCAAATGCCGTGAGTGAGTTGTGCTGTTCATGTCAGTAGATGCACATAGCCTGGCTTGGGAGTGAGCCCATAGGTTTGCCACCATAGGAAGCAGATTCCTATGGGGCTGCATGCAGGAAGCACAGGTTGGGGCAACTCTACCAATACCATTGCACAGAGCAGGTAAATATAACTGGTTTGTTTAACCACTTAACGATCAGCGCTCACCGATGTACGTCCTATTTTTGAAAAGGGATATCTCGGTAACGGCAGCAGCTGCTGCCACAACCGAGATATCCATCTCTTCAGGCGCCAGTAGTCTGTACGATAACGGTGGTCTCCATGGTGGATTCGCCACAATATCGGCGGCAGGAGAGGTGCCACCCCTCCTCCTGCCGCCGCTTACCAGAGGCGATCGGGTCCTTTTCCTAGCTGGGTACGGAGACAAGTGAGGCTAAGATGGCCCCCACTCATCTCTATACCATAGGAGGGCGGAAGCGACGTCAAAACGTCACTTCCGCCCATACCTCTTAAAGGTGTATATATATAATTTTTTTTTTTTTAAATGTGTTTTTTTTTTTTTGTTTTGTTTTTTTAGTCCAAATGAGATCTGAGGACTTTTTGACCCCCAGATCTCATATTTAAGAGGACCTGTCATGCTTTTTTCTATTGCAAGGGATGTTTACATTCCTTGTAATAGGAATAAAAGTGATCCATTTTTTATTTTTTTTTAAACAGTGTAAATAAATAATTTAAAATAAATAAGAAAAAAAAGTTTTTAAAAAACACCCCGTCCCGACGAGCTTGCGCACAGAAGCAAGTTCATACGGGAGTAGTGCCCGCATATGAAAACGGTGGTCAAACCACACATGTGAGGTATCGCCGTGATCGGTAGAGCGAGAGCAATAATTCTAGCCCTAGACCTCCTCTGTAACGCAAAAAATGCAACCTGTAGAATTTTTTTAAATGTCGCTTATGGAGATTTTTGAGGCTAATAGTTTGATGCCATTCCTCGAGCGGGCGCAATTTTGAAGCGTGACATGTTGGGTATCAATTTACTCGGCGTACCATTATCTTTCACAATATAAAAAAAAAATTGGGCTAACTTTACTGTTATTTTTTTTATTCAAAAAAGTTTATTTTTTCCAAAAAAGTGCGCTTGTAAGACCGATGCGCAAATACGGTGTGAAAAAAGTATTTCAATGACTGCCATTTTATTCTCTAGGGTGTTAGAAAAAAAAACAATATAAAATGTTTGGAGTTCTAAGTAATTTTCTATCAAAAAAAAAACGTTTTAAACATGTAAACACCAAATCTGAAAAAGAGGCCTGGTCCTTAAGTGGTTAAAAAAAAAAAAATTGGATTTATCGGTAACAGTTTCCAGTAGTATTCCAGGGCAGTCCTTGAGAAACAGATTTATTTCCAATGACACAGGAAACGCATTGCCCTCAGATCTTAAAAGGTGGTCCCTCAGCAACCTGGTTAGTTACAGGAACTGAAGGACAGATCTGTAAAACGCACAACAAGCCAAAAAATTATCCAATAGGGTGGGAACGTGCTGTCCTGAGACTACTAGAAACAGTTACTGCCTGGTAAATCTAACTCCTGTTTTTCCCCCAGTCTTCCAAATGCATGATCCTGGCTTTATATCAAGTTTAGACGATGGTGCTGGACATACTTGGAGAAACTAGACCAGGTCCCTGCTTTGCATATCTGCTTGGGGCAGTGCCAGCTTTTTCTGGCCAAAAAGCACTTGTAAAATGAGTGTTAGAGGAGCTGCACCTTTAAAAAAAAAAAAATGGACACTTACCTGTTCCAGGGTCCAGCAGATGTCGGCAGCAGATGACGAGCAACCGCTCGTCTCTCAGCTGCCCTTCTGCCATCCTCTGTCAGGGAATCAGGAAGTGAAACTTTGGGCTGGGGGTGGCTCAATCTGTGGCTAGCTTGTCCCGGAAGTAGGTGCAGGTACCTGGATTATACAGGTATCTGCAACCCCCTCCCCCCCTGAAAGGTGCCAATTGTGGCACTGGGGGGTGGGAGGGTTCCGATGAGCAGACCTTCCACTGTAGGGTGGAGGTCTGCTTTAAGCCCTTGAAGATTTCCTTCAGAACGGGCAGTGACAGCGCTGAAAATTGTTTGGGTGGGTGTTTAAGTGTACAGTAAGCAAGTGGTTAAAGGTGCCAGTTTAAAAAAAATATATCTTGACATTTTGAATACTTTCAAGTGCAGAGGAGTGGTTTGTGTCTTATAGACCCCCGATCCCTCCATTAAGGATACCTGTCACTGCTTGACAGCAATAACAGTGATGGTGTAAAAAAAAGTGTCCGTTTGAGAGGTGGGTGAAATATTGGTATTGTATTGGCACCGATAAAAACAATATAGGTCGATCTCTATCAGCTGCCTAGAACTGCGGGGACATCAGGCAATAGGAATTGCTCACGCCTGGTGCCAGGCCTGTACTGGGTCAAAAAATAGGCCCGGCATTTTAGTCTGACCAGCTCAGACTTTGTTGCTGTTCCTGCCTTTTTCTACCTTGTGTCAAAAGAAATAGACTTGGCGCCTGCCCCTCTACCCTAGACTGCACATCCAATGAGAACGTGGGGACATAAGTCATGTAGCAAATCCAGATTACATTCTTCTCTTGGAATGTTTCTGCTTGGTGGCCTGCCTACTTTCCAGTAATTGGCTAAACCCTGACACCATACAAGCTGTAGTTGTCGACACCGCATCCTCTGTACCCATTGGCTCAGGGGAAGTGGTAGGCGGCATCACTCTTTTGCACGTCAAAGCGATCACTTTTCCACTTTGTGGATTTTCTTTTATGGTAGGGAGGTTCCTTCAACATCACAGCGCTCTCAACATTCTAAAGCCCCATACACACGATCGGACTTTGTACAAACTTTTCCGTGGACTTTTGTACAAAGGGCGTGGTCCACAAGTTTGTATTGCATACACACGGTCGGACTTTTTGACAACAAACACGAACGTGGTGACGTCACAACGTACGGACGCCACTTCAAAAGAGGACGTTCAATGACTCCAGCGCCACCTTTGGTCAACTTCTGTATTGTAGTCTGATCGTTTGCAATGGTTCTGAGCATGCGTGTTTGTACCTTGTACAAAAGTCCGATGCTTTTGCATACACACGGTCGGACTTTGCTCCATCGGACTTCTGTTGTCAAAAAGTTTGTCCGTTCGCAGAGCCAACGAAAGTCCGATGAAAACAGAAAAAGTTTGTCCGATGGAGCGTACACACAGTCGGATGTTGCTCCAAAACAGCTAATTTGCATGTTTGTTGTCAAAAAGTCCGACCGTGTGTACGGGCCTTAACATCCTGCTTGTACGGCTTAAAGCCGTAGCCTGCAGCTGCACACCCTTCAGAACACACAGCGAGGGAATATCCTGCATAGTGCCACATGGCTGCAGCACTACAGGGGAACACCCACAGCTCTACCAAGGATGTCCCGCACTTGGATGTTCAGGCAGAAACCACTATGGGAGAGGTTGCAACATCAGCAAAAACTACTGGGTCTCCAAGACTGAGACTATTTGACCCCTTGCTGTAGAAGGAACCTCCCTACAGTGAAGGAAAATCCACGTAATTTATTATTAAAATTTTTTATAGCCCTTCTCTTTTCGGTTGCCTCTGGCATAGTATAATAGGTATTCAAGATTGGTGATTATTGGTCAGAATGAAAAAAGTAAAACATTTGTATGTGGGGGATTTTTTTCTAAATTTTCATCCAACGCTGGTTCCTGACAGGAAGTGAGGCAAATATTACCTATAGGGACACAAGCTGCAAATAAAAGCAATGCATATTCCTTGGCAAGGAGAGTTGGAGTACAATTCAGAATGAAAGGCACTATATAGCACCAATGCCTGGTACTGTGCAGGCCCTGTGATTATACTTTACAAAATGTCCCTAGAAATATTCCTTCCTCAAGAGTGTGCAGTGATGCCTGTTTTCCAATCGCCATTTAGACGTGCCTTTTTGTTTTTTTAGATGTGACTGTTGGTATATCTCAGATGCATGTAAAATTTTGGGGAACACCATGGCCAAAAGTTTTGAAAACAAACATTAATTTTCACGAAGTCTGCTGCCTCAGTTTTTATGATGGCAATTTGCATGTACTCCAGAATGTTATGAAGAGTAATCAGCTGAATTGCAGTTAATTGCAAAGTCTCTTTGCCATGAAAAATTAATCACATGGAAAAAAAAATTCCACTGCATTTGTGAAGAAGGCTTCAGGGTGTCCAAGAAAGCACCAGTACCGTCTCCTACAGTTACTTCAGCTATGGGATCAGGGCATCACCAGTGCAGAGCTTGCTCAGGAATCTCAGCAGTGTGGATGCATCTGCATATAGCGAGGCAAAGACTTTGAGGGTGACCTGGTGTCAGGAAGGGCAGCAAAGAAGCCACTTCTCACCAGGAAATACATCAGGGACAGATTGATATTCTGTAAAAGGTACAGGGATTCGACTGCTGAGGCCTGGGGTAAAGGAATTTTCTCTGCACACCCATTCCGATTGAGGCATTTGGAACAAACCTTGTCCGGTGAAGAAAGTGAGTCATACCATCAGTCCTGTCATGTCAACAGTAAAGCATCCTGAGACCATTCATGTGGGCCATGGGAGTGGGCTCACAATTTTGTCTAAGAACACAGCCATGAATAAAGAATGGTACAAAATCATCCTCTGAGAGCAACTTCTCCCAGCCATCCAAGAATCGTTTGAGGAATGATGAAGCACTTTGTCATGAGGCAAAAGTGATAACTAATTGCCTAGGGGAACAAAACATCAAAATTGTGTCCATGGCCAGGAAACTCTCCAGAACTTAATCCCATTGAGCATTTGTGATCAATCCTGAAGAGGCGGGTGAACAAAAACCCACAAATTTTGACGAACTCCAAGCATTGATTATGCAAGAATGGACTGCCATCAATTGGGATGGTGCCCAGAAGTTAACCATATGCCAGGGTGAATTGCAGAGGTCTTTGAAAAAGGAGGGTCAACACTGCAAATATTGACTCTGCATAAACTTATAATTGTCAATAAAAGCCTTTGACATTTATGAAATGCTTGCAATTATACTTCAGTATACCATAACATCTGACAAAAAGGATCTAAACGCTGAAGCAGCAGACTTTGAACATTTTTTTTATATTTGTGTCATTCTCATCTTTTGGCCAAGGCTGCATGTTCAAACACAATCTACAACATTAAGAAGCTAGTTACATATGCTTAATATATCTGGTTCAAGACTTTTTAATTTTTAGTATTCAGCTCTGCTGAGCTCCTAACACCAAGCATGTTTCATCAAAATAGAGCTTGATAATTTTAAACTACTAACTTGATAAACTATCTTCTTTTGTCAGTGTTTGAAGATACTGTGGAGGAACGGGTTATCAATGAGGAGTATAAAATATGGAAAAAGAACACTCCTTTTCTGTATGACCTGGTGATGACACATGCCCTAGAGTGGCCAAGTCTTACTGTTCAGTGGCTTCCTGATGTTACTAGGTAAAGCTTATTTTACATTATGTGTGCTTTTTTTATTTTAAATTTTTTTCCAATTCATATTTTACATATTTCTTTGGAACTTTATTTTTAAATGGCCATTACTAGATTTCCTAAGCTGATGGCTTTTGGTCCTAGTCCCTTTTTTGTAGGTTTAATTTGTATCTGTCTTTATCCTGTAGACCTGAAGGCAAAGATTATGCTCTGCATTGGTTGGTACTTGGCACTCACACATCAGATGAACAGAATCACTTAGTTGTGGCAAGAGTGCAGATACCCAATGATGACGCACAGTTTGATGCATCTCACTATGACAGTGAGAAAGGAGGTAGGCTTTAATATTTGTAATAGTAGTACTACGATGATATGCCATTTCTTTTCTTGTACATTTGAAAATCCACATGTTTCAAGAAGCCATACTTTATTGCCTGGTGTATAGCATGTAAAATATAGTTATGGAAGAAATTCCCTAATATGTTCGTTCTTTGTTTAGAGTTTGGCGGCTTTGGCTCTGTGAGTGGCAAGATTGAAACTGAAATTAAAATTAACCATGAAGGTGAAGTGAATCGGGCAAGGTACATGCCTCAAAACCCTTGTATAATTGCAACCAAAACGCCCTCCTCTGATGTCCTGGTATTCGATTATACAAAGCATCCATCCAAACCAGGTAACAGTTGTCTAAAGTCACATTTTAACTTTTGAATTAATTTTAAATCTTTTATATTAAATCCTTGTTGCGTGAGGAAACTTTCTTTTGAAGTCTCACACCTTTTTTGCAATGAACCTAGTAGTATATTAACATCAGTCATTGAGAAATGCTTAGCATGGGGAGGAGACCCAGCAAATGTAACGGCAATAAAAGTGCCCATAAAGCTAAATTCCATATAGATAGAAAATGTAACTTTTTCTGCTTGCAAAATAAACTAATAAATTAATTTTTTAAATGCAGATAATGTAGGCAAGCCAACTCTGTCTTTACATGAGCCTCTTGATGTCTCAACTGTCAGAATTAAAGTGGAACTATACTCGGCAATACTTTTTCTCCAACACCTGTGAGGTCCCTCACTGGCTTCTCCATCTTGTTTGGCCAGGGCACATTGACTTCACTCCCATGCAGGAGTGCAGTCATAGCAGCACACAACCCTGAACATGAGAAGGCTGTGTCTCTATACTGAAGTAGAGAATAGAGGTAGTTGGCTTGGCTGTACTGTTTAGGTGGGCAACATTGCAAATTATTTCAGGTAAAACAGCTACCACATATTTTATCTGTGTATTTATTTAACTTTTTTTGGTTTGGGTTCAGCTTAAGTTCACATAGCTCCTACCCTTAAAAAATTATCTGTAACAGTGCCAAAATATACATCTTGGTATGACTGACTTTACAAAAGGTTGTGTTTTTTAATGTAAAAGTTCTTGAGCTCTAACCAAGGCTTAGGCCTTGTGAATTTTACCTACAGGTAAGCTTACCTGTAGGTAAAATGAATATCACCTAAACAGACCCTAGTTAGGAAATATTTAGTTAGGTGGCAGAGTCCCTGAACACAGAAGGAAGACCTGGTGAAGGTGGAAGCACCTGCAGTGGAGACAGCGTGCCCTAGGGGCCTTCATTTCAGGAAAAGACTTTACTAGCACTTTAAGGGTAGAACATGCTCGGACACCAGAGAAAGGGAGTACTATATATATATATTTGTGTCAATTTATATTGATCAGGATGAGGATAAAATTTGCGTGCATTCATTCCTATTTAATACCAAAGGTAAGGTTGCACCGATACTAATATCGGTGCCGATATCAAGCATTTGCATGAATACTTGTGCAAATGTTCCGCTGCTTAACCTGATACCTGTTAGACTAGTACACCTGGTGTCCACAGTGTAGCCGGGGGGCTGGGCAGCCTCAGATCGGTGCACCGATCTCCCTGTATAGCTTTTCTGACAGCTGCTTCTCCTCCTCTCCCTCCTGTGTAACTGCACCCACCGACACACCCGATCGTTCCCCCTCATCCCAGATCTGTCAGGATGGAGGGTGTTTTCCAAATGCATTCAATGATTACTGACCCTGTCCTTTCATAACTGAGTGTTGTAAACACTGTTTACAATTTAGTTTATGAATGAACAAGAGCCTGTCTCCTGTCCATTCGTCTTCAGTGAAGCTGAGGCTGCTGAAAAAAAGACTTGGGAATCTGTAGTCCCTTTCACTGTTTTCAAAGGGGGAGATGTCAGGGGTCTGTTTAGACCTCTGTCTCAATTTTTATGACACTACAGTGCCTTGCGAAAGTATTCGGCCCCCCTTGAACTTTTCAACCTTTTGCCACATTTCAGGCTTCAAACATAGATATAAAATTTTTATTTTTTGTGAAGAATCGCCAACAAGTGGGACACAATTGTGAAGTGGAACGAAATCTATTGGATTTTTGAAACTTTTTTTAACAAAAAAATGAAAAGTGGGGCGTGCAAAATTATTCGGCCCCCTTGCGTTAATCCTTTGTAGAGCCCCCTTTTGCTGTGATTACAGCTGCAAGTCACTTGGGGGTATGTCTCTATCAGTTTTGCACATCGAGAGACTAAGTCTTGGCCATTCTTCCTGGCAAAACAACTCGAGCTCAGTGAGGTTGGATGGAGAGCGTTTATGAACAGCAGTTTTCAGCTCTTTCCACAGATTCTCGATTGGATTCAGGTCTGGACATTGACTTGGCCATTCTAACACCTTGATACGTTTATTTGTGAACCATTCCTTTGTAGATTTTGCTGTATGTTTGGGATCATTGTCTTGTTGGAAGATAAATCTCCGTCCCAGTTTCAGGTCTTTTGCAGACTCCAACAGGTTTTCATCCAGGATGGTCCTGTATTTGGCTGCATCCATCTTCCCTGTCCCTGCTGAAGAAAAGCAGGCCCAAACCATGATGCTGCCACCACCATGTTTGACAGTGGGGATGGTGTGTTGAGGGTGATGAGCTGTGTTGTTTTTACGCCAAACATATCGTTTTGCATTGTGGGCAAAAAGTTCGATTTTGGTTTCATCTGACCAGAGCACCTTCTTCCACATGTTTGGTGTGTCTCCCAGGTGGCTTGTGGCAAACTTTAGACAAGACTTTTTATGGATATCTTTGAGAAATGGCTTTCTTCTTGCCACTCTTCCATAAAGGCCAGATTTGTGCAGTGTACGACTGATTGTTGTCCTATGGACAGACTCCCACCTCAGCTGTAGTTCTCTGCAGTTCATCCAGAGTTAGAGATGCAGCCAAGAGGCCCATGATCAATCAGTCTTCTCCTTGTCTGAGCTGAAAGTTTAGAGAGACGGGCATGTCTTGGTAGATTTGCAGTGGTCTGATACTCCCATTTCAAAATGATAGCTTGCACAGTGCTCCTTGGGATGTTTAAAGCTTGGGAAATCTTTTTGTATCCAAATCCGGCTTTAAACTTCTCCACAACAGTATTACGGACCTGCTTGGTGTGTTCCTTGTTCTTCATGATGCTCTCTGCGCTTTTAACAGAACCCTGAGACTATCACAGAGCAGGTGCATTTATACAGAGACTTGATTACACACAGGTGGATTCTATTTATCACCATCAGTCATTTAGGACAACATTGGATCATTCAGAGATCCTCGCTGAACTTCTGGAGTGAGTTTGCTGCACTGAAAGTAAAGGGGTCGAATAATTTTGCACGCACCACTTTTCAGTTTATTTTCTAAAAAAGTTTAAATTATCCAATAGATTTCGTTCCACTTCACAATTGTCCCACTTGTTGGTGATTCTTCACAAAAAATAAAAATTTTATAACTTTGTTTGAAGCCTGAAATGTGGCAAAACGTTGAAAAGTTCAAGGGGGCCGAATACTTTTTCAAGGCACTGTATATTTACAAAGCTGATTTATCAAAAGCAGGTTTTCAGGAAATGCACAAATTGTTTAGTGCATGGTAATTTTTGGAGAAATCTATAAAATGTGACTGTCCCTGATTTATAAACTATATGGATTGCTCGGGGGGGGGGGGGGATGGTTCAGTTAAAACTTTTCAAGCTCTGATAGATGTTTGTGCCCAATCACATGTTCTTCCGTTACCTCCAACTCTGCCATGCCCTCAATTCCCAATTCAGCGATTCCACCCCCAGCCTTGAATCGTTCTACCTGGTGTGGGTGGTCAGGATCCCAAGAAAATGTCTTCATTCTATAGTCACTTCATGTTACCTGCAGCTGCTGCTCAGGCTTATCAACTGAAATCCAGGTGGCGGATGAGGACTGGGAAGAGGTGCTGGCCTCTTGTAAATTGGTGTCCCCTAGATTGATCGCGTTACATTCTCCACGGGTCTTACCTAACACCGATTCACCTTTCCAAATATAAGCTAGAAAACAGCCCGGCTGGTCCTAAGTGTGAAGACCTGGGGGAACATTCTGTCGCCTAATACGATCTTGTCCCTCCCTTCAAGGATACTGGTCGCAGGTGGTTAAATTCCTCCATGACTGCATGGATGCCCCTGTCCAGTGTTTACTGGGCCTCCTCTCCATTCCTGAGGAGGGAAAACAATCTATATTTTTATAAGTCTTTGTTCCTGGCCAGGATGCAAATAGCAAGGACCATCCAGCAGTGGAGTCCAAAGCTGCTGCCTCACCTATAAACTCCTGCCCGCAGCATCCCAGGAGCAGCGTGGTGTCAGCGCCGGTCCTGGTGAAGAAAATTCAAAACTTTGCTGAAATGTTTGCATCGATTTGACCTCAACTCTGTTCAAGATTTAAGTCAATCCCCCCCCAGCTCTACTTGCTCTACAGTAAAAGATTAACTGTGAATCTCATGCTTTTGGAAACCAGAAGGCAGTTTACTTTTTAAAATGCAAATCTCAGGGTTTTTGTAGGTAAAAACTATTATAGTGCTGCTTGTGGACTTTTTTTGTAGAAGGGAATTTCTAAAAGTACCTGCTGTTTGTTTTCTTTGTAGACCCCAGTGGAGAGTGCAGCCCGGATCTCCGATTGAGAGGGCATCAAAAGGAGGGTTATGGACTGTCTTGGAATTCTAATCTCAGTGGACACCTACTCAGTGCATCTGATGACCATGTAAGTAAGCTAAGATGCCTTTTAATGTTGTCAGACAGCAATGAAAGCCAGACAGCGGTTTTATACCTCCCGCACACTATCATAACTAAAGTTTGTTTTTATACTTTTTAGGTAGTAATTGGTGACGTTCTAAATTCTGTTAGACCATAATGGGTTGTTGCTACTCCTGGGAGGTAGAAAATATATTGAAAGACAGTTTGAAGCTATATTTAATTTAACTTTATTCTCTGTATTTGAACTTTAGTTATAAGCAGAGAGAGGGAAGGATGCGCCAATTGAGTGTAGTATACCAAGGTTTAATGTCTAAAAACAGGATTAGGAACACTTTCAATAAGTTTATGGATTACAGCTTATCTGTGTGTAGATATCTTGGCTGTCGTCATGGTGCAGTGGTTTCAAACGCTGGATGTAGAGGGCCAGTTCCTGGAGCTTCGAGCATCAGGAAGTGACAGCGTGGACCTTCCCACGGCTGATGTCACCAGAAGGGTTAGAAGATCAGACAAGTGTGTAATAGTAGGCTATGCGCTCAGAGCATTTGGCTCCTACAGGCCTATACTGGTAATGGGAAGAATGTTGCTTAACCACTTCACGCCAATGTAACTGTACGTAGGCATTATGACGTTAAATACTGGAGTTATGACAGCAGCTAGCTGCCATAACCCTGGTATTTTCAGGAACGGTGTGCGTCTTTTTCGGATAAAAGTGGTCGGGGGGGTGGGTTCGCTGCGAGATCACTTTTATCAGGGGCGGGAGAGGCCCCGCCACACTCCGGTCGTCTCCGCCGCTTACCGGAGCCATCGGTAGCGGCGGAGACTATCACGCCTGCTCCCCTCTGCCTCGACGCTGAGTGAGGAAAAGGTGGCCACCACTCGGCTCCATAGAATTGAAGGGTGGAAGCGATGTCACTTTTGCCCAGTGCTCTTAAAGTGAATATTTATTTTTGCATTTTAGTGTAAATAAGATCTGAGGTCTTTTTGAAGAAAATCTCATTTTTAAAGAGTTAACCCAAAAAAAAGATTCTGTTCCTTTTTTGTCTTTTTTTTATTTTATTTATTTTATTTTTTTTAAGCATGTTCTACAGCACGGTGCTTGTGCTGTGAAATTTGGCACCCTCTAATACCTGGCTGATCCTGCCTGGCTATACCCTCACCTCTGCAAACAGACCACGATAATCATGACTACCGAGCCCCTGATACCATGGTCTTTTTGCGTGCCTCTGTCGTCCACAGCCTGCTTTACTTTCTCTCTGTCCTCCTCCCCTTCCCTCTTTGCATGTCACCTATGACAGTGCCCTCCTGCTGCAGGAATAACTAATAGTATATAGATATATCTGTCGTGTCTCCAATAATAAAGTGCCTCGCTGTCTGTTTCATTTAAAAAAAAAAAAAAAAAAAAACCTCCTCCACCGTATCTCATGGTGGTGCACCCCCACCCCCCCAATCGATCACGTGACTGGCAGTGTCGCCTCTCCTCGTGTCCCGCTGATGTTGGTGGGAAACCTCGGCTCCATCCGCTGCTTCTGGAAGATGGGTAAAGGAGACACAGCTGGTTTCTCGAGCGCAGGGAGCCACTGTGAGATACGGTGAAGGAGGTATTTTTTAATGAAACGGATGGGGGCACTGTATGAGGAGACAGAACAGATTATGTCAATTACTGAAAGTGGGTCAACTAATTTAAGAGGTCCTGTCATGCTTATTTTTTTCTATTACAAGGGGTGTTTACATTCCTTGTAATAGGTGACTCAATTTATTTTTTGTAAAGGACAGTGTAGGTAAACTTCTTTTTTTTTTTTTTTTTTTTTTTTTTTTTTGTCCCGAGCTCGCATGCAGAAGCGGAACGCATACGTAAGTCGCTCCTGCATATGAAAACTGCTCAAACCACCCATGTGAGGAATCGCTGCGATCATTAGAGTGAGCAATAATTCTGGCACTAGACCTCTAACTCAAAACTGGTAACCTGTAAAAAAAATTTAAATGTCACCATATGGATTAAGTGTCAGTTTGTCACCAACGGGCACAATTTTAAAGCGTGACATGTTGGGTATCAATTTACTTGTAACATTTTATCTTTCACAATATAGAAAAAAAAATTGGGCTAACTTTACTGTTTTAACTCGTATTCTTTCCAAAAAAATTGTGCTTGTAAGAACGCTGCACAAATATGGTGTGACAAAGTAGTGCAATGACCTCCATTTTATTTTCTAGGGTGTATGTTTTACTGTGCGTGCATGGATGTTCTAAGTAACTTTCTAGCAAAAACCCTGATTTTTAACTTGTAAACAAATCTCAACATGACTTGGGGCTGAAGTGGTTAGTCTATGGGAGAATACAAGGGCAGTGTTGCAGAGGAAACATCACGTATTTCAGTATAAACACAAAAAACTAACAGCACAATGTTTACTCTCTAAATATAACCACCACCTTAAGGAGAAGAAAAACGTATGTTGGCTAGTGCAAAAAACCCCAGTGGTGATTAAATACAACCAAAAGAAAGCTGTGTGTGAAGACTAACTTCGTATGGGGTACAGTGTTGTATGACAGAGTAACTGTCATTCAAAGTGTGGGCGCGCTGAAAATTGACCTGGTTGGGATGGAGGTAAAAGTGCCCTGTAGGCAAGTGGTTAAATACTCGGGTCATTCCTGCAGGGGCATTTTGGTGGAAGATGGCGTGCTGAGGAGGCTGTTGGTGGCCCTTGAGGGTAGCCCCTTGGGTGCTGGGGAATTCTCTTACAACATACAGGAGTCCTGGCCAGAGGCATGGGAGCAAGAGGACAGCAGGAGCCAGCTAGCATGTCCAGGAGAAGTCAGTCGGGTAAGTGACAGTCAGTGAGGACTATTGGAAGTGGCCAGGAGGGGCTAGTAAGGGGCAGCTCCAGCCAAGTGGGCTTGGCAATGCCTGACTAGGTAGTTCTGGGATCAGACACAGGAATGTAGCTGGACACTGGATTTTCTGTATACAACCCAAGGGGCTGGATGTTCCTGTCTGTAAGGGGCTTCTGCTTAATCTAAGTGCATTTGTTAGATTCATCAGTGTTCCAACTGAGCCTGTCCTTTTTTTATGCAAGCTGGAGGAAGAGGATTGTCCATAGACTGTATATAGAGAAGTTGTTCCAAGTCAAGCGGGCATCCCTTTTTTCCTTATTCCCTATCCAAGTGGACTGTCTCCTGACTTGGGCTACGGTCAATATTCGGTATGTCTGGCTGGCTGTGCAGGGTGGGGGAACCTTATTCACCAGCGGCTCCTATATGTGGTGTGATACAGTAGTGGCTATCCTGTGATGTGTGGCTGAATTGGATTGCAAAATGTGTTTGATACACAGGTATTTGATGGTTGGCAGTTACATTTTATTTTTTTAATTTTTAACCTTTTTAAGGTAGTGTTCTCTGATTACTAAAATCTTATTATGTTTTCAGACTGTTTGCTTGTGGGATATAAGTGCTGGACCAAAAGAGGGGAAAATAGTCGATGCTAAAGCCATTTTTACGGGCCACTCGGCAGTGGTAGAAGATGTAGCCTGGCACCTTTTACATGAATCTTTGTTCGGCTCTGTAGCAGACGATCAGAAGCTCATGATGTAAGTTGTGTGTGGGGGTTTTTTTTTCGTTCTTCCCCCAAAACCCCCCCCTCCATTTTATGTACATGCACCAACTGAACACTTTGAGAACCCTACACAAATGCTCGGGGGAGGGAGACCTCTCTTTGCTACAAAACTGTCTGATCACAGATGTAAAGATAGGCTATTGTAACTCCAATAACCAATGTTCGTTTGCAGTTTCCTCATTCTGCTTTGACCTTTCTCAGTGGGGCATCTCCATTCACAGAACTAGCTGTTCTTCAGATGTGTGTGGGTGGTGTGTGTTTTTTGTTTTTTTTTGTTTTCCCTATCATAAACACTAGAGACTGGTCATAAAAACCCCAGGACATCAATTATGAAAATTTTAAACTGCCTGTCTTTGGGGGATTCTCTGGTTTGAAGATAAATTGGCAGAAATCTGTATTGCCGTTATGGGTAGCAGGGAGAATAAATTATATTAAAACAATATTACATGCTTGTATGTATTCTCACGTTCACCAGTAATGCATAAATTAGTATTTAGTAAATTCAACTCCCACTTTACCAGATTCATATGGGCTAATGGAAGATGTAAGTTAAAATTAGCGATATGGCAACCTAAAACGAATGCAGGATTAGCTCTGCCGGATGTATTTTTCTTATCTGATGGGCCAATAGAAGCATCTGCAGAAGTGGGTATCCCAGGAACAGGGAGAGGGGTTGTGGGGTATCTTTGAAGATTTTCGAAGTAGATGAGCTTTTAGTGGGATTGGAGGCACAGGCAGCGAGGTTAACCAAAGTAAAAATCTCTAAACTTTGACACGATCGGTGTGGTGGGCTTTAATGACGCCCTTTTGGAAGTCCCAATCTGGCATAACCCAGCTTTTGATCAGTTAAATATATTTATGGACTGTGATTTCAGGAAACTGGCATAGCCACATAGGCAGTTATATAATCATTCATTTTAATATGTTTACAGTATAACATCTCCCATAAAATGTTTATCCAGATCTACAGCTCCATGTTCTACAGGTGCAATTGGGTAGCCAGAATCCCAAGATGTCAAAGTTCCCCCTTTATTGGGGTTTTTAGAGCACAGAGCCCTAAAGGACTGTTGGCCTGCACTAAATGCGAGTAAAGTTATAGCTAAGGGATAAATGGCAGATGATCATCCTGCATATGACGGAAGAGAGGTGGAAAGAGAAAGGGGGGCAGACTTCTTACACTTAATGTGGCACTGTGATTTAATTTTTAAGGTATTGGAAGCAAGTAATAGGAAAATCCAGTCAATTGGTTAGATGAATTCCATGTAGTACTGAGGTGTGTTGGGATTACTGGAGGATGAGATATAGCCAAGACATACTAAGATTATATTGCAAGAAACACCATTTTTATCACAGAAGCAAATTGGGGTAAGATGGATGCAAGTGGCACCACCCTCAGTAAATCAGTGGATGAAAACAGTTTATCAAATACTATCCTATAAAAAGATAATGTGTGAGCATAGAGGAGTGACACAAATATAAGATCTAGGATGTATGGCTTAATGTTACCTTTTTCCTACTTTTGGATAGGAATGGAAAAGTGATAAATGATCTAGAAAGGGAGAATAGAAAAGGAATGTGTACAAATACAGGGTGTAGATAAATGACCAGCGGCAAACAAGTTAAAAGGTTACTAGGGTTGTGTATGTGTGTGTTTTTATTTTTATTTTATTTTTTTTATTTTTTAAGCGGGATTCCACCCTAAAGTGGAACCTCTGCTGATCGGATCCCTCCCCCCCTCCGGTGTCACAATTGACACCTTTCAGGGGGGAGGGGGGGTGGAGATGCCTGTCAAAGACAGGTATTTACACCCACTTCTGGGCATAGACTCCCGTGGGAGTCTACGCCATTTCCTGCCCTGCCGCGCTGTCTGTCTAGATTTCCTATTGCGCGACTCGCGCATGCGCAGTAGGGAACCGGGAAGTGGAGCCGATTCGCTTCACTTCCTGATTCCCTCACCTAGAATGGTGGCGGCAGCAGCCGAGAGCCGAGCGATCGATCGGCCTCGGCTGCCGGCATCGCTGGAACCTGGGACAGGTGAGTGCCCATTTATTAAGTCAGCAGCTGTAGTATTTATAGCTGCTGGCTTTTTAATATTTTTTATTTTATTTTTTTGGGTGGAATCCCTCTTTAACTTGAATGAGAGGTTCTCCTTGGACTAAGATGTATTTATAAAAATGTTTTGTGTGTGTATATATAATTGAGTATTAAAAAAAACTGCCTGTCACCTACAATCGGGAAAAGTCCAAATATCTGCAATCACATTTTATCTGCCGTTCTGGTGTTTTAAATGTAAACATTAACAAAGTTCCTAACCTCTCCCTGCTTGATTTTGTAATTGTGCTGCGAATACATTTTTGGATAATTGCATTAATAAGCATCTGTTGGTAATAAGTAGTGAGTGTAGTTATAGAGGCAAATTGGCTATAGTTCATCTTTCTGCAGATGAGCATGCCTGCTACATATATCTTAAAAAATTGCATTTTGTCTACTGCTTACAATGTACCAGATTGGTAAAATTGTTGGCATAACTAATGGTTGTGAGAAATCGTGCGTGGGGTTTTTTCTTGGCAAAAATAGGTTATCTTTAGACCACCAAGGGTTTGTTCAGATTTTGTGTACAAGGGAAGTAGTAAAGGCAGGGAATTGAGCTGCTGTATTGCGTATTACTGCTCAGAAATCATCTACCTAAACAAAGACATGCAACCGCTCAGTGCTGTACACATTCTGCAGTTGTGATGCTTTGTGTCCCGCCCTCCGTTGTACTGGGCGGGTGGTATGGCGACTGAAAGTGACCCATTACAGGTAATGTGACTGTGCCAGAAGCACTAGCAATTAAAGAGGTTGCAGTCAGGTGGTTTGTCCCCTTTTTTTTTTTTTTTTTTTTTTTTTAGGTTTAAAACAGACCTGAAGTGGTGGCATGCCTCCCAGCTGCCTATTGACCATCCCTAAAAAGCAATCCACCTTGATTGCTTTTCAGAGGCGACAACTAACCCCAAATGAACCTAACTAAATCTGGAGTTTACCTAAAAGGGCACAGCTGTTTTTGGTGCCCCATCTACATTTGCCTATACAAGAAACCTACATTTTGCATAATACACATGCAAAAAAAGTCTAATGTTCAAGATTTGTGGCTGCATTCAGCTGGTCTTCGTTTGGTGTGGGATGGCATCACTCCCATGCATTGCCACTGTCCTTTTATTCCAGCACACTGGTACTGCAGAATGTAAATGGAGCTGTGCCTTTTCAGCAGAGGACTGTAAACTGGCAAGTAAGTGTATTTTATTTGTAGGAGAGACCTTGCATGTCTCTTCTGCAATAGAGCCTGCCTGTTGGCAAAATTGCCTTTAACTCTGCCTTTCCAAATTAAGTGGTGTGTGGGTTTTTTTTTTTTTTTAACAATATTCTAAATGGTACATATTCTATAATATGGGTAAGACTGGGGGAATAGCTTTGAAGTCATTGCTGCTTGTGTAATTTATAAAACTAAAACAAATTTTTATTTTTCCAGTTGGGACACCCGGTCTAATACAACATCAAAACCAAGTCATTCAGTAGATGCGCACACTGCAGAGGTCAACTGTTTGTCCTTCAATCCATACAGTGAGTTTATCCTGGCCACGGGGTCTGCTGATAAGGTTAGTGCCTGATTTTGTTTTCAAAAGGCTATTATGAATTGAGCATGTCTAAAGATTGACAAATATAATTGGGGATAGTAGAAAGACATGGCTATACACGGTGCAAATTTCTTTCCTGTGGTTGCAGGAAAGAAATATGCACAATTCCCCCATCAGCACTATCAGTGTTCTTAGGAATTCCTCCTACCAAGATTGTATTCTCCCAGTGGACGGGTGGGTGAAGCAGTCCTTGCTGGGGGAAGACCGTTATCACTAGTGGCTATACCAGCTGCTAGCGATAATCGTAAGAGAATCGGGCAGGTTCGGTTGTACCAAGTTAATAAACTTGGTACGTTCAGCCTGCCTATTAACGGTTCGAATCTCAGCTGGTTTCTGCTGAACCAGCCGAAATTCGAACAGTGTATGGGCCAGAATAAGGAATGTACATGTGCCAAGCTAACTTTGATGTTGGATGAAAGGAATTGCTTCCACACACTCTAAGCAATGTGTAAAAGGTCGCTTGCGGTCTCTGGCTGGGGAAGAAGCTAATGGAGCACAATCTGCACTTTGTAAGTCTTATTGAGGGAGAGCAGGTGAGAAATCCTATGGGGGGTGTTGTGTTTAGACCTGTAATGTAGCAGTAAAGAAAACCTGTCACTAAAAAGCTTTGAGGGGTGTTTTTTTTTTTTTTTCTTCCCCCCCCCTTTGCCACATTAGAGAACTCTTATCTTTAATTGTCTATATCATGACTAGCAAGCCAGGAATTTTACTTTTTAAGTCTTTGCTCCCTGCTAATTTGTTTTTTAGACTATGGTCTGAGATTTTATATGCTATGGAAATGTTTGCTATTTTTCAAACTGCAAAAATGTAGTAATAGTTTTACCTTGCGCAGTCATGCTTCTACTGCCATTTATGGAAAAGACTATATTAATAAAGTCTTTAAAAAAAAAAGCTATATGTGTGCTCTGTACTGCCCCGATCCTCCCCTTCTTGGGTCCCCCGCTGGCGCTTCTGCCCCCAGCGTAAGCGGCTAGCAATGGGGGCTCCCAAACAGGCATGCTCCCGAGCTGCAGCTCTGCATGTCGGTTCATGTGCAGAGCTGTTAGCTCCTCCCACTTTCCTAATTGGTTTGGTGGCTGTGATTGACAGTCAATAACTCCTGCTGCTGTCTCCTCCAATGAGGAGGCAGAGTCCTCAGAGCCAAGGCACTTGTGCACATCGCTGGATCGGGGGAGGGGTCGTGCATGCGTGGATGACAGCTGCAGTTTTACCTTCATACACAGAATGCATGAAGGTAAACCTTGAGCCTTTAGAACCACTTTAAATGTCATGAATCCTGCTGATTTAGCCTTTCTTTTTGCTTTCTTTTAAGACTGTTGCCTTGTGGGACTTAAGAAATCTAAAACTCAAGCTTCATTCGTTTGAGTCTCATAAAGATGAAATTTTCCAGGTGAGTTTCACTGTTTTTAGGAGTCCGATGTCCATAGTTTTAGTAGCACATGCTAATACATAGTTTAGTAGCTGTAGAAGGGTAGCTTCTCTGTCTCTCTCCATCGTTGCCAAAAGAGCTCTACCATACAGAAGAGAATTTAATCTGTGTATTTGCCTTGATTGGCAGAGGAAGGAAGTGCAGATCAGCTTTTTTCTGATTTTATTAACCACTTGCTTACTGGGTACTTAACATTGACACTGGGGTGTGGTGGGCACAAAAGCCTCTCCATGATCTGGACCAAGATTCCCTCTCGCAGCCACTGATCAGGTTTTTTTTTTTTTTTTTTTTTTTTTTTTTTCTTCTCCTCCTCACTCTTAGCGTGAGGAGAGAAAATGGCAGATTACCGCCTCTGTTTAGGTCACATGATCAGCTGTCATCGGCTAACGGCTGATAATGTAAGGGGTCGGGAATGACCCTTACTCAGATCTCTGATCTGGTGAGTCTCAGACTTGCTGATCAGAGTACCCCCGCAGGGGGAGTGCAGGCCGCTCAAGCACGGGAGGGCGTCCTCCCGACAAATTAAGTACTTGCTGTAGCAGTCTTTTTTGGATATAGTGCAGACGGCAAGTAGTTAAACATTCAATGGAGATGCTTAGATTTTGCTCCTACTTGCTTGACTTTGCTTCTCATGCGACACAGACCTGATTTTTCTAGCATTCCATTTAGTGATGTTAATTTTGAGGTCTCCATTTTTTTTATTTTTTTATTTTTTTTTCTTCTTTTCCTTATTTGGACAAGGTTCACTGGTCACCTCATAATGAAACCATCCTTGCATCCAGTGGTACCGATCGCAGGCTGAATGTCTGGGATTTGAGGTAAGGTTTTTACTAGTCACAATTCAAATTAAAAGGTCAATTCACTATTTGACTTTAGTTGTCAAGTAGCTTAACCACTTAAGGACTGCTTCATGTAAATATACATCCTTTTTGAAGAGGGATATCTCCGTAACGGCAGCAGCTGCTGCCACAAACAAGGTATCCCTCTTTACAGGAGGTGGTCCTCTGTACGATAACAGTGGTCTCCGCGGCGGGTTCGCCGCAAGATCACCATTATCTGTGGCGGGAGAGGTGCAATCCTCCCACTTCCGCCGCTTACCGGAGCCGTCGGTAGCGGCGATCGGGTCCTGTGGATGGCTGGGTATGGAGACGAGTGAGGCTAAGATGGCCCCCACTTGTCTCTATACCATAGGAGGGCGGAAGCTACGTCAAAACGTCGCTTCTGCCCATACCTCTTATATATCTATATATCTATATATCTATATCTATATATAAATATAATATAATATAATATAATATAATATAATATAATATAATATAATATAATATAATATAATATAATATAATATAATATAATATAATATAATATAATATAATATAATATAATATAATATAATATAATATAATATAATATAATATAATATAATATAAATCTATTTTCCCAATGTTCTTTTTTAAAATGACTATTTTTTTTATGAGATCTGAGGACTTTTTGACCCCAGATCTCATATTTAAGAGGACCTGTCATGCTTTTTTTTTTTTTTTTTCTATCGAGGGATGTTTACATTCCTTGTAATAGGCATAAAAGTGATCAATTATTATTTTTTTAAGTGTAAAAGTGTAGAAGCGAACGCATGCATGAGTAGCGCCCTCATATGAAAACAGCGGGCAAATCACACGTGAGGTATTGCCACGATCGGTAGAGCAATAATTCTAGCCCTAGACCTCCTCTGTAATGCAAAACGTGGAACCTGTAGAATTTTTTTAAATGTCGCTTATGGAGATTTTTGAGGGTAATTTTGATGCCATTACACGAGCGGGTGCAATTTTGAAGCATGACATGTTGGGTATCAATTTACTCGGCGTAACATTATCTTTCACAATATAAAGAAAATTGGGCTAATTTTATCGTTTTATTTATTAAAAAAAGTGAATTTTTTCCAAAAAAAAGTGCACTTGTAAAATCGCTGCGCAAATACGATGTGAAAAAGTATTGCAATGACCGCCATTTTATTCTCTAGGGCAGTGATGGCGAACCTTGGCACCCCAGATGTTCTGGAACTACATTTCCCATGATGCTCCACTATACTGCAGAGTGCATGAGCATGAGGTTCGCCATCACTGGTCTAGGGTGTTACAAAAAAACAAAATATAATGTTTGGGGGTTCTAAGTAATTTTCTAGCAAAAAAACTGTTTTAAACATGTAAACGCCAAATCTAAAAAAGAGGCCTGGTCCTTAAGTGGTTAAAGGAAGACTGAATATATTGATCCCCAGGGCTCTTCCCATGAAGTATGCATGGGATATTTTTTGTTATTACACATTTATCTTCCAAAATGCTCTAGCGATCTCTCTCCTCGCTCAGTCACCACTGACCTTTTGGTCCAAAGTCTTCAGCCATCTTGATTGGCTAGCCCAGGATAACAAGTCCCAAACATAGGCACCAGAGTTTTTGTCCTGGCACCCACTGTAGAATGCAGGAATTGTACAATGGGTTTTTGGAACAGTTGGGAGAAACTGTTGGTTCCCTACGTCCTTTTACTGTGCTTAACCTTTTCATGACTAAATCTGACATTTGTTGTTTACAAGTTAAAATCCGTATTTTTTTTGCTAGAAAATTACGTAGAACCCCTAAACATTATTGTATAGTTTTTTTAGCGCAGAATCTAGAGAATAAAATGCAGATTGTTGCAATATTTTATATCACACAGTATTTGTGCAGCGGTGTTTTTAAATGCAACTTTTTGGGAAAAGGGACGCTTTCATTACTTTTTTTACAAAACTGTATAGTTATCCAATTTTTTTTTTTTTGTATATGAAAGATATGCCGAGTAAATGAATACCAAACATGTCACGCTTTTATAATTGCATGCACTCGTGGAACGACGACAAACTTTGGTACCTAAAAATCTCCATAGGTGACGCTTTACATTTTTACAGTTACCAGTTTAGAGTTAGAGGAGGTCTTGTGCCAGAATTATTGCTCTCACTCTGACAATCGCGTCTATCTTGAACACCGTTTTTACATATGCGGGCACGACTCCCGTATGCATTTTCTTTGCTGCGCGAGCTTGCGGAGACGGGGGCACTTTGAAAATTGTTTTTAGGAAAAAAAAATAGTGATTGCTTTTATTGCTGTCACAAGGAATGTAAACATCCCTTGTGACAGTAATAGGTGGTGACAGGTACACTTTTTTTTTTTTTTTTTTTTTTTTTTGGAGGGTTCTCTGTTCAAAAAGACCTCCAATCCCTCCTTTTGCACTTCAAAGTATTCAGATCACCGAAAATGGTGTATCTGGATACTATATATATATATATATATATATATTTTAAATCTGGCACCATTGGCAGCCGAGTAAACAGGAAGTGACATGACGTTGCTTCTGTGTTTAGATCCAGGATACTAGAACAGAGCCATTTCTGGCTTCACTCCAGTTTGTCGCTAGCCGCCAGAGTTGGCAGATGTTCGATCAGGCCTTCTGGTGGAAAGGGAGGCCCGGGAAGATCGGGGGGGGGGGGCGACACGTACCTTCCTGCTCCTCCGGTATAGCAGCTGAGCGGCTTTTAGCCGCATCGGTTGTTATACCTGGAAAGCTGATCGCCTGCTCTAAACGGTAAAGCGGTGGGCATCATCCCAGGATAACCACTGAAAGCAGAGTACGCACATCTGCGTATGCTTGGCAGGAATGGGTTAAACTTGTGGCCAAAAAATCTGAAATTTGGTTTTGGGTGAATTTGACTTTTATATTTTATATTTTATTTTTTCCAATGTGGTTTTACAAATGTACTCAAGTTTTCTAATGCTAAATATGTATGTCTCCAGTAAAATCGGTGAAGAACAATCGGCAGAAGATGCAGAGGATGGGCCCCCTGAACTTTTGGTAAGCCTAATTTTGTTGACCTACTTGCATTTAAGCCTTTTGTGCAATTCTAAACAGCAAATTGGAGCTTTAATTCTTTTTGTTGGTAGTTTATTCATGGTGGGCACACAGCAAAGATCTCGGATTTCAGCTGGAATCCAAATGAACCCTGGGTAATCTGCTCAGTGTCTGAAGATAACATTATGCAAATATGGCAAATGGTGAGTTCAAGCAACTATGAATATGTTTTTCCTTCCATAAAAAATTGATGTACAAATATGTAAAAGCTTATTAGATTATTCTAGACCGTTTACATTTAAACTGTCGCTAAATAAATGTAACATTTTTGGAGGGAGTGAGGGAGAATTATAAACTCCGTCAGTTTTTGCCATCTGCGTCCTGTTGGGGAGATAGATAATCCCTTAAGTGTCACCAGAACTAGTGCCTCCATTGGAGGTTTTCCCCTCTTCCTATTTTGACGTCAACCCAAAACTTGGGATTTTTTTGCTAACGGTAAGCAGAACAAATGAGGTGCATCTCATTAATGGATGCACAGACAGCAGTAAAGCCAAGTAAGGGGTCTAATCCCTTTCCACTCTACCTGAACGTAAAAAAAAAAAAAATTCCACTTGACATTTTTAAGCGGAGGTCTGCCCAGGTCTTTTTTTTAAAGCTAGCAGCTACACAATACAGCATCTGCTGACTTTTGACAGGTACCCAGCTCCCACTTCTGCTCAGGCAGCCTAGGCAACTCAAGTGGAGGTTGGATTGCGGCACAGTGCACACCTGCCTTTGAAGCTGCAAGCTTTCACAGCCGGGGGCCTACACTTGTGATGCTGGCGAGGGAGAGAACCAAGGGTTTAGGCAGGTGCATTGCTGGAGTGTGGGGACAAATGAGTGTTACGTCACGAGCTACATTTTTTTGTATTTGCTGACTTTTAATAAACACAGACTAACTCTACTTTAAAGGAAGATCTCTCCTAATTTGTGTTAAATTCCCAGGGGATCCAGTACACAGCACTTGTCCCTGTCGAATTGGTGCTGAGCGGTGTTGAAGGCTGGGGAGAAGGGCTAGCTATCTGTCAGTGCTGGGAGAAGGAGACTAGCTTTTCACTGACTGCTCACCACCTCCACTTTATGCTGCAGACAGAAAATCAGCAGCCCTTGTCATGTATTCCTACACCTCTCCTACTCAATTTACACAAGTCTGAGCATGCCATCTCCCACAGCCACCAGCTACAGCAAGATAACTGCAGCAATAAGTAAAAGCTTGCATTGTGTGAATGGCAGCTGCTGGGGTGCAGCGTTTGCCATTCACAAAACACAAGTTGACAACGGTACATACTGGAAACTACTACTGACAAATTGTGGACTTGTGTTTTTGTGAATGAGTGCTCTTTCTGAGCTGCTGTCATTCCCATAACACAGCCAAGCAGCCAACTGATATTGTAATCGTCCAAATGCTTGCAAGAGAAAGCGGGATAAGTGTTTTAACAGGTAGCAGAATGAGCTGTGGGAGGTTGGGGGGGTTCAGTCCCTTATAGGTACAAATGGAGTAAAGGAGGCAGTGATATATGACAGGAGTACTACAGAACTGAGTGGGTTGTGACTTCAGTGCTACTTAAACCTCCCCCATAGGAATGGCTATAATTTGGGCTTCTGTCGAGGGTGGTGCTAGTCAGCACTGACTTAATTTTTTAAAGCACACAGTCACCATGGGGTTATAACAAGCCTTAGGAATTTTGATGAACTAATGTATGCTTGACTGACATTTTAATGTATTCATTGCAGGCTGAAAATATTTACAATGATGAAGAGCCTGATATACAGCCTTCTGAGTTGGAAGCACAAGGTTCATAGATGAATTTTCACCTCAAACCGGCAGATGTTGCCACTTATTGTAAAGCAGTTGATATTCATCTAAGTTATCTTTGGTTCCTGTGAATGCAACACACTTTGACAGTTTCCATGTATATTGTATTGTAATGACATTGTTTGTACTTGAAACAGGGGTTGTGAAATGGTTGGTTGGATCAAGAATCACAATAAAATAAAATATTTTAACGGTGTTCTAAGTTATTCTGTAGCTTTTGAATTGTGAATGTTTCTTCATTCTTGATGTCGTCCTGACTGTACTTAATGTGGCAGATGTATTTTCTCACAGGCGGCATTTGTGCAGCAGGATCACTTGCAGGCTTACCAGATGGCTTGTGCCAAAACCATACATTCTAAGCCACATAAACTAGCTCATAGAGGCTGAAAGGCAGAAATGCCATTCCTAAGATTTTGTGTAGACAGCCCTCAAAGACTAAGTCCCACACTAATAATAGAGATGGGCATTTTGGACAAAGTAAATCCTTGTTGACATCAATGACTTAAGTGGCCAGCGAGGAGTGGCAAGGTCTGTGGTAGTGAATTTCCAACTAGAGGCTGGCCTTTTCACCACTGAAGGGCACACTGAGGCAAGCATGTTCATACTAGCACATTATGGTGAAGGCACAACTGCACACAACAAATGGTTTTACTTTACAAATGTCTGCATTGGGGTCAGTTGACATCAGCAGTTCAGCTCCAGTTGGGAGCAACTGTAGCTTGGCCAATGCCTTGTCTCTAGAGTGAGTAAGGGCCTGGTATTTGTATAATCAAGGTAGGCGGAGACCTTTTGGCTATAATGTACTAAACCTTTTAGTGTAATGTCTGTTGCTGTGGACGTGGGCTTTTTCAACGCAGGAGATGAAAGCATTTTACTCTAAGGTAAGCTTTAAGGTCTAAGCACACGTCTTTGAGTTATGTTTTAAGATTTATTATGTTTTGTTTTAATTTAGTCAGGCTCCCTATGTTTAACTTGAAGAGTAGCAAATGGCTTCTGATTTTAAAAGTAAACTAGGATTTTTGACTTGGCAGTAAAATCCATTTTTTGGAGTACAACACAGAATATAGGATTTTTATTTTAACCATGTATTATATGCAGCTACCATCAGGTGATTGGGAATTGACAAAGCATCCAGGACTCCTCCCCATCCTGGTAGGCTGACATTTGTTCCTTTTTTGTTCCGTTTTTCCATCTTTGGTGAAAGGGGGGTGTTTTTGTTTTGTTTTTTATATAATTTACTACAGCACCAGGTTGGAGATCCACCGTGCCAGTCTGTCCTTGCAGGGCACATGCATTAGAGGTAGACCAAGGACCAAATCTGTTTGTCTAATGCTGCCAGAATGTTTAGATGCGATTATCTGAAATAAAACTTGGGTGTACATCACTACCAAAGGTGTCTACCATCCAGTCCAAAACCCTCATGCAGGCGGGATGGGGCAATCCTGGTAAAGGGCATGTGAACAGGGGGTACAAATGTGTGTGGGTTCCCCCCCCCCCCCCCCCCCCGCATGAAAGATTCACCACAGGACACTATCCAAGGTTAGGCCTAGCTACTCTTCCATTGATGACATTTAACGGTTGAGAATCCAACTGACTCACTACAGCGCTGGCACTGTTGGCTAGGAAGAACAAATCCTTTAGCAGATTGTCCAGGTAACCTACACAGGTGATGTACTAAAACTTGAGCACTCAGAAGCTGATCAGCTAGCATGCACAGCTGCATCAGATTCTAACAGCTTAATCATTTAAGTTTTCACAATAACACCTGGAAGCTGACTAAAATCTGGTGCAGCTCTGCACAGAAACCATTTTGCGTACATCAGTTTTAGTAAATCTCCTCAAATGTGTATCCCTTTTTAATAAAGTAGAGCTAGGTTTGTGGTAAGCACTTTGGCTTGCCTAAATCTATCGCTTAGGTTTTCACCAAATGTGAAAGGTGCAAATTGGCAACGCCGAGTACCCACAGCATTGGTGAGGAGGAAAACGGGGAATGTGTAACCAAGCAGAAAAGGAGGTAATGACCATTTTGGCTGAGTCCATGTGGAACTCTTGAACATAAATGAAAGTTCAGTTGGAGCAGAATGGGCTAAACTTCATCTATCTTGGAAACCGAGGTAGCTTTCTCTATTCATTGCTGGATACAGCAGCTCATCTTTATCATAGGGTTATATTGCCCCCTTTAGGAGAAGACTAAGCAGAAAGAGTTAAACTACAACACTTGCACAGTATCGCCCCCAGGGGGCGGTCTTACTGGCTATAACCCCTCACTGCATCCAGCAGCTCAATTTTTTTTTTTTTCTGCCTAGTGTAGAAGGACCTAGCTCCCGGTGGGACCATTGGTCCTGGGAATTTTCTTTGTGCATTTTGATTCCTGTGATCTGCAATAAACAGCCATCGAGTGAACAGGCCCTAGCTATGTGCTGGTTCAGCCACGACATGCCCCATCTAATCCAGGGGTGGCTGGTGAGCTATATGCTCTGGGGCACACATGACCGGGCTACTGCTGTCTGTTTACCATGGCTGTCAGGCACCCCCATACTGCTCGAGTGATGGGTCTGTGGAAGGTGTCCAGCAGTCCCGGTGTGCCTGGTGACCCCTGTTCTGATGTATCAGAGGATGCGGACTAGGACCGGTCGGACAGTGAGGATATCTCCAGGGTCAGCACAGGAAAAGGTGCTTGTAGGAGCACTTATTACAACGGTGCAGGATACCCTAAAAATGGTGGATACAGCGGGGGCATCTACAGAGGTGTTGGTCCCTTTCTGGTCCCACAAGCCGACCCACACGGCTAAGGTGTTTCCTTGCCCAACTTATTTTAATAAGTTCATTTACACGGAGTGGGGAAAACCGCAGCAGGCCTTTTCAGTCCCAAAACACATGGCAGTGCATTACCCCTTTTGAGGCGAGTCTCCTGAAATCTCCAATTTGTTAAATCCCCCCCCCCCTCCGGTATCCAGGTTAAATGAGGTAACCAAATTTCAGGTGTAAGGGACTCCTGCTTTCAAGGACCCTGCTGACGGAAGGGCCAAGGTGCTTGCCTGGTCCATGTTTACGCTGGTGGGGGCAGCATTGCGGCCAGTGTTGGCCACAGCCCTGGTATCGCAGACTCTTACTGAATAGGCTAAATTGTTGCACCATGAATTGGAGAAGCAACAAGCTTCCCCCGGTCTGCGTAGAGCTGGCTCTAGAGCCTAAGTATCAGCAGTAGTGCTACGTCACCTGTTTTGGCTGGAATGCAGACGGGCATCTATGAAAGCACTGGTGGACATGCCTTTCCAGGGAAAGAGCCTATTTGGAGCCTCGCTGGATGACATTAAGAATGTTACTGGGGGTAAGAGTATGTTGCTCCCACAGTCCAGAAAATGGAAGCCACACCGTAGGCAAGGGACGGGTCCTCCTTTTCCGCTCAGAAGTAGATTTTTCGTCCACCCGGGTCGGCAGGTAAGCGTTCCCAGTGCGACAAGGTGTCTGCTTGGGGATAAAAGCGTCCCTGGTTTTCGCAAGCCTGCGAGCAAATCTGTTACTGCATGAAGGTTTGCCTCTGCCCGACTCTTGGGTCATCTTCGGGAGTTTGCAGCCTGTAGCACCTCCCTACTTTCCGTCCAGTGGGTCTATGAACTGGTTTCCTCAGGATACAAGTTATTTTTTTTCTTTTTTTTATGTCCACCAAACCAGTTTCCCTCTAACCTTCATCTTCCGGCTCGTCGGGAGGCCCTGTTTGGGGCAGTACAGGACCTGCTGCTGCGCAGGGTGGTACTACCTGTACCGAAACTAGAAAGGTTTCAGAGATTCTACTCCAATCTGTTTGTAGTCCCAAAGAAAGAGGTCCGTCAGGTCCTGGATCTCAAGGCCCTCAACAGCTTTGTGAAGGTATAAAGGTTCAGGATGGAATCAGTTCACTCAGTGGTCACTGCACTCCACTGGGGATTTTCTGGCATTCCTGGACATTGAGGATGCATACTTGCATGTCCCCATATGCATCAAGCATTAGTTTCTGTGATTTGTGGTCGGGGACGAGCACTAACAATTTGTGAATAGTGGGAAAACAGCGCTGTCTAATACTAAAAAATAATATACAAATACGAGAATTATGTATAAATTTCTGGTGCAACTTAATGTGAGGGAGACACACCATTCAAAAGAAAATGCTGCGCTCAAAAAGCACAAGTGTACATGATATACTATACACTTTTTTTATATAACAATTGCTACAAATTGCAGTATGAATAAACACTGCTACCGTGTAAATGTTAATCAATCTGAATCACATTTGTGTAACTTTTTTCAATAACCCATGTGAAATGAACTGTAAATCAAATTTTTTTTTTAATTAAAAGTGAATAACAAGTGCACATAATCCACAGTTTAATGGAAAGTCCACAATTGGAGTAAAAATGTAAAGAGAGATCTTCAATCTTCTCAAGTGACACTGCACACAACACCCTCAAGAAGTGACAGAATACACCAAGGTGAAGAGCCTCCAATAAATCTACTGCAGCTTACCAGCTCGCTAGTTCTCTTTTTAGGGAGATCCAATGTGCCTATGGCTTATCCCCCAACCTGGGTCTTTGTGCTGGATTGCATAGGATGGTCCACTTGGATCCAAATACCTCCTGCTTTAGTCTCTCCTCCCAGCCACATTAGTATATGATCGTTGGTGAGAACTCTGTCAGAAATTCCCCACCATCAAACCAACTGGCAGCAACACGTCTGAGCGGAACCCCGGACTGGTGACGTCACCCCGTGCTTCTCTTCGCCAGTCTGCACCTTTTTCAGAGGTCGGCCTCGCTCTTTGTAGTGGTGGCTGGTCCAAAGAAGGGACTGGCGATCTCATTGGCTACTATCTTCTCGGTGGCTCAGATTGTAGTTCAGGCTTATGCCCTAAAGGGATGGGTGCCACCCTTTCCTGCCATGGCATATTCTACCAGGGAAATTGGTGCCTCTTGTGCTTTTCGACATCAACCATCTTTTTCCCAGGTGTGCAAGGTGGCGACCTGGTTGTCAGTTCACACTGTCTCTAATTTTACAAGGTTGATGTGACCGTATCTTCGGGTGCAAGGTTTTGCTAGTGGCTGTTTAACCACTTTCAGACCGGACCATTTTGCTGGTAAATGACCAGAGGTCTTTTTACAATTTGGCACTGCGCTGCTTTAACTGGTAATTGCGCAGTCATGCAATGTTGTACCCAAACAAAATTTGTGTCCTTTTCTTCCCACAAATAGCTTTCTTTTGATGGTATTTGATTGCCTCTGCGATTTTTTTTATTTTTATTTTTTGCAATATAAATGGAAAAAGACCGCAAATTTTTTAAAAAAATGATATTTTCTACTTTTTGTTATTAGAAAAATCCAATAAACTCAATTTTAGTCATACATTTAGGCCAAAATGTATTCAGCCACATGTCTTTGGTAAAAAAAAAAGTCAATAACTGTATATTGGTTTGCGCAAAAGTTGTCACATCTACAAACTAAGGTACGTTTTCTGGAATTTACGCAGCTTTTAGTTTACGACTGCCTATCATTTCTTGAGGTGCTAAAATGGCAGGGCAGTACAAAACCCCCCCAAATGACCCCATTTTGGAAAGTAGACCCCCTAAGGAAATTGATAAGTGGCATGTTGAGCCCATTGAATATTTTATTTTTTTGCCTTAAGCGATTGAATAATGACAAAAATGTTTTTTTTTTTTTTTTTTTTCACAAAGTTGTCACTAAATGATATATTGCTCACACATGCTATGGGCATATGTGAAATGACACCCCAAAATAAATTCTGCTGCTTCTCCGGAGTACGGGGATACCACATGTGTGGGATTTTTTGGGAGCCTAGCCGCGTACGGGGCCCCAAAAGCCAAGAACCGCCTTCAGGTTTTCTAAGGGCGTAAATATTTGACTTCACTCCTCACTACCTATTACAGTTTTGAAGGCCATAAAATGCCAAGATGGCACAAAACCCCCACAAATGACCCCATTTTAGAAAGTAGACACCCCAAGCTATTTGCTGAGAGGCATGTTGAGTCCATGGAATATTTTATATTTTGCCACAAGTTGCGGGAAAATTACAAACTTTTTATTTTTATTTTTTTCACAAAGTTGTCACTAAATGATATATTGCTCACACATGCTATGGGCATATGTGAAATGACACCCCAAAATAAATTCTGCTGCTTCTCCTGAGTACGGGGATACCACATATGTGGGACTTTTTGGGAGCCTATCCGCGTACGGGGCCCCGAAAACCAAGCACCGCCTTCAGGCTTTCTAAGGGCGTTACAGTTTTGAAGGCCATAAAATGCCAAGATGGCACAAACCCCCCCAAATGACCCCATTTTGGAAAGTAGACACCCCTAAATTTAGGGGTACACTAGTGAGACTAGGTAATAAATGGCGGGTGCCCGGAAACTATAAAAAAAATAACTAACCAACCAGCGTCACCTGTAACCGTTATATGGTGATCACTGGTGAAAGGGTTAACTAGGGGGCAATCAGGGGGCTTTATGCGGTAGTATATGGGGGTCCCTGGCGCTATAAAAAGCTGCGGCGAACCTAAATACCTACCTACCTGCCTAACTAGCGTCACCTGTGACACTAATACAGCGATCAGAAAAACGATCGCTTATTAGGCTGGGTTCACACTGGAGCGATGCAGGAACGCCACAAATCCGCGGCGGGTTCCCGCATCGCATGCCTCCCGGCGGCAGTTCACACTGCCCTGTGCGAACTTCTGGGAGTGTCAGTGAAATGTTAATGACACCCCCAGATCAGTTCGCATATCGCAGTGCGATCTGCAAACTCGGATCGCATGGTGTGAACACCCATGCGATCCGATTCTGCTGCGGACCAAAAAAAGGGTCCCGTGCGAATTTGCGGCGGGTGCGGCGCGAATTCAGCCATACTATCTGTATGGCTGAACTCGAATCGCACAGAGATCGGATGTGATTTGCACTGCAGTGCGGTGCGAATCACATTCGTTCTCATAAACCGCTGCAATGTGAACCCAGCCTTAGTGACACTGGCGACGGGGTTAAACCTTTATTGGGGGGGTTAGGGGGGCACATTAGAACTAAAGGGGGCTAACCCTAACTGCCCTAACAGTTATTACAGTCACAAATGACACCAATGCAAAAAAAAAAAAATGCAATTGGTGTCACTGTGACTGGGGGGTAAAGGGGGGGGTGTGAGTGTGCCTGGCATGTTCTACTGTACGTGTGGTGTGTTGGTGCAACTCACCGATCCTCTCTCCTCGGTGCCGGAACAGAAAATACCGACACGGAGGAGAGATTACATCACTTCCTCTCCTGTGAGGAGAGGAAGTGATGTGGAGCATTTCTATTCGTCGGGAGCGATCGCGAGGGGGTGGCCATGAATGAATGGCTGCCCCCTCATCCTGGATCGCTCCCGAACGAATGCCGACCGCCGCAGGCACCGGGGGGGGGGGCGCGATCGGGCCCCCCACCCGCGGGAAGGCAGGGACTTATATATACGCCCATATGCCTGCCCGTGCCATTCTGCCGACGTATATCGTCGTGCGGCGGTCGGCAAGTGGTTAAGGTTACAACTCCTCTGTTGAGGAGCTCTGGTTGTTATGGGTTGAGTTATTGTTTGCTGTTCCCACTCCTTGTTTCCTTGATGCTACTTGGATGTCCCTAAGGTCAAGATGAGATGCTGTGTCCATCAATGAATGATCGAGAAAATAGGATTTCTGTACTCGCGGTAAAATCCTTTTTTCTGAAGTTCATTAACAGACACAGCACCCTCCCCTCCTATTTATGTTGGTACTGCTTTTGACAAACTGAGCTGCTAGATGCAGTGTGAGGGCTCCTAGCCAGTAGGACTGCCCCCTGGGTGGTACTGTGCAAGTGTTGCTATTTTTAACTTTCTGCCTAGCCCTCTACTAAAGGGGGCGATTTAACCCTAAGGTCAATATGAGATGCTGTGTCCGTCAATGAACTTCAGAGTAAAGGATTTTATGGTGAGTTGAGAAGGAGCCAGGAGCACCCCCAGAAAAACAAAACAAAAAAAAAAAAACACAGGGCTGCTGCTGTGCCAAACCCTTGCACAGAGCAGGTAAGTATAACCTGTTTGTAAAGGTTTTTTTTTTTTCTTTTTTTTCAAAAACACTTTTAAGGCATTTTTCTGGAGGGAGAATAGCTGTCATCTGGAGGACAGTATCCAGGATCATAGCCAGATATTCTGGGAGCCATACATGTTTCTGGGTATTAAGAACCCACCCAAACTTCTCTAAAGTTCATCCAATAAGAGACCCATTTTACTCCAGTAGAAGAGCAGATTGCTCCCTTAGAAGCAATGTATCCAAGTACTCCAGAACAGAAACCCCTTGGGTCCATAGCAGGCCCAGAATTGGAAGACGCGTCTTTGAATGTTCTGGGACACTGCATATGCTGAACAGCAGGGCAGCAAACAGAAAAAGATGAGCCTTCACTGCAAACTATAGAAACATCTCGTAAGGAGGAAAGATCATGGCATGTAGGTAACAATATCCCATTAATGTACCTCTTGCAGAAAAATAAAAGCTGTTTCAGTCTTTAGAACAAGGCCTTACTTTTAGCCTGCTCTAGTGCAACGAAAAAAAAAACAGGACTTCTAGGTACTGTATGAAGATTTAGGACATGGAAACCAGTAGGACACAGGGAGTAGTTTATCATCTGATCTCATTAGAGAGAGTGCACACACCTCACCCCCCCCCCCCCCCGCCCAAACTCAACCTACCACCCATCAAATATGTTTGCATGGCAATCCCCCCCCCAAAAGTGTGCATTGTCCTACCTTGTCAGTGTAGGCTGCCACAGTTGCTTGATTTGCACGGTGTCCCTGACGCCTCTAGATGGGCCTAAGCTGCATGCTAAACTCTGGGGCAGCATGCGGCCTGTGGGTTGAAAACCCCTGATGTAGTGCCTGCCTTATTGGATACAGAGTGAAAGGATAGATAGGTCTTCTATTCCATTATTCTGGTAAATTTACTAGACATTGGCACATATTGGCATCAATGCAGGGGGCATCCAACCCTTTGGACATTAAGGCTCTGATAGCTGCAACTGCTGCCTGCACAACTGCATCTACAATGCCAAAAGACGCTTTTACTAGAGCTTTTTACAAGGCCTCCAGACACTTGGCATCCTTAAAAACCCAGAATGTCATCCACTAGACATGCGTGGTTCCTGTTGAAAAAAAGAGCCACATCCACCAAGGACATACTCCACTTCCTAGTGAATTCATCCTCCATGGGGTATATAGCTGAGCAAGCCTCTTCACTGCAGGGTGAGCCCAGTATGCATACAATGTTTTTAAAGGGTAACTTCACTTTTGTGGGGAAAACAAAATGGTAAATAAAGGAAAAAAATAAAAATAATATAGTGTGTACAGTTGCCATATAAGTCGCATTGTATTTGAATGTTATTAAAAAGTACCTTTCCTTTTCAATCTGCATCCTCTGTAATTTTCTATGAATGCAAAGCAATATGGATGGCTACATGGAGTTCTGTATGCTGAATGTGTACTGACCACTCCTAAAACATTTCCTGCTTCTGTGATTGGCTCACCAATTTTCCCCAGAAGTCTGCCTAAAATACGAGTCAGATTTCAGGCATCCCCTGCAATAGAAATGTCATTACTCTCTTGTTCATTGACGGACACAGCTCCTTTAATTCTAGACCTTAGGGTTATCATACCACCTTCAGGAGAGGACTAGGCAGAACACATCACACATGTAAAAATAGCAAGACTGCACAGCACCGCCCGGGGGTGGTCCCTCTGGCTATAACCCCTCACCCTGCTTCCTGTAGCTCAGTTTTTTTTCTGCCTAGTGTAGCAGAAGGACCTGGCTCCCTGAGGGGACCATTTGTCCTGGGAATTTTTTCATTTTTTTTTTTCCCCTACTATTTTGATCCTGTGATCTACAATCAACAGCCAGGCTGGGTGACGGGCTGGATAATATAATGTAGTCTAACCCAGCCTGGCCATTGAGCGTGAGCAGTCCCTAGCTATGCGCTGGGTCGGCCACGACATGCCCCTTCTGCTCCAGGGGCGGCCGGTGAGCTGTATGCTCCGGGGCACACATATGACCGGGCCACTGCTGTCCCTGTCACAGTGTGCTGTGGCCAGCAGCTACCCCGTACTGCTCGGGTGATGGGTCTGTGGTGGAATGCTCCCAGCAACCCTGTCAGGAGGGGTAAGAAGGGCTCTCCCTGCCTCGGCAGGATAGAGCAGCTGGGCATTCCCTGGGATGTCGACTGGGGGGTCTCTCACTCTGCCTTTCCTCTCTCCCTATCCCTAATTCCCTCCTCCCCCTGCTGGGGCCACTGTGTGACTGGGCATGAGGTGTGGTGTATGTACTTAGCTGGGGGGGGGGGCTTCGGGCTGTTGGGGTCAATTTTTTCTTCACTGTGAGGTGCTTGGGCTGTTTTACATGAGGGGAGGCTGCCGCGCGGGCCGTGGCCATTTTCCTGTAGTCTTATGCAGTGTCTGCTGTCAATTTTTTTTTTTTTTTAAGAACGTTTGGTGGCCATTTTCTTGGTGATTTTTTACTAGGATGGGTGGCTGCCATTTTCTTGTAGCCGCAGTGTGTTTTTACCTCTAGTGCTGGGTCTGTGTACCTCAGAACAGCAGTTTTTACTCTGGGCACTTTGTGACTGACAGGGCAGAGCGGGCAGCACTCAGGGTGGTGAGTCCTGCTGAGGGGCCCCTCAGTCTGCGAGCAGCTAGGAGGGTGGGATTTGTGTACCTTGCCTTAAGTCTCCAAGTTGTGGCAGGAGAGTGAGGGTCAGCATTGCGTCAGAAGCTGATGCTTTTTCCCCAGACATCCCTGCTATTGCAACTTGCTCACCTGCTAAAAATGCGGTGTGTCTATGGATGCTTCTGGGGAGAGCTCTGATTCAGACTCGGGCCCTGCAGTGAATGGCGGCCCCTGTTCTGACATACCGGGAGAAGCAGACCAGGACCGTTCGGACAGTGAAAATGACTGTGTCCGGGTACCGAAGCTGGAAAGCTTTCAGGGATTCTACTCCAGTCTATTTTTAGTCCCCAAAAAGGAAGGGGTATGTCCAATCCTGGGTTTGAAGGCCCTCAAGCTTTGTGAAAGTGCAAATGTTCAGAATGGAATCAGTTCGCTCCGTGGTCGCTGCACTCCATCAGGGGGACTTCCTGGTGTCCCTGGACATCCAAGACGCGTACTTGCATATACCCATATGCCTCAGGCATCAGAGGTTTCTGCAATTTGCAGTTGGAAGAGCACTACCAGTTTGTATCTCTCCCTTTTTGGCCAGGCGTCAGCACCCTGAGTCTTTACCAAAGTGTTAGCTCCAATTCTGCCGCTGTTGAGGCAACCTGGGATCGCAATCATGGGTTACTTAGACGACCTCCTTCTGAGAGCAGCTTCTGCCTCAGAATTAAGGGAGGATGTAGCGATCACCATACAGACTCCGGGAGTTTGGTTGAGTGCTGAACCTAAAGAAGTCGGTGTTAGTGCCGACTCAACGCCTGGAGTACCTGGGCTTACTTTTGGACTCTAAGCAAGTTTTTCTCCCTTCAGACAAGCTGCAGACTCTTCAAGTTGCGGTGAAGTTGTTGAACAGCAGGTGGTCGTCGCTGCACTTCTGCATGCAAGTTCTTGGCCATGGTAGCCACTTTCGAAGCGGTACGGTACACTCAATTTCACACTCGAGTCTTGCAGAAGGAGATTTTGTCAAAATGGAACAAATCTCCATTATCCCTGGATTGTCAAATTTGGGTGAGCCAGTTAGTCAGGGATTCCCTTCTTTGGTGGTTGAGGTCTCCGGTCCTTCGGTCCGGAAGATCGTTCCTTCCTCTCCATTGGACAGTGATCACAACGGACACCAGCCTGACTGGTTGAGGGGAGAGTGCTGGGAGTACAGTCGACTGCCGATCAATGTGCTCGAGCTTCGGGCAATCAGGCTTTGCCTCTCAACATGGTCAATGAGGCTACAAGGGTGTCTGATCAGGATCCAGTTGGACAACGCAACGGCGGTGGCATACGTCAACCATCAAGGAGGAACAAGGAGCTCAGCTGCAGCACGGGGGGGGGGGGGGGGGGTGTCACTCACATCCCCCAGTGGGCAGAGCGACATTTTCCAGCCCTGTCGGCCATATACATGCCAGGCGTAGAAAACGGGCAGGTGGACTACCTAAGTCGTCAGATGCTGGACCCAGGAGAATGGTTGTTGCATCCGGATGTATTCCAGCTCCTTTTCCTAAGGTGGGGCACACCAGATGTGGACCTCCTGGGCCTCGCGGCCCAATCGGAAGGTGCAGAGGTTTGTGTCCACGACAAGAGACCCCTATGCGGACGCTTTAGGCGCGGTGGCTCCATGGGGCATTATCGACTGATGTATGTCTCCTCCCCCCCCCCCCCCCCCTCAAACTTCTACCGTGTCTACTGCGCAGAGTGGAGGCTGAGGGGATTCCGGTGATTCTGATTGCCCCAGATTGGCCTGCAGTTTTTGCAGCGAGGAGCGGATCAGAAACTTGCCTTGAGCACCATCAAGGGGCAGATATCGGTCTTGGCTGTCTTTTTTTTTTTTTTTTCAATGTCCCTTGATAACTCACTCATTGGTGGGTACTTTTGTGCAAGGGGTTTGACACGTAGTTCCTCCGGTCGACCACCACTACTACCGTGGGATCTGAATCTGGTGCTATCGGTGCTCCAGAAACCACTGTTTGAAAACAGGGAGATTCCTTGTTAACTCATTCTCAGAAAGTAGTTTTTCTAGTGGCTATTACGTCTGCGAGGAGGGTTTTTGAGTTAGCGGCCCTGTCATGCAAGTCTCCCTACCTGGTCATCCACAAGGATAAGACGGTGCTATGTCCACGGCCTTCTTTCCTTCCAAAGGTGGTTTCGGCATTCCATCTAAAAGAGGACATCGTGTTACCATCCCTATGTCCGAAGTAGACACACCCAAAAGAAGTTGCCTTACATTCCCTGGACAAGGTCTGGGCTCTACTGGTGTATCTGTCTGCTATGGCTCCCTTCCGGAAGGCATACTCTCTGTGTGTCTCGGTGGCTGGTCCGAAAAAAGGTCTGGCGATCTCGTCGTCCACAATTTTTCAGTGGATCAGACAGATCGTGGTTCAGGCCTATGCCTTAAAGGGGCGGGTGCCCCCTTTTCCTGTCATGGCTCATTCCTCCAGGGCATTTGAAACCTCCTGGGCTTTCCGAGATCAAGCGTCTTTCTCCCAGGTGTGTAAGGCAGCAACTTGGTCATTCGTTCACTCACTAGATTCTACAAAGTTGACGTAAGCACATCCTCAGATGCTTGCTTAGGCCGCAAGGTTTTACAGGCGGCTGTGTAAGGTTGCAATATACACTTTGTTACAAGTTTGTTGTGAAGGCATCTTTTGTTTCCACTCCTCGTTTTTTTGACACTGCTTGGGGATGTCCCTAAGGTCAAGAATTAAAGAAGCTGTGTCCGTCAATGAACGAAAGAGTAAATGGGATTTTTGTACTCACCGTAAAATCCTTTTCTATGAAATTCATTGACTGACACAGCACCCACCCCTCCTATTTATGTTTGTACTGCTTTTTGACGAACTGAGCTGCAGGAAGCAGGGTGAGGGGTTATAGCCAGAGGGGCGGTGCTGTGCAGTCTTGTTGTTTTTACATGTTCTGCCTAGTCCTCTCCTGAAGGTGGCGTAATAACGGTAATGGTAAGGTCAAGAATTAAAGGAGCTTTGTCTGTCAATGAACTTCAGAGTAAAAGATTTTACGGTGAGTACAAAAATAAAAATTTTTGGTGAGATATTTCCAATAAGAACATGTCTAAAGGGATGCAGGCTCAGCAGCTTTGCTCATTAGTGCCCTGAAGCTGCCACAGCTGGCTAATAATTATAAAACCACTCCCATTAGACTCACTTAGCCCAGAGGCACAGACAAACGCATAGATTTCTTCAGAATAACAAAAGGTAGGAATCTGAAACAAAGGTTGTTATAATCCTTGCAATGTGCATAGATCATCCGGGGGGATGTTTTTTCCTCAACAAAAGTGGAGTTGCACTTTAAGGTGAGAATGTACTGTTGTATAGGGTTCGACTAAGGTCTTGTGGTAACTGCCATGAATCCAGGCCAAACTCATGAAATGGTAACTTCAAATCAATTTGCACCACTTCTGTAAAGCCGCATACACATGATCGGAATTCCGGCGAGTTTGGCTAAATTACATTAAAGCGGCTCTTCACCCTAAAGGGGAAGTTCCGCTAATCTGATCCCTCCCCCTCTCCGATGCCACAATCGACACCTTTCAGGGGGGAGGGGGTGCAGTTACTTGGATAATCCAGGTATCTGCACCCACTTCCAGCCAGACCGCCACAGACGCCCCGCCCCAAAAATATTGTATATATTCCAAAAGATACCAATAGGAATACCGCAGAGCTTTTTTAAGATTATAAAAAAGATCTTGATAAAATACATTTGGCAAAACAGGCAAGAATTAAGTATACATTAATCACTAGGAAAATGGAAAATGGGGGACTGGCAACCCCAGATATACACAGGTATTATAAAGCGGTGATATTGTCACGAATGATAGAATGGACTACGGAAAATGTCGAAAAAAAATGGGTGGAAATAGAAGACACTTTAAGTAGAAACACTTTACACAAAAATATATGGGTCCCATATAAATATAGGGTATTGGGGCAAGATTTACACATATTGACTAAAAATGAGTACAAAATATGGGATACACTATATATCGGAGAGAGAAATGGGAGTACAACTCTTCGTTAATAGCACTCACAGGAAGTCATTTTTTTGCACCTGGAAAGGATATATATATATATATATATATATATATATATATATATATATATATATAGTGCCTTGCGAAAGTATTCGGGCCCCCTTGAACTTTTCAACCTTTTGCCACATTTCAGGCTTCAAACATAAAGATATAACATTTTTATTTTTTGTGAAGAATCACCAACAAGTGGGACACAATTGTGAAGTGGAACAAAATCTATTGGATTTTTGAAACTTTTTTAACTAATAAAAAAAAAATGAAAAGTGGGGCGTGCAAAATTATTCGGCCCCCTTGCGTTAATACTTTGTAGAGCCACCTTTTGCTGCGATTACAGCTGCAAGTCGCTTGGGGTATGTCTCTATCAGTTTTGCACATCGAGAGACTGAAATTCTTGCCCATTCTTCCTTGCAAAACAGCTCGAGCTCAGTGAGGTTGGATGGAGAGCGTTTATGAACAGCAGTTTTCAGCACTTTCCACAGATTCTCGTTTGGATTCAGGTCTGGACTTTGACTTGGCCATTCTAACACCTGGATATGTTTATTTGTGAACCATTCCTTTGTAGATTTTGCTGTATGTTTGGGATCATTGTCTTGTTGGAAGATAAATCTCCGTCCCAGTTTCAGGTCTTTTGCAGACTCCAACAGGTTTTCATCCAGAATGGTCCTGTATTTGGCTACATCCATCTTCCCCTCAATTTTAACCATCTTCCCTGTCCCTGCTGAAGAAAAGCAGGCCCAAACCATGATGCTGCCACCACCATGTTTGACAGTGGGGATGGTGTGTTGAGGGTGATGAGCTGTGTTGCTTTTACGCCAAACATATCGTTTTGCATTGTGGGCAAAAAGTTCGATTTTGGTTTCATCTGACCAGAGCACCTTCTTCCACATGTTTGGTGTGTCTCCCAGGTGGCTTGTGGCAAACTTTAGACGAGACTTTTTATGGATATCTTTGAGAAATGGCTTTCTTCTTGCCACTCTTCCATAAAGGCCAGATTTGTGCAGTGTACGACTGATTGTTGTCCTATGGACAGACTCTCCCACCTCAGCTGTAGTTCTCTGCAGTTCATCCAGAGTGATCATGGGCCTCTTGGCTGCATCTCTGATCAGTCTTCTCCTTGTCTGAGCTGAAAGTTTAGAGGGACGGCCAGGTCTTGGTAGATTTGCAGTGGTCTGATACTCCTTCCATTTCAAAATGATCGCTTGCACAGTGCTCCTTGGGATGTTTAAAGCTTGGGAAATCTTTTTGTATCCAAATCCGGCTTTAAACTTCTCCACAACAGTATTACGGACCTGCCTGGTGTGTTCCTTGGTCTTCATGATGCTCTCTGCGCTTTCAACAGAACCCTGAGACTATCACAGAGCAGGTGCATTTATACAGAGACTTGATTACACACAGGTGGATTCTATTTATCACCATCAGTCAGTGAGTTTGCTGCACTGAAAGTAAAGGGGCCGAATAATTTTGCACGCACCACTTTTCAGTTTTTTATTTGCTAAAAAAGTTTAAAATACCCAATAGATTTCGTTCCACTTCACAATTGTGTCCCACTTGTTGGTGATTCTTCACAAAAAATAAAAATGTTATATCTTTATGTTTGAGGCAAAAGGTTGAAAAGTTCAAGGGGGCCGAATGCTTTCGCAAGGCACTGTATGGTTCACGGAAAAAAAAACAATTGAAAGATGTGATGTGAAGGGAGGAATTAAAACAAGACAGGAAATAGAACGTGACACTGGTTGGAAACTAAATGACTGGAATCTAATACAACTAACACATTTATAAAATCACTCCCAATGCCAGTAAGAGGGGAAGCAGAAAAGAGGCCTCTGGAAAAGCTCTGCTGTTTACATTATCCCTTAAAGAAAGGAATTTCTAAAATCTACAATATACTTACAGAATTAGAAGGGCAAGAAAGACCGGCCTACCTAGCCCAATGGGAAAACTAACTGGAAATTAAAATTGAGGAAGAACAAGGGAAGAAGATGATTACAGCAGTTCACGACGGTGTTCGAGATACGAGAACAATAGAAATTAACTATAAATTAATAACCAGGTGGTACTGGACACCAGATAGAATAAGTAGATACCAAGCGGAGAGCTCCCCACTATGTTGGAGAAAATGTAATCAAAAGGCAACAATGTTGTATATATGGTGGGACAAAATAGAAACAATTTTGGAAATAAAATACTACGATGATGTGAAAACGACAAGAGACCAAAATTTGAGCTGAGAAAGTTGAAATAAGTCTCTCTGGTAATTTTCGCTGAGTGGGAAAAAAATAAAAATCCTTTCGGGCTGAAGTGGTTAAAGGAGAAGTCCAGTCAGCTTTTTAGGCTGGGCTTCTCCTCTGGGTCACAGGAGTGCAATTCCTTTTACACTCCTGTGACCCGTTTTCACCTGAGAGCGGTCTGAAATCTGCTCTCTGCTGACGTTGCTGCAATGGCAGTCTCAGTAAGCCACTGAGACTGTTGCTCCCCGCCCCTCCACAGCTCAGCGCTCCAATGAGCGTGGAGGATCAGCGGGAGAGATGCTGACAGGCAGCATCTCTCCGCTCGGGGAGGAGTGAGAACCGAGTCATTGGCTATGTTCTGTGGCTCGGTTCTCAGTGCAGAGATGCTGGGAGACATGCAGCATCGCTCGGATGCTGCATCCACCTAGATAAGTAGTAGCAAGACAATGGCATAATGTGCTAGTATGCATCACATAGCACATTATAAAATACCTTGGAAAGAAGCCCTTCCAGAGGTACTCGCTCACGGCTGACATCTTCCCCCCGGTGTTTCTTTTGGGTACGTTCGCTGGCTCCAGCACTGTGAGTGGCTGGAGCAGTGGTGATGTCACTCCCCTGCATACATGCGGGCGCTACCGGGTCCGGTTCTGTAAGCCGGACTTTCAGAGCGCATGTGCCGATGATGTAATTGGCTGCATGCACTCTTAAAATATCTTAAACTGTGCAAGTTTAGGAGATATTCACAGTACCTACTGGTAAGTCTCATTATAGGCCTACCTGTATGTATAAGTGGTAGTACAGAGTTTACAACCACTTTAAGGGCCAGTTCACACCAGATGCAGTTTTGTGCGCTTTTTTTCTGCCCTAAAAATGCGTGCAACGTGTTTTCCATGTATTCACATTAGTGCAGTTTCTGGTGCAGAAACTGACTGGAACTGACTGCACCAGTGTGAACTAGAGCCATTGGAATACATGAAAAACACTGCATGCATTTTTAGGGTCAGTTTACACCACAAAAATGCACTCCAGATACGTTCCATATCAGTTTTTGCTTACCGTTCACACCACATGCAGTTGCATTTTTGATACAATTTGCTATGTTCCAGTACAGTTCTGTGCAGGAAAAAAATGTAGCATGCTCTATTTTTTTTTTTTTTTTCTGCATCGGAAACTGACTGCATGGTGTGAACTAGAGCCATTGGAATACATGGAAAACACTGCATGCATTTTTAGTGCAGAAAAAAAGTGCACGGAATTGCATCTTGTGTGAACTAGCACTACAGGCATGTAAAAATCTACCTCATAGCAACCTGGCACTCACTGCTTGGCAACTTAGATACACTACTGTACAAAAGGTTTAGGCAGGTGTAAAAACAAATGCTGTAAATTTAAGAATGCTTTCATAAAAAGAAGTGTTAATAGTTTATTTTGTTCATTTAACAAAATGGAAAGTAAATTAACGGAAGAGAAATCCAAATTGAATCAATATTTGATGTGACCACCCTTTGCCTTCAAAACAGAATAAATTCTTCTAGGCACACTAAAGCCTCGTACACACATGATCAGATTTTTGGCAGGGAATTGTGTGATGATGCCTAAATTCCAACCGTTTAGTACGCTCCTTCAGACAATTGTCCAACTTTCCACCAACAAATGTTGGATGGCAGGCTAGTAAATTTTTCGGACAACGGTCTGTCAGATTTTCGTTATCATGTGTACACAAGTCCGTCACACAAATGACCAAGTACAAACGCATGCTCGGAATCAATGCTCACCAAACACATTAGCAGAAGGGGCCCAAAGGGTGGCGCTCAAGAGCTGAAATTCCACGGAGCACCTCACTGTGTTCGTTTCTTGGTCAACAATTGTGTGCCGTTAGTATGCAAGACAAGTTCCTGGTGTACACCCTTCGGAAAAAAGTCTGACACTTGGTTGGCCAAAAATCCGAGCGTGTGTATGAGGCTTAAGATCCCATACACACGATTCGATTTTCTGCAGATGGTCGCCGGAGTCTCTATGATCGTTCGGAGGATGGGCGCGATGTTATGACGTCACGCCCGGCCTCTGCATTCAAAATAATGGCGCCGCCTCGGCTGAGAAGCCGTGATCGTTTTTTTTTTTTTTTTAGGCTTCCCAGCCTAGAGGTGAGATTTGGGGTCTTATTGACCCCATATCTCACTGTAAATAGGTCTGATCATGCCATATTCCTATTACAAGGGATGTTTACATTCCTTGTAATAGGAATAAAAGTAATCAAATTTTTTTTTTTTTAAAGTGTCAAACTAAAAAAATAAAAGTAAAATTAACAATATAAAAAAAATAATTTAAAGCGCCCCTGTCCCCGTGAGCTCGTACGCAGAAGCGAACGCATTCATAAGTTCTGCCCACATATGAAAACGGTGTTCAAACCACACATGTGAGGTATCGCCGCGAACGTTAGAGCGAGAGCAATAATTCTAGCCCTAGATCTCCTCTGTAACTCAAAACATGTAACCAGTAAAAAAATTGAAAGCGTCGCCTACGGGGATTTTTACATACCAAAGTTTGGCGCCATTCCACGAGTGTGAGCAATTTTGAAGCATGACATGTTGGGTATCTATTTACTCAGCGTATCTTCATCTTTCACATTATGCAAAAAAATTGGGCTAACTTTACTGTTTTGTTTTTTTAAAAGTATGAAACAGTTTTTTTTCTGAAAAAAACGTGTTTGAAAAATTGCTGCACAAATACCGTGCAAGATAAATAGTTGCAATGACTGCCTTTGTATTCTCTAGGGTCTTTGCTAAAAACACATATATAATGTTTGGGGGTTCTATGTAATTTTCTAGCAAAATAATTATGAATTTTACATGTAGGAGAGAAATGTCAGAATTGGCCTGGATGCGAAGTGGTTAAAGAGATGTTCCACAGAGATGTAGTGTGCCCTAACTCGAAGGGGGGCCTGTGATAGAAAGTCCAAAACTATTTGGAGATCCCATGGTGGAACATATGATCGTTCTGCGGGACGAATTCTCGCACATGCCTTCAGGAACTGACGGATTAGACACCGTAATACCCACTTCACTCCTGACAATGCCGTCAGTGCTGAGATTAGAACCTGGGGTTCTGATGGTGTCTGGGAATCAAAATTCTTGGTCTTCCGCAAAGAATATAAACTTTTCCCATATTCGTGAGTAGGTCTGGTTAGTGGGTGGTGGCTGTTCTCGCTTTCAACAGTGTTTTCACTACAGCTGCTGAACACCCTGCTTCTTCTAACTTTTTCCTTTCAGCCTCCAGGCTGCTAAGTGTAGAACTACCGGATCTGTATGTACCACTTGACCCTGTTGTAGCATTTTTGGTATGAATGGAAGGGGTATCGGAGGTTCCACCGCTAAGGACTGCAGCAATGGGAAACACAGTCTGCGTGACCACATTGGGATTATTGCTATCACCATCCGAGTGTGCTCTTATTCTGTTGAGTAGCCTGAAGATTAGTGCAAGGGAATACATATGCTAGTCTGCAAACCCATCTGGTGTTGAGAGCATCTGTTGCTTCCGCTTCCTGAAACCTTGCTCTGGCCATAAAACACCTGCACTTAGCATTGGCTGTGGTTGCCATTAGATCCAGGTCTGGATAGCCCCAGTGACTGCATATCCAATGGAAGACCGATTGGTTCAGGGACCATTGGTTGGGGTCTAGGGTTCTCCTGCTCAAGGTGTCCGCAAAAAGTTCTGCGGGGCTGGGATATAGACCGCTGAAAGGTGGACTAGATGTTGTACCCACTCCATTATTGGTATTACTTCAGTGAATAGCGACTGACTTCGTGTCCCACCCTACCTTCTCACACAAGTGACTGCTGTCCTGTTGTCCATCTGGACGACTAAGTTTGTCCCCTGAATCTGTGTGTTAAATGCTTTCAGTGCACAGAGGGCTGCCCTCAATTCTATCACATTGGAGACCTCTCTCTGTCTGTGTCTCCACCTGCTTTGGGCAAAGAGCCTATTATAGTGTGCGACCCATCCCGGTGCTGAGGCATCTGATGTTATCACTTGCGGGGAATCTGGTACTAGTTGATGGCATTTGTGGAGATTTACGTTCTGCATCCAGCTTACCGGAAGTTGTGCTTCCGCCATTTTGCTCTACGTGACGAGACTGCTAGTCCTGGAAATAGTGATTTTGCCATTTTGAAAATGGGCAACCCAATGTGCGTTTGTTTGCTGACGTCTTCCGATGCCTCTCCTAGGCCAGATACCTGCACCCTCTTCTAAGATCCTTGCAGGGTGAGGTCTCCCCCATATAGGCGTTCATGTATGCCTGTATAGTGGCGAGCTTCGACACAGGAGAGGCTTGAACCTGTGCGGCTTGGTCAGAAGCGTCTGACAAGGTGAGGAAAAAATAAAATCCTGCTTTCAGCAGTAGCAAAACTGGCTGCAGCAGTGAGGGAAAAAAGGAGAATGCTGCAGGCAGGGAGACCTACTCTTATAGTATAACCGGTCCTGAGATAGGGCAGGGGGTGGGGCCTATCCATATGTATATCCTGGGTCAGGAATGTATGTTTGGGGTCATTGCTCTGCTGCAGAATAAGTTTGGGGCCAATCACAGTTCTTTCTGAGGGTATGGCATGATGGATAAGTATCAGCCTGTATGTTTCAGCATTGGGAACACCATTGATCCTGACCAAATCTTCAACTCCAGTTGTAGAAATGCAGCTCTAAACTTGCATGGAACCTCCACCATGATTCACCGTTGCTTACAGATACTCATTGTTGTACAGTTCTCTAGTCCTTCGGCTGCCTCCTGTTACAGCCAAAAACAGTGTGGCAAAAAAGTATTTAGTCAGCCACCAATTGTGTAAGTTCTCCCACTTGAAAAGATGAGAGAGACCTGTAATTATCATCATAGGTATACCTCAACTATGAGAGACAAAATGTGGAAACAAATCCAGACAATCACATTGTCTGATTTGGAAAGAATTTATTTGTAAATTATGGTGGAAAATAAGTATTTTGTCAATATCAAAAGTTAATCTCAATACTTTGTTATATATCCTTGGCAATGACAGAGGTCAAAAGTTTTCTGTAAGTCTTCACAAGGTTGTCACACACTGTTCTTGGTATGTTGGCCCATTCCTTCATGCAGATCTCCTCTAGAGCAGTGATGTTTTGGGGCTGTTGCTGGGCAACACAGACTTTCAACTCCCTCCAAAGGTTTTCTATGGGGCTGAGATCTAGCTGGGCTAGGCCACTCCAGGACCTTGAAATGCTTCTTACGAAGCCACTCCATTGCCCGGGCAGTGTGCTTGGGATCATTTTCATGCTGAAAGACCCAGCCACGTTTCATCTTCAATGACCTTGCTGATGGGAGGAGGTTTTCACTCAAAATCTCACGATACATGGCCCCATTTATTCTTTCATGTACACGGATCAGTCATCCTGTTCCCTTTGCCAAGAAACAGCCCCAAGGCATGATGTTGCCACCCCCATGCTTCACAGTAGGTATGGTGTTCTTTGGTTGCAACTCAGAATTCTCTCTCCTCCAAACACGAGTTGTGTTTCTACCAAACATTTCTACTTTGGTTTAATCTGACCATATGACGTTCTCCCAATCATCTTCTGGATCATCCAAATGCTCTCTAGCAAACCTCAGACAGGCCTGGACATGTACTGGCTTAAGCAGAGGGACATGTCTGGCACTGCAGGATCTGAGTCCCTGGCGGCGTAGTGTGTTACTGATGGTAGCCTTTGTTATGTTGGTCTCAGCTCTCTGCGGGTCATTCACTAGTTCCCCCGTGTGGTTCTGGGATTTTTGCTCACCGTTCTCATGATCATTTTGACCTCCCGGGGTGAGATCTTGCGTGGAGCCCCAGATCGAGGGAGATTATGAGTGGTTTTGTATGCCTTTCATTTTCTAATTATTGCTCCCACAGTCGATTTCTTTACACGAAGCTGCTTCCCTATTGCAGATTCAATCTTCCCAGCCTAGTGCAAGTCTACAATTTTGTTTCTGGTGTCCTTTCGACAGCTCTTTGGTCTTCCCCATAGTGGAGTTTGGAGTGTGACTGTTTGAGGTTGTGGACAGGTGTCTTTTATACTGATAAGTTCAAACAGGTGCCATTAATACAGGTAATGAGTGGAGGACAGAGGAGCCTCTTAAAGAAGAAGATACAGGTCTGTGAGAGCCAGAAATCTTGCTTGTTTGTAGGTGACCAAATATTTATTTTCCACCATAATTTGAAAATAAATTCTTTCAAAAATCAGACAGTCTGATTTGTTTGGATTTGTTTCCAAATACTGTCTCCCATAGTTGAGGTATACCTATGATGACAATTACAGGCCTCTCTCATCTTTTTAAGTGGGAGAACTTGCACAATTGATGGCTGGCTAAATACTTTTTTGCCCCACTGTATTTTAAATTATGACTCATCAGTCCAGAGCACCTGCTGCCATGTTTTTGCTCCGCAGTTCCTATGTTTTTGGGCATAGTTGAGTCGCTTAGCCTCATTTCCACATCAGAGGTAAGGCTTATTAGTCGCCATTCTTCCACAAAGACCACTTCTGGCCAGACAACGCTTGAGAGTAGATAGATGTACCTCTGGTTTCTGACAGTTCTCTGCTGATGGCTCTGCTGAACAGCTTCCAATGAAGTAATCATGATGTGCCTTTTGGCCCCTTTCACATGGACAATCTGTTCAGGTCCGCCTGTCAGTTTTTCAGGCAGACCTGAACGGATGCTCCATAGAGCTCTATGGAGCGTCGGATGTCAGCGGTGACATATCCATTGACATCCAAGCCGCTCCGATCTGAAAAAGTGTGACGGAGGAAAAAGCTATTTTTCCATCCGTCATCGGATTGGGTGAAGACGGACACTGTGGTCTGTCGGCATCCGATCTCCCATAGGGGAAAGCGGCGCTGTGACAGGTCCGTCCCTGCACAGTGTGCAGAGACAGACCTGTCATCTGCCTGTTCATCTGAGATCGCTCTGGCTATCAACTCTGAGCAAGCGGATATCCTCGGGGTGGATCAGCATTGATCTGCCCTGTGTGAAAGGACCCTGCTGCATTTACAGTTTTTTGAAGACCACTGTGTCTACAGTCCTCCAAGTTGTCCATTTCTTTGTGCTTATTCCAAAAAGCTTTAACAGCACATCTTGAAACCGCAGTCTGCTGTGAAATCTTTGCCTGGGAGAGACCTTGTTGAAAAAGTATAACTACCTTGTGTCTTGTTGCTGTGCTCAGTCTTGCCATGGTGTATGATCTGTGACATCAAATGGTCTTTCACAACCTCACCTTAGTAGCAGAGTTTGTCACCCAGTTTTAAGCCTCCAACACAGCAGTTTCAATTTCTATTAATGAGTAGGTTTCAGCCTCCATATGAAATTCATTAGCACCTGCTTGGTATATTTAATCACGCACCTGACTCTAATCCTATTAAATCCCTGACTGTGTAAAAGTGATTGATGCTGGCTTGCTGCTAAAGGGTAGTCACACCAAAATTATTTACATAGGTTGAAAAAATACCATTTAGTGCAACCAATAACTTTGAATTAGATTTTTTTTCTTCTGTTTGCACACTGCATTTTTTAAAAATTGATTAAAAAAAACAATTAAAATATATATTTCTCTTTCGTTCTTTGACGGACTCAGCACCTTTAATCTTGACCTTAGGGTTATATCGCCACCTACAGGAGAGGACTAGGCAGAACATGTAAAAACAGAAAAACTGCACAGTACCACCCAGGGGGCAGTCCTAATGGCTCTAACCCCTCACTCAGTTTTTTCTGCATAGTGTAGGAGAAAGACCATGCTCCATGTGGGGACAAATGGTTCTGGGATTTTTCTGTTTGATCCCTGTGATCTACAATCAACAGCCAGGCTGGGTGACAGGCTGGATAATATAGATCCTGGGAGTCTCCCCAATGGGGTCATAGAGTGTGTGCAGAGCTCAGCTAGGTGCTGGGTCAGCCACGACATGCCCCGTCTGATCCAGGGGAGCTGGCGAGCTGGTGAGCTACATGCTCCGGGGCACACATATGACCGGGCTACTGCTGTCCATGTCACAGTGTGCCATGGCCGACAGCCACCCCGTACTGCTCGGGTGATGGGTTTGTCCGTGGAATTTGTCCAGCAGTCCCTGCAGGAGGAGTAAATATGGTTCCACCTGTCTCGGCAGGATTGAGCAGCAGGGCATTCCCTGGGAGGTAGACTAGGGGGTTCCCCTTTCCCTCCTCCCCATGCTGATGGGCCGCTGTGTGACTGGGCATAGGGGGTGCGGTGCACATACCTGGCCGGGGGTCCTCTACTCTTTTTTCCTGGTTTTAGGCCGTTTTTTGGGGTATCTGTGTGTATGCCATGTGGGGGACTGGCTGCCGCGCAAACCACCGCCATTTTCCTGTAGCCGCGGCTCTTTTCTTAACCGCTGCCATTTTCTTGAAGTCTGTCGGCCATTTTCCTGGCGTTCTCAGATATTTTTTGCTGAGGCGGCCGGCGGCCATTTTCTAGTAGCCTCAATTTGTTTTACCCTAGCTGGGCGGCTGGTTCATTCTGGAACAGTGCAAAACTGACACAGAACACCTCGTGGCTGGCACAGGGGAGATCGGACGGCAGCAGCACAGCGCAGTACCTGGGTCAGGGTGGCGAGTCCTGCGGGGGCCCCCTCAGTCTGTGGCAGCTAGAAGGGTGGGCATTTTGTGTAGCTTGCCTTAGGTCCCTAGTGGTGACAGGCAAGAATGGGTCAGTGTGGCATCAGAAGCTGGCGCTTCTTCCCGACATCCATGTTATTGCAACTGGTTCCCCTGCACCTGCGGTGCCTATGGACGCTCTGCCGGCGGTCCAGGAGTCCTTTTTTGCCAGGGTGGAAGCGGCGAAGGGGGGGGGGGTGAAAAAAAAAACCACCCCCTCCCCCCACTGTATTCTGGGCAAAGCTCTGATTCAGACTCGAGTCCCACTGTGGCAGGCAGCCCCTGTTCTGATGTTTCAGAGGATGCGGACCAGAACCGTTCAGACAGTGAGGATGACTCCGTGTCCGGGTGAGCGCCGAAAAAAGTGCCAGTAGGAGCACTTATCACAGCGGTGCAGGATACCCTAAAGGTAGAGTATACAGCGGGAGCATCTACAGAGGTGTCGGTCTCTTTTGGGTCCCACAAGCCGTCCCACACTGCTAAGGTGTTTCCCTACCTAACTTATTTTGATAAGTTTATTTACAAGGAGTGGGGAAGCCCACAGTGGGCCTTTTCAGTCCTGAGACGGATGGCGGTGCATTACCCCTTTGAGGAGAGTTTCCTGAAAAAAATTGACATCTCCTCTGGTCGTTGACCCCCTGGTATCCAGGTTAAATAAGGTAACCACAATTCTGGTGAAGGGACCCCTGCTTTCAAGGACCCTGCTGAAAGAGGGACGAGGCGGTTGCCCGGTGCATGTTTACAGTGGTGGGGGTCAGCATTGTGGCCAGTGTTACCCACGGCCCTGGTGTCACAGACACTTACTGAATGGGCTAAGTTCTTGAACCACGAGTTGGAGAAGCAACAGGTTTCCCCAGTCTGTGGGGAACTGGCAGACCAGTTGGTGCAGGGCTTGAAGTGTGTCTGTGATGCAGCCTTAGATAAGGCCCCATTACTTTCTAAAGCCTCAGTATAAAGCTGTGGTGCTCTGTCGCCTGATTTGGCTAAAATGCTGGTCTGAGGAAAGAAAGCACTGGCGGATTTTCCCTTCCAGAGAGAGAGGCTAGTTGGAGCCTTGCTGGATGACATTATTAAGGTTACTGGGGGAAAGAGTACTTTGCTCCCACAGTCCAGGAAGAGTAAGGAGCCACACCGTAGGCAGGGCAGGCACATTGGTGGATCCATGGGGGCATTATTGGCTAATTTATGCCTTCCCCCCAAACTTCTACCACGGCTACTGATTCTGATTGCCCCAGATTGGGTCCTTGGTACGCCGTCAAGTAATTGCCAGACTATTTTTCTTAGTTTTTACTGACAGTCTATCTGTAATGGTACCAGGTGATTGAAGAAAAGCCATTGTAGCACCAATATTTAAAAAAGGGGTCCAAAATACATCCATGGGAATTACAGACCAGTTAGACTAACATCAGTATGAATGGTGGCAGATGTTCCTTGGCATCTGCCGATGCGAGAGGACCTTCTGCCGCAAGGTCCGATACTTCATCCTGCTTTACGGTCCTTGATTTTAATGGCATGGCTGTTGAAAGCCAGGTGCTAAGGGACCAAAATCTGTCAGATTCGGTAATCTCCACTATGATGAGGGCACGGAAGTCATCTTCTCTGAAGATTTATCGTCGTATGTGTAAGGCCTACATCTCCATCTGTGAGGAGATGGGGTGGCGTCTGCATACTTATTCAGTTTCCTGGATCCTGCTGTTTTTGCGACGAGTGAATCAGAAACTTGCATTAAGCACCATTAAGGTGCAGGTATCAGCTTTGGCTGTCCTTTTGCAGCGACCTTTGGCGACTCATTCATTGGTGAGTAGGTTTGTTCATGGGGTTCGACATGTGGCCCCTCCTGTTCGACCACTGCTGCCTCCGTGGGATTTGAATCTAGTGCTCTCGGTGCTTCAGAAACCACCATTTGAAAACATTAGGGAGATCCCCTTATTGACACTCTCAGAAAGTAGTCTTTCTAGTGGCTATTACATCTGCCAGGAGGGTTTCTGAGTTGGTAGCCTTGTCATGCAAGTCCCCCTACTTCATACTCCACAAGGATAAGGCGGTACTGTGTCCGCAGCCTTCATTTCTAACAAAGGTTGTTTTGGCCTTTCATCTAAATGAGGACATGCTTTCGTCTATGTCCTCGGCCATCACATCCCAAAGAGGTTTTCCTGGTGCCTCCATGGCAGCATACCTGTGACAAGCTCCGCCTTGGCTCCTCCCTCAGGACTAGTGAATATTATAAAATAAATGGTTAGCGCAGCCCCCGCATTCTCCTTTTTTCCTCATACCTCATGGCAGTGAATTCTGGTCAAACGTCCTTACCTTCTGCATTTGGCAGCTTCCGTCCGGGTTCAAGCCTCTCCTGGGCACAGTTCCTTCTCTTGGGCAGCTAAACGCGATTATAAGGTTGGAAGTCCCTTCTTTTGGGACAAGCAGTTTGTCTCTTAAACTAAGAGCTTTATATGCAAATTGATTAGGCACTAGCTCATTCACGGTAACGGAGGCAGCAGCTATTTCTACATTTCCTTTTTTTTTTTCCTCCTCCCCTTTTCTCCCCCCTTCTTCTTTCCTTCCCCTTTTATCTTTTTCTTCCTCTCCTTTCTCTTTCCTCTTCTCTCTCTTTCCCTTGCCTTCCCCAACCTTCCTTTTCTGTCATTCACTCTTTCTTTCTTTCTTTTTTTTTTTTCCCCCTGTCCTTTCATTTCTCTTTTATTTATTTTTTTCTTTTAGAGGGAAAACCCCTCTCTCTGCCGCCTTAGTCAGCTCCATAGGAGCCGCACGCGTTCAGCCCCGGAACTTTAGTCCCCCCTCGGCGTTCCCCGCCGTGCTCTGCGCAATGCGCCGGCAGTGCAAGGCTCCCGGGTCTCCATTCCACAGGCCGCGGCGGCCATTTTGGATAAGGGCATAGTGCCAACTATGCCCTTAAAACGTTATTGACAGGATAGGGGCGTGCCCTGCCTTTCCTGTTTCACTATTTATCTCCCTGGCAGCCTCAGTGGGACGCCTGTGGCTGCAGGGAGGACTGCCTCTGAGAGCTCCAGGGGGAAAATGCCTACTTCCAGGTAAGAAAAAAAAAAGTATTTATTTAATTAAATATAGAATAACATAAATACATTAATTATATATATATATATATATATATATATATATATATATATATATATATATATTATTTAAAAAGATTTTTTTTTTATGTTCACCTGGGTTAAAAAAAAAAAAAGACAAAAACGTAGAGAACCCATTTTTTTTAAAGGTATTTTCCCTTTTACCAAATCAGGACACGGCGGGTTGATTTCTCTCCTCTAAAACTCTTTCTTAGCTGCTGCTTTTGCTAATCCGTCTAGTATGAGCCATTCGCCGCCCGCACAAGATCCTACTCTACACCTGAGGTAAGGACCTACGTCCAGGTAAGTTGATACACTTTAAAAAAATAAATAAATAAAAGAGTGCACTGAGGCTGGTACTTTTATGTATTTCAGTCCTGTACGCCAGAAGATGTCTAAGAGGACCTCAAGGCGATATGAAGACGACGATGATTCTAGTCACAGTAGAGACAGGTTGCCCAGGCGTGGGGATTAGAGAAGTGGCAGGAAAGCTTCGGTCAAAAAGCGCAGTCATTCGAGCTCCCCAAGACCTAGACCTACAAGATGTCAGGCCTGCGGAGGAACCCCACTTCCAGACAAACTAATTTGTCGAAACTGCCTTAGGGACTATGCAGAGGACAGAGAATCTGAGGGTCTGCAAGTGGCGGATCTACTTAAAAAGGCAGTAAAAGACTCCCTTGTGGAATTGGTAGCCACAATGCCGACGCAACAACCAGCATCCCCTCCCCAGGAGCAGACGGCTGAGGCTTCCATTTCCGGGCCATCCACGAGTAGAATTTTTCGTCTGACGCCTGCATCTTCCTCTAAACATCAAGAGGAGATTGCCATTTCAGAGGAATAATCTGATGACCTAGATACCTCCGGCTTTGCTTTCGCCATGGTCCAGCCTTATGTACAGGCAGTTAAACAAGCGATCGGCTGGGAAGAGACCAACACAGAGGTTAAGAAGTCTAAATCATACTTCCCCTTTCTCAAGCGCCAGATCTCCTTTTTCCCTCTCATGGAAGAGATCAGGGATGTGATCGAGGAAGAGTGGAAGAAGACAGAAAAGAGATTTTCCACCAATCGCTTGGGAAAGTTATACCCTCTCTCAGAGGCGGATTCCGCAATGCTGGAGGGTTCTCCAGTGGTCGATGCAGCAGTGGTAAGGCTGGCAAAGAATGTCACATTGCCCCTGGAGGATTCAACTTCTTTCAAGGATCCCCTGGACAGAAGGATGGACCTTGATCTTAAGGCGGCTTACCAGATGGCAGGCAACGCCTGTAAGCCTGCGATAGCCCTGACATCAGTGTCCAACGCACTACGCGTCTGGACGGATAAAATAGAGTCGGCAATCCAACAGGACATCCCAAAGGAAGATATAATTAAGGCCCTGGATGAGCTGAAGCTCTCAGCAGACTTTATTGGTGAAGCCGCCATTGACTCAATTCGTTGTTCCGCAAGGGCAATGCTCCACTCAGTAATGGCCAAACGGGCCCTGTGGCTGAAACCGTGGGCAGTGGACATTGCCTCAAAGCAGAACTGGTGCAAGATACCTTTTGACGGTAAAGCCTTGTTTGGGGAAAAGCTGGACAAGGCCATCTCTCGGGTCACTGGCGGAAGATCAGGCCTTCTTCCCCAAGAAAGGCAATCCTCACAGGATTCAACTAAATCCTTTTGACGCCAGGCCAGCCCAAGCGATCCCTGTAGGGGCCAGGTTAAAACAGTTCTCAAAGATCTGGGAACAAAAGTGCAGGGATCCTTGGGTAGTTGCCATGGTCAAATACGGCCATTTCTGGTCATTCCTAGACAAACCTCCCAAGGACTTCTTCTCCCCGACAAGGGTGTCAAGGTCCCCCCAAAAAGCGGAAGCGCTAAAGCGATTTCTTCTCTCCCTGCAGGAGCAACAAGCAGTAGTCCCAGTGCCTCCATCAGAGAGGTTTTCGGGTTTTTACTCCACCCTGTTTCTAGTCCCCAAGAGAAATGGAGGCTGGAGACCCGTGATAGACCTAAAAAGACTAAATCGCTATATTTTCCTAGAAAAATTCAAGATGGAGTCACTACAGACGATTATTCGTGTAGTCCAACCAGGGGACTGGATGTTGTCAATAGACTTGCAGGACGCTTACCTGCATATACCCATACTCCCTCCATTCCAGAAGTATCTGAGATTCGCAGTGGGTCAGGTACATCTCCAATTCCAGAGCCTTCCATTTGGCCTCTGCACGTTGCCAAGAGTCTTCACAAAGACCCCGATTGCCATCATAGCCCCTCTGAGAGAATTGGGGCTTCGGGTATACCACTACTTGGACAACCTTCTACTCCTGGTGAAGGATCCAGCCCAGTTAGTGGAACACAGGAACATTCTTTTGACGACTAACAGAATTTGGATGGAAGATAAACCAGGAGAAAAGTCACGTTTCTCCAACCCAGGAGATGGTTTATTTGGGCGCTCTGTTCAACACAAGGAACGGAACAGTGGCTCTCCCACCTCAGAAAGCGACTTGGTATTCAGCAAATGAAGAAAGTGAGTACGAAATCCTACCTGACAGCCTCAAACTGTTTGAGCCTGATAGGCCGGATGTGGTCATGTATCCCTATGGTCCCCTGGGCCTATTGGCATTTGAGACATTTCCAGCTGGAGTTCCTGAGACTGTGGAACAGACGGTATCTGTCCCAACCCATACACTTGACGACCTTGATGCTCAGGAGTCTACATTGGTGGATGAAGAAACAGACACTTCTGAAATCATGCCCGCTAGGGCATGTCGACTGGATCACAATTACTACCGATGCCAGTGCAGCAGGTTGGGGAGCACACTGCAACCAGATCTCAGTACAGGGAAGATGGTCCTTCCATACAGCGGGCATGGTGTCAAATGTCCTGGAGCTCAGAGCGGCCTACCTTGCATTACTAGCCCTCGAGTTCAAGATTGCGGGGAAACCAGTTCTCCTCAGAATGGACAACAGGGCTGCGGTATCTTATGTACACCGACAAGGGGGGACACGCAGCAGGTCCCTCCTGAAAGAGGTGGAACCCATAATTCTCTGGGCAGAAAGGAATCTGAAAGACCTGAGGGCAGTCTATCTGCCCAGTCATCTCAACTCGAGGGCCAACAGCCTTTCCCACAAGTTCGTGGATACCAACGAATGGTCTCTACACCCGGAGATTTTCAACTGGATAGTGAACCAGTGGGGTCCCCTCGAGCTAGACCTATTTGCGACAACATTCAATACCAAACTTCCAAGGTTCATCTCGGGGCTTCCTCACCCCCAGGCGGAGGCAATAGATGCCCTCTCAGCCCCTTGGGCGTGCAATCGGGCCTATGCCTTCTCTCCGCGGCCTCTCATTCCAAGATTCTTGTCAAGACTTATGAGGGAGACCATGACGGTGATAGCGGTCCTACCGTACTGGCCAAGACGTCCTTGGTTCCCCACAGCAATGTATCTGAGTAACCGGCCTCCAGTCAAGGTTCCAATAATACCTCTTCTCCTGTCGCAAGGATGTCAGAAGCTGTGATCCAGATTCCCCATCATCCTCTCAAATTCTTGAGTTTTTGCAGGCAGGCCTAGACCTAGGCCTTGCACTAGGTACACTAAAGGTACAGGTATCAGCGATTTCAGCAGCAACCGGTAGAAAGATCCGACCGCCAACTAAACAATCTTTAACCATTTGGGACCTTGCCGTCATCCTAGAGTCCTTGGCCAATCCACCTTTTGCCCCTTCGGAGTCGGCATCGCTCTGGAATCTAACCTTGAAGCTAGCCTTTCCGATAGCTATAACCTCTGGCAGACGGGTTTCAGAGCTCCAAGCTTTAGAAGCAGATCATAAATACATCATATTCGATCCGGACAGAGTAGAACTCAGAACAAAGTTGCATCATCCTTGAACATGTCGGAACCTTGGGCACTCCCAACATTTTTGGAACAGGACTCCGGTTCTCTTCATGAACTAGACATTGCCTCCGCTTTGAGATGCTATCTGCAGGCCACAGCATCATTCAGGGCTTCCATCAGGCTGTTTATAATCCCCTGGGGTAAAAACAAAGTCAAGGAGGAGTCAGCAAGAACGATTGCCTCATGGATCTTTAAACTCATGAACAAGGTGTACAGGACAAATGGACTGGAACCCCCTTCGATGGTCAGGGCGCACTCCACCAGAGCAGTTTCTGCCTCTTAGGCGGCAAGAGCGAATGTGTCAACTGAAACTATTTGTTGGGCAGCGACTTGGTCGTCCCAACATACGTTTCTGAAACATTACAGGGTGGACCCAGGAGCTCTCTCATCGGTGGAGTTTGGCAGACAGGCAGTCACATCAGCCATCGCTTCTTCTAAATAATAATTTCTTTAAAATAAACTTCTAAGCATCATCCCACCCGTTTCAGCTAGTTATTTGTCACAGGTATGCTGCCATGGAGGCACCAGGAAAACAGAAAATTGTACCATACTTACTGTAATTTTCTTTTCCTGGTGACTATCCATGGCAGCATACAATCTCACCCTCGGTATTCTATATTAAGGAGAATGCGGGGGCTGCGCTAACCATTTATTTTATAATATTCACTAGTCCTGAGGGAGGAGCCAAGGTGGAGCTTGTCACAGGTATGCTGCCATGGATAGGCACCAGGAAAAGAAAATTACGGTAAGTATGGTACAATTTTCAGTTTTTTTGCAGTTCGGTGGCTGGTCCAAAGAAGGGCCTGGCGGTCTCGTCGGCCACCATTTCTAGGTGGATCAGGCTTATGCCATAAGGGGGCAGGGCACCCCCATTTCCGCTCTCGGCACATTCGACTAGGGCAATCGGTGCCCCCTGGACTTTACAACATCAATCGTCCATTTCCCAGGTGTGTAAGGTGGCGACCTGGTCATCCGTTCACACCATCACTAAATTTTACAAGGTTGATGTGAGTGCATCTTCAGTTACTTGCTTCGGCCGCAAGGTTTTGCAGGCCTCTGTTGAGTTCTGGTTGTTATGGGTGGAGTTTATTTTCTTGCTGTTCCCCACCCCCTCTTTTTTTGACACCGCTTGGGGACGTCCCTAAGGTCAAGATTAAAGGTGCTGTGTCTGTCAATGAACGAAAGAGAAAATAGGATTTTTGTACTCACCGTAAAATCCTTTTCTCTGACGTTCATTGACAGACATAGCACTCACACCACCTATTTATGTTTACTGCTTTTTGACGAACTGAGCTGTTGGAAGCAGAGGGGTTATAGTGAGTAGGGTGGTACTGGGTGGTACTGTGCAGTTTTGCTGCTTTTACATGTTCTGCCTAGTCCTCTGTGAAGGTGGCAATATAACCCTAAGGTCAAGATTAAAGGTGCTGTGCGTCAAAACTTCAGAGAAAAAGATTTTACGGCGAGTACAAAAATTATATTATATTAAATTTTTTTCTTACTTTACAGCATTTCATGTGCAGCACAAATCAAAGCAAAAACAAAAAGCACCTAGTTAACCACTTAAGGACCGCCGCATGCCAATGTACATCATCACAATGGCATGTACGTGCTTGCCTTTTAGCGGGTGGGGGGTCCGTTTCGCTTCAGGAGCGATCCGGGATGAGGGGATGGCTGGTTGGTTTCTGGCCACCCCCTCTAGATCGCTCCTGGCGCATGAGAAGCTTCCTCCCACTGTGTATAGTAAACACAGGCAGGGAGGAAGTGATGTCATTCTCCTCGGGGCGGTCTTTTTGACCCGGACTACGAAGAGAAGTGAAAGTAAGTGTGCACCAACACTACACTAACACGTAGGCACACAAACCCCCCCAATCACAGTGTCACTGATTGCAGTGATCATTTATTTACTGATCACTGCATTCAGTGTCAGTTGTGACAGTAAAAACTGTCAGGGCAGTTAGTGTTAGGTCCAGGGTAGCCCCCTACCACCCCCCCAATAAAGGTTTAACCCCCTGATTGCCCCTAGAGTTAACCCTTTCACCCCCTTTTGCCAGTGTCACTAAGCGATCATTTTTCTGATCGCTGCATTAGTTTCGCTAGGTAGCTAGTTATTTTTTTAGGTTCACCGCCAGGTTTTTATAGCGCTAGGTACCCCGATATACTACCCAATAATGGTTTTAACCCCCTGATTGCCCATAGTTAACCCTTTCACCCCCTTTTGCCAGTGTCACTAAGCGATCATTTTTCTGATCGCTGCATTAGTGTCACTGGTGCCGCTAGGTAGCTAGTTATTTTTTTCGGTTCACCGCCAGGTTTTTATAGCGCTAGGTACCCCCATATACTACCCAATAATGGTTTTAACCCCCTGATTGCCCCTAGTTAACCCTTTCACCAGCGATCACAGTATAAGTGTCACTGGTGACGCTGGTTAGCCAGTTAGTTATTTAGGTTCCCCGTCAGGTTTTTATATAGCGCCAGACACCCCCATATACTACCTAATAAAAATTTAAACCCCCTGATTGCCTCTAGTTAACCCTTTCACCAGTGATCACCGTATAAGTGTTACGGGTGACTCTGGTTAGTTTGCTTTTTATAGCATCAGGGCACCCACCATTTATTACCCAATAAAGGTTTAACCCCCTGATCAATTAGGTTTTAGGGTCAGGGTCTGCGTCGCCCCAGGCAGCGCTAGGTTAGTGCCAGTACCACTAACACCCACGCGCAAAGCATAAACCTCCCGTAGCGGTATAGAATCTGAACAGATCAATATCCGATCTGATCAGATCTATACTAGCGTCCCCAGCAGTTTAGGGTTCCAAAAAAACGCACTGTTAGCAGGATCAGCCCAGATACCTGCTAGCACATGCGTTTTGCCCCTCCACCCTGCCCACCCAAGTGCAGTATCGATCGATCACTGTCACTTACAAAACACTAAACACATAACTGCAGCGATCGCAGAGTCAGGCCTGATCCCTGCGATCGCTAACAGTTTTTTTGGTAGCGTTTTATATTTAAATCCGGAAGGCAGTGCTTGGTTTTCAGGGTCCCATACGTGGCTAGGCTCCCAAAAAGTCCCCCACATGTGGTATCCCCGTACTCGGGGGAAGCAGCAGAATTTATTTAAGGGTGTCATTTGACTTATGCCCATAGCATGTGTGAGCAATATATCATTTAGTGACAACTTTGTGCAAAAAAAAATAAAAAATATTGTAATATTCCGGAAACTTGTGGCAAAATATAAAATATTTCATGGACTCAACATGCCTCTCAGTAAATAGCTTGGGGTGTCTACTTTCCAAAATGGGGTCATTTAGGGGGGGGGGGGGGTTTGTGCTATTTTGGCATTTTATGGCCTCGAAACTGCGATAGGTAGTGAGGAGTAAAATCAAAAATTTGCACCCTTAGAAACCCTGAAGGCAGTGATTGGTTTTCGGGGTGCCGTACGCAGCTAGACTCCCAAAAAGTCCCACATATGTGGTATCCTCGTACTCAGGAGAAGCAGCAGAATATATTTTGGGGTGCAATTCCACATATAACTATGGCATGTGTGAGCAATATATCATTTAGTGCCAACTTTCTTTTTTTTTAGTGTCATTATTCAATCACTTGGGACAAAAAAAAATATTCAATGGGCTCAACATGCCCCTCAGAAATTTCCTTGGGGTGTCTACTTTCCAAAATAGGGAGAGGGTTTGTACTTCCCTGCCATTTTAGCACCTCGAGAAATGAGATAGGCAGTCGTAAATTAAAAGCTGTGTAAATTCCAGAAAATGTACTCTAGTTTGTAGACCCTATAACTTTTGCGCAAACCAATATATACGCTTATTGACTTTTTTTTTTACTAAAGACATGTGGCTAAATACATTTTGCCCTAAATGTATGACTAAAATTTAGTTTATTCGATTTTTCTTATAACAGAAAGTAGAAAATATATTTTTTTCTCGAAATTTTCGGTCTTTTTCCATTTATATCGCAAAAAATAAAAATCGCAGAGGCAATCAAATACCATCAAAGAAAGCTCTATTTGTGGGAAGAAAAGGACGCAAATTTTGTTTGGGTACAACATTGCATGACCGCCCAATTACCAGTTAAAGCAGTGCAGTGCGAAATTGTAAAAAGACCTCTGGTCCTTAGGCTGAAAATTGGTCCGGGGCTGAAGTGGTTAAAAGTAGTCATCAGAGGGCATCAGTGAACAACTATTTCTATAGGAACTCTGCAAACACCCCCTAACTGACTGATCTCCAGGTTACACATCTCATTGACTAGGTTATATTCTTCATTCTTCAAGGCAATTGCCGTTCTTCACAAACTAATGCTTGCACCAGTGGTATTGACCCAGGGGAATTATTATGAATACTTGGCTTTCAGGGGGCCAAATTACACAGTACAAGCACAGTGCTGTATACACATGCTTACTAGTATAAAATAAATAAAAACTCCAGTGTGTGTGTGTGTGTGTGTGTGTGTGTGTGTGTGTACACACACACACACACACACACACACACACACACACACCATAGTTTGTATCTATAACTTTTGCACCAACCAAATGTACGTTAAATACAGAATAACCAATATGTTTTATAGCAGAATGTAAAAAAATTATATATATATATATATATATATTAAAAATTTGTCTTTTTTGGTTTATAGGGCAAAAAATAAAGAACCCAGTGGTGATCAAATATCACTAAAAGAAAGCTGCATTTGTGCGAGGAGAAAAAAAAATGATATAAATTTATTTTGTGCACAGCACTACATGACTGCGCCATAGTTTTATACTTAAAGTAATGCAGTGCCAAAAAGCATCTTCCAGAAGTGAAGTGGTTAAAGAGGGATTCCACCTGCAAAAAAAAATATTAAAAGCCAGCAGCTATAAATACTACAGCTGCTGACTTTTAATAAATAGACACTCACCTGTCCCAGGGTCCAGCGATGTCGGCAGCCGAGACCGAACGATCGCTTGGGTCTCGGCTGCTACCGCCGCCGTTCTAGGTGAGGGAATCAGGAAGTGAAGCATTGCGGCTTCACTTCCCGGTTCCCTACTGCGCATGCACGAGTCATGCAGCGCACTAGGAGTGGTCCGCGCTCTCTGGGACCCGTGCGTGTCCCAGCAGACAGCACGGTGGGACAGGAAACGGCCTAGACTCCTGTGGGAGTCTATGCCTAGAAGTCGGTGCAAATACCTGTCTAAGCCCCTGTACACACGGTTGGAGAATCTGTCGGAATGCGTCTTATCGGACCGTGTCGTCAGATAATCCGACTGTGTGTGGTATGCATCGGACTGATTCCGTCCGACCCAAATTTCCAACATGTTGGAAATATTTCCCGACCAACTGGGCCGGTCGGACCTAATCCGATCATGTGTATAGCATTTTGATCGGACCAAGTGCCACGCATGCTCAGATCAAATTCCTACATCAAAGCTATTGGCTACTAGCCTGAATGTAGTCCCATCGTAACTAAATTATGTCATCACGTTCTGAAAGATCTGATTTTTCGCCAACTTGGCCCGACCGTGTGTATGCAACAGTTTCGGACACAATCCGTCGGACTAAATCCGACGGATTTGGTTGGCAAAATCTCCGACCGTGTGTACAGGGGCTTAGACAGGTATCTGCACCCCCCCCTCCCCCCTGAAAGGTGCCAAATGTGACACCGGAAGGGGGAGGGTTCCGATGAGCGGAAGTTGCACTTTAGGGTGGAACCCCGATTTAAGGAACACAGCATGAAGTCTTCAGGTACAATGGGTTATGCTGCTGCCGTCATGATATTGGACCACTGGCAACCAAAGATAATAAAACGCCTTCCATTCCCAGCCTGTCTAAGGCATGTTGCAAGCAATAGTATCCAAGAAAAGGATTTTGTAAAAAGACATTTACAAGTCAAAAATCCTGTTTTCCTAACGGTACATTGAAGGTCATAAGAAAAAACTGAGTTTTTTTCTTATTTGTGTATTTTTGGTATACATCAGAACTGCAGCTTCCGCTCATTGTTGATTTTATTCCGTAGCACAGTTTTTCCCCTTTTTTCCATTGAAGGTCATAGGATGAAGTAAGAGGGGAAAACAAAGTGGCTAACCAGAGCCTACAGAGCTGTCTGAAGAACTTTACAACCAAAGTGGACATCAGCTGAGGCCTGAACACCCACCTAGTAAAACTTAAAGTATAACTAAAAGGCAAAACTTTTTTCAGTTTTGGATAAAGTAGGGATGGATTAGAACAGGTATTAGGTTGTTATTGTGGTTTATGCACATATTAGGGTGATTTACCCACCCTCTTTTTCCTGTTTCCCATTATCATTGAAAGTGAAAGAAAATTATAGATTTCGGGTTGTTGACCAAGAAAAGCAATAGAGGCCTGCCGTGTGTGAGGAAAGGAGAGCTGATAATCGGTCATTTGTTTACATTGTGAGAGCTGCGATTGGACACAGCTGATCACATGATAAAGCGCCACTGTGATTGGCTCCTTCTCTTGATTTGCTGTGTCCAAGGCACACAGCGGTCACAGGGCACACTGGAGACTTGCGCTGTAGCAGTCTATCGGCTATAATGTGGGTGGAAAGTGGTTAATTAAATGCCTTTGGATTGTGTCAGAGCTGTCCTGTGTACTCTGCAGCATTATCTCAAGCAGCCCTTTCAGTTCCCACTATGGACAACAGAACAATTAACTTTCTATGTTGTGGAGGTGAGGAATTCAGTTTAACAACAGATACAAGTGGGCAGCAATGACAATTTCTTACAGTTCCAGCCCAGAAAATTGCACACATCAATAGCGAACAGTGCAAACTTAAGAGCTAAGCACATTTCTGGGTGGTCCACAAGTATTTTTCTGTACTTGGACAATGTTTAAACATGAAAAACTGTGCATATACTGCAGATGAACTGTATAGGTGGGTTTTTTGTTTGCTCTTGCATACACTTGTAAGCAGTGCTGCCGCCAACTGGGCCTAACAGGAGTAGGTAAGATATAATACCTAGTGCTTCCAAATAAGCATTTGCGAAGACATGTTTGACAAATGCCCTCATTTTTACAATAAAAAAAATCCACCCATTGCCTAAAAGATGTAAACAAGAAACACTGCAGCTTTTCTTTGTAGCTGGCAGTTATTTTAAAACACACACCTGTAAGCTATGGCAACCATGTAGTTTTCAACAAAGTTTCAGAACTGCTTTTAAGCTACATATTTCTTCTAATATTCAGTTTGCTAACAAGTATGCATAACTGGCAAGATTAATTATTTTCAGGTCTCATCAGAACTCTGGGCCCGATGAAGAACACTTATGTAATGATGAGATTATTTTTATCCAGCGGTGATATCTACCAAAATTTGTCTGCTCACAGGCAATTTTAGAATGACAGAAATCATTTAGACTTCTGAAAGTGTGCATGGGAATAGCAACTGAATGTTGATGATGTAATTCTTACTGCACAGCCATTTTACAATAAACAAATATGACCTTAAAACGTATCCAATGTTTTTTTGTGAGCTATTAGAACTGACCAAAAAATCCTTTCAAATTACTGATCTATCCATGCAGATCTAACATAAATACTATTTAAAAACAGTCTTTGTATATACAACACTTCTAGTAAAAAATATTAGATTTGTCGTGTTCAATATCATGCACAATACACTAGATTGTCAAAAGTATTGGGACACCAGCCTTTACACGCAGATGAACTTTAATGGCGTCTTAGTCTGTAGGGTTCAATATTGAGTTTGCCCACCCTTTGTAGCTACAACAGCTTTAAATCGTCTGGAAAGGCTGTTCACAAGGTTTAGGAGTGTTTATGGGAATGTTTGACCATTCTTGCAGAAGCACATTTGTGAAGTCAGGCACTGATGTTGAACGAGAGGGCCTGGCTCACAGCTCCACTCCAATTCATTCCAAAAATGTTTGGGTTGAGGTCGAAGTTCCTCCACCCCAAAACTCACTCATCCATGTCTTTGTGGACCATGCTTTATGCAAAGGTGAGCAGTCATGTTGGAACTGGAAGGGGCCATCCCCAAACTGTTCTCACAAAATTGGGATCATGAAATCGAGAACGATTTTAGGGACTTGGGAGCTAAATTGAAGAAAAGGAATACTACCGGTACATTGAGCCACACCAGAAAGGCAGAGGGAAGATTAGAGAAGTAAACAATTGGCTGAAGAGCTGGTACAGTAAGGAGGGGTTTGGGTTCCTGGAGGGCTGGGCTGACTTCTCAGTCAGTCACCAGTACTATAGAAAGGATAGATTTCACCTAAATGAGGGTGCAGATCAGCTGGGAGTAAAGATGGCCAAAAAGTTAGAGGGGCTTTTAAACTAGGCGAGGGGGCCAGAGGTAGAGATAATCAGCACGGAACATATTCCAGAGGGTAGTATTGGGGCCATTAATGGTAGGTTAACTAAAGCACATAAACCCAAGGTAAGTATAGTAACAAGTCCTAGTTGCAATCTCTGGAACACCCAATAAGAGGATAGTATGCGACCAGTCTAAACTACGTGGCATGTTCACCAATGCCAGGAGCCTGGTGGACAAGATGGGTGAACTAGAGATAGAGATAATGTCGTACAAGGATTTGGATTTTGTGGGAATTTCAGAGACCTGGTTCAACAGCTCTCATGATTGGCTGGCAACCATTCAAGGGTATACCCTTTATCACAGGGATAGAGAGGGTAAAAAAGGGGGAGGGGTATGCCTATATATCAAGAATAATGTACAAGTGAATGTGAGAGATGACATCACTTAGGGAGGAGGTGGAATCCTTAGGTGTAGAGCTCCAAAGGAATGAAAATAAGGGGAAAATATTACTGGGAGTATGCTATAGGCCCCCTAACCAGAGGGAGGAGGGGGAGACGGATCTCCTATCATAAGTTGGATTAGCAGCAAGGTTGGGAAGTGTTATCATAATGAGAGATTTTAATTATCCAGACAGACTGGACAGAGGGAACCATGCATTCCTCTAAGGCTTGCCAGTTCCTAAATGTCTTGCAGGACAAATTCATGGTTCAGATAGTAGACCCATTAGAAATAAAGCATTACTGGATCTACTGATTACCAACAATACAGATCTGATCACGGATGTGGAAATACGGGCAATTTAGGAAAGAACAATCACAGGTCACTTGGCTTTAGTATAAATCACACAAATAGGAAACATAAGGGCAATACAAAGACACCGAATTTCAAAAGAACCAACTTCCCTAAACTACGAACCTTGTTAGAAGGCATGAATTGGGATAACATTTTAGGAACAAAGAACACAGAGGAGAGATGGGTTTGCTTTAAAAACATATTAAATAAGGGCATTAGCCAATGCATGCCATTTGGTAATGCATTTAAAAGAGGGAACAAAAGTCCTGGATGGCTTAACTCCAATGTAAAAATGCATATAAAAGCAAAGGATAAGGCCTGTAAAAAATACAAGGTTGAGGGATCATCAGCATTCAGACTTTATAAAGAATGCAACAAGAAGGTGCAATTAGGGCAGCTAAGATAGAACACAAAATGCACATAGCGGAGGAGAGCAACAAAAATCTCAAGTATGTAAACAGTTAAAAAGGGAGGACAGACCATATTGGCCCCATAAAGAATGAGGAAGGAAATCTGTTTACGAAGGATGGGGAGATGGCGAAGGTAATACATTTATTCTTCCGAGTCTTCACGAGGGAATCGGGGGGCTTCAGTAACTAAAACTGCAGTGTTTATCCTTGTGACACATCACATCACAAGAAGCACCTCCATGGTTTAACAGAGGACAGAATTAAAATTAGCCTTGGGAAACTTAACATTAATAAATCACCAGGACCAGATGGCTTGCGTCCGAGGGTACTCAGTCAAGTAATTACCAGTTCCAAATTTTTACTGACAGTCTACCTGTAATGGTACCAGGTGATTGGAGAAAAGCCAATGTAGCACCAATATTTAAAAATGGTCCAAAATACACCCCTGGGTATTGCAGACCAGTTAGCCTAGCATCAATAGTATGCAAGCTCTTGAAGGGGATAAGGGACTATATACAAGATTTTAGTAATGAAAATGGTATCATTAGCAGTAATCAGCATGGATTCATGAAGAATCGTTTTTTCCAAACCAATCTATTAACCTTCTATGAGGAGGCAGGTTGCCATCTAGATAAAGGAAGGTCCGTAGACATGGTGTATCTGGATTTTGTAAAAGCATTTGACACAGCTCCCCATAACTGTTTACTGTACAAAATAAGGTCAGTTGGCATGGACCATAGGGTGAGTACATGGATTGAAAACTGGCTACAAGAGCGAGTTCAGAGGGTGGTGATAAATGGGGAGTACTCGGAATGGTCAGAGATAGGCAGTGGGGTCCCCCAGGGTTCTGTACTGGGACGAATCCTATTTATTTTGTTCATAAACGACCTGGAGGATGGGGTAAACAGTTCAATCTCTGCATTTGCGGACGATACTAAGCTAAGCAGGGCAATAACTTCTCCACAGGATGTGGAAACCTTGCAAAAAGAGCTGAACAAATTAATGGGGTGGGCAACTACATGGCAAATGAGGTTTAATGTACAAAAAAGGAAAATAATGCATTTGGGTGGCAAAAATATGAATGCAATCTATACACTGAGGGAATCTAGGATGGAAAAGGACCTGGGGGTCCTAGTAGATGATAGGCTCAGCAATGGCATGCAGTACCAAGCTGTTGCTAACAAAGCAAACAGAATATTGGCATGCATTAAAAAGGGGATCAACTCCAGAGATAAAATTATTCTCCCGCTCTACAAGACTCTGTGGTCTGGTCACACCTAGAGTATGCTGTCCAGTTCTGGGCACCAATCCTTGGGAAGGATGTACTGGAAATAGAGCGAGTACGAAGAAGAGCAAGCTAACAAAGGATCTGGAGGATATTCGTTATGAGGAAAGGTTGCGAGCACTGAATTTATTCTCTCTGGAGAAGAGATGCTTGAGAGGGGATAGGATTTCAATTTATAAATACCATACTGGCGACCCCACAATGGAGATAAAACTTTTTTCCGAAGGAAGTTTAACAAGACACGTGGCCACTCAAAATTAGAACTACGTTGACGGTTCTTTACTGCAAAGGCCTGTACACACGATCAGAGTTTTTGACAACAAACATGAAAATGAGCTGTTTTGGAGCAACATCCAACCGCGTGTACGCTCCATCGGACAAACTTTTTCGGTTTTCATCTGACTTTTGTTGGCTGTGCGAACGGACAAACTTTCCGTTAACAAGGGTCCAATGGAGCAAAGTCTGATCGTGTGTACATAAAACCATAGGACTTTTGTACAAACACCCATGCTCAGAACCAATGCAAAAGATCAGACAACAATAAGGTGGCAGTAAAGAGCAGAAAAACCTTGTGATTTGGTGAAAGTTGGCTGAAAAAGTCCTGCCGTGTGTATGCAATACAAGTTCAAGGCTGATGCCCTTTGTACAAAAATCCACGGGAAAGTTTGTACAAAGTCCAATCGTGTGTATGAGGCTTTAGAGTGGCATTCCCTTCCACAGGCGGTTGTCTCATAGGAGGAGCATCTATAGTTTCAAAACACTATTAGAGATAAGCACCTGAACAACTGCAACATACAGGGCTATACAATGTAATACTGACATATAATCACACACATCGGTTGGACTTGAGTCTTTTTTCAACCTCACCTACTATGTAAAGTGTCTGAAATGTCTTGGTATGCCGACACCTTAAGAGTTCCCAACCCCTGGAAATAAACCCTGCGCCATAATCCCCCCTCCACCAAATGATTTGGAGGGATGGCCCAATACTTTTGGCAATGTAGTGTGGATGAGCGAGTTTGAGGTGGAGGAACTTGACTGGCCTGCAACCAATAGAGCACCATTGACATGAATTAGCATGCATACTACAAGCCAGGCATTCTCGTCAAACATTAGTGCCTGACCTCACAAATAGAGTTCCGGGGAATGGTCAAACATTCTCATAGACACTCTCATAGACACTCTCCTAAACCTTGTGGACAGCCTTTCCAAAAGAGTTGAAGCTGTTATAGCTGCAAACGGTGGATCAACCCAATATTGAACCCTACGAACTAAGACTGGAATGCCAGTAAAGTTCATGTGCTTGTAAAGACAGGTGTCCCAATACTATATGCCTCACTCAATCCCTACCCTGCCCTGCCCCTAGGCACGCCCTCATAAATTATCTCATGAAATGACACTTAAATGTTTATGCAAAAATAAGTTACAAAAATATTATAAATATAAAATATTAACAATAACTTTATCAGTGCAGCCTCACCTGCGCCCTTCAATGCAGCCTCTCATGTGCCCACCATTGCAGCCACACTGTGCCCATTGCAGTCCCACTGTGCTCATTGCAGTCTTGCCTGGGGAGAGGAATGCATGGCTGGAGGAAGAGGAGAGCCGAGGGATAGCACGCTGTTACCAGTGCTTACATTATAATTGTCACCGCTCTGCTTGACACAGCCCCACCTCCTCCTGACCTGCGCCTGTGATGGACAGAACATCGTTCCAATGCTGTGATGCCTTCTGTCTATCACAGGCGCAGGTCAGGAGGAGGCGGGGCTGTGTCGAGCAGAGCAGTGACAATTATAATGTAAGTGCCGGTAACAGTATGCTATCCCGTGGCTCTCCTCTTCCTCCCTGGGGCGATCGCTGGGAGACCGGCTCCCAATCAACACCCCGCTGACGGTGCCCCCCCATCAGGCAGGCGGCCCAGCTCGCAAGCCCTCATTTTCCACTTGCAAAACATGAGTAGGCGAGTGGAAAATTTGAGGGCTGTAGTGTATGTAAAGTACTACTATCTTGAAACTCCAGTGAGGGTGGCAATTCTAATGCCCACCAAGTATCCCTAGGCATTAGATTCTGCCCTCCCAGGTCAGGCTGTGTAGTTTATACAACAAACTGAGCTGGCTAATTAGCATGAGCTCCAGCATACTGATGTGGCAACACAAGTTAAAAGTAACAAAAAAAACATCCCTTCATTAAAAAATAAATAAAAAATAGTGAGCTCCTCCCTTCAGGCACCACATCGTTTGAACATGTATGGAATCCTTGCTCTGCTTAAGGTTGGTTTGGTTGGCTCTTTGCCCATGTTGATAACAGAACAAAATCGAATAGGACTCGTGGCAGCAATATTGTGGCATTTTGTACAGCCATCCATTAGGTTGGTTAGCCAGGTATCTATTACTCGTGAATTGCGACAGCCCCTTTAAAAAGAAATCTTCCACAAACATTGAATATGTGCCACAGAATGCAGATCAAGACTCAGAATAGCTGCTTAATTTGCAGCTTCCAAGACACACTTAAGCTGGCCTTACATTATACAATTTTCTTATTCAATTTCCTTTAGATTTATATTCAAGGCTTGTAGTGCAAGGGCCTCCCTAATTGCATATAAATTGAAAGCATTTGGGTTTGACCTCATATTATATGGTTTTGGTAAATCTAAAGGAAAAAAAATTGTACAACAAAATTAATGTACGGCCAGCCTAAGATTTAAAAATCTGGGGCTGGAGTATGTGGCTAAGACATATTAGATAGAAAAAAATAAAACGCAGACAGCTACCAAAATGTAATATGAGAAAATCTATTAGACTGCGTTGTTGCTAGGAAGCTTTATGTAGCACATGTACTCCAGTAGTCCTAGGAAAATACAAATATAGTAGAAAAAGTAGGAAATCTCTCACCACAAAACAAATTACCACCAACAAAGTTATACACAAAATATATATGTATATTTTTATGTATATACATATGCTTGTGTATCTGCGTTATTAACAGTGTCGATTCCCCTCCCCCCCCCTTTTTAGTCAACAGAATCAACGCCAGAAGGCGGCCCTTTTGAGACAGTCTTTTGCAACACAATTTGTCTGTCTGGTAGCGGAGGTTCAGGTAAAGGCTGGATTCCACACTCTTTACTTGTGACCACATTTTTCTCTTCTGGAGATTCAACTGAATGAGTCTCTAATGACTCTCCATCAGCTGTGCCACCACCATCAGACACTTGATCCTGAAGGCCTTCAATCTTCTTATTGAGCTCATTGCGCTCTGTCTGGAGGGCTCTGCAGAGTTTTTCCAGACGTTCAAGTTTCACTTGCAATGCTTTGTGCTCCTTATCCCTAACAGTTTTCTAGAAAAAAAAAGTAGGAATGGTTAATACACCACAAAATGCCTAATGTCAATGGTAATCATCTCAAATCCTGAAGAGCCACCAAGTCCTCATGTACACAGAGCATCGGTTTAGCCCCTAAGAACCAGAAGATATCTAGCATTAATATGAAGTTATTCTGGGGATTGAGATGCATTAATGCTCAATCACTAGAAGTGTCTAGAGTTTAGAGTTTAGATGCGTTTAGCATTTTTTCTGCTCTTCAAACGCCTCTCCTGGTCAAAGCTTTGGCGTTTTGTTTTTTCCCAGGCTGTATACGCTTCTATCCTAATGCATAGGTAAAATTGATGTGTGCATGGACACAAGTGCTTTTACAGGCTGGACAAAAAAACAAAAAAAAAAAAAAAAAACAACAAATGCCTGTAAATGCGGGGTTTAAGCCAAGTGTGCATGAGGCCTAACAGTACATATGCTCTTCAGTTTTTCACAGCCTCTCAAATGATCTAATCAGTTTTCTTACAATGGGGTACATAGTAGTACTAGGTACTATGGTGCACAGGACTATTCAGTACTCATTTTATGCAGGCTTAATTTGGCTCATAAATGACAACACATTCCTTGGCAAGGCAGGCCAAAGAGTATGGCAAATTAATGCAAAATTCCTACAGCTATAGTCACATCAATTGAAGCAGGTCTCAGTGCAGGCAGCTGGGTCCTGGAGAAATCGTATTTATTTATAATGAGCAAGGAAAGAAAATTCTTTATTGTTCATTAGGGACACAGGACTCTGTCATTCTGATACAATTGGGATTATGTAGCCACTTGCAGAAGGGTTTGGACACTGGCAAAAAAATAACACATTGGCCAGCTGGGAATAATCCCTTCAACTCACAGCATTTTTTTTTGCTATTGTCCTAGGCAAATGGTGGTCTAATCCTTTTTAGCTAGTTATTTACCCTCTCCCCAATAAAATGTGCTACATGCTGCTGAGCTGGGTTCTCTATGCTGCTATCCAAGTCAGAATTTCTTTGGAGATGCCTTGAAAACTGGGCCCCAAAGGACCAAAGAATGTTGAGCCTGGATAGAATGCAAACGGAAGGCATTGGGCTTTGCTTGTGGTGCTTCCCAGACTTTCAGGAACTGTTAGCCACAGAGCGCTTTCTAGGTCCAGAATCATAGCACAGCCTCTGGTGTGACCCAGACTCCGAAGACTTAATGAGCAACTCCTGTTCTGCTGTTTATGCAGAAGATGTTAGCACACGGAGGATGCAATGTCATTAGTTTGAGTGTAGCACATACACTCCCCGCTCTGTTCCCACATGTTTAATACTGGGAAGCTTCTTTCCACTATAGCGCCCATCTGCAACAGAAACCTAGTTTTACACCTTGGTTAGTCTTTACTGAAGCCTAGTGACCTGGCCACCTAAGGCCATTGAACCTCTCCTTCTTAAGCAACAGAATGGTTATTTACCTGCCATTCTCTGTTAAATTAATCCTGCTCAGCAGTACAACATATCAGATACCAAGTACAAGACAGGCAGTCCCAGTACATCAAGTTGCTCCAGCTGACAATCCACTAACAGTTCTGGGAGAGCCTGTCCCTTCTAAGGGACCTGACATATAGTCTGGATCATTGTCCCCTGTTTGAGTCAACATCATCTTCAGAGTCTCCCATAGTTTAATTAGGGGTGGCTCCCTCCTCTGCTTTATCCAAGAAAGAGTTCTCCACAGCTATTCTGGGCCAGGTGCAAAGATCCTCTGACAGAAGCAGTGGATACTCTGGTGGCTCCATGGGATTAGTACAAACTTATCTATGTCTTCCCTCTTCTGAAACTCCTTCCTCATTTACTCTGAATAGATTAAGGGCATTTCAGTGATTCTCATAGCACCTTGTGTACAAACTGTGGACCCCCTGTAAGTTCATCCACATCTTCTATAACAAGGACTGGTTTACTCCTCTGCTTTATGGCCGCTGGTTTTAATGCCACTGCTATTGAAGCCCAGGTAAGGCTTACTTCACCTGGTACCAGGGGAAACCTTTTTACCCCAAAAAATACTCAAGGGGTTGATCTCATAACCTTTATAACTGTCTCCCACTTGTTGGATAAGGCTTTTGTACAGGAAGCCTCTGATGTAGCTCCTCCTGTACAATCTTCTACTGTGAGATAGGAATTTGATTCTATTGGCCACACACACACACACACACACACAAAAATAAAAAATTATCAGGGATTTTCCCTATACATTCACTCTCTCACAAAGTAGCATTTCTTGTTGCTATCACTCCTGTAAGAAGCGTGCCTAAGCTGGTGGACATGTCTTTTTTTTAAATCTTTCTGGTCACATTTTCCTGTCAGGGTGCACTCCACTGGATCTGCGAGTGCTTCTTGGGACTATAAGCATCAAGAAACTGTTTAACAGATTGGCAAGGCTGCTTCATGTTTCTCTTTTAATACAGTGCACATCCGGAAAGTATTCACAGCACTTTTTCTACATTTCATGTTACAGCCTTATTCCAAAATAGATTAAATGTATTATTTTCTTTGAAATTCTACAAACAATACCCAATAATGACAACGTGAAAGAAGTTGGTTTGAAATCTTTGCAAATTTATAAAAAAAATAAAAAAAAAAATCACCACATGTACATAAATATTCACAGCCTTTGCCATGACACTCAAAATTGAGCTCAGGCACATCCTGTTTCCACTGCTCATACTGGAGATGTTTCTTCAACTTGATTGGGGTCCACCTGTGGTAAATTCAGTTGATTGGACATGATTTGTAAAGGCACACACCTGTCTAAGGGTCCAGAATTACCAGTGCATGTCAGAGCACAAACCAAGCAATGAAGTCCAAGGAATTGTCTGTAGACATCCAACACAGGATTCTATCAAGGCACAGATCTGGAAAAGGGTACAGAATAATTTCTGCAACATTAAAGGTCCCAATGAGCACAGTAGCCTTCATCATCATCCGTAAATGGAAGAAGTTTGGAACCACCAGGACTCTTCCTAGAGTAGCCAAACTGAGCAATCGAAGGAAAAGGGCCTTAGGTCAGGGAGGTGACCAAAAACCCATTGGTCACTCTGACAGAGCTCCAGCGTTTCTCTGTGGAGAAAGGAGAACCTTCCAGAAGAACATCCATCTCTGCAACACTTCACCAATCAGGCCTGTATGGTAAAGTGGCCAGACAAAAGCCACTCCTCTGTAAAAGGTACATGACAGCCCACCTGGAGTTTGCCAAAAGGCACCTGAGGGACTCTCAGACCATGAGAAACAAAATTCTCTGGTCTGATGAAACAAAGATTGAACACTCTGGCCTGAACAGCAAACATCATGTCTGGAGGAAACCAAGCATTGCTCATCACACCTGCCCAATACCATCCCTCCAGTGAAGCATGGTGGTGATTTTTTTCAGCAGCAGGAACTGGGAGACTAGCTAGGATCGAGAGAAAGATGAATTCAGCAATGTACAGAGACATCTTTGATGAAAACCTGCTCCATAGTGCTCTGGACCTTGGGCTGGGGCAAAGGTTCATCTTCCAACAGGACAACGACCCCAAGCACACAACCAAGATAACAAAGGATTGTGAATTTCTGAGTGGCCCAGCCAGAACCTGACCATTTCTGGAGAGATCTGAAAATGGCTGTGCACCGACCCTTCCCATCCAACCTGATGGAGCTTGGGAGGTCCTGAAAAGAAGAATGGGAGAACCTGCCCACAAATAGGTGTGCCAAGCTTGTAGCATCTTACTCAGAAAGACTGAGGCTGTAATTTGTGCCAAAGGTGCTTCAACAAAGTATTGAGTAAAGGCTGTAAATACTTATGTACATGTGATTTTTTTTTTTTTTTTAATTTGCAGAGATTTAAAACAATACCCCATAATGACAATGTGAAAGAAGTTTTTAACATTTTGAGGAAAATAATGAATTTAATACATTTTGGAATAAGGCTGTAACATAACAAAATGTGGAAAAGGTGAAGGGCTGTGAATACTTTACAGATGTCCTGTACGTCTGACAACTTGTTTTACCAGATGTATGTTCAAGCCTCAACAAAAATGGGTCCCACAGCTCCCATCCCATGGTGTTGTAATCTACTCCTAAGTACTGCTTTCTTTACAAAATTATGCAAGTTATACCTAGCTGGCCAACAGCCTTTTTTGTTTGCCAGTGTCCAAAGCCTCCTGCAGGCAGCAGTATAACTCAATTATATCAGATTTTGTAACCAACGTAAAATAATTTTTGCATTAGGGCACAATTGAAGTCTCATCTTTGGGTTACGAAGTTGCCTACAGAAGGATTCAACACTGGCAAACAAAGAACTGTAGATTGACCTAGGATATGCCCTCCTGCAACCCGCATGCCTCAGGTTTGTAGCAAAGTAGTACTGAGAGCATGATCATACACATGGAGAAGTGGGACCTGCATCTCTTATTGAATTCAAAGAAACACATTTTATGGAAAGTACAAAAATCCTGTGATATTGCCCGTTCAGGAGACTGCCAAGTGATTTTCCCCATAGGAGTATTTTTCTTGCACATTTAGTAGAGAGCATACAAACTATAAATGAGATGATCAGCAGGTGTGCATTTTCTTCCTGTTTGATTGTCATGTAGGTTGACAAGTATGAGCGAAAAGCCTGCACACATGGTTTCTGGTGTAAGTGCCATACCAGAACGTGGTGCAAGAAACCCATGTTCGGTGCATGTCTCCTGCACTGCGTTTAAAATGCACAGAGGTTGAGAACTGCAGTGGGTGTCAATATCAAATTAACAACACTCCAAACGCAGTGTGTTTGCCTGCACCAGATCACATGGTACAGAAGTACCATGTGATCCAGTTGCAGTGCATTTTCTAAATTAGTGCATGCACTACTTTTTGTGCAGTCCAGAGCAATTCAACCGGTTAAAATGAACAGGCTTGCGTGTTCCTGTACGATTCTTGGTGTGAACCTACCCACAATCAGACAGATGCTTTCTCACTAGAATCAAAACGAAACAATCATTCCGTGACCATAGAATTTACCTCTCAAAGAGACTGATTAAATTCTTTTTAATTGAAGAGCTTATAATTTTTTTTTTTTTAGGAACACATGATAGTAGACACACAACACTAAAATCTGAGAAAAGAATTGTAGGATGCTTTCAAAAAAATAGGACAACAAAGATATCTACAGTCACACTCACCTCTTCAGCCATTTGTAATAGGGCTTTATTGTTATTTTCCCACTTGGTACGCCAAACAATGGTTTCTTTTTCTAGTTTCTTTATTTTCTTGGTCATCTAAATAATAAAACATCAAATGGCAGGATTAAAATTATTTTATTTTCCTTGAGGAAAAGTCCTATTTATTGTTTCCGCAACACTGTTATATCTTCGACTGTATAAATAGATCTATGTTTCCAAAACTTTACCTGTTTAAATACTGTATTGAATCATAAGATCTGTATGCATGAAGGTAAAAAACCTGTGTACCGATCCTCCCGCCGCCCTCTCCTTACCCGAGCCAAACCCTGATCCAGCAATGTGCATGAGAGCTGCAGCTCTCCCGGGTCTCTCCCTTATTGACTGAGACAGCAGCAGAAGCCATTGGCTTCCGCCACTGTCAATCATAGCCAGCGAGGAGGGAGTGGAGGGCAGGACTGAACAATGCTTTGCATGTTTTATAGACACACTGAGGTGGCTTGGGAGCAAGCATGCACGAGTTGCCCCCAGAACAAGCAGCTTGCGCTGGAGGCACTCGACAAGGGGGAACAGCCAAAAACCCCAGCGAAGCCCCCGAAGAGGACAAGGGCTGCTCTCTGTGCAATACCATTGCACAGATAATGTACATTTTTTTTTTTTCTATAAAATCTTTTACAACCCCAGCCTGGGGATCCTCAAAAAAAGACAAAAAATTAAAACAAGAAAGAAGGCTTCCAGAACTCCAGAGCTGGATTCCTGAGCTACCAGGCCAGGGACAACCTGGTTCCCAGTAACAGATGAACAGGTATATCCCAAAACAGGAAAGACTTGTCCCACAACCACAGAGAATGTTGCCTTGCAGAATTCTGGATTGAAACTGGGCAAATAGGAATACATGTCCAGGATAAATTCTCCCTTAGGGCTTGACGACCTGGTGGCAACGACAACTTAAGCCAGAAAGAGAGATAGAAGGTTCAATGTCGATCTGCTAATCGGTGTGGCGACATGATTAGAGGTACGGTAAGCAACTGAGGATAGGCAATGTCTAAAACTTCAGTTTGTAGCTCTGGGAGTCTATCTCCAAAACCCAAGCCTCTGAGATGCAAGCTGTCCAAGTGTTCGCAAAGTTAAATAAGCATCCCCCTGCTCTGGAAAGTGGGAATGCACCTTCATGCAGAGGAAGGCATGTCCGAGGATCTGAATGCAGGTGGGTTGGGGGAACCAAGCTTGGAGGAAGTGGGGGTCAAGGGAGTAGAGTAACGAAGGACAATTCTTACAGATAAGGAGGGATGGTCTTTTCAGTCTGTTCTTGATGCTTCTCCCACTGAGGAAGAGGCATGCTCTAGCCACCAGTAATATCCTTGATGATATCAAGAGCTGGTTCAAAGAGAGGCTGTCCCTCATAGAACATGCAAATTAAAAGCTTTACACACAAGGGTTTTCCAGTCCATCACTTTAGCTAAAGTGTCTTACATATATGAACATGGGACACATGTAAACAAATGAGATGGGAGGCTTCTAGCAAACCAACCCTCCATAACTTGAACACTTCAGCCATCTGCTTTGTTAAACCATGTCTGACTGGTTAAAATTACAAAGTAAGGTCACAGCCAGAATCGAACAAAAGGCCCTGCCAGTGAGAACAAAGCGTCAGAAGGGTTTTCAAACGCTTATCAGTACAGACATCCAGAACCAGCCTACAGAGTGCCCTATGTGGAAGCCAAGCACTCAAAGCACACTTACAGGCTATCCAGAAATGGTACACCTAAAGCCAGGCTGAGGGCGACAGCACTGGCTAGCTGTATTGTAGACAAATATCCAGTACAACATAGAGAAGTGTCATTATTAAAGAAAAATTTTCACAAAAAAAAAAAAAAAAAGTTATGATAATGCTGTAGAAGAGACATCAATTATCCTGGAAACCTAGCAAAAAATGCTGGTAGTGAGAGGGATTATACTGGACTGGCCTACAGATTTTTGTTTGCCAGTGTTCAATCTTATCAATCTTACTGTAGATGGCAGTAGAGCCCAAAAGGTAGACTTCCTCTGTGTTCCTCAAACGATTAGGAAGAAATATGAATTGCATGGAAAATGTTAAATGGTTATTCTGATGCTACCACTCCATATAAGAACATAGGACATAAAATTAACCAAGATAAGGTAAAATGAGTTAAGAGAAAAAACATTTAGAACACACCTAGGGAAGACAGTTAACCCCTTGATCGCCCCCTAGTGTTAACCCCTTCCCTGCCAGTGACATTTATACAGTAATCAGTGCATTTTTATAGCACTGATCGCTTTAGAATTGTCAATGGTCCCAAAAATGTGTCAAGTGTCCAATTTGTCAGCCGCAATATCGCAGTTCTGATAAAAATCACAGATCACCATGATTACTAGTAAAAAAAATATATAACTTTTGTGCAAACCAATATACGCTTACTGCAATTTTTTTTTACTAAAAATATGTAGTAGAATACATAGCCTAAACTGAAGAAAAAAAATTGTTTTTTTTTCTTTTAAATGTGACTTTTTTTCAAAAAATAAAAACCGCAGAGGTGATAAAATATCACCAATAGAAAGCTCTATTTGTGGGTAAAAAAAATTTTTTGACAATTGCTCACGACCGCTCAATTGTCAGTGAAAGCGGCGAAGTGCCGTATTGGAATAAAATGGCTTGGTCATTGAGCAGCAAAATCTTTCGGGGCTGAAATGGTTAAAGATAATATTTAAAAAAAAAAAAAAAAAAAAAAAACTATTTACAAGAAAGCCCATGGGCTTCAGAATAAAATAGCATCTAATGTTTTGGACCCTCCTAAAAAGTTGGTCATTTTTTTTTTTTTTAGAAAGGGCAGAAGGGTTACTGAAAATCACATTCCAGATTCTCCATAAAATTGAGAGAAAGCGAGCTATAGTTTGTAATTTGTGGTAACAACATTCTTGCACCCAGGGCCGTTTTTAGGGCAGGGCAAAAGGGGCAGCTGCCCTGGGCCCTGTCATTGTTGTGGGGCCCAAAGCAGCTGCCTCATACTTGCCAACTATCCTGGTTTAAATTCCCTTGTCCCTTGAGGTTTTAGTCCAGTGCTGTGTCCCAATATCTCAGTGGGAAGTGCTGCTACCAATGCTGCAAAGCTCTGCCCTATTGCTGTGTACGGATGACTCACCCGCAGACCCTGTTTTTACACGTAAATTACAGACATTCATACATAAATATCAGTGGCATTCATATGTAAAGGTGGCATTCATGCGTAAATAGCGGCAGCCAGCTGCATTGATATGTATATCATTCCCCCTGAGGTCATTTCCACAGTAATCTCTAGCAACCAGTCAACAAGCAGCAATCATGTGCTGTAACCTCTAGCAACTAATCAGTGAGCTGTAATGTGTGCTGTAACCTCTAGCAACCAGTCAGTAAGGGGTAATGATACTCTGTAACCTCTGGCAACCAATCGCAATAGCTGCCTGATCTGATTCAGTAAATTTGGAGTCTATCTGCTATTTATTGTATGTCTCAGAGCAGGTGGAGAGCAAAACTGCATGGGAGGGGGGCCCAAGAAAAGTTCTACCCAGGGTCCAGTCAATATTAAAGATGGCCCTGCTTGCACCGTATCATACCCATCTCTAGAGTTTTTCTTTAATATGAGGGGTTTGGTTTTTGGACCAATATAAATATTGACTTGAGGCTTTAGAAGGTTCATTAGCTAATAAAAAGGGATAGCACACCATCTTGCATTTAAATTACAGATTTTTATTGTTTTTAGAAGGATTTTTTTTAGATGCCCCAATTAGGTATACCAAGTGGTTTTATAGATAAGGGGTTATATTTTATGGAAATTGTAAATTCATTTTATGTGTTAATGTTTATTGGTCTCATTTTTTTCAATTTTAAAATTATCGGGTTTAGCACAATGCGTAGGGGGTAACTGTGATCATCAATGGTTAATTAATGCCTGTATTTCTATGCAATTTTATACTGTTGTAAATTAGATTAACAGTCATCAGCATTGCCTAAACAATGTGCAGTGACAATTGAAATGAATTTTAAATGGTATAACATTTGGGTGGAGTTTTCCTTTCTTCACCCCCCTATTAGAGAGCAGTATATACTATTTAAGACTTCACTAATATGGCCGCTGGTCTTCTTCATGATGAGGTCCATGATGAAAACGCGCTCTAGGCGGGAATTCTGGTAATCACGTGCATCACTTCTGGCGTGGCTCCTTTCTATTGCACAGGTGGTTTATTTGGTGTCGACACTGAGCACAAATGAATGTAAGCACAATACCTATGTTTTTATTATGTCTTGTTAAATAAAAATACACTATATTTTTCTCCCTGGTGTCTGTATCATAGTCAAGTGATTGACAGCAAGATTTCCAGTTATTTGGGCCACAACAGATTCCACATAAACAAACTCAAGTAAACTTTTAAAAAAGGTCCAATTGGTCTGTAAGTTCTTTAGGCATACGGTGGAGTGCACACTAAAGAGCGAAGATTACAAATATACAGAAAAAAAAAAAAAAAGACTGTCACTTTATATTAAATGGCCTTTGGACTGAATTTCTTTATCCAATTACAGACCAGACCATTTGCTGGTTAAGACCAGACCACTTTTTGCGATTCGGCACTGCATCGCTTTAACTGACAATTGTGCGGTCGTGCGACGTGGCTCCCAAACAAAATTGACATCCTTTTTTTACCACAAATAGAGCTTTCTTTTGGTGGTATTTGATCACCTCTGCGTTTATTTTTTGCGCTATAAACAAAAATAGAGCGACAATTTTGAAAAAAACGCATTATTTTTTACTTTGTTATAATAAATATCCCCCCCAAAAAAAAAAAAAAAAAAATATATATAAAAAATTTCCTCCCTCAATTTAGGCCGATACGTATTCTACATATTTTTGGTAAAAAAAAAAAAAAAAAAAAAAAATGCAATTATTGATTGGTTTGCGCAAAAGTTATAGCGTTTACAAAATAGGGGATAGTTTTTGGCATTTTTATTAATAACTTTTTTTTTTACTAGTAATGGCGGCGATTAGCGATTTTTATTGTGACTACGACATTAGGGTGGACACATCGGACATTTTTGACACATTTTTGGGACCATTGTTATTTATACAGCAATCACTGCTATACAAATGCAGTGATTCCTGTGTAAATGACATTGGCAGAACGGGGAGATGCGGTCTATAACGGCATCTCCTCGTTCAGCCGCCCCGTGAGACGATCCGCGGGTAGGCCCGCAGCAATCGGGTCCGCAGGACCTGCAACAGGACTCACAGGGGTCCCGACCAGCACGCCAGCGCTCGCGATGGCAGGGCGGCATTTAAAGTTTGACGTACCTGTACGCCAATATGCCTGCCCGTGCCATTCTGCCAACGTACATCGGCGCGTGCCGGTCAGGAAGTGGTTAAATACACATCTGATATTTTTATGGTGGAACATTATATTTTATTTATTGTAAATGTGTTTATATTTAAAATTGAGGATGTACATTTGGGATTCATGAACATGGTATTGCAGATATAAGCATATATTTTAGATATCAGAGTAGCTTTACATATAAGCATTTATTTTCACACATATGCACATTTGTATAGTGTCCCCTTCAATCTTTATCACCTACACTACTGGTAGAATAAGCAGTCATTTAAAAAAAATTATACCTTTTCCATTCAAACCATAGGCTTGAGAAATAAGCACAAAGAGGGAATGATAGATGAATCACGAAAACCTGATACCACATCCAGAGGGTGTAAAGCCTTGTCCTGTAGAGTCTGAGGCTTAGGACAAAAAGAAGGCAACACAATGCCCTGATTAGAATGGAATGCAGAAACCACCTTAGGTAAAAAGGATGGCCGAGGCCCAATAACCCCCTTGTCATGGTGAAGCATCAAGGTTCCTTACAGGAAAGGGCAGCAAATTTGGAAAAACCTATGAGCAAAAATAATGGCAGCCAGAAAAATACCTAGTGTCATAAGGACTAAATGGAAAACCTTGGATGGGTTCAAACAGATTTCTGTAAAACAGAGGGTACCACATGGATTCCCGATTGGAGTAACAATATGTTTGATACCCTTGTATAAAAGGCATGCACCAAAGAATGTAAAGCAATTGGCCTCTGAGAAAAAAACAAAATCTGACCCTTGGTTGCACTCAAGGGCAGTCACAGATCAATACCCAACTGGATGAAAGCCAAAATACAGCCCACAGCTTGCAAGGATGAAAACTCCCACAAGGCAACATTAAGATTTCCGAGTCCTATGGTAAATCTTCCTTGAAGTTGCATTCCTAGCCTTCAACGGGATAGGAATGATGGAATCAGATACTCGTTTCTCAAGACTATAGCTTCAACAGCCATGCTGTTAAAGTCAGTGACTAAGGAAGGATGAAAGATTGGGCCTTGCAACAGAAGGTTGTGTCAATTTAGAAAAATGCCCACCGACATGTTACTTATAATGTCATACCATGTTTGTCTGGGCCAAGCCTATGGGACCAGAATCACAGCAATCTTCTTAACCTGAATCCAGTAGACGAGATAGAAGCTGCAATGGTCATGGAATGTCACCATGGCAACCACTGCAAACGCCTGAGGATCCAAGGTCCTGGAGACAAACCTGTCCAATGTCCCCAGTGAATCTGGATGCCAGAAGGTCTGCATCTGGGGTGCCACACCACTGGATGAAGAGCCCACTCCCTCAAAGGCAATTATTGATGGTTGAGGAAATCTGCCTGCCAGTTTTCCACTCCTGGAATATAAATGGTGGACAGAGTGGGAACATGAAGTTCTGCTCAAGATTGGATTAGATCCAGTTCCTCCTTGATGATTTCTGTATGCCATCACTGTTGTCCAATGGGGACCCTTACAACCGTTCTGACCAATGTAGAAGAACAATTCAAATCGCCCTCAGATCTAGAATGTTGGAGGGCAACAACCTTTAATATGGCATCCTGGATGGAAAGACTGTGCAGATCCCCCCCATCAAGCTGGTGTGTTAGCATAACCTTCCATGTGAGGGGGAGAAATTAATTTTCTATATCCAGCTGTCTCGACATCCACCAGTCTCAGAGACCGTAGCATTTTGGAGCATAGTGACAATTGTGGCCTGCAGTCAACATTCCGCTGTAGAGGCCTGGAATGAAACCAGGCAATAGGTAACGCATCAAAGGAGGCTACCTTCTTTCCCAGGACCCTCATATGACAGCATAGTGAGCAAGTGCACCTGAGTTCTCAGAGAAAGGCATTTTCCTGGCCTGGATATTGTAAACTCTGGACTGGGCGGAAAAGCAGATTCTTGGAAATTGAGAACCCATCCAAACTTCTTCAGAGTGTGCACCATGTGAGACTTATTGCTCTTCAGGAGAGAAAAGAATTGGTCTCCGAGTCATCCAGATACCCTATAATAAGAAAACCTTGGGTCCACAGGAGGCCCAGACCCTGAGCCAAGACATTGGTGAATACTCTGGGGGCTGTAGGCAGGCCAAACTGTAAAGCCACTAATTGAACATGGTAATTCACCACAAACTGCATATAGCGCTGGTGGGGGAAGATAAGAACACGCAAGGAATCTTTGATGTCCACTGACGCTAGGAATCTCCACACTGGAAAAGGGCCGCCACGAGCTGTATGAACTCCATCCAGAACTTCTGTATGCCAAGAAACTTGAGTCACCCGAGATCCAAAACGGGGCAAACATCTCCATTTAACTTTGGAACCATGAGTAGGTTCATGTAGAAACCAAGGAACCTTTTTTCTCTAGAACGAGAATGATCACTCTCTGGAATAGCGGGCAAGAAAGAGCATGCAAAAAAACAAATCTTATTTGCAGATTTAAAGAAACATTTGAAAGCATGAAGGGAGGAAGGGGAAAGCTCTGAAAATCCAGTTTGTATTCGTGAGACACAACATTGCAGACCAACTCACCCCTCATGCCTCTCCTTTACCTCCTCATCAGCATGCCAATAACATTTTTAAAGAAAACTTTTACATTTTTTGTTACATATCTTAGTTGAATTCCAGGGATGTCATCACTGGGTCCCTGTGCCACGCTCTATGTAATGCAGGCAGATCATGGTGCATGGGAGGGGCCAGAAAAATTGCTGTATTTAGTTTCCTGAAAACATCATAACAGCAGGTACCAGTGATGAAAAGCACTAACCTTTTCCATTTCTTGACGGAATGTTGTAAAAAGCTCATTGCTTTTTGCCATTGTGGTTTGAAATTCCTCAAACTTATCCATGTACAGAGAAAGCTGAAAAGAAAGAGCAGATAGTAAAATAGTCTGAGAAAATAAATAGTTGAATTAGATGTGCTTTAAAACGTTTAATAAAAAAAAAAAAAAAAAAAAAAAAAATCCTGTGCCCCCTTCCTGCTGCTGAAATAACTGTTAATAACACATATAATCCTCTTTGTTTCCTGTAGCCTGTGTGCCTCTGTGTTTTGTAAAGAAAACGTTGTATATACCCGATTTGTGCTGCTCGATGATCACGTGAACAGCCGACGCTCTCTTCCTCTCCTCCCGAGTGAAGTCAGCGGGGGATTTTTGGCCCCTCCCGCTCTAGCTGTCAGACTAGTCTGGGAGAGGAGAGAGCCGGCCGGTCATGTCATCACCGAACAGCACACTTAAATCAGGTATAGACAGCATTTGTTTTTACAAAACACAGACAGAGGCACACAGGCTTAGGAAACAAACAGGATTATACACAAATTCATGCAAGTGGCTTAACAACCACTTTAAGGACTTGACAACTTGTGTATCTGCATAGAATTGAATGGAATGGAATGTCACAGTTTAATAAACAAAAAGAAAAAAGTAAAAAAGTGCAAGGCACCGCTGACCATAGCTGGCACTTCCTGCATGGTAGAATTTAAACACATTTAACAAAAAATTAAAATAAATATTAGTATTAAAATGTTCTATGAGGCCTAACCATTGGCATTGTAAACTCTTTATGTAGCAAAACCCTATAGAAACTGATTTCTCATCATTAATTCTAAATACAATAGTTTTCTTGCTACATATGGCTGGTAGGACCTCATAACGCTTTGTTTATTATACATTATGCATTTTTTTGTATCCGTTTTAAACAGCTAGTGATCAACAGTATTGCCCTCATAAACCCTGATTGGTTTGTAGATTTCCCCCTAAATAACATTTTACTTTCACAATCTACAAGAACACATACAATATCTCGAAAAAGTACACCCCACACATTTTTATAAAAACATTTTATTATATTTTTTCATGTGACAACACTGAAGAAAAAACACTTTGCTACAATGTAAAGTAGTGAGTGTACAGCTCATATAACAGTGTAAATTGCTGTCCCCTCAAAAGAACTCAACACACAGCCATTAATGTGAACAAAAGTGAGTACACCCCTAAGTGAAAATGTCCAAATTGGGACAAATTAGCCATTTTCCCTCCTCTGTGTCATGTGCCTTGTTAGTGTTACAAGGTTTCAGGTATGACTAGGGAGCAGGTGTGTTAAATCTGGTGTTATTGCTCTCACTCTCGCATACTGGTCACTGGAAGTTCAACGTGGCATCTCGCGGCAAAGAACTTTCTGAGTATCTGAAAAAGAAAAATTGTTTCTCTATACAATGATGCCCTAAGCTAAGCTATAAAAAGATTGCAAAGACCCTGAAACTGAGCTGCAGCACAGTGGTCAAGACCATACAGCAGTTTAACTGGACAGGTTCCACTCAGAACAGACTTCGCCATGGTCGACCAAAGAAGTTGAGTGCACATGCTCAGCGTCAGTGCTCAGATCATATGCCACACACTACATAGGATTGATCTGCATGGCTGTCATCCCAGAAGGAAGCCTCTTCTAAAGATGGTGCACAAGAAATCCTGCAAACAGTTTGCTGAAGACAAGCAAACAAAGGACATGGATTACTGGAACCATGTCCTGTGGTCTGATGGGACCAAGATAAACGTATTTGGTTCAGATGGTGTCAATCGTGTGTGGCGGCAACCAAGTAAGGAGTACAAAGACAAGTGTGTCTTGCCTACAGTCAAGAATGGTGGTGGCAGTGTCATGGTCTGGGACTGCATGAGTGCTGCCAGCAATGGGGAGCTACAGTTCATTAAGAGAACCAGGAATGCCAACATGCACTGTGACATACTGAAGCAAAGCACGATCCCCCTCCCTTTGGAAAACTGGGCTGCAGGGCAGTATTCCAACATGGCAACGACCCCAAACATACCTCCAAGATGACCACTGCCTTGCTAAAGAAGCTGAGGGTAAAGGTGATGGACTGACCGAGCATGTCTACAGACGTAAACCCTATAGAGTATCTGTGGGGCATCTGCAAATGAAAGGTGGAGATGCGCAATGTCTCCAACATCCAACAGCTCCTTTATGCCATCATGGATAAGTGGAAGAGGACTCCAGTGGCAACCTGTGAAGCTCTGGTGAACTCCATGCCCAAGAGGGCTATGGCAGTGCTGGAAAATAATGGTGGCCACACAAAATATTGACAATTTAGGGGTGTACTCCCTTTTGTTGCCAACGGTTTAGACATTAATGGCTGTGTGTTATTTTGAGGGAACAGCAAATTTACACTGTTGTACAAGCTGTACACTCATTACTTCACATTGTACAGTGGTGTAATGGAAATTTGTAGGTTCTGTATATAATTGTATTCTATTTTATATGTATTGCACGATGCCCTCACTGTGCACACAGCACTAACAATGTTTTCAGTACATGTTTTGCATTCTTTCAAGTTCTGATTAGAATTAGCCTGCCTATGTAACGCCCCTTGTTACCATAAACGTACAATTGTAATATTAATGTGATACCGACGTAATCATGTGTATAAAAGCCTTCAAATGCGTCATAATAAAGGAGAACGGTTATTTGGAAAGATGCTGGGCGTATCTTTTGTGTCTGTTCCCTACTGCAGTAGTTATTAATTTGGAACCACTAATCAATATGAGGATAGGAGTTGCCTATCATCAAAATATCCATTTCAGTGGGGATCGAAACTTTGGGCACCCCAGGTAAAAAAGTGTATTAATGTGCATAATGAAGCCAAGGTAAGATGGAAAAATCTCCAAATGGCATCAAATTACAGATTAGACATTCTTATATGTCAAAAAAATTTAGATTTTATTTCCATCATTTACACTTTCAAAATTACAGAAAACAAAAAAATGGCATCTGCAAAAGTTTGGGCACCCTGCAGAGTTAATATCTTGTACTGCCCCCTTTGGCAAGTATCACAGCTTGTAAACGCTTTTTGTAGCCAGCCAAGAGTCTTTCAATTCTTGTTTGAGGTATCTTTGCCCATTTTTACTTACAAAAGTGTTCCAGTTCTTTGAGATTTCTGGGCTGTCACGCACTGCTCTTTTAAGGCCTATCCATAGATTTTCAATAATGTTGAGGTCAGGAGATTGTGAAGGCCATAGCAAAACCTCCAGTTTACGCCTCTTGATGTAATCCCCCGTGGATTTTGAGGTGCGTTTAGGATCATTATCCATTTGTAGAAGCCATCCTCTCTTTAACTTCATGTTTTTCACAAATGGCATCAAGTTACCATCCAAAATTTGCTGAAATTTTATTGAATCCATTTTTCCTTCTACTCTTGAAATGTTCCCTGTGCCACTGGCTGCAATCCAACCCCAAAACATGATTGATCCACCCCCATGCTTAACAGTTGGACAGAGGTTTTTTTCATTAAATTCTGTGCCCTTTCTTCTCCAAACGTACCTTTGCTCATTCCGGCCAAAAAGTTATATTTTAACCTTATCGGTCCACAGAACTTGTTTCCAAAATGCCTCAGGCTTGTCTTCATGTTCATTTGCAAAGTTCAAATGTTGATTTTTGTGGTGAGGACGTACAAGAGGTTTTCTTCTGATGACTCTTCCATGAAGACCATATTTGTACAAGTATCTCTTTATAGTGGAATAGTGTACCACAACTCCAGTGTCTGCCAGATCTTTCTGGGGGGATCGTGCAGTCAAACGTAGGTTTTGAATTGCTTTTCTCACAATCCTGCGAGCTGTTCTGTCTGATATTTTTCTTGGTCTTCCAGATCTTGCTTTAACTTCCACTGTTCCTGATGACTGCCCTTTCTTAATTAAATTCTGAACAGAGGATATTGACATCTGAAAACGCTTTTCTATCTTCTTATAGCCTTCTCCAGCTTTATGAGCGTCAACTATTTTCAGTTTTCTAGACAACTGCTTACAAGAACCCATGGTGCTGATTGTTGGGGCAAGGTCAGATGACTCTGGCCATTTAAAACCTTTGAGATTGACATCACCTGGTCTTCCCAGACGATGATTGAGAACAATCTGTGGCACTGGCAGGTCTCAGCTTTGCAAAGGGGGCAGTGCATGCTATAAATTCTGCAGGCGCCATTTTTTTGTTTTCTGTAATTTTGAAAGTGTAAATGATAGAAATAAAATCCAACTTTTCTTGACATATTATAAGAATGCCTAATCTGTAATTTGATGCCATTTGGAGTTTTTTCCATCTTTCCTTGGCTTCGTTATGCACATTAATAAACATTTTTACCTGGGGTGCCCAAACGTTCGATCCCCACTGTAGCAAAGGGTAATTTCTTCAGTGTTGTCACATGAAAAGATAATAACATATTTACAAAAATGTAAGAGGTGTACTCACTTTTTTGAGATACTGTACCTATTTTGGGACACATACAGCTTTTGTATCATATTAGGATACATACGGTATATTTTTATTGTACAAGTTTTTATCCTGGGAGAAACAGGCTATAGGTTATAGTTATTATGATATTTTTTTAAGAGTAAACATCTCCTTTTTGACGATTGTCTCAATTGTTTGTGACATGTCTACTTTAATAAGGCTTATGAAAACAAAAAGTAAAACCACCCATTTTACCTGCGTTATGTACAGTGTTAGGATGGTAAATCTAAAAGCTTAGTATTTAATACTTCCACAAACTGTGCCCAACCCTCTCCCCGCTGCCACAACAGTGGACATAGGACCAAAAATAGATCAGCAATTTACATCATTGGAAGTTTCTTTTCCCACAGTTTAAGCGTATTCATTAGGTATTTAAATCTGACAGCAGTTCTACAGTTCCACTTTAAAAGACTGCTAAAGTGCCTTGATTTGAATTCTGTGGAGCTGGCCTCAGTGTTAATTCTGAATGTTGTTGTTCTCTATAAAATCCAAAAGGGGAAGACCTCAAAATGCAAGGACAGTACTTTTAAGGCCATGTAAACACTTAAACCCATATAGTAGGTTTTATAACACTCATGATATCACACCAATGCTCACACCCTTTTCACAGGTAAAATGATGCACATTTGTGCTATGAATTTCTGCTATTAGTTACTAGTTTTACCCCCTTCACGCCAACCGTACGCAAATATGCAGCCTCACCAGAGTAGGCTTTTTTGCATGGGGCCGTATATATGCGTATCTTCCTTTGTGCTGGGAGTGCAGCGAACAGCTCGCTCCCAGCACAGAGACCGGGGTCTCACCGAGAGCCCCAGGCCCCGTTCTAACGATCGGGACCCGGAACATCTGATTCCAGGTCACCTGATTGCAGTGATTAGTCACTGTAAAGCCTGCCTCAGTGTCTTGTCTCTGTGAATGGATGAGACAGATACAAAGAAATGGGTTTATCGGAGATAGCCATAGCTATTTACCACCAACTGAAAGCCCAATTTGTCATGAAAAAAAACCCCACAAGGTATAATCCACCTGGATGCACATAGTAGTTGTGACGATATTTACAGTTCTAATAACATGTCAAAGTTGCAAAATTGGGCTTAGGCATTAAGATTTGTTTTTCTCCTAGGTGTGAAAGGGTTAAAACATTCATCATTATGCAACTTTTAATCATTATTTCAATTAATCTTCTAAAAGGTAGATCCCACCTTCACTTGATAGTAGATACCAGCAGTACAAACTTCATTATTTGATTTATTTATTTTTACCACAGAGGTGGAGCATTTTTTTTTTTTTTTACAATTTCATCAGCACAGAAAGGTAACAGGGTTAGGGATGCAATATTCAGGGATGTGACTACTCTATATAAAAAAATAAAAAAACTGGGAAAATTGCATCCTCAAATAAAGGCATTACAAATTTGCACAAGTAGCTTATTTCTAAAAAAAAAAAAAAAAAAAAAAAAAAAGCACCAACATGCACATTTATCATCTAACCTGCTGCTTCAATTGGGTTTCTTGTTGTTTAAGCTCTTCAAATTTTTGCCTGGTTTCTGTAGCCTCATTCAGCAACTAGAAAAGAAAACAAGCCACTTCATTCAACCTGCTTCACAGAACCACAATGCTATTCATTATAAATCTTCTCAGGTATATTGAGTTACAGCATGCATCAGCCCATCACAGTCTGCAAATCTGTGAAAATGTATAGGCCAGTACAAAACACTAAAGCGCCACACATTTCGATTCTTACAGGAAAACCCTTAGTGAGGAATAAGTGGTTCCCAATGTTTACCTGTTTCTAAGAACACTAGTTGCCTGGCTGACCCAAAGTGCTACCTGTGATCACTTACAGACCCACCAGGAGTCTATAGGGCAAGCTGGAAATTTTCTGCAATACTAATCCGTGTTCACAGATGCATATGAAGCAAGATCTTTAGTAATAATTGGGCATTGTAAAATAAAAAAGGCAAAGAATGTGTTGTTACTCCTGAGCAGAACTTTAATTGCAACTGGCATCTGTAAGGACAGATACATTGTGTTCATGAATAAAGTACTGCATGGGGCTAGATTTCACAGCATCCAATGTTTCTTTCATGAGAAGACACAAATTGTAATAAAGCCTTCCTGCTGTGCCACAGCTGGTGCAAGAGGCTGCTCCTTCCCTTCACATAATAGGAGGAAACGTACAAACTATCTCCCCTGCCCATGACAGTTAATTTATAACTCAGAAATCTCATGATCACTACATAGTTAAATGTGAAGAGGTGAACATGACTGTACAGCTGTAACACTATAAATGCAATAACAATCTGTACTTTACCTCTCAGACTTTGGAAATTCCACTAAGCTCCCAAGCCCTGGAATTCTTTACTATATCCAGAATTAGGTTTATCTGAAGGCAATGGCTACATCTGGTATTGACGTCTGAATGACGAAACGCGTAGGGCGTGGCCAGATACGTACACCTTCAGCACAAACGGCGTGTCAGCCGAGTGGATGTTCCGAACGCTTTTAATACAATACACGTTTTTTTCGTACTAAATGTGAGTATTTTTAAGGTTGTTTCAAATAAACTGAGTTTCAAACATACTACACCATGGGCAGTCCTCTTTTCTATCATATGTAAACGAGGTACAACATCCCCACGGAAGAACGAAGGATCTCCCCAGCAGCATAGCAGAGACAGCCCAAGAAGCGACACAGTGGCTTATACTGTGGAGGCTGATCCACCCCGGACGGGGTCATATCTCTGGTGAGAGTAAAATCCATAAACGTTCACTGCAAACGTTCACTGCGAACGAATATCGATGTCACTTTCTTCACTTACTTTTTTCACCACCAAATATTCATTTCATGTTTAAATATCAATTTTAAACTTTATTCAATTGGACTTTCATATTAGACTTATCACCGCAAGACTTTTTAGATTTTTTACTTTTTACTTTTTACTTTCTGGACTAAAATATTTTTAATTTTTTATCATTTTTCATTTCCTCACTAGTTTTAATTTTCTATTTTTCAATTTTTTATTGTGGTATTTTTTGGCATGTTTTGATATTTGACACAGTGTGTTTACACCCACCACCCCACCAGTATTCACGTTTATATAGGTTTGATTGTTCCCCTTGTGTCCATTCATTTGGTTGTGCTATAATCACAGTCACAAGCAACTCTAGTAGCTTTCACTATTAAGTATTGATTGATTCATGATAGTTTTATTTATCTAAATATTTATTTATTCACCTTTACCTAATTTGAGTGGACCGTACAGTTTTATTGCATTTACTAACCAGTAGGCTGGAAAATTTATATTCACTTTGCATTCACTAATTAATAAGGACTAACCCCTAGCACTTTATTATTGTCTATTGATTTTACTATTGATTTTACTATATAGTCCATTAAGGTTTCTCGCTGTTTTTTAAAATATTAGCCAGCAAGCTGGAAAATTTGTACAATTTTATTTATATTATATTTTCTAGGGAGTTTTATAAGGTATAGCGCCACATCTATTTTTCTTCTTTCCCCTAATGGCTACATCTACCACAGCAATTAATTTCAGGTTATCTGGTCTGATCCAACACACTAGGCATATAGAAACCTGTTAACCTTGCCTGTCATTTATTTACTAAATACTATCTTTTCACAGTTGGATAATTTTAAACGATCATTAAGATATATAGCTATTGGTTAAGTCACGCACAAGCCTGGATAAATATGAATGTTGAGTTTTCTAAAATGCCTTAGCTATAACTTCCTCCAGCAACAATCTGTACTTACAAAATCTCTTTCCCGCTGGTGTCGTTCCTCAGCTTCTTTCATAAGCTGAGCTGTCTGCTGTAGTTTGGCATCAATTAGCTGCTGTTGAAGCTCCTTATGTTTGAAGACTTTATCAATGTGCTAAAACAATAAGCAGTTTCACTTGGTTAAAATGAGATACTATATTCAGGGGAAAAACATAAGGATCTGCATAAATGGCAAAAATGTAACATAGGTCAACAATAATGTAAAGTATTATAAGGCTCTCTATCAATGTTTAGTTATGTGTAAATACCAGCAAGGGATCCCCAGAAGCCTCCTGCAGTTCTTTATGGACATTAGGTTTGAGGGGACTGACAATTTACAGAAGAACTCAAGGAAATTTCATTTTCCCATGCAGTGGGGGGCTGTGCCCACACAGCGCAGGTTAACTGCTTGTTTTTGTTTAGGGGATTTTGGAGCGGAGATGTACTTACCTAGTCCACAAGACTGGTCCCCCGGCAAGCTCACGGTCTTGAGAATGAACTGTTTCTGATGTCATAACACCCATAGACTGGCTCTGGACATGGGGAAAGCAGTAACAGTCCACCACTGGATGTGGGAGAGTGCGACTTTCCGGAGGATCTAAGGACTGGGCAAGTACAGCTTTTCCTTGCTCCCCTAGACAAGACGAGCAGTTAACCCATGCCGCGTGGGCACAGCCACACTGTATGAGATGATGCATTTTTTTCCATGGAGTTATGCTTTTTTTTTTTATGCTAAATTCCACTGTCGACTGATGTCACAGAGATGGTCCAGTTTCGGGAAGAATTGTGACCATGTGGTCAGGATCCGTCTACATGGCTGGACCGGCACCCGGGTCTGTCAGGGAGCCGTTGGGAGCCTGAGCTAGCTACTCCCACCCTCTCTGCAGCCTAGCGCTCCAGGCTCCAGTGAGTTGGGGGGGGGAGCAGAGCTGAGAGCTGGTGACTGACAGTTTCCAGCTTTCTGTTCACAGAGCTGTGAGAACCGAGCGATCGGTGGTGTTAGACCTCTCAGTTCTCAGTGCTATAGCTGGTGGGGGACTGATGCTGCATCCAGCTAAGTACCCCGTTTCCCCTAAAATAAGACCTAGTGTGATTGTCGGTGATAGCTGCAATAAAAGCCCTACCCCCCAAATAAGCCCTAGTTAAAGTCCTTGTAGGTCTTCTTTTCAGGGTAGGGCTTATTTTTGAGGAAACAGAGTAGGGCTTATATTGCAGCCAACACCGACAATCACGCTAGGTCTTATTTTAGGGGGAACAGGGTATGACTAAAAAACAAAACAAAACCCCATTCTATTTTAACAATCTCCTGTTTTTATATTGTTACCAAATATTTGGTAGTTGGAATCATAGAAAAATTCCGTAAATATTACATTTAAAACTAACCTTGACGTACTGGTAAAATTGCCTGTTATCGAACATTTTATGTACCATAGTTTTACACCGTTTTATGGCTGCATGCACTTTTGAGATGACATGTTGACATGGTTGGTATCTATTTAGCTTACAAAAATCTTTTTTATTTTACCAAATAAATTGGTATTATATTGTGTTTGTGTGTACTAAAATTTATTTTAGTGTAAAACTTTCCTAAAGTATGTGTTTGATAAATAGTTGTGCAAATATTGTGCAACATAAAAAACTGCAACTGCTACCATTTTATTCTACAGGGCCTCTGCTTTCAGAAATACATAAAATGTTTGGGGGTTTAAGGAAATTTCTAACAAAAAAATCCAGATTTTACGGTGTTAAAAGGTGTTGACGTTGGTCCAGATGACGAAACACAGAAAAAAAATCTGAGTCTCCAAAGACACTCCGAACACATCGCTCAAACCTGGTCTAAATTATTATTGATTAAAATACCATGACATGAACCAGGTGGAGAAACAGAATAACAGATATAAACGTATACACGAAAGTGCCAAATAGGTACAATATCATGTGGATAGCTCAGAACTAGTCAAAAAAAAAAAAGGGAAGAGAAAAAAAAAAACCAGCGCAAACCATGTGGCTGGAATTTTTTCATTAAAGTCGATGGGACGCAGTTTTGCACTGGAGTAGACGGGACGCAGTTATTCATTGAATTCAATGGGAAGCAGCAAACCATTATCGGCGCCTTTTATTTTTTTTCTATCGGCAAAATGCCGATAACCCTATTTGTAGGCTGATAATTTTTGGCAGCCGATATATCTGTGCATTTCTAAATTATTCTATTGAGGGAAAGTAAAAATTCATGCAAAACACACAAAAGAAGAAGATGGTAAATAGTAGGATCATAAACCACAACCGAAAGCATAAGCTTACCCAATAAAATGGTCAAAACATCCAGTTTCTCATTGAGACCACCCTAGAGAAAGGGTGCTCAACTTGAAAATCCAAAAGGTTTCACTTGAGTATAACCTCTTGAACCTTTTCCCATCTGGCAGGGAACGAGAGACTGACTCAGTGATACCTCTGATGACATTAATCCTTCTGCCTGGTACAACTCCTGAACAACATGCAAAACTGACTATACAGAATGTTCCATTTACACAGAGGATCACAACAACTCTTTATGTAAATAAGAGTTGCCTGCTGTGGGCTTAAAATGTATACATGAACATATCCTCCCAGAATACCCATGGAAGTGATTCACATGCACGAAGGTCAGGACTTAAGATGATGATGATCGCAGCATCTATGTATCTGTCATAGAAGACAGTGGGGGAAATATTTACTACAACTGGTGCCCACAGAATGTGGTGCAGCTCTGCATAGTAACCAGCTTCTAACTTCAGCTTGTTCTAAATTAAGCTTTGATAATAAAACCTAGAAGCGGATTCGTTTTTAAGCACTGATGCATCAGATTCAGTATGCACTAGTTTTAGTAAATCTCCCCAAATGCGTTTCGCAAAGGGGTTGCTGGCCCATGTAAATATTGGCATAACTGGGGGGAAAACTTGACCACACAGCTGTCACAACCTTCTGTATGAAGTCCTAGAAGAAATTGAAATTATGAATGAGAATAAAATCTACTGCCTCAACTATGAATTTTCGACATGCTCTTCAACCCGCATCTGGTTGCTCTTTTGACCTACAATACATGAATAGAACAATAATAATTCTTGGGGCCTGTTTTGGAGAATACAGGAGGCGTACTGAGAGCGCCGCCCCCCCCATATCCTGGCGTTTTGCCCAGTACCACGATAATGACCGAGTAGACTTCTTCTCCTGGCCACTGAGTCACCCGTTCATTCTCGGGTGGGGACAGGTTTAAAGAGATTATGCTCCAGAGAAACCTTTTGGATTCTCGAGTTGAACACCCTTTCTCCAGAAACTAGACGTTTTGATAATTTTATAGGGTAAGCTTAAATAATTAAAAATACAATCACTATCACTGATGCAGGACTAAATGTATATACAAATATCTCACTTCTTCTCGCAGGGCATACTGTTCAATAAGTTTCTTTAACTTATCTCCAAGCTCTGCATTTTCCTGGCGGAGCTTAGCATTGTACACATCATGCTGCTCCATTTGTACTTGGATTTCATTCAACGTCATCTGGAAATGTGCAGTGGCTTCTTTACGCTCTTCCTCATATTCACGTGCCTGATGCATATTGTCTTCCTATATATTGGGAGTAAAAAAATGTATTAGGCAATTTCTCAAGAAAAGTAGGAACCTATATGGCTCCCAGTAGTTTGTATAAAGCTGGAGATCTGGAGATGGAGAACTGGAGAAATTAGAGCACACCTCTCTAACAGAACATTTTTGTTAAGGTAGTTTCAAATACAATGCTTAAATTTAAAGCGATTATAAAGAGAATAATAAATAATCATGTCTATACCAAACTGCTCTGTGTAATGAAATTTCACAGAGCAGCCACAAACCTCCTCTTTGGTCCCCCCGCAGGCGCTCCAGGCTCCTCCCCTATTCAGTGGCGCTTCCCATGGGGGCACTCGTGCGTGCCCATTGACACTCTGCCCTCTCCTCCATGTCACTGGCTTTGATTTACAGCACTGGAAGCCAATGGCTCCCCAGTGCCCCAGGAAAGCCAGTAGGACTTAGAAGTGAGGAGAGAGAAGAGCTGCAGATGTGCACAGTGCTGGATTCAATGAGGGCTCAGATAAGTATTAGGAAGGGTAAGGGGGATGCTGGTGCCTAAACATTTTTGACATTAATGCAAGGAAAGCATTAAGGTAAAAAATATTTAGGCTTCAGAACAACTTTAAGCCAGCTTGAAAAAGGATGTGAAAAGGCAATTTCTACAAAATGGCAGCAATACATCTGTTACAATCTTTGCAATGTGTAAAGCTCCTGGACGATTTTGTTTCTCCCCAGTTTTTCAGCCCTTTGGCTGACCTGATCAGTTGCATCATCTTGCAACCACCCACAATCTAGACAAACCTTTTTCAACATTTGGAACCCTTTAATTCATTGTCAAATTGTAATGTTCTATCTAAAAGCAATTTTTATCATAAAATTAAGACTAATAGTGGCCAAATAGGAGCAGAAATATAAAAAATTGTAGTGCCCCTCTACCTTGGTAATCACTCAAATCACTTGCTGGTTAGTGGAAAGAGGAAATTCTTTACTCGGTATTCAGGGAGAAAACCCTGAGAGTCTGTGGAACAATTTTACCCTCTCAGAGATTTAAAAAGGAGAGGCTCCACTGGTCCCATGCTCCTGCCTGCTGCTGCTGGAACTAAGATGGCAATATCAGGTAGGTAGGAGCTAAATCCACCATTGCTCATATCTCAAGGAAATGATGAACACTTCTCACATTATGGAAACAGCTCAATGTGGAATTTACAGAATACAAGTCGATGAGAGTAAAATAAAAGGTAAATTTGTTATATTCAGAAGAAAACATAACATTAAATATTCAAGTTTGAACTTATAATACACGTTATCTGAAGTTGGCTGACCTGTGTGTTGAAATCAGGTATTCAGTTACATAGCCTAACTTTTGGGTGTTTTTCATGAAATGTACCTATTTAAGCTCGACAGCTTTTGACAAAAAATGTATTTTTATTTTTTTGTTTACTAAGAGGAAAATCCCAGAACGTAACAAAGCTGATACAAAGGTTGCACTTTAGGGGAGTGCTGATAATATTTTCTTCCGATGGAGCTAGCATTGCAACATGATAAAATATTACTCAAGATGTTGCTAACCTTTAATGTTTTGTTGTGTCTTTGAAGCTCTCTGCAGAGCGATTCCAGTTTGCTTCTTGCAAGAATGGCCTTGCTGTGCTCACTCTGTAGATGCACCTTTTCTTTTATCACCTGAGACTGCTTTTTCTGCAAAATCTTCATCTGTTTCTGGAAGTTCCGGCTCTCTTCCAGCTGAACGAAGCAGTACAAGATTAAAAGCTTGTAAAGTCATCATTCATGACACAATATACACATTATCAAAAATACAGATAAAGCAATTAATATGTAATACGCACAAGATCAGCATATTTCTTGCAAAGGGCTGCCAGTTTTTCCTCTGGAGTTCTAAGAGTATGCAAAGCCTGCATTAAAAGCAGAACTTCTTTACCTGCAATGCAAACAACAAAGTTATAAGGGGTAATCATTAAACATGACATTATCGGGTAATCAATACAGAAGCTCATTGTGTAAAATAAGGATTTGACTAAGGCTACACATACACAGGCATATTCATTTTTTCTCCAGATGTGTGGTCAGAAAAATTGTCTATAAGGTCACGTATGTACATGCATATGGCATTTATGGTGTTTAGAAGCGTATGAGCGTAAACGCAATCTTCAGGCTAGAATATTGATTTATTCTATCCACTGGAATAAGTATGCGCACTTAAAATTTATGGGAAAAAAAACTTCTCTGAACTGAATGCAGGTTTGGGGCATTTTTGTTACGCCTCTGAATGCAGGTCTAAAAGCACATCTGTAAATGACACAATGTGCATATGCACTTTAGATAACCTAGAGTTGCTTTCAGAGATGGGGAAAAAAAAAAAAAAAAAAAAACACACAAAAGATGCCTTTAAATGCAACATTTCTTCTGCCCGTGTGCCAAGAGGTCCTACCTGTAGAATCCTTTTCTCGAAGTACAGTCCAGGACAGGACATAGGCTCCTTTAAGTCACAAAGTTGTTAGGCAGGGGCGTGGCCAAGATGGCAACCAGCTAGGACGTGTTTGCAGAGAGCTCCGCACCTGGCAGGCTATTTATCCGGCATTTAGGGACATATATCTCTCCCCGTGGGCCGGTGAAGCGGTGGTGAGGCTCGGGGATGCGCAGGGGTAGCTCCGGTTCCCATAGGAAGAAGCATACGGTCCCGGGAACCCCGCCGGGAACTCCACTACAGACCCGCGCGGCACGCGGGCAGGCCTACACCAACATGGCGTCTCAAACGGACCACGCTGACACGCCACCGATGGGTGATGATCAATTTCAAGCACTTATGCAAGCGATCACTGGTTGCCAGACTACCCTAACCACTAAGATAGAGCAGATACAGCTCGACATGGGGCTTATCCGGCGAGATATGGATAAACACCGGGAGCGGCTTGCCGAGGTGGAGCGGAGGGTTGGAGACGTGGAAGATGTTACCCGCGACCATGATGCCTCCCTCCGTACCCTGCAGGTGCGGGTGAAGGCGCTGGAATCCAGGGCCGAGGACCACGAGAACAGGAATAGGAGGAACAACCTGAGGTTGGTGGGCCTCCCGGAGGGGTCGGAGGGCCGTGACACCGAAGCCTTTACCGAACGTTTGCTACGTACACTTCTTCCGCTCGCTGAGTTCTCCCCCCATTTTGTCGTGGAACGAGCGCACAGAATGCCGTCGGTTCGTGGCCCACCGGGCGCCCCGCCACGCACGTTTATTTTCCGCCTTTTGAACTTTAGAGACAGAGACCTGGTTCTTCGGGAGGCGAGGAAGGTGGGGGACCTGCGCTTTGAAAATGCTAAATTAATGCTTTTTCCTGATTATTCTGTGGAGACGCAGAGGCAACGCAGGACATTCGACCAAGTCAAGGCCCAGCTGCGCACCAAAGGTCTCAAGTACAACATGATGTTCCCCGCGAAACTCAGAGTGATTGACGGAGAATCCGTTCGTTTCTTTACCGCCCCGAGTGAGGCCTCCAGATGGATTGATTCCCTTCCCCAGCAGAGATAATTTTTTGATGGTGATTACCTGACTGGGGTCCACAAGCATCACAAGCTTTGCCCAGTGTCACGCGGATCGGATTTCCCCCCCCCCCCCCTAGCTCTGTCCCTCCATTTTGGAACTTGGAGGGCTGGTCGGAGTGCCCCTCTCCTTTTCAATACTGGTTTTGGGCAGGGGGCGAGGAGCCGACCTGATATTCTGATGCTCCTTAGGGGGGGGTCTACAGGTTCATGTCTTCATATTTCTGTCTAAAGGGCCTTAGGGCCCTACCCCCTCCCTAGTTTATACCCGGGGGGGTCTGCAAGATTACTTCTGGATGTGAATACTCTGTACTGCTGATGCTGGACCCCGCTACTCCGATGTTGTCGTCCTGTTGGATGAGTTGCTACTAAGAATGGGCCCTTGGAACATTCCAAGAGAATTTTGCACTTCAATCTGAGGCACCACATACACTACGATTTGTTCCCTTTTGTCTTGTTTTTTCTTTTCCTTTGCCTCCAGGAAGCGGCTGCGCTGGAGTTTGTCTACTCTGCGCAGGAGACTCTGTCCTAGGTGTGCTGGTTGATACGCACCGCCCCCACGGGAGATTTCTCCTTTAAATGGGTTTGATTAGGTTTGGTTTGGGTTCTCAAACACCCTGGGGCTGTTTTTCTGGGGTGTGGGGTGGGAAGGGAGGGGAGTTCTGGTTTTTCTTCTGTTTTTTTTGTTGTTTTTTTGTTACATGCTTTCATGTTTTCTGGTATAGACAGCGCTACTATAATGAATGTATAAGGTATATCATTGCATTACTTAAGATGAGATATTTGTGCCCCGACTCTGGCCGGGTGGTCGTATCCGTTGGTCCCCCCTGCCCTTCCAGATTATGGCTCCGTTGAAGATCCTCTCCTGGAATGTTAGGGGGCTTAACCAGAAGATTAAACGCTCTCTTGTTTTTGACTACATGAAAAAATATGCTCCGCATATCTGTATTCTTCAGGAGACGCACCTAGTGGGGGGAAGGATTATGGGATTGAAGAGGCCCTGGGTGGGATACCACTATCATGCCACATACTCTGGCTATGCCCGGGGGGTTAGCGTCCTTATCCATAGGTCCCTTAATTTTGAGCCTCTTGATATAGTCACAGATAAGGACGGGAGATACGTACTGGTCCATGCCACAATTGACATGGTAGAAATGGTGCTGGTGGGTCTTTATATGCCTCCTCCTGCGGATCTGTCTCTACTACATAAACTGACTGCCCTGATAGCCCAATTCCAGACTGACAATGTGGTTATAGCAGGGGACTTTAATATTCCTCCTAATCCTTCCCTGGATAGGTTGACGCCTGACCGGGCCACAGACTCTCCAGTTTCTCGCTGGGCACAGGTGTTTGGGCTGGAGGATGTCTGGAGGTGGAAACACCCATCAGATCGCCAGTTTACGTGCCACTCCTCCTCCCACAACACACTCTCCCGTATTGACCTAGTCTATGCTGGCGCCCCCATGCTTCCCAGGGTCCTTGGAATAGAGTTACTTCCTCGGGGCATCTCTGACCACTCCCCACTGCTGTGTACATTGCAAACTTCTACCCCTCAGAGGGATAGACTATGGCGCTTGTCTAGGTACTGGATTGAGCATCCCACCATTGCCTTTGAGATGGGCGGTGAAATCCGGGGATTTTGGGCCTCAAATGCTGGCACGGCTTCTGGGGGGATGGTCTGGGATGCCTTCAAGGCCTATATGAGGGGGTGCTACCTCTCCTCCATTGGTCGGGAGCGCAGGAATGATAAGATCACGGTAGAGGAGGCAGAGGCCAGGGCCCAGGAACTGGAGACCCGGTTCACCCTCACGGGTAACCCGCTCACGGCTCAGGATATGAAAGTAGCGTATAGAGAGGTGGTGCTCCTTAGGGTGGCTAAAACAAGCAAACGTCAACTGGCTCAGACGCAGAGGATTTTTGAACAGGGCGAAAAGACGGGGAGATTGTTGGCCTGGATCTCGAGGGAGCAGGCCCCAATCTCCACTATCCCTCGAATACAGAATAGTGCTGGGACAATGGTGACGGATCCCCTTGCCATCAACGCTTGCTTTGCAGAGTTCTACTCCGCCCTTTATTCATCTAGGGTGCAGTACTCAGCGCAGGAGTTAAGTGCTTTTTTAGAGGGGGTGACACTCCCTGCCCTTACTTCTGAGGCCAGGGACGGTCTGGACTCCCCGATTACTCTGGCGGAAGTCCGGGTGGCGCTGGGGTCCATGCAGCCGGGGAAGACCCCTGGGGAGGATGGGATACCCCCGGAATTTTACAAGTATTACCTAGAGGAGATGTCAGTTAGAATGCATGATATGCTCACCGCGTCCCTTCGGGTGGGGGAACTTCCTCCATCTATGGCACAAGCCATCATAGTGGTGATCCCTAAACCTGGGAAAGACCCCCAGTTGTGCTCGTCATACCGACCCATTTCCCTACTCAACTCGGACGCGAAAGTGCTGACCAAAATCCTTGCCAGGCGACTGAACGAGGTTATACTTACCTTGATCCATGAGGATCAGTCTGGCTTTATGCCAGGGAAGGGGACAGATATTAATATTCGCAGGCTCTTTACTGTTTTGGCCTCGGGGGATGCAGAAGGTGGGGAGGAGGTTGTGGTCTCTCTAGACGCGGAGAAGGCCTTTGATTCAGTGGAGTGGGACTATTTGTGGGCAGTCCTCCGTAGATTTGGATTCGGTCCAGCCTTTATCTCGTGGGTCAGGGAGGTGTACAGAGCTCCCACGGCCAGAGTGCGTACGGGTGCGGTCCTCTCCCCGCTCTTTCCCCTCCATAGGGGAACCAGGCAGGGGTGCCCACTGTCCCCGGGGCTTTTTGCACTGGCAATTGAACCTATGGCGGCTATTCTCCGCTCCTCTCCTGAGGTTCGGGGTATTGTCCGGGGCCCTTTGCAGGAAAAAGTTTCGTTATACGCTGATGATACCTTGTTGTATCTCAAGGACGACGGAGCCTCCCTACAGGCAGCACTGTCGCATATAGACCGGTTCGGACAGTTCTCGGGTATACGTATAAATTGGGCGAAATCAATTCTATTCCCACTACATGATGGTGAGGGTGGTCCCCGAGTAGATGGGCAACTGCAGAGGGTTTCTCAATTTAAATATCTAGGGGTGGAAATACACAGAGACTTGAAACAATTTATTACCCTTAACCTGAGTCCGGTGGTTACCCAGTTGACCCAGAGGTGTACTGGGTGGAGGTCCTTGCCGCTTTCGCCAGTGGGACGGGTCAATTTAATTAAAATGTCGGTCCTTCCTCGGTTTACCTATCTCTTTCGTCAGACCCCAGTCCACATCCCGCTTAGATTTTTTAAGAAATTAGATGGCATTGTTTCGTCCTTCGTCTGGAATGGTAGGCCCCCTAGAATAGCTAAAACAACCCTCCAACGGCCCCTTGTGAGGGGCGGTCTGGCACTGCCCTGTTTTCTGAAATACTACTGGGCGGCAGTCCTAGTGACTGTCAGGTGGTGGCTCTCCGAGGGCCCGGTCAACCCTGCGTCCTCGTTGGAGGCGGCGTTGTTGGGCTCTCATGCGGAACTCAGGAACCTGATCTATAGGGGACCACGATCTAACCCTGGGATAACCCTCCCGATGCGTACGACGCTTAAAATATGGGATTTGGTGAACAAAAGGTTGGTGGGCGCAGGGGTGTGGGCCCCGGGGACTCCCCTTTGGGGGAACCCCCGCTTGCCCCACTTTCAATCCATCCCGGATCCGATTGTTTGGGCCAGGCATGGAGTTATAACACTGGGGGACATAGTGTCCCAGGGGCAGCTACTTTCCTTCGATGCTATTAAACAGGCCAGGGACCTCCCGAACCATATGTTTTTCAGATTCCTGCAGTTGCGACACGCCTTCCGATCTCAATTCCCATCTAGAGCGACTCTTGGGGTGTCGGCGGTGGAGGAGGCGCTTGGTCCTGAGGGGGGAGGGACGCGCACACTGTCCATGGTGTATGCCGCGTTGACCGTATCGGAGGAGACTAGGATCTCCCATTTGTTTGAGCTCTGGCAAGGCGACATTCCGGAACTTACTGAGGAGGACTGGGAGGAGGGTTTACAGCAATACCTGACCCTTGCGATTTCTGCAAGGGACAGGTTTATACAATTGAAGTTCCTCCACCGGGTATATTTTTCACCGGCACGCCTGGCAAGGATTTACCCTGACCGATTGGCTACCTGCCCCAGATGCAAAGAAGATGATGCTGACTTTTTCCACATGGTCTGGTCCTGCCCTGGGGTAGGGGGATTTTGGAGAGGGGTCCTGGCCGATATTAATGCAGTGGGGGAGCTTACGATTCCACTTAGCCCGATACCTCTCCTGCTGGGTATCTGTGATTTTCTGGATATCTCCTGGGGGAAGAAACTGTTTATTTTTTACACTACACTCTATGCGAGGAAAGCCATACTACTGCAATGGAATCAACCTCTCCCTCCTACTAAACAACTGTGGCAGTCCCTGGTGAACGCGGCTTTGCCGCTTTATAAACTTACATATCTGGGCAGGAACTGCCCTGGGAAATTTGGGAAGATTTGGGCGGCCTGGGTTGAGGCGAAGCATTTGACTATTGTTTAGGCTAGGGGGAATGGAGGGTGGGGGGAGGGAGGGGGGTTTCCCCTTTTTTTGTAATTTATGTGGTTTTTTGTGTGGTGGGGGGAGGTCTCGGGGAGGTTTTATATTTTATGTTGCAATGATTAGTGACTCTATATATTGCTAAGAACTATCTGTGCTTCTATGTGATACATTTGATTATCTGTCTACTCAAAATATGTATGTACCCTGCTGACGCATGTCTGTTTTCTGTTTTTTTTTTGTTTGAAACATAAATAAAAATTCTTTGTTAAAAAAAAAAAAAGTTGTTAGGCAAACTCATAAAACCCCTCCTGCTCACAGCAATCCTCTTTTTTGACAAGCAAAGGAAAATGCCAGAACAGAGGAGAGGGTGGCCTATGTCCTGTACTCCAAGAAAAAAGGATTGTAGAGGCAAGGCAAAAAGCCTAATTTCTTAGTACAGCATTGTACAGTGCAGGACACAGGCTCTTAAGTCTTGACAAAGGGACATCCCCAAGCAATACAACTGAGCGGTGAACACAGCAAAAAGTGCCAACAGACCCAAACAAGGGAATAATATTCACCAACTCAAAAGAGCAGTTAAAGCAATTTAGCACTGAACAAACGAGTCAAGTGGGCCTTAAAGTGTCATTAAACCCAAATGTCCATATACGCCAAATTACATTGTGTTCATACTCACTTTGCTACAAAATCATTTGTTTTCTGTAGATTGCAAAAAACCTGGTTCATCCTGCTGTTCACTGCACCTCCTAGTTTGTGTCCCTGCTGCAGCCTGAGATTGTGCAGACCAGCTGTTGCCACATCAACTGAGCATGCTGCAGGTAATTTCCTCCTTTTCGCTATCTGTGACTATAGAGTCAAGTGTGGGCATATACACAATGGTAAATGACAGTCCCCTCACTTCCTCCTCTACGTCCTTGTATTGCTAAACAATATGCGGGTGGGATAGAAGATTTTAATTGATGGAAGCTTCAAATCCCTGTTAGTCCCACCAAAGACACAGGCCAGAGGGGCATGACAGTCTGTGATTGGCGAACCGCCTCCAGATATCTTTACAGCGTGAACAAAGTGAAAGCTATTGTCAGCCAAATTAAATTCCACCTACACCAGGTTACTCAAAAAAAAAAAAGAAAGATACACACCTTTATACGTAACGTATTTCATATGGACCTGACAGTAGGGGTTTAACACATTTGTCCACATCCACAACCAAATATGTTGATTTCCTGAGAACGCAATAGCACAAGGCTTGGGGCAAGCATCCCGGCAAATACATAGGGGGCCATGGACAGGGAAAAGTTAAGGGCCACAAATTGCAATTGTTCCTCACCCACTACAAGTGCCAAGAACAGCTGATGTGGGGGAACATTTTTCATCTGCAGATACACATCCTTGACGTCTATGCATGTTAGAAATTTCCCACTGATACAATTACAAACTGGGCCGATTCCATCTGGAACTTCTGGACCTGCAAGGAGGTGCGGAGAACCTTCAAGTTTGGCATGAAACACATGCTTGCATTGATCTTTGGACACATGAACAAGTTTCAGTAATAGTAGTTAAGTTGTTCCTTGGAGGGAAGTGGTAAAATCGCTCCCAAAGTGTAAAGCTGTTGCAAAGCAGTCAAAAGGACCCACAAGTCAGGTGACCCTAAACGTCAGCAGATGGCCCCCTCACTTACATATGGGGGCATCTCTTCATTGCGAGGAGGACTTGGCTAGCTTCGACGCCCAGGAGTTGCTACAAATCCGAATGGAGGACTTGGCTTTGGAAACAGGATGGGAAGGACAAAAGGACTGCTTCCTGAACCCGGAAGCAGCACCATTGCTCTGGACACCGGAGCTTATTCTTACTGGGCAAGAGTCATTCTCCATCAAACAGCATCATCTCTCAACTCTGCAGGCCAGTTCTGCAGCCAGAGGATCTTGCACATCTGTACTGAAATCAGTGCCAGATGAGAATTTTGGTGCAGGAAGTCTGTCAAGCAGAGTACTGAGGGGTCCATCAGGATTGATCTAGGGTCACACCCCAGGTCCCAGACTGGCTAGTGGCCATAAACCTTAACAGTTGAATGGTGGCGCTTGAGTGATTAACAATCTTTAAGGCGTGACAAACGTTTTGTCCAGAGTCTTTAAAGACTTGGACATCCTCACAAGGGTAAGGGATTTGTTGAGGTAGTAAATAACCTGGAACCACCACTAGCATCTACTTTTTGTGGTAGATCCCCTCCACTGGGAACTGCTGTGGAAGGTGTACACAATTTGTCTGGTCTCTTTAAGTCCTCATATAACACACTGTGTACAAGTGGGTGAACTTAGAAATTTCTTAGTTTTGGGAAGAGATTCCATGCTGGAGACCCTAGGTCCAGCAAGTGTGATGGTTCTAGCTTTAAGTAGGAGTACACCTCTTAAAAAGGAGAAGTCCAGCCAAAGCTAGTTTGGCTGGACTTTGCCTGTGGATCACAGGAGTGCAATCAGTTTTGCACTCCTGCGACCCGTTTTCATTAGAGAGCGGACTAAAGTCTGCCCTCTGCTGACATCATGGGTGTCAGTCCAGGCACCACGTCATCATGACAATAAAGTCTGGATCCTCCAGGTGCTTGGACCGACACCCAGCTCAGCCTCTCAACGAGCCACTGAGAGCCTGAGCGAGCCAGCCGCCCCTGCCCCCTCCACAACCCAGTGCTCCATTGAGCGAGGAGGGGGCAGAGGAGAGAGCTGTAACTGACAGTCTGTACCTATCTGTTCAGGGAGTTTGAAAACAGAGTTATTGGCGGTGTTCGATAGCTCGGTTCTCAGTGCAGAGGTACCAGGGGACAGATGCAGCATTGGACCGATCCTGCATCCTCCTAGGTAAGTAGGATTCTTAAAAAAATAAAAATAAAAATCCTTTACTTCTCTTTTAATGGTTTCCTTTGGTTTGAGATTGAGGGAAACTGCCCATCAACCCAGGAAGAGTTCTCCCAAATAAGGATTCACATTCCACATTTTTCACCTCATCTTTATTGGGAATCAACAGTGAAGCGATGGATGAGCTGGGCAAGAAGTAGGTAACGTTGACTGATGACGCAGATGCCTTGTGTATTCTCTAGTCTCTAGGAGAGCAGGGACTTTTCCCCATCAGGTCTGCCATAGAGGCTGAAAATAATTATATATATATATATATATATATATATATATATATATATATATATATATACACACACACACACACATATATACATATATATATATACACACACACACATACACATACACACACACACTCCAAGGTGTGGTCAAGTTCTGGGTTTTGAGAGGAACCCTGAACAACCTCACCAAGGCTATGTGCACAGCTGGGCAGCCCCATGTCAAATTTCCCCTCTTCTCTGGCATTCGCCTTAAGGGTAAGGGGATACCCGGTGAGGAACACACAACCTTAGTCATTGCAAAGACTATTACAGCTGAACAAAAGGGATACAGCTGTCCTGTGTCCCATTGACTGAGGCTGCTGGATAACCCAGTGAAGACTGATGTGGAGATCGAAGCCCAAAACAAAAGCACGACAGTTGCTGAAGCTGTGATGAGCCTGTCAAGAGGTCAGCTGCCACCAGGGCAAAGGCTGCTTGCCTCCTACAGAAGGCAGGACTGCACACAGCGTGGGATATTGTGTGTCTAAATATGTTACAGGACTGGCAACAAAATCACCCTGCTGTGTGGAAAATTTGGAGAGAGATAGAGAGAGAGACTGTTTAAAGTGGCTTGGCCATTCTGCAACAAAATATGTAAAAAAAAAAAAAAGCAATGCAGTGTGGTGTTCAGGGGCTACCCCCAGGTTGGACATTTCAAGGAAGATGGGACTATACATAAGAGAAAAGGGTGTCTAAGGAAAGGAACAAAGCCTAGGATTCACCACTCCAGGAAACAAGCATGTTCTCAGGGTATATAGCACCAGGTGAAAAATGTCCTGCTTCAAAAAGCATACCCTCTCCTCCATGGGGAGGGTGTTCTGACACTGGAACAAGCAGGTCTCATATTGGCCCAGCTCTGGACCTATAGAGAACCCTACAGCTAATTACACTCCAATGTAATGTTGTACCAAGGGTGAGCGCAACACACAGGGTCCTGTGCCCAATGGCAAAGTAAAAGGATAATCGGGGAACTGGAGAAAGTGCAGAGAAGGGCAACCAAACTGATAAGAGGCATTGAGGATCTTAGCTATGAGAAGATTCGAGGAAATTAATTTAGTCTCTCTTGAGAAGAGGAGAATAAGGGGGGGATAGGATCAACATGTTCAAATATATAAAGGGTTCATATAGTGAACTTGGTGTTGATTTATTCTCTTTACGGTCAACCCAGAGGACAAGGGGGCACTCTTTACGTCTAGAGGAAAAGAGATTTCATCTCCAAATACGGAAAGGTTTCTTCACAGTAAGAGCTGTGAAAACGTGGAATAGACTCCCGCCAGAGGTGGTTCTGGCCAGCTCAGTAGATTGCTTTAAGAAAGGCCTGGATACTTTCCTGAATGTACAGAATATAACTGGGTACTAACATTTATAGGTAAAGTTGATCCAGGGAAAATCCGATTGCTTCTTGGGGGATCAGGAAGGAATTTTTTTCTACTGCTGTAGAAAATTGGAGCATGCACTGCTGGGGTTTTTTGCCTTCCTCTGGATCAACTGTGGGTATAAAATTGGGTATATTGGATTGTACAATGTTTTTTATTTTAGTTATTTATTGTTTTTAAAGGTTGAACTGGATGGACTTTTTTCAAACTATGTACAGGCCAGCCCTCATTTCCATTATCATGTTTCTTCTGCCAGGGTCCGAGTACAGTTCTGTAGAGGTGACTGTTAGAAAAGTTTTAAATGTTTATTGTGTGACTATTAAAAAACAATAACTCTGAGACTGATTTTTAAAATGACTTCTGAGCACGTTGTTGTATTAACTTGCTGAATCATTTTGCTTTAACTAACTCCATAGTAGTTAGTAACTCCATAGTAAATTGTAGGATGGATTAGGCTTAACTATAGATGGTAGCATAAGATTGTACAGGAAACCCTAATTAGCCAAAATAAAGTACCACCGTGTACCAGGCATGCTATCTGTGTTTCCTCAGCCAATAGAAGCGTAGAGGCTGTATTATTGTAGGTATTAGAAGGGGGAATATACATTCCTTTGTGTGAGTCTTACTGGATCTTTTGCCTTGTAAGCTTCATCCTTGTGTGTGACACATCAGAAATAAAATTGTCTGCTTCTCAATACACCTGGAGTTTGACTGATCACAAGAGAAGAATAATCCTAACAGTGACCAATCCAAAAGCTGCAATCATACTGCCCCAGTGGCGCTGATGCAGCCTGGTGAAGGAGGATATCTTTTTGTAAGTAAGCAAAGTCTTCAATTTGCTAGCAAGTTTGGAAATGTCAGGCAGAAACCTGCTCGGTGTAGAGAAGCCATCCATCACTTAAAGTGAAGTTCCACCCACTTTTGGGAGGTGGTCTTAAACGAAAGACCACCTCTCCACCCCTCGTTTTTGGATATTAAATGATAATTTTTTATTCTATAGTACCTTCTATTGAAGTACAGCCTGTACTTCTGATCCATCCGGTCCGCAGCGCATGACGTCATATCCTTTCCTTTTTTACGGCGAGCCCAACCCCTCCCCCCTGCTGTCTTCTGGGACCTGTGTGTGTGTCCCAGAAGACAGCTGGCCATTCACAGAGCACAATGCGATTCACACATGCGCAGTAGGAAAAGGGCAGTGAAGCCGCAAGGCTCGACTGCACGTTTCCCTTAGTTAGAATGGCGGCACCTGCACCCGATTCAATGGAGGGATCGGCCTCTAGGGGCCAAAATCGCAGGCTTCCTGGACAGGCAAGTGTCCTTATTAAAAGTCAGCAGCTACAGTGTGTGTAGCTGCTGAATTAAAAAAAAAAAAGAAAAAAAGCAAAGAACTTGGCATTGTTGGGGGTCAGACAGGCGGTTCTTACATCTTTGTTTACATCTTTGTTTACCAGGGTCTTTAACTGAAGATGGCAACATATAACCCATACCAAGACTTAAAGTGATAAGAAACACACCATGTTTAATTTATATTGTCCCTTCTATTTACATATGTGGACGATGGTACTGTAATTATTTTAATAATAAAAAAAAAAGTACCTTTTTTCCCCCCAATCGATATACAGCTCGTCTCGTAACCAGATCTTTCTCAGCCTGTCTACAGGGAAACGTAAGCAGGAGGAGCTTCTAGTCCTCGGTTGCTGGTCAAATGTTCAAAATAAAAAAAAATAATAATAAAAAATGAATACAGCCTTTCGGATACAGAGTAAAAAGTAATTCATATCAATAAACTGTTTTGCAACTCCTTAACGCCGCTAGGGCCTGTATCCCTGCTATGTGGAGGCAATCTCAGCCCCCATCCAGGGTCCTGTGGTACTCTAAAGTCAATCACATCCTCCGGATGGAGGAACTGACAGCTACCCTTCACAACACGGTAGAACAATTCTGTAACAAATGGAGACCCTGGAGGTACTACACCGGTACACGGGAGTACCTACATGAGATAACCCGTGCTTCTACCCCAGAGACTGAATAATCGCCTCAAATGAGGGTATGCGACCAAAGTGGGCAGCCTCCCGGTGTCCCCTCCCCCTTTTTTTTCTCTCTCCCTCTTCACCCGCCCGCCTCTCCCTGCCCTCCCCAAAATGCTCCTCCTTCCTCCCTTCTGCCTTCCTTGAACATACTCTGTCATTTTAAGCATGGGGGGAACAGGTGAACCCGTAGATCCAGCCTCACACCATGGACCCTGCGACTCGTGTAAAAATGGGTCATTACGGGCTGTGTTCTCACAGACCCTGTAGACCCCCCTTTCCAACATTTGCTCTGACCATGGATATAATAGCTGTATGATTATTCTCGTTGAAATTTTATTTGGCAGAATTCATTTTGTCTAGAAATGTTCTGCTCTTTGTTTTTGTTGTATAGACGCTATGTTTGTACCGTTAAAATGTAACATCTGGTTATAGTGTACAGTTAATTGCCTTGAACAAATAAATAAAATAATTAAAAAAATAAAATAAACTGTTTTAAATTGTCATACAATTATATATTTGAATTTGAATCTTTAGAATTTTTTTGTGGGTGGATATCTACCATTCACAGGCGCGCGCGTGCCTCTCCATCCTGGGTCTGAGAATAAGAGGCAGATGAAGCCTCCATTATTCTACATGTAATATCCTACCTTCAGCTGTTTAGCTGGTTAGTGAGCATGGAGAAGGGAGGGAGGGAGTGAGCATGGAGAAGGGAGGGAGGGAGTGGGCTGTCACTTACCGATGTGTATACACCCACATGTGTGACTCTATAGTCACATGGGCTGTTCAGACGTAAAAGGAAGGAAATGCTCAGCGTAGAAACTCGATGAAAACTGAGCATGTGCAGAGTTGCCACTATTGCATCCCTAGCTGAACTGGGGACATGGACAAAAGGGGGAGATAGAGAACAGCAGGATCAACCAGGTTTTTTTGCAGAATACAGAAAACGAATCTCATAGTAACTGAGTGAGTATGAACAGCATTTAGTACACCATTTATTGATAGTTTTTAAGATGTGAACAGCTTCTGGACTGACCACCTCATATATACTGTGGCAGGGCAGCCTGGCTGCACAAAATCAAGAACCTGTACGTCTAGCTGTGATTGGACACAGCGGAAGCCAAATCAGCGGGTCAGGCGGGTGACTCGACCCGCCGAACGTTCAGTGGAGAGATGGAGCAGCGGTGTGCCTACCTAAACAAGGCGAACCACTGATCTGTCAGGGAGCAAAAGAGACCTTGTGTTTCTCCAGGGTATTCGTCCCCCCCACAGTTGGTAAACGCCTCCCCGGGACACACTTAACTCCTTGATCACCCCTAGTTTTTACCCCTCCCCTGCCAGTGTCATTTATACTGTGACTTAGTGTCCAATTTGTCCGCCACAAATAATTATTCATATATTATATATATATATATATATATATATATATATATATATATATATATATATATATATATATATATATATATATATATATATATATATATATATATATATATATATATATATATATATATATCTCCAATAGTTGTAGAAGCTATAACTTTTGTGCAAACCAATCAATATACCATTATTGGGATTTATTTTTTACCAAAAATATGTACCAGAATACATATTGGCCTAAAAAGAATGAAGATTTTTTACTTTATTTTATTGGGAATGTTTTATAGCAGCGAGTAAAAAAAAAAAAATATAGCATTTTCGTACTCAACGTAAAATCCTTTTCTCTGAAGTTCATTGACGGACACAGCTCCAGTAATCTTGACCGTAGGGTTATTACGCCACCTTCAGGAGAGGACTAGGCAGAACATGTAATACATGTGAAAAAACAGAACTTTACAGTTCCACCCAGGGGGCGGTCCCTCTGGTAACCCCTCAGCCTGCTTCCTGCAGCTCAGTATGTCAAAAAGCAATATAATGTAAATCAATAGGAAGGGAGGGGACTGTGTCCGTCAATGAACTTCAGAGAAAGGGATTTTACGGCGAGTACAAAAATCCTATTTTCTCTTTCGTTCATTGACGGACACAGCTCCAGTAAACTTGACTGTAGGGATGTCCCCAAGCAGTGTCATAACAAGGGGTGGGAACAGCAATAAAACTTCACCCACAACTAACGGTGTTCCCTGACAGGGGAGTCACCATCTTAACTAACCGCATCAGAACTTGTGGTCAACAAATGCAACAGCGCATTAATACTCAAAATTAACTGTTCATTAAAACAGAAGAAAGAATGCAGAATTGCAACATTACAATGCCGCCTGCAAAACTTTGCGGCCAAAGCAGGCATCCGAAGATGCGCTTACATCCACTTTGTAGAACTTTGTAAAAGTGTGAACGGACGACCAAGTCGCCACCTTACACACTTGAGTGATTGACGCTTGATGTCGTAAAGCCCAAGAGGTTCCAATTGCCCTGGTGGAATGGTCCGTGAAAGGAAAGGGGGGCACCTGGCCCTTCAAGGCATAGGCCTGGACCACAATCTGTCTGATCCACCTGGTAACGGTGGCCGACGAGACCGCCATACTTTTTTTGGACCAGCTACCAAAACGAACAGAGTCTGACTTCCGAAAGGGAGCCGTGGCAGACAAATATACCTTTAGAGCCCGGACCACATCCAGAGAATGAAGGGCCGCCTCCTTAGGATGTGTCGGTTTAGGACACAGAGATGGTAACACAATGTGTTCATTGATGTTACATAGTTAGTAAGGTTGAATAAAGACACCAGTCCATCCAGTTCAACCTGAGTGTCTACAATTGTCCCTATCCCTGTACATTGTACACTCACATCGGTCCCTACCCTCAAGGAGCCCACAATCCAAAGTCCCCATTCATATGCTAGGGTCAATTTTGGACAGAAGCCAATTAACCTACCTGCATGTCTTTGGAGTGTGGGAGGAAACCGGAGTACCTGGAGGAAACCCACGCAGGCACAGGGAGAACATGCAAACTCCAGGCAAGTAGTGTCATGGTTGGGATTCGAACCAGCGACCCTTTTTACTGCTAGGCACAAGTGCTAACTACTACACCACTGTGCCGCCCATGATGTGAAACGCCGAAACCACCTTTGGCAGAAAAGGTTGCAGACACAACACAATTCTTATTGATAACCAGATAAGGTGACTTGCAAGACAAGGCTGCCAGTTCCGAAACCCTCCTAGCCAATGTAATGGCCACTAGGAAGACTACTTTCTGAGAAAGTCAACAAGGGAATTTCCCTGATGTTCTCAAACGGCAGTTTCTGAAGCGCTGATAGCACCAGATTCAGATCCCATGGGGGCAAAGGTGGACGCACCGGAGGAACTACATGCCAGACCCTTTGAATAAAAGTGCTCACTGGAGAGTGAGACGCCAGGGGTCGTTGGGGAAAAAAAAAAGAAAAAAAGCCAAGGCTGTTATTTGTCCCTTAATGGTGCTTAAAGCCAATTTCTGGTCTACCCCTCGCTGTAGGAATAGCAAGATCCTGGAAACGGAATAGGTGCGCTGACGGCACCCTTTCTCCTCACACATGGAGATGTAGGCCTTCTAGGTACAATGGTATATCTTCCAAGAAGAAGATTTTTGTGCCCTCAACATAGTTGAAATCACAGAGTCCGACAGGCCCCTGTTTCTTAGCACCTGGCTCTCAACAGCCATGCGGTTAAAACCAGCGTTGGTAAAGCAGGATGGAGAATCAGACCTTGACACAGAAGGTCTTCTCGCAACGGTAGTCGCCAGGTAGCGTCCGCAACCAGGCGTACTAGGTTGGCGTACCAGCGGCGCCAAGGCCAATCTGGGGCAATCAGTATCACTGGAATCCCCTCAGCGGAGCAGGTGTGGTAATAGTTTTAGCGGAGGAAAAGCATAGATCAGTTGGTACTGATCCCATGGACCCACCAGTGCGTCTGCCCAAGGATCTCTTGTCCTGGATACAAATCTAGGCACCTTCCGATTGAGACAGGAGGCCAGGAGATCCACATATGGTGTGCCCCACCACAGGCACAGCAGCCTGAACACCTCCATATGCAACGCCCATTCTCCTGGGTCCAGCAGCTAGTGACTTGGGTAGTCCGTCTGCCAGTTTTCTACTCCCGGGATGTAAATGGCCGACAAGGCCGGTACATGTCGCTCTGCCCACTGAAGGATTTGAGCGACCTCCCATGCTGCAGCCAAGCTTCTTGTTCCTCCTTGAAGGCTGACATATGCTACCGCTGTGGCGTTGTCTGACCGGATCCTGATCGGACGCCCTCTTAGTCTCTTCAACTATGTGGAGAGGCAAAGCCTGATCACTCGGAGCTCGAGCACATTGATCGGCAACTTGGATTCCTCTCCCGACCAGAGGACCTGGGTCGACTGTATTCCCAGTACTCCACCCCAGCTGGTCAGGCTGGAGTCCGTTGTGATCACTGTCCAATGTAGAGGTAGGAACAACTTCCCGGACCAAAGTGCTGGGGACCTCAGCCACCAGAGCAGGGAATCCTGACTGACTGGCTCACCCGAATCTGCTGATCCAGGGATAATGGAGATTTGTCCCATTTTGTGAATATCTCCTTCTGCAAAACTCTGGTGTGAAACTGGGCGTACGGTACTGCCTCGAAGGAGGCCACCCCATGAGGCCCAGGACTCGCATGCAGAAGCACAGCGACGACCACCTGCGGTTCATCAATAGATTTACTGCAGCTATGAGAGTCTGCAGTTTGCCTGAAGGAAGAAAAACTCTTGCTTCCATGGAGTGCAGCAGTAAGCCTAGGTACTCCAAGGGCTGAGTCTGTATAAGCACTGACTTTGAGGTTCAACAGCCACCCAAATTCCTGCAGGGTTTGCATGGTGATCGCCACATCCTCCTTTAATTCTGAGGCGCAACCTGCTCTCAGGAGATCATCTACTTACCCTACAACTGCGATCCCGTGTTGTCGCAACAACGCCAAAATTGGAGCCAATACCTTGGAAAAGACTCGGGGGGGGGGGGGGGGGGGTTATGCCAAGCCAAAAGGGAGAGCCACAAACTGGTAGTGGGCTTCCCCTACTGCAAATCGCAGAAACCTCTGATGCCTGAGGCATATGGGCATGTGCAGGTACGCATCCTGGATGTCCAAAGACACCAGGGAGTTCCTTTGATGGAGTGCAGCGACTACCGAGTGAACGGATTCCATTCTGAACCTCTGAACTTTTACAAAGCAATTGTAATTGTCCAAGATTGGATGCAACCCTTCCTTTTTGGGGACTAGAAACAGATTTGAGTAGAACCCCTGGAACCTGATTCTGGAACAGGCACTATCACCCCGCGGCTTAGCAGGTCCCTTACTGCCCCCAATAGGGCCTCCCGGCGAGCCGGGAGTAAGGGTATGCTGGAAGGGAAGAATCTGTTTGGTGGCCAAGAGAGGAACTCTATCTTGTAGCCGAAGCCCCAGATGGACTAAAAAGCCTCTTTTGAGCGGAAAATGAGGGCCCTTGCCTGCAGTGTGGCTCCTTAATCTTCCTGGCCTGTGGGAGCAAGGTACTCTTCCCACCGGTAATATTCTTAATAATGTCATCCAACGAGGCTCCAAACAGCCGCTCAGCAAGGAAGTGTAGATCCGTCAATGCTTTCTTAGATGCTTGGTCCGCAGACCAGCATTTTAGCCAAATCGCTGTATCACCACTGCTGACACTGAAGCCCTGGAGAGCAAAAGAAGCATATCCAGGGCCGCATCACAAACGTACTTAAGGCCGTGCACTAACTGGTCTGCTAATTTCACGCAGACAGGAGCAGCCTGCTGCTTCTCCAATTCGCGGGGCAAACATTTTTCCCAGTCAGTAAGTGTCTGCGACACAAGTGCTGTGCCAGTACTGGTGGCATTGCTGACCCCAAAAACGTAAACAAGGAACTGGACACTGCCTCAGCCTTCCTGTCGGTAGGGTCCTTAAATCCAGGAGTCCCCTCTGCTGGGATCGTGGTTACTTTGTTTAACCTGGATACTGGGGGGTCCACGACCGGAGGAGCCGACCATTTTTTTTTTAAGAAGGCTCTCCTCAAAGGGGTAGCGCACCGCTATTCTTTTAGGGACCGAGAAGGTCCATTGCGGGCTTCCCCATTCCTTGTGTATGAACTTATCGAAATAAGTCAGATACGCAAACACCTTAGGTGTTCGGGCTGGCTTACAGGACCCAAAATGGACCGCTACTTCAGCAGAGGAACCTGCTGTATCCTGAATTTTCAGGGTATCATGCACAGCTGTGATAAGTGCTCCAACTAGCGCTTTGTCTTGTGCGGACCTGGACAGGGACTCATCCTCACTGTCCGATCGGTCCTGGTCAGCGTCATCTAAACCAACAGAGCAGGGGCCGCCAGTCTCAGCGGGGCCCAAGCCTGCATCAGAGCTCTCCCCTTAGAGGATGGGGGGGGGGGGGCAAGGGCACACCGCCTCCACCCTGGCAACGAACGCTTCAATGACCGCCGACAAAGAGTCCAAAGGCACTGCACTGTTTGCAGACAAGCCAGTTGCAATTGCAGGGAGTTCTGGGGAAGAAACACTAGTTTCTGAAGCCATGCTGACCCACCCCTGTCTGACACCCTTGGGGACTTAGGACAGGTGCACAATTCTGTCCTCTTAGCTGCTGCAGACTGAGGGGCCCCCACCGCAGGACTCACCAACCCGACCGAGTGCTGTGCCGTTCAGTTACAGGAGTCTGCATCCAGCATCAGCTCCCAGGTGTCCTGAGCAAAAAAAAAAAAAAACGTAACGTTCTGAGCAACAGGGACCAGCTCTGAGGATAAAAACCGTGCTGAGCTACAACAAAATGCCCGCCCTGTATAAGGGACATAATCGCAGAGAAAATGGCCACCGAGCTACAGAAAAATAGCCCCTGACCATGCTTTCCACTGAGGCACACCAAAAACGTCCGACAAACAACTGTACACAGTGAATGGACAGATAATGGCAGCAGAAAAGCGCTATGGCGATCAGCAAATGCAGACCTCCAGACACCGACACCCAGCGCAGCTCCTAAACTAAGGTCGGAGCCCCCCGGAGGACCCCTGGCTCTAGGTACACATACCGCTCAGCAGCCGGCATGCAGCATCCCCCATGGGGGGGAGGGAAATAGGGACAGGGAAAGAAGAGAGGGAGAAGAGGGACCCCCCACCAGGGAATGCCCAGCTGCTCAATCCCGCCGAGGCAGGAAGAGCTGCACTTACCATCCAGACGAGCTGGGGACATCCCATCACAGACTCACTCTCCGAGCAGTATGGGGTGGCTGCTGGCCACGACACACTGACAAAGACATTGCTAGTCCGGTCATATGTGTGACCCGGAGTGTTGCGCTCACTGGCCGCCCCTGGAGCCTGAAGGGCATGTCGTGGCCAACCCAGCGAGTAGCTAGGGTCTGCACACGCTCGAAGGCCAGGCTGGGGAAGACTACAAGGATCTAGATTATCCAGCCTGTCACCCAGCCGGCTGTTGATAGTAGATCACAGGATCTTAAAATCTTGTGAAAAAGGCAGACATTCAGGAAAAAAATAAAAATAAAATAAAATCAGAGGACCGATGGTCCCGCAGGGAGCCTAGGTCCTTCTCCTTCACTAGGCAGAAAAAAAAACTGAGCTGCAGGAAGCAGGCTGAGGGGTTATTACCAGAGGGACCACCCCCTGGGCAGAACTGTAAAGTTCTGTTTCCACATGTATTACATGTTCTGCCTAGTCCTCTCATGAAGGTGGTGTAATAACCCTAAGGTCAAGATTACTGGAGCTGTGTCCGTCAATGAACGAAAGAGAAATATTGTATTTTATTCAAAATTGGTGGTCTTTTTTTTGTTTATAGTGCAAAAAAATAAAAACTGAAGGGGTGATCAAATACCACTAAAAAGAAAGCTACAGCGTCGCACGACAGCGCAATTGTCAGAGCAACACCGTGCCATATTGCAAAAAATGACCTGGCCAGGAAGGGGGTAAAACCTTCTGGAGCTGAAGTGTATCAAAAGTAGCCTGTGTCCTGTACAAAAAAGTTAATATTTTTCAAAATGAAAGCTCTGTATTGCACACATATCTGAAGTTACTATTGCAAAATGACCACTACTGAATACATAAAAAAAATATATATATACATAGGCAATTTTTTTTTATAGTTTTGAATAGAGTGGGGAAAGGATAGAAGCTCAGCCAAATTTGTATCTCTCTGTCTCACCACTGTGGAAATTCACCTGCTCTATTACTCCTGTTAAGACACTGTCACTGAGACAGCAGGTGATGGAAAATCCAAAATGTTAGAGCTGTCACAAAAATGGAGGTAAGGGGAAAACTTCCAATAGGTGCACCATGTCTGTCGACAGCTGTCTAATGAGGAAATTCCTCTCACTTTGTAGAGAATTCCTCTCACTTCCTATTGCATTGGACAGGAAGTCATTGGAAATCTGCAAAACAGAACAGAGAGCAAAATAAACTGCAGTATCAAACCCTTTCCTAGTCTATCCAAAAAATAAAAAAAAGACAAAAAAATTAAATAAAAACTACACTTTAAAGAGGAACTGCAGTCTGCTCACATATTTGTAATAAAAACATAATTGTCATTCTATAGCTTCCCTCCATCCACTTTGCATATTAAATTTTATGTATCTTGCGATTCTGTACTTGCCAAATATGCTGCAGAATTCTGGCTGCAGCCACTTTAACTGTGGACAGTGAAGCTGCTGCCTGTTCACTTCCTGGAGTTACAGGCACAGAGGCACACCTCTGATTGGCCTTCTTATGACTCATTCCCCCTCCATTCCTGGCAAACTCTCACAAAAGTGACAGAGAAAGCTGTGCATTACGTCATAAGCCTAGGCTATTTACCAGACAAGAAAGAGGAAGTTGGCTGTATAAAAGGTATTTTCTGGCAGAAAAAAAATGTTTTACTATCCAAAGTTTAAAACAAGGGCAGAAGATGGAAAGATGAAAAACATGACTGAAGATCTGCTTTAAATATAAAAACTTTGGCATTTCAAAAAGAATATAGCAAAAACACACACAAATTACACTGGGAGAGTTTTAAATAGACCACGCTACACTTGCAGTAGTCCCTACCAAGTGTCTTTTCTTTGTAGTTTTCACTTCCTGGGTCTTGTTGGCCATCAGGTGGGCCTAGTCTGGTGTCTTCTCTTCCAGATGTTTTCTCTTGAGACTTGTTCACCAGGTGGTTTGACACCATAATATCTTCAATTTTTGTGCTTTGAACTTCCTCCAGACCATCGGAGTTAGACAATTCTTTTCCATTTACCAAAGAGAGAGGTAAATCGGTATTTGCCAACAGATCAATGTTATCCTCATTGGACCCATTTAATTCGCTTTCACCCATTGTAATCTGTCAATAGAAATAAATTAAAAAGTAGTCAATTCAGAATTAGAGGACCTGAGACAATGAAGCTCTGTATCACAAAGAGAAGAGAAAAAAAAGGATGCAGAAACATTTTAAATCTTAATTGGTTACCAACAAAGGATGATATTACTTTTGTCAGATGCTTTGCTATGAATTTCATTTACATAAATTGGACAAACAACAAGTATAGTTCAACAGGTTATGATGAAGTAGACACATCCTGCCAGCACACCGCTGTAGTGTGAAAGCCCTCGGGGCTTTCACACTACACACAATGGTGCAGCTTCTTTAGGGCGGATTGCAGGCGCTATTTCTAACGCTATAGCGCCTGCAAAACGCCCTGGTGTGAAAAGGGTGTTAGGGGTTACTACCTCATTTAAAGGGGTTGTAAAGGCAGAAGGTTTTTCATCTTAATGCATTCTATGCATTAAGATAAAAAGCCTTCTGTGTGCAGCACCCAACCTCGCCCCCCCCCCCCCCCCCCAATACTCACCAGAGCCCATCTCTGTCCAGTGATGTCCACTAGTGTCTCTGCTGTCCGGGACTCTCCCTTCTGATTGGCTGAGACACAGCAGAGGCGCCATTGTCTCCCACTGCTGTCAATCAAAGATAGTTACAAAAAGGGGAAGATACTCCCAAGTCAGTCACAAAGTGGCCACTAGGGTAATTTAACCACTACAGATCCGCGCTATTGCCAAATGACGGCATTAGCGCGGACCTACATTTCCGGGACTACGTCTATTGACGTGGTCCCGGTTACGAGCGGCCTGCGCGCCCCCTGAGCCCCCCTCAGCCAATGACAGCTGATCGTGTGATAGAACGGAGCCGGTAATCGGCTATTATTCCTCCTCGCGCTGACAGCGCGAGGAGAGAAAAAAAAAGCCGATCGCCGGCGGCCGTGATCGGGACATCAGTCCCGATCACGGCCATCAATACAAGGGACCACCTGCCACCTGCCTGTGCCCACCTGCCTCCCGCAGTGCCATCCTGAAATAAAATAAAAGCAAAAGTAAGTGCCCCCCGTCAGTGCCCATAGTGCCCACAGTGCCACCCACAGTGCCACCCCAATCTGCCTCAAAGGTGCTGCACCCCAGTGCCGCCCATCAGTGCCCAGCAGTGCCGCCCATCTGTGCCCAGCAGTGCCGCCCATCAGTGCCCAGCAGTGCCACCTATCAGTGCCACCTATCAGTGCCCATCAGTCCCATCTATCTGTGGTACCTATCAGTGCCCATCCGTGCCACCCATCCGTGCCACTTATCCGTGCCACCCATCCGTGCCATCTTATCTGTGCCCATCTTTGCCCATCAGTGCCGCCTTATCTGTGCCCATCGGTGCCGCCTTATCTGTGCCTATTAGTGCCGCCTTAACTATGCCTATCAGTGCCCACCGGTGCAGCCTATCAGTGCCCACCAATGCAGCCCATCAGTGCCCACCAATGCAGCCCATCAGTGCCCACCAATGCAGCCCATCAGTGCCCACCAATGCAGCCTATCAGTGCCGCCTAATCAGCGCACTTCAATGAAGGAGAAAAATGACCCGTTTGCAAAATTTTATAACAAACTATTAAAACATGATTTATTTATTTATTTTTTTTGCATCTTTTTTTGTTTGTTTAGCAAAAAATAAAACTCCGAGCTGTAACTAAATACCACCAAAAGAAAGCTCTATTTGTGGGAAAAAAATGATAAAAATGTCATTTGGGTACAGTGTTGTATGACCGTGTAATTGTCACTCAAAGTGCATCAGCGCTGAAAGCTGAAAATTGGTCTGGGACTGAGGGGGGTTTAAGTGCCCAGTAAGCAAGTGGTTAAAGACGCTTTATTATTTAAAAAAATAAAATAAAATAATACAAAATTGAGCCTACAACAATAATAAAATAATTAAAACCAGACAGCATTGTCTAAAACAGGGTTTCACAGCTGCACACACAGACATTCCGATGGGGGAATTCAAATCACAGATGTATTTAACAAGAGCTTCAGCAGGACTTATTCATAATTATGGGTTGGCACTAAACAAGGCCTTGCAGTTCCAACTTATGCTAAGTGCATCCGATTACACCTGTTTGAGCCAGCATGCAGTATGTCGAGTAAGGGCAGGCAGATGATAGGAGTAGCCTAAAAGCCACCTAGTAACCAGTTAGATACTGGTAGGATGACATTCCATGGTAAACTCTTTCTCCGTCATTAGGGCACAGATGAGCACTCCTCACTGATGAGCTAAGTCCAGGCTGGCGATCGAACATTCCAACTCAAGGTGGCAATATAAGGAAACTAAAACCCAGTCCAATTGGAGGAACTGACAATGGAGTGAGACGAAGTACATGGAATGAGCCTCCGTAGCATAGCCGTTCCACACTCCATTGCATGCATGAAGTCAACTAATCCACACTAATAGTTCGGTCTTCATTAGGGCGTCCCTGGGTTTGGATTGGAAGTATAGTCGGTGTTTATCGGGTATTAAAAAAAAGGGTATTAAAGAGGGATTCCACTGGAAACAAAATATTAAAATCCAGCAGCTATAAATACTACCCCTGCTGACTTTTAATAAATGGACACTCACCTGTCCCAGGGTCCAGTAATGTCGGCAGCCAAGACAGATCGATCCCTCGGCTCTCAGCTGCTGCTGCCGCCACCATTCTTGGTGAGGGAATCAGGAAGTGAAGCATGCAGCTTCACTTCCCTACTGCGCATGCATGAGTCGCGCAGTGCAATGGGAATGGTTTGCGCTGTGTTTGGGACCCGTTTGTGTCCCAGCAGACAGCGCGGCGGGACAGGAAACAGCAGAGACTCCCGTGGAAGTCTATGGCCGGAAGTGGGTGCAAATACCTTTCTTAGACAGGTATCTGCACCCCCTCCCCCCTGAAAGGTGGCAACTGTGACACCGGAGGGGGGAGGGTTCCGATGACCGGAAGTTCCACTTTAGGGTGGAACCCCGCTTTAAGGGTTAAAAAGGAAGGCAGCCATCCTTCAGAATGTGCCCAGAACTCTGCAATACATGTAAAAAAAAAAAAAAAACAACAACAGGGAGGGGGAGGCACCGACCTGAGTGTAGTATTAAGATTATGACTTTAATAGGATAAGATTAAAAACACTTACAAGATGATGGAAAATGCATGTTCGTCAAAATAAAGTGCAATCTGGCATTCTACATGGCTCTGTGGGTCCCATCGCTGTTCTGGATAGCTGGAATAGATCATAGTGTTTCTCCAGGAGCAAAGGAACCAAACAGCTCCACACAGACCAGTATGGATGATGGAACAGGAAGTGATGTCTCCAGCGTCTGATTGACAAGATTCCAGCCCTGCCTAGGTCCAATCAGGTGCCGGTGACATCACTTCCTGTTCCATGGTCCATGCTGGTCTGTGTGGAGCTGCTTGGTTCCTTTGCTCCTGGAGAAACACTATGATCTATTCCAGCCAGCTTCTCAATTCTTTCCAGCTATCCAGAACAGCGGTGGGACCCACAGAGCCATGTGGAATGCCAGGACTGCCATTTACTTTGATGAGCATGCATCTTCTATCATCTTGTGTTTTTAATCTTATCCTATTAAAGTCATCATTTTAATACTACACTCAGGTCGGCACCTCCCCCTCCCTGTTTTTTTTCTGGGTTTGGATTAAATCCGGCTATCACCTCCTTCACTGTCACTGCCTGTGAGCTGCGATCCCAAGGGGTGTCATGTGTGCGATGACGCTATGCTGATGCGTTTCATTAGTCAATCAGTGCTAATTTCCTCAGAGCGAGGAGTCGCCTGTTGGTAGCAGCTTAAAATTGCACTAGATAAATGCAATAGTCTTTTCTCGCCATTAGATGTAATACATACTCATTCCTCTTTTCGTTCATCACACTGGCAATAAATTGATTTAAAGAAAATACCACTGAGTACTGATCTTTCAAGCTCCAACGATACTAATTACATATCTACAGATAAAAGAGAAAGGGGGGAGAAAAAAGCGAAAACAAAACAGGCAAAAAGGAAAAAAAAAAACATAATGGAAACAGGATATATGGTAATATTCTGATCCATTTAATGCATAAATCAAGCCTCCAAAAAGGGCTGTAAAGTACACTCATTCAGGCCTTGGGGGCATAGGCATCCTAAATTGTATATATACATTTGCTCCTTTTGCAGGAGAATAGTGTTGAAATCTCCTCCTCTTCTTGGTAAAGTACATAGATAACCTTCACTATTAAATCTTTGGGTGTCAGCGATGGAACTCATTGAAATGCACAGCCAGGGGACATTCATCTTTTTTCTTGATACTAGCGATGTGTTCTCCTATTCTGATATTTTCTCAGTTTTTTCCACGTAGGTCTTTTTTTAGGGACAGCTTAACGTGTATATCACTCTAGTCCCATCGGAATTTGCGAACACATCTGTCTTATGAACATATCTACAAAACATAACTTTTTCCAATTTCTTGGCCCTAGCTATCAAGTAAGGGGAACATGTATGGGAGCACCCTGGGCCCTGGCTTATGCCCATCTCCACCTGGGCTTTTGGGAAGAGGAGGTAGTGTATAAGTCCTTGATTTACCGCAGCCACTGCTTGTGGCTGTGGTACATCAATGACATCTTCATGGTGTGGAGTGGGACTATAGAACAATAGACCAGCTTTAGCTGGACTTGAACCAAAATGACAAATATTAGACTTACCTACTCCAAGTCAACACTGTCTTTCCTTGACCTCCAAATTTCCATTGAGGGAACTAAACCGACCACCAAAACCTTCCGAAAAGAGACAGCAGCCAACACACTATTGCAGGCACATAGTCATCATCGCAAATCCCCGATCCATAGAATTCCAAAAAGACAATTCCTCCGGATCAGGAGAAATTGTTCCAAGGATGATGACTTTAGCGATAAGGCCAGGGATATGTATCAACGGTTTAGGGAGTGAGGGTACTCCCATAAATCAATACTCAAGGCGAGGAAAAGTCAAGCAAGAGTAAATGAGAGACTTTGCTTGGAAAAAAAAAAAAATCGTTTACCACTACGCGCCCACGCTACAGTCGAAAGACGGCTTACAGCGCGACGCTCAATTGCCAGGAGGGCGTCCCTGGACGTCCTCCTGTTTTCTCCCCCTCTGCGCGCCACCGTGGGCATCAGGGAATTTCTGTGTTGGCTGTGTCCATCACAGATCATGCTAAATGGCCAATCACAGCAGCCATTTAGCACTCTGAGTGTCCAATGAGAGATGATCACATATGTAAACATATGAGATCATCTCTCATTGCCGGCTCTCCCTCCTCACACAGAGACCTCGTGTGAGGAGGGAGAGCTTCTAGCTGCAGATCTGTAGAGTGCCAATGGATTTTTGAACACCAGTTACAGTAAAAACACATCAGAGCCCAAATTGTGCCACATCAGTGCCATTGGTGTCACAGAGCCATCTCTCAGTGCCATCAGTCATCAGTGCCATCTGTCAGTGTCACGTATCAGTGCCATGATTATGAGATTCCTACACTACAATTACAATAGCCAGTGCCCTCCCCGAAATGACCCAAATTTTGACAAGCTTTATAAAATTCGGCCACTACTAAATTATTTTTCTAAAATCTTCCCCCAGCTGTTTACCCCAGACAACACATATACGTGGAGTCCCTTGTCAAATTTTCTGGCAGACTGGGCATAAAACTATTTATTCCCACCAAAAGGGCCCGCTATGAAGTGAAGCTTTATAAATTGTGCGACCGAGCCACAGGGTATAACTATGCCTTCATGGTATACGAAGGGAAGAACACCCAGCTACATCCCCCTAATTGCCCAGAATACATCAGATCGAGTGGGAAATTCGTTTGGGAACTCATAAACCCACTCCTGGAGAAAAGCTACCATTCATATGTGGACAACTTTTATAGCAGTTTGCCCCTGTTTCACAACCTTCACAGAAAGAACACTCCAGCATGTGGCACCGTAAGGAAGAACCGGAAGGGCTTTTCCTCAAAGCCTCATCAACAAGAAGCTAAGAAGGGAGACGGTGAGTTTACGGAATGAGGAAATTCTGGCTGTGAAGTGGAGGGACAGAAGGGATGTATACGTGCTTTCATTGATGCACAATAATACCTTTGTGGAGATCATCAGGAGGAATGGCCAAATCCAAAAGCCAACATATATCCACGAATACAATATGTTCATGGGGGTGTCAACTTCAAAGACCAAATGCTCGAACCCTACCTTGCCACAAGACGAACATACCAGTGGTATAAAAAAAGTTTCCATTTGTTTGTTTAATTTGGCCATATACAACAGCTACGTTATACATCACAAATCCACTGAAAGCCCCAAATTCTTCCTTGGCTACCAGGAGGAAATTACCACTGCCCTTGTATTTCCGAACGGCCCATCAGAAACCATTCAATCCGAAGTGATTAGCAGACACTCAGAATGTCACTTTCCCAAAAATATCGCCCCCTCCAGACCAACAGGTAAAAAAAAAAAAAAAAAAAAAAAATATTCCAATATTCAGTCCATCAACCTTTACTCTCAGATTCTCTAGCAAGGCAGTGGTCGTGTTTTTGGAGTCGTTATGTTCGAATGCTGCCCTGCAGCCCAGTCTCTGAAGGGAGGGGGATCATGCCTTGCTTCAGTATGTCACAGTACATGCTGACATTCATGGTTCCCTCAATGAACTGTAGCTCTCCGGTGCCGGCAGCACCCATGCAGTCCCAGCCCATGACACTCCCACCACCATGTTTGACTGTAAGCAAGACACACTTGTCTTTGTACTCTTCACCTAGTTGACACCACACACGCTTGACACCATCTGAACCCAATACGTTTATCTTGGTCTCATCAGACCACAGGACACAGTTCCAGTAATCCATGTCCTGAGTCTGCTTGTCTTCAGCAAACTGTTTGCAGGCTTTCTTGTGCATCATCTTTAGAAGAGGCTTCCTTCTGGGACATCAGTCATGGAGATCAATTTGATTCAGCGTGCGGTGTATGGTCTGAGCACTGGCAGGCAGACCCCCCACCCCTACAACCTCTGCAGCAATGTTGACAGCACTTACACATCTATTTCCCAAAAAGACAACCTCTGGATATGACGCCGAGCATGTGCACTCAACTTCTTTGGTCAACCAGTGGAACTTGTCCTGTTAAATCGCTTTATGGTCTTGGCCACCATGCTGCAGCTCAGTTTCAGGGTCTTGGCAATCTTCTTATAGCCTAGACCAGTGATGGCGAACCTTGGCACCCCAGATGTTTTGGAACTACATTTCCCATGATGCTCAGCTACACTGCAGAGTACATGAGCATCATGGGAAATGTAGTTCCAAAACATCTGGGGTGCCAAGGTTCTCCATCACTGGCCTAGACCATCTTTATGTAGAGTAACAATTAGGGATGCACCGAAATCTCGGCCGCCGAAACATATCGGCCGAAAATGGCCCTTTCGGCAAAAAGCTAAGAGAGAATTTTCGCTGATACTGTTGCCGAAAATGGGGCGAGGCCTGCTGGGCTTGGCCACACCCATCACAGGGGTGTCATTTTGTCTTTACTCTCTCCTCCTCCCCTCCCTCCTGACCCATCCGGTGGGTGTCTTAGTGTAAAGTCCCCCTCTCCTCATCGGTGGCTGCATATGGCTCCTCAGCCAATGTGTAAATCGGCTGTGCAGGAGCTCGGCCATGCCGTTTACTGTGAAAGTAAGGGAGAGATGTCTAGCAGTGTGTGCTGTGCTCTCTGCCTCCCCCTAGAGTGCAGTACCCAGCATGGAGATTAAGGTACAGGAGCTGCAGCTGCCAATTTTTAAAAAAAGACTGTCTACATATATGTTTGTATGCCTATGTGTGCATTATATGTGTGCATGTGTGTTATATGTGTGCATTATATGTGTGCATGTGTGTTATATGTGTGCATTATATGTGTGCATGTGTGTTATATGTGTGCATTATATGTGTGCATGTGTGTTATATGTGTGCATTATATGTGTGCATGTGTGTTATATGTGTGCATTATATGTGTGCATATGTTTATGTGTGCGTGTGAGTTATATGTGTGCTTGCGTGCGTGTGTGTTTATATGCACTGGTGAGGCACAGACAGGCTACGTGACGGGCACTGGTAGGCTGCTGGGCACTGGGGAGGCTGCATTGATCTCCCGTAGCATGCCCCCAGTCTCTGACCATCTCCCGTAGCATGCCCCCAGTCTCTGACCATCTCCCGTAGCATGCCCCCAGTCTCTGACCATCTCTTGTATAAAAATATTTTTTAAAAACAGTCCGTTTCAGTATCGGTTTTCGGGATCAAGGAAAATGTATTTTCGGTATCGGTTTCGGCACCGAAAAAAAACCCCATTCGGTGCATCCCTAGTAACAATTATTTTTTTTCAGATCCTCAGAGAGTTCTTTGCCATGGGGTGCCACGTTGATCGTTCAGTGACCAGTATGAGAGAGATTGATAACACCAAATTTAATACACCTGCTCCCCATTCACACCTGAGACCTTGTAACACTGACACATGACACCGGGGAGGGAAAATGGCTAATTGGGCCCAATTTGGACATTTTCACTTAGGGGTGTACTCACTTTTGTTGCCAGCAGTTTTGACAGTTATTTTGAGAGGACAGCAAATTTACACTGTTATACAAGCTGTACACTCACTACTTTACATTGTAGCAAAGTGTAATTTCTTCAGTAATGTCACATGAGAAGATAAAATAATTTACAAAAATGTGGAGGGGTGTACTCACTTTTGTGAGATATTATATATTTCAGACACCCTAGAGAATAAAATAGCGGTTTTTGCAATACTTTTTCAGAACAATGCTATAAACAGGGCCCAAAAGTTTACAAGACGACAAAAGTTTTTTGGAAAAATAAGTTTCTTTGTAAAAATTTCTCAACCGCAATTGTAATGTAGAAACACCAAAAGTGTCCTACTGTTTGTTTGTCTCATAGATTGGGTCACAATATTTTCACATACATTTATTGTTGACTGTTTTATTGATTTTGTCATAGTAGTGATTCATGTTTAACACATTTTAATTCACTTTTATTAAACGTGTGACAAATTCTGGTGTGATTACGGATAATCTGTGATTGCATCAGCGACATATTTTTATGTGTGTTCCTTAACCACTTGCTTACTGGGCACTTAAACCCCCCTCAGTCCCAGACCAATTTTCAGCTTTCAGCGCTGATGCACTTTGAGTGACAATTACGCGGTCATACAACACTGTACCCAAATGAAATTTTTATCATTTTTTTTCCCACAAATAGAGCTTTCTTTTGGTGGTATTTAGTTACAGCTCGGAGTTTTATTTTTTGCTAAACAAACAAAAAAAAAAAAAAAAAAAAAAAATCATGTTTTAATAGTTTGTTATAAAATTTTGCAAACGGGTCATTTTTCTCCTTCATTGAAGTGCGCTGATTAGGCGGCACTGATAGGCTGCATTGGTGGGCACTGATGGGCTGCATTGGTGGGCACTGATGGGCTGCATTGGTGGGCACTGATAGGCTGCACTGGTGGGCACTGATAGGCATAGTTAAGGCGGCACTAATAGGCACAGATAAGGCGGCACCGATGGGCACAGATAAGGCGGCACTGATGGGCACAGATAAGATGGCACGGATGGGTGGCACGGATAAGTGGCACGGATGGGCACTGATAGGTGGCACTGATAGGTGGCTCTGATAGGTGGCACTGCTGGGCGGCACTGCTGGGCACTGATGGGCGGCACTGGGGTGCAGCACCTTTGAGGCAGATTTTGGGTGGCACTGTGGGTGGCACTGTGGGCACTGCTGGGTGGCACTGTGGGCACTGCTGGGTGGCACTGTGGGCGGCACTGACAGGGGGGCACTTTATTTCAGGATGGCACTGCGGGTGGCAGGTGGGCACTGGCAGGTGTCCACTTGAATTGCTGGCCGTGATCGGGACTGATGTCCCGAACACGGCCGCCGGCGATCGGCTTTTTTTTTTTCTCCTCGCGCTCTCAGCGCGAGGAGGAATACTAGCCGATTACCGGCTCCGTTTTATCACATGATCAGCTGTCATTGGCTGACAGCTGATCACGTGATAAGGGGTCGGGATCGACCCCTTACACGGATCGGTGATCAGGCGAGTCTCACGGACTCGCCGATCACAGAGCACGCCGCGCGCGCCCCTCAGGGGGCGCGCAGGCCGCTCGTAACCGGGACGACGTCAATAGACGTAGTCCCGGCAATCTAGGTCCGCGCTAATGCCGTCATTCGGCAATAGCGCGGTACCCAAGTGGTTAAAGAGTGACATAATTATAAATTTTATTGCCTTCTAAGAATGTATGCATATATATTTTTGTATTAATGCAATGGGGGACTTGTGTCTGCCTCTCGGTTGTAAGCACCATGGATTGTTCTTCCTCTGCATTCCCTATTACGGCGGAGTAAACACAAACGTTTAACTGGCCAAGGGGCTGATCTTGCCCTGTTTAAATTGTGGGAGTCACGTCATGAGATCACACCCTCCGTGGAAGTCGGAAGTGACGAAAGGCATCAGTTGTGTGATCTCCACGACAAACTACAGTTACAGCCATCTTCCTCCACAGCATGACCAGTGACTGGTGACTATGCTTTTAGTTCACTTTATATCTGCTCTTTTGATATTTTAAGCTAGTACGTACCTGTATATATTGTAAAGGGGGCATTGGCAACAATAAACGTTTACAAACAGGATTACACTACGTGCATTTTTATTTCTTGACATGATCCTGCCATACTGAAGCGACATATACCCAGTAAGAACTTTAGCAGAGCTGGTGGATGTTCTTTTGAAGTGGCAACTAAAGATTACTATAAAAGGCATTTAAATTTTGGCCATCTAGTGAGTTCATTCCCAAAGGGGAGACGTTTGCTTACACATGGTGGTATCTGAGGTGTGTGGTGCACTTGTGATAACGATTAGGATCACCACTGCATCAATCACAATTCTTCAGGGGAATTATTTTCATTGCTTTATCTTTATATGTGCTTGAATTATTACATCACTTCATTTTTATGTGGTTGAAATCATATAAAAGCTTGTCATAACTGGACGATTTGACATTAGCACTACTATGACATTTTACTTTATCATATCACTTAATTGTAAACAAAAAACAGTTGCCGACAGGCATCGGTAAATAAATAAAATGGTATCTGTGCATCCCTACTGAATAGAAAATATATAAAATTTCCTTCAGTGCCAGAACAACCAAAACTTGGTCCAGTTCCTGTCACTAATCATTTGTGCATCTTTGCCTAGGTAGTTCAATCAAAGGAGCTAGCCTTGACAAACAGGTTCTTCCAATATAACTTTTACGTTGCAAACAAATTAAATTTTTTCCGTGGAGTTCCTCTTATTCCAATTTTGACACCCATTTCATTTGAATGGGCTGCCAAACACACAAAAAGTAAAGCAAGTACTACTTTTGCAAATCACGTGGTACCCTACAGTTTGGTTGCCACACATTTCCTATATTTGCAAGATGTGTTTGGGGAACCATTAACACACACCTGACAATTCTTGCCATTTGACAAGAAACAGCTGTGAATGACTTGCTTTGCCTGCATTTTAACCACTTATGGACTGAAAGGTTATACTCCCTTAATGACCAGGCCATTTTTTTGCGTCACGGCACTGCATTACTTTAACCGACAATTGCACAGGCGTGCAACGCTGTTCCCAAATAAAAAATTGACGTCCTTTCTTTTTCCACAAATAGAGCTTTCTTTTGGTGGTATTTGATCACCTCTGCGGTTTTTATTTTTTGCACTATAAACAAAAAAAGACTGACAAAAAAAAAAAAGCAAAAACAAACAATATTTTTTACTTTTTGCTATAATACATTAAGAAAAAACAAACAAAAAAATTGAATTTTTTGAACTCACCATAAAATCCTTTTCTCTGTAAGTCACCGACCAACACAGCTCCTCTCTTAGCCATTGGGTTGTTATGCCCACCACTAGGAGAATACTAGGCATTCGTTTTTATATAACACTCAGAACTCTTTAGTTCCACCCAGGGGGGCGGTCCCTTGGGCAACAACCCTCCAACCTGCCATGCAGTCATCAGTACATCAACAAGCAGTATAACGTAAAGAGAAAAAGGAGTGGTGGGTGCTGTATCGGTCGGTGAATTACAGAGAAAAGGATTTTACGGTGAGTACAAAAAAAAAATCCTATTTTCTCTTATATTCACCAACCGACACAGCTCCTCTCTTAGCCATTGGGACGTCCCCAAGCAATGCCGAACGAGGGGTGGGAAAACAGCATAAAAACTTGATCCACAATGGCAAGTGGGAACTAGTGAAACTTTACCCACAAAAAACAGTGTGTGGAGAGATGCACCACAAAACCAGGGTACCCTCACAACAGGAGTGACTACCCAAAACCGCACCAAAACTGTGGAATGTAATGCAACAGCGCACTAACAAAACGGTACTGCGTTTTTATCGAAAAACCAGGAAAAAAGAAAATATATTGCATATTCAATTGCAACTATATGGCTGCCTGCAAAACTTTGCGGCCAAAACAGGCATCAGCTGTTGCACTGACGTCTACCTTGTAGAACATGTAGACAGACGACCAGGTCGCCACTTTACACACCTGAGCGACAGAAGCTTGGTGTCGGAAGGCCCAAGACGTTCCGATTGCCCTTGTGGATCGGGCCGTGACCAGAAAGGGGGGCACCTGCCCCTTCAAGGTGTAGGCTTGTACTACAATCTGTCTGAACCACCTGGAAATGGTGGCCGACGAGACCGCCATGCCTTTCTTGGGACCAGCCACCTAAACAAACAATGACTTCCAAAAAGGGAGCAGTGGCAGACAAATACACCTTTAGAGCCCGAACCAAGTCCAGAGCGTGAAGGGCCACTTCCTTAGGGAGCTTCGGCTTAGGACACAGTGATGGTAATACAATGTTCTCATTGATATGAAAAGCCGAGACCACCTTCGGTAGAAAAGACTGTTGCGGACACAACACCACCTTATCCTTGTGGATAACCAGATAAGGCGACTTGCAGGACAAAGCCGCCAGTTCCAAAACCCTCCTGGCCGATGTGATGGCCACTAGAAAGACCACTTTCTGGGAAAGTCAACAGGGGAATCTCTCTGATATTTTTAAACGGCGTTTTTTGAAGCGCTGAGAACACCAGGTTCAAATCCCACGGTGGTAACGGTGGACGCACCGGAGGGACTACATGTCGGACCCCCTGAACAAAGGTACTCACTAATGAGTGAGCCGACTGGGGTCCCTGGGGAAAAAAAAAAAAAAAAAAAAAAAAAAAAAAAAAAAAAGAAGGACAGCCAAGGCTGAAATTTTCAGCCAGAAGATCCACGTCTGGTGTGCACCACCTCAGGCACAATAGCCTGAATACCTCCGGATGCAACGCCCATTCTCCTGGGTCCGGCATCTGGCGACTCAGTCCGCCTGCCAGTTCTCCACTCCCGGATTGTAAATGGCCGGCAGGGCCGGTACGCGTCGCTCTGCCCACAAACTATGTGAGTGACCTCCAATGCGGTGGCTGAGCTTCTTGTTCCCCCTTGGTGATTGACGTATGCCACAGCCGTGGCGTTGTCTGACTGGATCCTGATGGGACGCCCCTGAAGTCTCATCGACCATGTGGAGAGGCACAGTCTGATTGCTCTTAGTTCGAGCAGACTGATCGGCAACTCCAATTCTTCCGCCGACCTGAGCCGACTGAACCCCCATCACTCCACCCCAGCCGGATCGGCTGGCGTCCGTTGTGATCACCGTCCACTTCAGAGGTAGGAACGACTTCCCAGACTGAATCACCGGGGACCTCAGCCACCAAATCAGTGAATCTCTGACTGACTGGCTCACCTGGATTTGTCGATCCAGGGACAACTGAGATTTGTCCCATTTGACAAAATGTCCTTCTGCAGGACTCTGGTGTGGAACTGGGCATATGGTACTGCCTCGAAGGAGGCTACCATGAGTCCCAGGACTCACATGCAGAAGAGGAGCGAGGACCACTTGTGGTTCCTCTGTTTTTTTTTTACCACAGATCTGAGAGTCTGCAGTTTGTCTGAAGGGAGAAAAACTCTCGCTTCCCTGGAGTCCAGCAGCAAGCCCAAGTACTCCAGACGCTGGGTCGGTACAGTCACCGACTTATTTAGGTTCAGCCACCCAAATTCTTGCAGGGTCTGCATGGTGATCGCTCGCCACATCCTCCACCAATTCTGAGGCAGAAGATGCCCTCAGGAGGAGATCGTCTAGGTATCCCACGATCGCGATCCCACGTTGCCGCAGCAACGCCAAAACTGGAACCAATACCTTGGTAAAGACTCGGGGGGGCTGATGCCAGACCAAAAAGGAAGAGCCACAAACTGGCAGTGGGCTTCCCTGACTGCAAAGCGCAGAAACTTTTGATGCTGAAGGCATATGGGTATGTGCAGATACGCATCCTGGATGTCTAAGGATGCCAGGGAGTCCCCTTGATGGAGTGCAGCGACTACTGAGTGAACCGATTCCATGAACCTCTGCACTTTCAAAGTGATTGAGGGCTTTTAGGTCCAAGATTGTAGTTCCCTACTCAAACAGATTTGAGTAGAATCCCTGGAAACGTTCCGGAACCGGTAAAACCACCCCGTGACTCAGCAGGTCCCTTGCTGCCCCCAAGAGGGCCTCCCGGCAAGCCAGGGATACGGGTATGCTGGAGGGGAAGTATCTGTTTGGCACCCAAGAGAGAAACTATCTTGTAGCCTGGGGAAATCAGATTGCAGACCCATTGGTCAGATAGCCGAGAGGACCACTGGGCTGCAAAGCCCCGAAGGCGACCCCCCACCCGAGACATAGGTGGGGGCAAACCTTTATGTGGTAGCACTTTTGTTCGCAGGCTTGTGGTTCCAGGGATGTTTTTTGTCCTTTCGTGGTCGTCCTGTCATGCTGGGGACATTTAGCTGAAGTCCCGGGCAGACGAAAAAGCCATTTGTGAGCGGAGAAAGTGGGCCCTTGCCTACGGCGTGGCTTCTTAGCCTTCCTGGTCTGTGGGAGTAGGGTACACTTACCACCAGTGGCATTTTTAATAATGTCATCCAAAGAGGCTCCAAAGAGGGAAGATCTGTCCATTTCAACCAAATCAGGCGCCTCAGCACCACTGCTGACACTGAAGCCCTGGATAACAGAGGAAGAGTATCCAGGGCCCCGTCAAACGTACTTAAGGCCTTGCACTAGTTGGTCTGCTAGTTCCACGCAGACAGAAGAAGACTGTTGCTCTCCCAATTCGTGGTGTAACAGTTATGCCCACTCAGTTAGTGTCTGCGACACAAGTGTGGATGCCAGTACTGGTCGCACAGCTGACCCCACAACCGTAAACAAGGAACGAGCCACTGCCTACAGTCCAGTCCCCTATACCGGGATCGTAGTTACTTTACTTAACCTGAATACTGCGGGGTCCACGACTGGAGGAGCCGACCACTTCTTGAGGTTTTCCTCAAAGGGGTAACGCACTGCCATGGATTTGGGGACCGAAAAGGTCCGTTGCAGGCAACCCCATTCCTTGTAAATTAACTTGTCAAAATCAGTCAGATACGGGAACACCTTAGGTGAACGTACTGGCTTGCGGGACCCAAAGGGGACCGCTACATCAGCAGCGGGATCTGCTGGCTCCTGAAACTTCAGGGTATCACGCACAGCTGTGATAAGTGCCCCAACAAGCACTTTGTCGTGCACGGACCTGGACGGGGACTCATCCTCACTGTCCTGGTCAGCGTCATCTGGCAGGACAGAGCAGGGGTCACCAGCCTCAGCAGGACCTGAGTCTGCGTCAGAGCTCTACCCAAAGGATGGGAGGGGCAGGGGCTGCTTCTTTGGACCTTTCTTGGCAACGAACGAATTGAGGACCGCCGTCAGGGTGTCCATGGGCACTGCGCAGTTCGCAGACGACCCGGTTGCAATTGCCTGGATTTCGGGGGAAGAAACACACCAGTTTCTGAAGCCATGCTGACCCTACCCTGTCTGCCACCGAAGGGGACTTAGGACAGTGACAGTCCCACCATCCTTACTGCCGCTGGCTGAGGGGCTCTTTCCCACCGAACTCACCACCCTGAGGAGTTCTGCGCTATACAGCAGGCAGTGCCTGTAGTCCCTGTTGGCTCCCAGGTGAAGAGGAAACAGTGCTGTGTCGGTGGAAGCAGCTGCAAATGGCCCTAAAACCGCTCTGAAGTGTGCTCAGGCTTCAAGAAAATGACCGCCCAGCGTCCAACACAAGGACATAAAACACAGGGAAAATGGCTGTGAGAGCACAGGAGAACATGCTGCCGCTAGAGAACACTAAAAACCGTGTTCAGGCTTCAAGATAATGGCCGCCGGTGTCCTGTATAGGAACAATCACCAGGAAAATGGCCGCTGAAGCCCAGGAGAGCATGCTGCCCTTGCCCACACCTAAAATGGCAGTCGAAAGCAGCTCCATGAGGTACAGGGAGAAAACAATGGCGTTGAGCATAGCGCTGCGTAAGACACCAGCATGGCCTCACAGACACCTTCCAGGGGCATGAAGAACAGGACCAGCTAGCCAGTGCAACCCCCCATCCCCCCAGGTGAGAGCCCCTCCAGAGAGTCCCTTCATAGACACACACAACACTCAGCAGCATCCCCAGATGGAAAGGGGGGAGGAAGAGGAGAACAGGAAGAGAAGAGAGGGAGGTGAGGGACCCCCAAATCGACCTCCCAGGGAATGCCCAGCTGCTCAGCCCTGCCGAGGCAGGGAGAGCTGTACTTAGCAGTCCTGAAGAGCTGGGAGACATTCCATCACAGACCCACTCACTGATCAGTACAGGGTGGCTACTGGCCCGGCATACCGTGACGCAGACATCAGTAGCCCGGTCATATGTATGCCCCTGAGCATAAAAGCTCACCGACCTCCTCTGGAGCTCAGGTTTCGTCATGGCCTGCCTAGCGCGTAGCTGCGGCCTGCCCACGCTCGATGGCCAGACTGGGAAGACTACAAGGATAAGTGTATCCAGCCTGTCACCCAGCCGGCTGTTGATAGTAGATCACAGGATCAATCATCTTGTGCAAAAAGTCACGCTTCAGCAGAAAAAAAAAAAAAAAAAGCACGGACAGATGGGCCTGCAGGGTTCCTAAGTCCTTCTCCTTCACTAGGCAAAATAAAACTGACGACTGCATGGCAGGCTGGAGGGTTGTTGCCCAAGGGACCGCCCCCTGGGCGGAACTAAAGAGTTCTGAGTGTTATATAACAACTAATGCCTAGTATTCTCCTAGTGGTGGGCATAACAACCCAATGGCTAAGAGGGGAGCTGTGTCGGTCAGTGAATATAAGAGAAAACAAAAAGGTATTCATTAATTTAGGCCAATATGTATTCTCTTACATATTTTTGGGTACAAAAAAAAATAAAAATCCCAATAAGCGTATATTGATTTATGCAAAACTTAGTGTCTAGATAGATTGAGGGACTTTTTTTTTTTTTACTGGTAATAGAACAGATCAGCGATTTTTAGCGGGACTGCGACATTGGAGCAGACAAATCTTACCCAAGTGACACCTATCAGTGTTAAAAAAACAAAACAAAAAACTGATCACTGTATAAATGGAAGGTGTTAACCCCAGGGGCGATCAAATGGTTAAGTGTGTCCTAAGGAGGTGCTTTCTGTGTGGGGATGGACTGACAGGGAGTACATAGAGATCGCTGTTCCTGATTACTGGTGGGAACAGACTATCTCTCTGTACTTCCCTGTTAGAATAGGGATCTGCCTTGTTTAAAGGCACCTTGATATTACATGCAGTGTATAAATGGATTATTTTAGTTAGGCTCTTGCACTACAAAGGGTCACAGAATCCACAAAAGCATAAATTATATTAAAGAGGAGGTCTGCCCAAAAAAAAAAAAATAAATAAAAAAAAAAAAAAAGCCAGCAGCTACACATACTGCAGCTGCTGGTTTTTAATAATAGGACACTTACCTGTCCTGGAGTCCAGCGATGTTGGCACCCCAGCTGATGTTTCCATTAGCCGTCAGGTACTGCTGCCGCCATTGCAGGTAAGGGGACCCAGCAGTGTAGCCTTAGGCTTCACTCCGGGAACCCTACTGCGCATAAGCGAGGCCCTGCTTCTCTCTCCTACTGGCCCGGTCAGAAGGAGAGAGCCCCGCAGTGACCTTGCAGGCCGGCGTTGCGGACTCCCAGAAGTGGGAACAGTCTATACACCCGTTAAAATGTCAGGTTTCTGTGATGTAAAAAAAAAAAGAGACAAGGATAAATAATCATTTTCAGAACTTTTTCCACCTTTAATGTGACCTATAAACTGTTGAATAACAAAACTGAAATCTTTAGGTGGGGGGGGGGGGGGGGAGGAGTAAAAATAAAATAATATGGTTGCACAAGTGTGCACACCCTAAATTAATACTTTGTTGAAGCACCTTTTGATTTCATTACAGCACTCAGTCTTTTTGGGTGAGTCTATCAGCATGGCACATCTTGACTTGGCAATATTTTCCCATCCTTTGCAAAAATACTCAAAATCTGTCAGATTGCGGATTGCAGATCTCCTGTGCACAGCCCTCTTCAGATCACACCACAGATTTTCAAATCTGATTCAGGTCTGGGCACAGGCTGGGCCATTCCAAAACTTTAATCATCTTCTGGTGAACCCATTCCTTTGTTAATTTGGATGTATGCTTTGGGTCATTGCCATGCTGAAAGATGAAGTTCCCCAAAACAGTCCCAAAGCAGGATGCTGCCACCATCATGCTTCCCTCTGGGTATGGTGTTCTTTTGGTGATGGGTAGTGTTGTTTCTGCGCCAAACATATCTTTAGGAATTATGGCCAAAAAGTTCAACCTTGGTTTTATCAGACCCCAACAGATTTTCGCACATGTTTTGGGGAGGCTTTAGATGCGTTTTTCAAAATTTAGCCGGGCTTGGATGTTTTTCTTTGTAAGAAACCATCTTGCCACTCTACCTCGTATAGCCCAGACATATGAAGAATACAGGAGAGTACTGTCACATGTAGCACACAGCCAGTACTTGCCACATATTCCTGCAGCTCCTTTAATGCTCCTGTAGGCCTCTTGGCAGCCTCTTTGACCAGTTTTCTTCTCATCAATTTTGGAGGGATGCCCAGTTCTTGGTAATGTCATTGTTGTGCAATATTTTCTCCAATTGATGAGGACTGTCTTCACCGTGTTCCATGGTATATCTAATACCTTGGAAATTCTTTTGTATCCTTCTTCTGATACCTTTTTACAATGAGATCCCTCTGTTGCTTTGGAAGCTCTCTGTGGACCTTGGCTTTTGTTGTAGGATGCGACTAAGAAAACGTCAGGAAACACCTACTAGAACAGCTGAACTTTGGGGTTAATCAGAGGCAATTTAAATGATGGCAGGTATGTACAAACTCCTATTTAACTGGTTGCTGCCCGCTCAACAGTCAAATGATGGTGGGGCGGTGCGACTCTTGTTCTGGGACGCTGTCATATGACGGCATCCCAGAATGGCCACTCTCACGGCTGCGCTGTGTTGCTAGGACACGGCGTGACCCCGATCTGTGTAAAGAGCCACGTCTGCGGCTCTTTAAGGAAGTGATCGGCTGTTTCCAATCCCAGCCGGTCACATTCAAACACGGAAATGCCGGTAATCAGCTCTCCTTGCCGCACACTGACAGAGTGTGTGGCGAGGAGAGCCGATCAGCGGAATCTCCTCGCAGGGGAACATCTAGGAATGTATTTAGGGCACTGATCATCAGTGCCCTGATTACAATAAAGAAATATAGTGTCACAATACAGTGCCCACTATTGCCAGTCATCAGTGCCCATTTGCCATCACTGACTGGCATGGCTATCAGTGCTGCCCAGCAATGCCCATTACTGCTGCCCATCAATGCCCAGTGTCACACATCAGTGCCACCCATTGATGCCCATCTGTACCGCCTATCCGTGCCCATCAGTGTTGCCTAACAGTGCCCATAAGTGCAGCATATTAGTGCCTCCTCATCAGTGCCACCTCAATGCCCATCGGTGCTGCCTCAACAGCACACATCCGTGAAGGTGAAAAATTACTTACTTACACAATTTACTGACAGGAAAAAAAGTAAAAACACTTTTTCAAAATTTTTGGTCTTTTTTGTAAAAAAAAAAAAAAAAACCCAGCAGTGATTAAATACCACCAAAAGAAAGCTCTTTTTGTGTGAAAATGATAAAAAAAAAATTGTTTGGGTACAGCGTAGCATGACCGTGCAATTGTCATTCAAAGTGCAACAGCACTGAAAGCTTAAAAATAGCTTGGGCAGGAAGGGGGTGTTAGTGTCTGGTAGGCAAGTGGTTAAACAGGAGTTTGAATGACCCCCCCCTCCCCCCCATTAAAAGATTTCAGTTTGTTTTTCAATTGATTGTACAGTTTATAGGTCACATTCAAAAGGTGGAAAAAGTTTTGAAATGATTTATCTTTGTCTCTTTCTTTTACATCACAGAAACCTGACATTTTAAACAGGGCTGTGTAGACTTTTTATATCCAATGTAATTCATCTAAAAAATTATTTGTACATCATATAAATGGATGTATGTCATTTTAAAACTTCACTTGCTTTTAACATTAAAATTTTAAAAAGCATGTCATTTCTGAACGAAAACCACATATGTATGTCTGAAAATTCGTTCGACCATGAAAAGTTTTCTATTCTGCTCCTACAAATTTTCCCACCACTGTGGTAAAAAAAAATCCAATGTCGATTTAACCCTACTAATGATTAGAAAACCTAACATTTTCGAAGGAAAAATGTGTTAGTGTACGGCCAGTACAAGTAGCCCATCAGTGCCCCTGTCAGTGCCATCCATCAGCGCACATCAGTGAAGGAGAAAAATAACTGCAAAATCTTAGGAAAAAAAAAAACAAAAAAAAACAAAAAAAAACACACCTTTTTTGTTTTATACATTTTCTTTGTCTTTTTTCACTTTGCACCAGGCGTGAGCAATTATTATTGCCCGACGCCCTGGACAAGCAGTTCTGGGTGCTGGGCTGGCTCCTTGATTCTAAGCAAATTTGTCAAGCCCTGCACTAACCATATATCGGGTTATGTATATTTACCACTGCATATAGATATTCGATAATAAATTGTCATTTTTTTTTTTACTTTACAAATTAGCTAAATCATACAAACTTTTATTTTTTGGTATTTATCCAATCACAAAATTGGCAAACTAATAGATTATGAAAGTAATCGTTAATTGCAGGCCTATATATGTTTTAGTATGTCCTTCCGATGTTTTTGTTTAGTGTATGACAATTTGGTGAGGAATCAAAGTTTTTTTATGGGAAAAAAACATTTTGCCACTTGCCGTTTGCTCCTGCTGCAGTCAGTCAAATCCTGTGAGCAGAGAGCAGGGAGGGGGCCAGACGCTCTGTATGTATTTATGGACACACAGAGCCTGAGCCAGGTGTGAGCCCGCAGGTCTGCCCCCAAAGCAAGTGGCAGACACAGAAGGATGAGGAGCCAATATCGCCTGCAGGGGGACCTCAGATGAGGCGATTCGGGGACACTCCGTACAATATCATTGCAAAGAACAGGCGAGTATTATATGTTTATTTAAATAAAAAAACATTTTTGCCTTTAAAAACGCTTTAACAGTAGCCGGTATTTCAAATTTCTGCATTACCAACACCAGACTAGAAGTAAATGTAATTTAATAAAGTCAAAAAAGCAGGCCAAACTTTGGTAAAGAATAATACAAAAAAGGTAAACCAAACAAGCTGCAACTATTACTGCCCATTTTAGTCAGTAATATACTGTACATAGTAGGGTAACCTATACAGAGAGTGATCACCGAGAATGGATAAACTATTCATCTAGAAGTCTCAATTGACATTCTAGCACACACTACTATTTTTTTAGTGACCACAAAACCACTCATAACCACACCTGTTATATATTACAGTGAACACGGTAGGCAGCTATAGTTATCAGGCAGTTCCAGTGAACTGAAAGGTTCACTGCACAGCTAACTATATTAGACAAATAGACACTGAACACCACACAAGCACACTACTTAGGTCACTGCTTCTACATGCAAAGCAGCTTGAGGAATTGCGTGAACTGAGTCACTGGGATTGCAACATACAACCTCCATCAGACTGCTTAGGGGCATTTAGGAGATTACTACATATGAAAACAGATCTCTAGAAGAAGTTTCTGGTGCCTTTCCCAAAGAAAATAATTTAACTAGTTTTACTTACAGAACTAAACTGCCAGACTTTATTACAATGACCAGACTCGCAGGAATCACAACACAAAAAAATAAATAAAAAAAAATTATATATATATATATATATATATATATATATATATATATATATATATATATATATATATATATATATATATATATATATATATATATATATATATATATATATATATATATATATATATATATATTACACACACAAACAAGATCACTAGGGTTGTCCCGATACCACTTTAAGACAAGTACCAATACTTTTTTTTAAATGTCATGTGACAGTTTGACTGATGGGCACTGAAATGCAGCAATAAATAACATGAGAGGAAAGTATTTATTTTGTAATGCTATGCTGCAACGCCCATCTTGGTACACCCTGCACTCAGCCACAGTAAGCAGCAGTGGACATCTTGTTACACCCAGCCCGAACTATATGGGCTGGGTGTAACAAGATGTCCGCTGTTGGCTTACTGGGTCTGGGTGTACCAAAATGAGCGTTGGGATGTTCGACCACCGAATGCAACGGGCTCTGATCACGATGTGGCTGCGCTCTGCACCCCTGCCAGCTTACCTAGATAGTTCCACTGCAGTTATGGACTCACTTTCCGCTGACTCCGCCCACTGACTCCACCCACCGACTTCCGGTTGCGTGCAGCCTCTGACTCAGCCCACCTCTTCCAAGTATCGGGTCAAGCATTGGGAGCATTTGTGCGAGTAAAAGTACTCATGCAAATGCCCGGTATCGGGACAACCCTAAAGATCACAATAAAATGAAAGAAAAGGGGGGAGAGAGAGCACATTTAAAGAGAGAAACGTTGGGTTCATCTTTTTTATAGTAAAATGCTACTTAATTTACTTTTACAGTGCGCGCATTTGCTTAAAGCGGAACTGAAGGCATTTTACAACATACTATGAGCAGGCAGGCTTTCATTAGAGAAGAGACAGGCAATGTCTTTTCTGCGAATAAATACAGCTACTTGCATGCTCGCAGTCTTCAGCGGCACATAAATGGAGTTGTGTACATGCATGGTTCCTGTACTCTGGGATGACTGACGACTGCAGCAGGAGTTACAACACCCCATGCCAACCAATGGAGATGCGTGAAGTCCAGCACTCAGGGAGAGGATGCTGGCATTTAGAGATGCACAATTCTGGGTAAAATTAGAGTCAATTTTTTGGCTTAGAATAAAAATGATTGACATATCTTACGTTATACAAGAAAAAAAAAAATAGGCCAACTTTAATGTTTTCCAAAAAAATTTTTATTGAAGTGTTAGCTTTCCCCAAAAAATTGGGTTTGAAAGACTGCTGCGCAAATACAGTGCAACATAAAACATGTAATGATCGCCATTTTATTCTCTACAGTCTCTGCTAATTATATATATATATATATATATATATATATATATATATATATATATACACATACATACACACACACACACACACACACACAGGTATGAAAAAGTGTTTGCCCCCTTCCTCATTTCCTGTTCCTTTGCATGTTTGTCACACTTAAGTGTTTCGGAACATCAAACCAATTTAAACAATAGTCAAGGACAACACAAGTAAACACAAAATGCAATTTGTAAATGAAGGTGTTTATTATTAAAGGTGAAAAAAAATCCAAACCATCATGGCCCTGTGTGAAAAAGTGATTGCCCCCCTTGTTAAAACATACTATAACTGTGGTTGTCCACACCTGAGTTCAATTTCTCTAGCCACACCCAGGCCTGATTATTGCCACACCTGTTCACAATCAAGGCATCACTTAAATAGGAGCTGCTTGACACAGTAAGGTCCACCAGAAGATCCTTAAAAGCTACACATCATGCCGAGACCCAAAGAAATTCAGGAACAATTGAGAAAGAAAGTAATTGAGATCTATCAGTCTGGAAAGGGTTATAAAGCCATTTCCAAAGCTTTGGGAATCCAGCGAACCACAGTGAGAGCCATTATCCACAAATGGCGAAGACATGGAACAGTGGTGAACCTTCCCAGGAGTGGCCGGCCGCCCAAAATTACCCCAAGAGTGCAGCGACGACTCATCCAAGAGGTCACAAAAGACCCCACAACAACGTCCAAGGAACTGCAGGCCTCACTTGCCTCAGTTAAGGTCAGCGTTCATGCCTCCCCCATCAGGAAAAGACTGGGCAAAAATGGCCTGCATGGCAGAGTTCCAAGGAGAAAACCACTGCTGAGCAAAAAGAACATTAAAGCTCGTCTCAATTTCTCCACAACACATCTTGATGATCCCCAAGACTTTTGGGACAACATTCTGTGGACCGATGAGACAAAAGTGGAACTCTTTGGAAGGTGTGTGTCCAAGTATATCTGGCGTAGAAGGAACACTGCATTTCATAAAAAGAACATTATACCAACAGTAAAATATGGTGGTGGTAGTGTGATGGTCTGGGGCTGTTTTGCTGCTTCAGGACCTGGAAGACTTGCTGTGATAAAAGGAACTATGAATTCTGCTGTCTACCAAGAGATCCTGAAGGAGAATGTCCGACCATCTGTTCGTGTACTCAAGCTGAAACGAACTTGGGTTCTGCAGCAGGACAATGATCCTAAACACACCAGCAAGTCCACCACCGAATGGCTGAAGAAAAACAAAATGAAGACTTTGGAGTGGCCTAGCCAAAGTCCTGACCTGAATCCTATTGAGATGTTGTGGTATGACCTTAAAAAGGCCGTTCATGCTCGAAAACCCTCTAATGTAACTGAATTAGGACAATTCTGCAAAGATGAGTGGGCCAAAATTCCTCCAGGACGCTGTAAAAGCCTCATTGCACGTTATCGCAAACGCTTGGTTGCAGTTGTTGCTGCTAAGGGTGGCCCAACCAGTTATTAGGTTTAGGGGGCAATCACTTTTTCACACAGGGCCATGATGGTTTGGATTTTTTTTCACCTTTAATAATAAACACCTTCATTTACAAATTGCATTTTGTGTTTACTTGTGTTGTCCTTGACTATTGTTTAAATTGGTTTGTTGTTCCGAAACACTTAAGTGTGACAAACATGCAAAGGAACAGGAAATGAGGAAGGGGGCAAACTCTTTTTCACACCACTGTATATATATATATAAAATGTTTGGGGGCTCTCTAGCAAAAAATACTGACTAACTTGTAAGCAACAAGTAGCAGAAAAAGGCTCAAGTCTAAGTGGGTTAAACTGACCTCATTTACAGACCCCTTTGGTTTTTATATCAAACGATTTTTTGACAGCTCTGAGCAGAGAACTGATCTGCACTTGTTACATGAATTGTGAAAATGGCAGATTAAGAGGGGGGTTTGAATCGAGATCGTGTTTTTTTTTTTATTTAATTTTTTTAACAATTAATCGTGCAGCTCTACTGGCACCAGTGAGGAGGTTACCACTTTACCTTTCAGTGCATGTAAATGAAAGACACATGATGGCGCACAATAATACCCCAAGTTTCTCACCAACTGTTGCTGCTCAGGGGACTACAGATGGGTGAAGTATAGTCGAATTCAGGTTTTAACAATAAAATATATAAAATGCATTCACTGGTGTTCTTGTAGCATTTGTCTGGAGTTCACCATGAGACGGTACTCACACTTTAGTGATCCCATGCACAATATGCTGTGCAGCTCACTCATTTTGAATGGCCTTCAACGGACAAACTGAAAATCACATTTGATTTATTTACTTTTTTTCGGGGGGACGTAATAGAATACAGCCCAAAAGAAAGGCACTGTAGTGGACCAACATAAGTAAAAGTAATAGCATAAACCAGGTCAGTTTTACTAAACCTACAACAGTAAAATCAGACTGTATATTCAGTAAACAAGCATGCGTGTTCTACCCACTGTGATACCTAAGGGGGGTTAATCCCGTGCATTGTGTAATAAGGCTTTTTGATCCTGTCTTCTCTGATCCTCCCCTTCTTTCACAATCCCCAATCCATCTACTGATGGTACAGAGCCTTAGAGACACTCTGCACATGCTCAGTTTGATGTGTATTGCTAGAGCTTTTTTAGGGGGAGGGTGTACAGTGCTTTGAAAAAGTATTCATACCCCTTGAGATTTTTCACATTTTGTTGCGTTACAACCAAAAACGTAAATTTATTTTATTTGGATTTTATGTGACAGACACAAAAAAAGTGGCACATAATTGTGAAGTGGAAGAAAAATGATAAATGGTTTAACATTTTTTACAAATATGTGAAAATTATAATGTGCATTTGTATTCAGCCCCCCAATACTTTGTAGAACCATCTTTTGCTGCATGTACAGCTGCAAGTCTTTTTGGGGAGCCCTCTACCAGCTTTGCACATATAGACAGAAATTTGGTACCCGTTCTTTGCAAAATAGCTCAAGCTCTATAAGATTGGATGGAGAGCGTCTGTGAATAGAAATTTTCAAGTCTCGTCACAGATTCCTAATTGGATTTAAGTCTGGACTGTATGTTTAGGGTCGTTGTCCTGCTGGACAACCTCCACCCCAGTCTCAAGTCCTTTGCAGACTAACAAGCTTTCTTCTAAGATTGCCCTGTATTTGGCTCCATCCATCTTTCCATCAGCTCTGACCAACTTTCCTGTCCCTGCTGAAGAAAAATATCCCCACAACATGATGCTGCTGCCACCACCATGATTCACGGTGGGGACCGTGTGTTCAGGGCAATGTGCACATACAGCATTTTGGTTTAAGGGCAAAAAGTTTAATTTTGGTCTCATTTGACCAGAGCACCTTCTTTCACGTTTTCAGCATCTCCCACATGTCTTCTCGCAAACCGCAAATGGGATTTCTTATGGCTCTCTCAACAGTGGCTTTCTTCTTGCCCCTCTTCCATAAAGGTCAGATTTGTGGGGTACACTACGAATAGTTGTCCTGTGGATCTCTGCAGCTCCTCCAGAGTTACCATGAGCTTCTTGGCTGCTTCTCCGATTAATGCTCTCCTTGCCTGGTCTATCAGTTTAGGAGAACGGTCATGTCTTGGTAGGTTTGCAGTTGTGCCATACTCGTCCATTTTCGGATGATGGATTGACCAGTGCTCCGTGAGATGTTCAAAGCTTGGGAATTATTATTATTATTTATTTTTATAACCTAAGCCTGCTTTAAACTGCTTCACAACTTTATCCCTGACCTGTATTCCTTGGGCTTCATAATGCTGTTTGTTCACTAAAGGTTCTCTAGCAACCCTCTGAGGGCTTCACAGAACAGCTGTATTTATACTGAGATAATTTACACACAGCTGCACTCTAGGGTGACTTCTGAAGGCAATTTGTTCCATTGGATTTTAGTCAGGGGTATCAGAGTAAAAGGTGGCTGAATACAAATGCACGCCACACATATATAGTTGTAAAAAAATTTGAAAACCATTTTATCATTTTCCTTCCACTTCACAAGTGCATGCAATTTTGTGTTGGTCTATAAATACATGTTTTTGGCTGTAACATGGCAAAATGTGAAAAATCTCAAGGGGTATGAATACTTTTCAAGGCACTGCATGTGATCGGCCAATCAGTACTGTTCAGACAGAGGGTCAGGGTCAATGCCCGGCCAGAAACTGGTTGTAGTCATAAGACTGCTATTTACTGCTGACGAGAAAAATATTTACTAAAACTACTGCATTTCCATGTTCTGTGTACTGTGGGAGACCAGATATAGTGATTGCAGACTCCTGGGTTTAGTAACACTTTAAAGTGAACGGTTTTCCACCTCATCAAGGCAAACTAACACTTTTTTTTTCATAACAGCCACAATAATCATCCTGTAGCTACCTTCCCTGTGCTCTAATAAATGTGTGTATTTCTGCGAGAAACACACAGCACACTCACATCTTCAATAATGCTGAACTAGCTACCCAAGCATCTGATCACCAGGCCTGAGAGCTGTATTTTAAGGAGTGAGGTTTATATAGCCATGTGTACATTATTTTGCAGAAACACACTTACACAGGGTTATCTGGGGGCTCTGGTAGTGGAAAGCGCTTGAGGGATGTTGGGGAAAGGAAATACAGAGTTGCCTATTGTTATGAAGCGAGCCTATTACTTTGCCTAGGCACATTGCTATTTAAAAGCATAGGGTGTTTTTAGCATACTGCACGTCTGTCCTTTGTGTTGTATTTCCTTAACCAGTAAAAATTAAAAGTATTGTATAATACAGAAGGAGCTCAATTAACATAATTGACAAAATCCCAAGTTAAATAGAGGGTGTATCCTAGTAAGCGTTCTTCACGTTTTAAAGAGCCAAGAACCCTGAAGCCAATTAGAAAGTGATCAATCTTTAAAGAATTATAGTTTGGTTTGTTTTTATTATGCATGTATAATAGTAGCTTTAGGACCCCTTTCACACTGGAGGTGTTTTTCGGGCACTTTAGCGCTAAAATTAGCACCTGTAAAGGGCACGAAAGTTGCCTTATCTGCAGTCCCAGTGTGAGAGTCCGAGTGCTTTAACACGAGGGCGCTGCACTGGTAGGACCTTAAAAAAAAAAAAAAAAATCCTGCAAGCAGAATCTTCTAAATCAATGGGCAGCGCCGCCGAAGCACCTGCAAAGCTCTTTGGCAGTGGCACATTTAACCCTTTATTCGGCTGATTGCGGGGGTCTAAAAGCACCCTGCTAGTGGGCGAAAAGCAACTCTAAAATGACAGTAAAGCGCTGCTAAAACTAGCAGCGCTTTACTACTAACGCAGCCACACTGTCAGTGGGAAAGGGCTCCAAGTGATATTAAAATTTCACATTTTACTTTTTTTCTTTTGAGAAAAAAGTCCACACTTACATTGTAGGAATCTTTTTTTTTTTTTTTATTTCTTTTTTTTTTTTTTTTTTTTTAAATTGCCATTTTTTTCTTCTTCTGTGGCCGGTAACACGCCACTGGCACCCCATGCCCGTTTGCTGGTGTCGCCTTAGCAAGCCAACATAATAGGAGACACTTGTGCAAGTCAGATATTCTCCTCCCAACTCCCAGTAATTACACCAAATGCAGCAAGAGCCTATGGCTTCCCTCAGTGGTGTTTTAGGGCCGAAAGTAAATGACAACTAATGGATTATGAAAACAGTTGTTAACTATTTTCATAATCGATTAGTTGGTCAGCCAATCAGTTGGCCTGCATACAGAAGGCTCCAGAAGTGGGGAATGGGACCTGTCAAAAACAGGTACCCCGTGCCACCCTGAAAGGTGCCAAATGTGGCACCGGAGGTGGGGAGCATGTGAACAAGAGTTCCACTTTTGGGTTGGAATGCCACCATAAAGCTTGCATTCTGGAAAACAAACCCTAGTATTTTGAAGTGGTAGCAAACAACTCTTACCTACAGGTAATCTTATAACACCTGTAGGTATGAGGAATATCTCCTAAATGTGCACCGTCTAGGAGATATTCACCATTTCTGCAGCTGGTGATGTCACTGCCACATGCGCACAGCACCCAGAAGGGAGGTCATGTTGTCCATGCGGAGCGCTGTGCTGCAGCTCCTATGCTTATGCGCAGTAGCAACATCATCTTGGCTCAGAAATTCAAATAGCTGCAGCATGCAAACTCGGAAGACCAGGCGACGATGAAAGCCCTGTCAGCCGTGACAGCACTCAGCTACAGAGCTTCATTTTAAGGTATATCTCTCATAATTTGCTAGTGCATTATGATATTACCTTAAAAAGATTAAGTTTTTATTTATTTTTTCCAAAATTTACTACCGCTTTAGACACCATTCACATTTGGAGTTTTGGAATTTTGGGCAGAACCCCTGCGATTCTGCCTGCGATCCAAATTGCACTGCATCGAGAGCTCAAAATATCAAATGTGAGCCTTAAAATGGTTCTAAGTTCAAAGGTTTTCTTTAATGCAATCTCAGCATTAAGGAAACAAATACCACTAGCTACCCCCCCCCCCCCAATTACTTACCCGAGTCCTATATCGATCCAGTACTGTGCCTGACTGTAGTAGTACTCATCCTACAGGAGGATCAGGCAGCAGTGGGTGCCACTGTAAATCCAATCCTGGGAGGAGAGAGCAGGGAGTGGGGCTGAGTCACACCATGTGCTTCGATAGATGCATACAACACAGCTCGAAGTGAACCCGCATGTATGCCCCCATAGCAAGCAATTTGCTGTGGGGCCACACAGAGGAGAAGCAGTGGACAGCACTAGTGGGGGGCCATAAAAGAGGCCACTCTGTACAATATATCTTTGCACAGAGCAGGCAACTATGATTTTTTTTTTTACATTTTAATATAAAGAAAAAATGTTTGACTTTAATCCTACAAAATAAGAGTTGTCCTTGAAGCAGTAACAGATCTGAGTGAGCAGTAAATATTCATAATCTGCAAGAGACAGATGGCACAACAAATTAAGATAATCTTGGGTAATCCAACAGGAGTTGAACTGGATGTGATATGATAACCACTCACTCACTGCCAGAAAAAAGAAATAAAAAAAGACTTCCAAGAGTAAACATGCAGCAATAAGGGTGATTAAAAGTTGTATGAAAAAGAAATGATTTTTCCCTTATTAGCAAAACAATCGCTCCCTCTTTACTAGATACCCAGCTGCTGCCTTTGTTACAATGATACTTGAATTCCATCAATAGGTGCCATTACATTGGCATGGTCAGAATTATCTCTCAAGAGAAAATAAAAAAAAGCCAGAATATCCAATGTAAAGGAAAATAAGGCCCATCTAAAACAAGGGTATGTATCCCTAGCAATTTGCCCATTGTTTACTAGTGAGGAGGGAACGCACTGTGCTAGGATGCTGGTAATTGTTATCAAGAAATCTTGTGCAGTGTCCCAACTTTGCGGTGGGCCCTCTCTGCTTTTAAACTTCATTCGCAGCCAGTCTTGCAATTTGCAGCTGGATCTGATAAATGCTTGTTTTACTAGTGGATGATGTAATAGTGAGCATAGCAGCCAACCAATCTTTTCTCTCATGTCATCAGGTAAAATTTACAGCCCTGGTCAAAGGGGGAGATGCTTCCAACCACACAGTTCAGCATAGATGGAGGAATCTGTTCCACTTTTTCCATCTGACCATAGAAAATCTACAGATAATCTATAGGTGTATGGCCAGTCTAAGACTGGAAGCTTTAAAAAAAAAAAGGAGGGTGGTGCATGAACTCATTGTTCTTCCTCTGTTAACCATGGTTACCTGCAAGGAAACATGTGCAGTCATCATTGCTTTGCACAAAAAGGGATTGGCAGGCAAGGATATGGCTGCTACTAAGATTGCATCTAAATCAACCATTTATCGGATCATCAAGAACTTTAAGGAGAGAGGTTCAATTGTTGTGAAGAAGGCTTCAGGGGCCAAAGAAAGTCCAAATGCAAAGGAACGTCTCCTACAGTTGATTCAGCTTCGGGAACAGGGAACCACCACTGCAGAGCTTGCTCAGGAACAGTAGCAGGCAAGTGTGAGTACATCTGCACACAGTGAGGCAAAGACTTTTGGAGGATGGTCTGGTGTCAAGAAGGGCAGCAAAGAAGGCACTTCTCTCCAGGTAAAACATCAGGAACAGACTGGTATTCTGCAAAAGGTACAGGAATTGGACTGCTGAGGACTGGGGTAAAGTCATTTTCTCTGATGAATCTCTTTTCCGATAGTTTGAGGCATCCAGGAAAAATCCTTGACAGGAGAAGAAAAGGTGAGAGCTATCATCAGTCCATGTCATGCCAACAGCAGAGCATCCTGAGACCATTCAAGTGTGGAATGTCTTCTCAGTCAAGGGAATAGGCTCACTCACAATTTTGCCTCTCCAAGAACAGTTTGAGGAACAATATGCCTTCTCCAGCATGATGGAGCACCTTTCCATAAGGCAAAAGTGATAAGTGGTTTGGGGAACAAAACATCAACATTTTTGGTCCACGGTCAGGAAACTCCCCAGATCTTAATCCCATTGAGAACTTGTGGTCAGGTCAATCCTCAAGAGGCAGGTGAACAAAAAAAACAAAAAAACAAACAAACCCACAAATGCTGACAAACTCCTAGCTAGCATCGATTGCCATAAGTAAAGATGTGGCCCAGAAGTTGACGCATGCCAAGGGTGAATTGCAGAGGTCTTGAAAAAGAAGGGTCAACACTGCAAATATTCACCCTTTGCATAAAATGAATGCAATTGTCACTAAAAGCCTTTGACACTTATGAAATGCTTGTAATTATACTTCGATATACCATAGTAACATCTGGAAAAAACTAAAAACACTGAAGCAGCAGGCTCACACAAATGATTTTCACATTCTCAAAACTTCTTGGCGAAGGCTGTATGACGACGAGTGAAACAGTGAACAGTGAAAGGGATGGCACATTGGGTATCAGCAAGAAAAGCAGCTTGGGTAGACCAACTGTCACAACTGGAACCGGCAGGTTGGTGGGACCTTGGATTAAAGCTAAATATCTGTATTACATTATCCCTTAGTTAACCAAACATTATACCCTGCATCAGCAGGGGCTGGCTTAATATTTTCATTTACTGTTAATAGTCAGGCCAGCTATACATTGTGCAAATTTCTTTCCTGCAACCACGGGTTGCAGGAAAGAAATTTGCACGATTCCCCCCATCAACACAGTTAGTGCTGACAGGGGAATCCCTCCTACCGAGCAATTCTCTACTCTACTCAGGCGGGGGAAGCTGTCTCCGTCCAGAGAAGACCGCGATTATTGCTAGCAGCTGTTGGCGATCATCATAAGAGAATAAGGCAGGCTGGTTGTACCCAAGATGATTGATCAATCAACTTGATACATTCAGCCTGCCTATTAACAGTTTGAATCTCGGTTGGTTGCTGCTGAACCGGCCAAGATTCCAACTGTGCACGGCAGGTCTTAGACTTGAACCCATTCCTAACAGGCATACGGACATAAGCAGCCTCACAATGATGGGTCCTCTTCCATGGGGCCACATATGCGACTATCTGTCCTTGTGCCAGGAGCTCGCTGCACAGTGCACTCCCAGCATGCAGAATGAGCTATCACTGACAGGTTCAGATCTCATATTTAAAATTTTTACAGCTGATCCTAGGGACGTCTGGCAGTTTTTTCTCCTACCTCTAAACTTCTCTGCAGGTTAGCCCACGTGCCCATGCACACAGACTTTTTGCAGTATTTAGTGGCAGGAAAAACAAAAAAAAAAAAAAAAAAAAAACAGTCACTCCATTCAGGAGCAGCAGAGTTTGAGCAGAAAAAACATTTGATGCGTGTTAACACGTCTAAATGTACATGCACACTAGGCACATTTAGCGCTTGCGCATTATTTCATTGGCCAGAACTATTTATTCGGGCTATTAAAATGAATTTACTCCCAAATGCTCGACACAGGTAAATGTTACAAGTGTCAGGGAGAAGGCTGCAAGGAGAGATTAGAAAAACGTACTGCGTGCATGAGGCCTTGAGTACCTACATTCTGGATAAAGGAGCAACAGAGACACCTTTGGCCAGTAGCAATGTCAGTCTAGAGAAGAGGGAAGAGTGTTAGTGTCTTAATCTACTAATACATCTAACGAATTGAAGCCAACCTCTAGCTGACACTTTTTAAGCAGTTAAAATAAAGTTTTGTTTCTTTAGGGATAAAAGGTTTTTACGTAAATAAAAGCAGATTATTGTATGCACCCCTGTCAGTGGTAAATGGTTTGTCTCACCCTGTAACTGCTACATTTGTGGGAGAGCTTGTTCTGACTTGTTCAGACTAACTGGATAGATTGGTAAGTTGCAATATGATAAAATGTTTGTTTTGGGGTTTAATAATCGCTTTAAAAAGAGTCCAGGACCACTATTAGGTTCCTTTCACACTGGAATTATGTCTAAAGAACAAAACATGAAAAACCGAATCCCTTTTATGTCCGTTTGTACATATGTTGTTTTACAGTTCACATTTGTATTCCATATGTTGAAGAAAATAGTCAGAGGTAAACAAAAAAAAAAAAAAAAAAAAAAAGAAGATATATGATTCTTCCAAGAAAAAGGATATAAACTGAACAGACTTGGGGCCGGTGTTCTGGCATATAGTGTCCTGCCACCGGATACTGTCCACCCCGTACTGCGCATGCGCAGTACGGAGCAGAAGAAGCTTCGGAAAAATCTCAGAAGATGAACGGCGCCTGCGCCGTGAGTCGAGGTGGTAGCCCCACCATCCAAACGGACATAGGGCTGCCGATATTAGAGGGCCGCTTGGCCTCGCTGCTCTCGGCTCTTTTATATTCCAACTCTATGTCCCCTTGGATGGTGGGGCTAGAACCTGGACTCACGGCGCAGGCGGCGTTCATCTTCGGCTATTTTCGTAATCCGTATGTGCAGTACACAGCGGACACTATATGATAGGACACTGGCTCACAACAGAACGTTGTGAAAAAGTTGCGGTCGCTATTAATTTATTGTGCTGTGCTCAAAATACACTGCCTTTTCGATCTGCTGTGGATGCCAATTCATTGTTAATGGCATTCCAAATGCAAACGCAGTGTGCGTTTGTGGGCACCAGACCACATGGTACTGCAGTAATACACAATCTGGTGCAGCACATTGTTCAAAAGCAGTGCAACCACTACTTTCTGTGCATTCCGGTGTGCATTGCAAAGGAGTATGCAGGAATCGCATAGGATCACAGATCACATTCCTGTGCAATTTTGGTGGGAACTGGCCCTCTAAAGGCGTGTTTAAACATGCTTCAAAATGTGGCATTGGACACTCTTTAAAAGCACGCCGAATGCCAATCAAAGCTCCCGGCATTAAATAAAATGGTAAGCTTACATTCCTGTTTACATGCGATTGTTTTGCTTCAAAAATGTATACCCCACGTCGCTTTCTTGGTGCTTCAAAGCCTCCATAGATGTCCATGACTAAGCTTGCTTAGAGCATCTGCAGCTTTTGAGAGACTTTTTTTTAGCCTTGCTTTGAACGTATTGCAGGTACGAGATATCCCAGGATGCAATGGGAAACCAAAAAAAAAAAAAAAAAAAAACGTCATCCGCAATCACTTCTGGTTCATGTGTATATATTCTGGAAGGGGCTGTTGCAGGTGTCACATCTGGTGTGCAGCAGCAGGTATTTGAGCGGGGTCCGGACTGGTCTAGCAGATGTGGAATGCTATAGCAGAAGTTGAGAAGGGATCGGAGAGAGAGAGGACCGAGCGGCAGAGGATCAGCAGTGTTGGGGGACCAGAGCAGGAGAAAATAGCAATGTCACATGTATTGTGAAGCGTGGGAACAATATAGGGAAAGCTGAGTGGGGACCAGCGAGAGAGGAGGATCAGAAAGCCAGAAAATAAGCAGAGCTGGGGGCTACTACTGGATGGGGCATCAGCAGAGCTGGGGGTTACTACTGAGCGGGGCATCAGCTGTATAGGGGTACTAATGAGCTGGGGTTCTAACACACACATGGCATTTGCTAAGCATCATTAAAGCTTCAAATAAGCATAAAAAAGCATGTTAAAGGAGTAGGTGCTTTAACGTGTGGTAAAGTTGAAGCAAGTGTAAATGAGTCCTAAGGAACAGCAGCTGTTTACATCAGTTTAATGTCTTTGAAAACAGAAAAGGAAGCAAATATTTTCTGTTGACATAAACAGGCTCAGATCTAAAATTAAATTGTCAGGTGCCGCTCAAGGCTCCACCATGTACTCGAAGGCTTAATGTACACGGGACGTTTTTACAACCTCTCCTGAACGATTTAACTTCACAGATAGTAACCCACATTTAAAACGTTCGTTTTGCTGCGTTTACATTATGCGTTTAGCCACATATGCGTTTAGAAGCATTTGAAAAAAAATATAAAACATTTTTTTTTCAAAATAACCAAAAATGAAAAACGTCTGTAAACAAAACACGGCTAAACACGAGTTACTGCGTTTAAAAACGTTTGGTGCTTGAAATTACTCTAAACTCGGCATCTGAACTTTCCAAGAAAGGCCTCCAAGATTAACCTCCCTAGCAGTAATCCCGAGTCTGGCTCGGGTTGGGAATTTACTAGCAGGAGCGGTAGCCAGACTCGGGATCGCATCGCTGGATACAGGGAGGACACAGGGAGACTTACTCACCTTGTCCCCTGGATCCAGCGATGTCCTCCGCGCTGTGTGATCGAGCTGTCCTCCTCGCGATTCACAGTGCCGAATGCCGCCGATCTCCATTCCCTGCGATGTAACGGCACACGGGAGTGGAGAACGGGAGTGGAGAACGGCAGCAAATTCAAAAAAGTAAAAGTACACAAAACACACAGAACTGTAATCTTACAGATTACAGTACTGTATTACAAAATTACACACCCCCGTTGTCCCTAGTGGTCTGTGCAGTGCCCTGCATGCACTTTTATATTATAAATACGTTTTTTTCTGCCTGGAATTTGGAGATTGTCCATAGCAACCAAAAAGTGTCCCTTTTTCAGTGTCTTAGGATTTGATTACATTATTGAATAATTTTTATTATTATTTATTATAAACTTTATCATACCCGGGATGTCTGCTAGACTCTGGTTTGAAGAGATTTAAGAGAGTTATTCCTAAGAATTACAGGACTACAATATAAAACGCCAGATTTACATGCAAAATAATTGTACCGCTTTCAGCACCTAATTCCAGACTGAATCATACCGCCAGGGAGGTCAACTGCCTACAAACTAATATAAAACGACCCTGTGTACATGTACTGACAAGATAACAGAGCAGAGTTCAAGGGCAGTTGAAAAAAATGCCCCATTGCTCCTAAACATCTGTTTACCAGCAGCAGTGTACATGAGGCCATGCAGTATATGCTTTGAAAAGCAAAAAAATTAAAAAATAAAAAAATGCGTTCAGAACCGGCGTTTACAGGCATTTCAAGCACTAAACGCATCTAAACACAGTAACTCGCGCTTAGCCACGTTTCGGTTACAAGCGTTTTTCTATTTATGACTATTTGGAAAAAAACATTTTTTTTTTTAAACTAACGCAAATGCGGGATGTAAACACAGCAAATTTAAATGTTGGTTACTATCTGTCAAGTTAAAGAGGAGCTGCACCTAAAAAAAAAAAATTAAAAGCCAGCAGCTACTAATATTGCAGCTGCTGACTTTTAATAAAAATCACACTTACCTGTCCCAGGTTCCAGCGATGTCGGCAGCAGATGATGAGCGATCACTCGTCTCGCTGCTGCCACCGCCGCCATCCTCTGTCAGGGAATCGGGAAGTGAAGCATGACGGCTTCACTGCCCGGTTCCCTACTGCGCATGCGCGAGTCGCGCTGCGCGTCTCTTATGGTCCCCCACTGTGTCTCTGGGAACTGTGTTTCCCAGAACACAACGGGGGGGGGGGGGGGGGGGGGAGCATCTGCGGGGGTCTGCGGCGTTCTGGCCGGAAGTGGGTGCAGCTACCTGGATTATCCAGGTAACTGCACCCACCCTCCCCCCCTGAAAGGTGCCGATTGTGGCACCGGAGGGGGGGAGGGATCAGATTAGCGGAACTTCCCCTTTAGGGTGAAGAACCGCTTTAAATTGTTCAGGAAAGGTTGTACAAACGTCCCGTGTACATGAAGCCTAAGGGGTTTTGCAGAGATGTGCAACTTCCAGGACTTTTTGCGTCTACATTAGTCTTAGATATAATTGGATGTAAATGGACTTCTGTCAGTTCAAATTCCCCTGCATATAGACGACCGGACATTCTGAAAACCAACCCGTGGATTTTTTTTCCTACAGATGTTGGCTCAAACTTGTCTTGCATACACAGTCACACAAATGTCAGAAATTCCAAACGGCAAGAACGCGGTGACAAACAACACTTATGACGAGCCGCGAAAAAATTTAGTTTAATAGCCAGTGCAGCTCTTCTGCTCGATTCCAAACATGCGTGGAATTGTGTGTGTTGGAATTGTGTACACACAATTAGAATTTAAAATAAGTTTTGTTGTCGGAAAATTTGAGAACCAGCTCCCAAACATTTGTTGGTGGAAAATTTCGACAGCAAATGTCCGATGGAGCATACACACGGTCAGAATTTCCGACAACAAGCTCACATCCAACATTTGTTGTCAGAAATTCAGATCACGTGAACACGGCAATACACTCACAGGCTACTTTATAAGGTACACCTGTTCATTTGCTTGGTAACACAAATTGCTAATCAGCCAATCACATGGCAGCAACTCAGTGCATTTAGGCATCTAGACGTGAAGACAACTTGCTGAAGTTCAAACCGAGCATCAGAATGGGGAAGAAAGGGGATCTAAGTGACTTTATACATTGAATTGCTGTTGGCGTCAGACGGGCTGGTCTAAATATTTCAAAAACTGCTGATCTACTAGGATTTTCACATACAACCATCTCTAGGGTTTACAGAGAACGGTTCAAAAAAAAAAAGAAGAGAGAAAATATCCAGTGATCGGCAGTTGTGTGGAGGAAAATGCCTTGTTCATGTCAGAGGAGAATGGTCAGACTGTTTTTAGAGATGATAGAAAGGCAACAGTAACTCAAATAACCACTCCTTACAACCAAGGTATGCAGAATACCATCTCCACATGCATATCACATAAAACTTTGAAGCAGATGGGCTACAGCAGCAGAAGACCACACCAGAAGCCACTCCTGTCAGCTAGGAACAGAAAACTGAGGCTACAATTCACACAGGCTCACCAAAATTGGAAATCGTTGCCTGCTCTGATGAGTCTCCATTTCAGCTGTAACATTCAGTTGGTAGGGTCAGAATTTGCCATAAACAACATGAAAGCATGGATCCATCCTGCCTTGCATCAACGGTTCAAGCTGGCGATGGTGTAATGGTGTGGGGGATATTTTCTAGGCACACTTTGGGCCCCTTACTACCAATTGAGCATAGTTTCAAGTGGAGTTAGATGTTTTTGTGCTTTTCAAATGTCAGCAGCTACCAAAAAATAAAATTAAAAAAAAAGCTGTAGCTGCTGACTTAAACACACACTCACCTGTCCCACGATCCAGCGATGCGGCTGCCCTTAACCCACGGCTCTCTGTTTCATCTCTCTCCTGTGTCGGCATTGCTAGTGTGGGCACCTGGCGGTGACAGCTTGCAGCTTCACAGTCGGGTGCGCACTGCCTCCCCATTGGCCAGGCCAATCTCCTGGGACTTGTGACGTGTCTCAGAAGATTGCAGAGAGGGAGATGAGAACTTCCGCTTGGATCGCCTAGGCAGCCTGTGCGGAAGTGGGTGCAGGTACTTGTCAAAACTAGGTCCACATTTACTATGACAGGTCGCTGGGGGGGGGGGGGCACCGTCACATCACATTCAGCTACCCATCACATTTTGCTACCTGCTGGAATGCGCATGCGCGACGCCATATGCATTCCACCACTGTTGTAAGACAACTTTGCCACAGGGTCACTCGCCACACTTCAGGTACGGCCTCGCTTGGCATAATTATAATCTAACTAAGTCCACTCGGATGCTGGGGCTCAGGGGTGCGGCCAGAAAATTCTGCGCAAGTGCAGATCGCCAGTGTTGGAAGGCATATGGCGGCGTACAGCAGGTAGCCAAATGTGATGGGTCGCCATATGTGACGAAAACACCGCGGCTATTTCCAGCTTTGCACAGCCAGCAATTACCTGCAGTGACCGCTGCTGGGTGCACTTTGGGCGCCACCTGTCATAGTGAACTGGGCCCATGAAACGCACCAGGAATCTAAGATTCAACTGCTACCCTAAATCACTGTGTGACTTATACTTTCTCAAAATGATCGGTCAGCTAAGTTTTGTCTAAATTAGGTTTACCAATTAATGTAAAAAAAAAAAAAACGCATAAGCCCTGTGCAGACAATGTAGTGGAAGTGATGGGAGGTGGTGTAGAGCAAAGATCGCCCTGGCTGTATGTAGCAGTAGATGTCCCCCATGATTAGAGATCATAGCAGGCAGGGTTATGGCAGGGAGTCCCGGAAGAACCAATCAGAACTCGGTGTGGGGAAGGACTGGTAAAGTCGGGAAGGAATAGTAGTCAGTGATTAGCCAAGTTTCGCCGCGTCCCCTCCTGACTAGTAAACACGTTGCGGAGTACACAGTGACTTTGGCGGCCATACGGCCAAATGTGACAGGTGGTGTGTGAGCTCCCCTCCCTCGTGTACCCCCCGAGGGCACCGCACATATACAGCCAAGCAGTGTGCCCGGCTTCCTCTTATTACCTGCCCACAGCCGTCCAACTTCCCGGACTCCTGCGGATCCACAGCAGCCGCCGTTTCCACTTGAGACGACATAATATGACGCAGTGCTAGAAGTGCCGCGGTCTCAGCACCAGCGAAATCCCCTGCGCAGCGCTCAACCCTACAACCCCGCACGCCGCCGACCAATCAGGCGAAGGGCAACATTGCACAACGCTGCAGCCCATGGCCACGTGACAGGCAGCGGCGTATGGAAAGAGTGCATCTGCGGCCATCTTTGAGAAGGGAAACACGCGATGTTCATATTCGTAGGATATTTCTATACGTGTAAACAGATTATTAAACAGCCCTCGAGGTCCTTTTACGCATACTAAACACGGCGAAGGTAATTACCTCAAAGTACGTAGAAACATGTAATGACTACAAAGTCGTGAGGGGGTAATTTCAGAAGAAAACTATTCTCACACAAAACTTAAAACGGAGGCTGGAGACACGATTCTACACAAGATTTTCTAAGGTGAGCCTAAATAACTTCGACCGTTCCTAAAGAGGACCATTTCCTATTTGTCTTCTGGAAAATGGCCGCTAGGCAGAATGACAGTAGGAGTTACTGAAGACGGAAGGCGAGCGAGAGCGCGACATGAGATGAGGAAGTGAGGTAGGACGCACGGTGACGTATTCACGGCGACGTCATCACGTTTCACACAGAGCTGCTGAATAACGTGTACGAGAGGAGGAGAAGAAAAGCTTTTCTGACAAGATGAACGCGCCGCCGGCTTTTGAATCGTTCCTGTTGTTTGAGGGTGAAAAGAAGTGAGTGTGATGGCAATGACTGGAGAGACTTCACACTCAGGGAAACCACAGCTTACTGTATTCTCTATTATAATACACAGCCTCTCCAAGGCATTCATTCACCAAACACAGCAGCTCTGGCATCGGGTCTTATCTATACAGTTTTCAATCGGGGGGAATCTCCAAAATACTCCAGCTGTTGCGGAACTACACGTCCTATGAAGCATTGTAAAACTCTAACAAGCACAGACGCGACTAGGCATCATGGGAATTGTAGTTCCTGAACAACTAGTTTGGAGACCCCCTGTATGTATTCTTGTCCTGGTACTTTTATCTCTGCACACAGCATGGGGCTGGTTGGCAGGGTAGAAGACCTGATTTGTCTCTGCTGAAATCTAGTCCCGTACACACGGTCCGAATGTCGCAAAAGCATTTTACAGCTCAGTAGAAAAGAGCTGACTTCTGTCAAGGGATCATGACTGAAAAAGGTCTGCCAACTGCTCCTGATCAGCAATCTTAGCCAATGGCTGTGAGCGCTGACCAGAGTGTTCTGACGGGTAAGCCATCCCCTTGTCAGAACACAATAGAACAGCAGGGGAGATCACTGTACTAACATCGAATTGTTAGTACAGTGACTCCTCCCAAGCTCTTAGTCTTTTTTTTAGTGCAACCCACTGGGTTGAACCAAGGAAAAAAAAAAGTGTGTATTAGGCTTAACACGGGGCTTGACTCTCCTCCTGCCTGTGCTCTTTCTCACTCTGCTCACTTCTCCTAACAGCATGGCCCTTGTTGGCACATGAGTACCCTAGCCACGAGGGATCCACCAATACCATGCATTTGAGCGAGTATCGGTACTCACCCGGTTACTTCTGATACTTTGTGGTGCTGAGGACTGAACAGACTGGTGACATTGGCTGGGTAGCTCGCGGCCCCTTGCGTGGAGGTGGTATGTGCCGGTGGAACGCTTTGGCTTGCGAGTTCCGTGGTTGGCTCTGGTGGGGTGGACGGCGACTTCTGGCTAGGGGGCTCCTGGGGTTTCTCAGATCATTTGGCTCTCCCTCGTTGGTTGCCTACACAGCATTGTCTCCATAGTGGAGCACTTCCACCCACTTTCCCCCAGCCAGCGGTGACAAGCTGTGATTTCCAGGTGCGCCAGCCGCTTCCGGCTCCGTCCATCGACTTGGCATCCATTGGGCTTGTCTCTGGGGGCTGCAGGGCTGGGGGCGTCTGTTCACTTTGCCAGGCTTGGTGGGGCGCGGTGCCATCTCTCTGCAATGGGCTTGTGGTCTGTTTGCAACACACACACTTCTTTGCAGTGCGATTTGCGCCAACTTTTTTTGTTTTGGCACAAATTGCACTGCAAAGTATTGGTACTCACTGATAAAAAATAAAATTAACTGTGTTGGTGCAACCCTACTAGCCACTACTGATTGGCTTCTTGTGCCGCCTCTGCCTACCCCAGTCTGAGTTCTGCTCTACAGGGAATGGAACAGCTTGATACCAAATTCAGACACTTACAATCCTTTTATTTAACTACTTCAGCTCCCAGAGATTTCACCCCTTAATGACCAGGCCATTTTTATTTTTTTTGCTGTGTTACTTTAAAGGAGAAGTCCAGCCTGAGCTTTTTAATCTGGGCTTCTCCTATGGGTCACAGGAGTGCAATTCGTTTTGCACTCCTGTGACTTGTTTTCAGCGGAGATCGGTCTGAAGTTCTGCTTTCCACTGATGTCACTGTAATCAGTTGAGTCAGCGCGTCATCCCATGTCTGGATCCGCCAGGTGCCTTAATTGATTGCAGTCTCAGCAAGCCACTGAGACAGCCGCTCCACGCCCCTGCACAGCTCAGCGCTCCAGTGAGCGTGGAGGATCAGAGCGGAGGTGCCAAGCTGGCCTGACCGTAAACTGAATAGGTCCTTATGCCCAACATGGTGTCCAGGAGATGGGTGCTTATTATTTTAAAGAAGAAAAAAAAAAACTTTTATAAAGTCTCATAACCACAAAAAAAAAGTATAACAGGCTCTTAAAACTGTAACTGTTAATGCACATAAAGAATCATGGACAGTACTCAACTGTTTTGCTGGAAGTGCAATTAATTCAGCTACAATTGCCTTACATGGGTTCTAGACGTGACTGTTATGACTGAACCCTTTTTTTTTTTTTGTTTGTTTTGTGTTTTGTTTTTTGACAGAGATTTGCCACATCCTAATAGCACAGATGCTTGTTTGCCCTTTTATGTCTCCTGCACATTGCTGTTGTCAAGTGTGGCAGTCCAGCATATTTATGGCCCATTAGTTGTGTATGGGTGGGTGAAGGGGGCAGCAGCCAACAGTAAGCTCCTACAGGACCTAGAACTGTCAACCATTTGGCTTGGTGTGTTTGAATAGACCATATATATGTCTTTTTTTTTTTCTTCTCTTCATAGAATAACAATCACCAAGGACACAAAGGTACCCAATGCCTGCCTGTTCACTATAAACAAGGAAGATCATACCATTGGAAATATCATTAAATCGTAAGTCAATATATGTAGTAAGACCTGTTTCTCAAGATACTCTCACAGAAGCCCTGAATCACATTGGTATGTAGCTCTGCTCAGTGCAGTGAATACAAAGGCTTATCTTGATGTGTACCTAAAGCCTAAAACTATTTTCAGTCGTGGGTAATGTGTAGAAATGTTGTAACCCCTGTCAGGTTTTTATTGTCTTTGATACTGCTGGAGTGGTACACCCTACTTTTATCCTAGAGAGCTGGTGTTCACTAGAACAGACTCGGCATATAAAAAAAAAAAAATGTATAGTTGCCCTCGGGACAGGAGTACATTAACCACATGCCGACCAGCCACCGCAGTTGTACTGCAGTGGAATGGCATAGCTGGGTGAAGCGACGATGTGAAACGTCGCTTCGCCCTGTGGCCACTAGGGCGCTGCACGCGTACCCCCCACCCCCACTTGCTCCCCGAGCTGAAGCTGGTAGAATTATCCAGGGAAAAAAAATGCCCATTTTGTTGTGTAGTTACACATGTTTATAAGTGTATGCACATAAATGTATTATATTCGCCACTGGAATAAATGTATGCCTATACGCACCTGTATAAATTATGCCAGTAACCTGCTCTCTAAATGCACATTTGGGCCAATTTTTAATTAAAAATTCAAATGAAAAGCAGCGCTAAAAACTTAAAAGTGCAATGTACAAAGAACAAGTAATCCATAAATCATCCAAGTGATATAATCGCATACAAACTAGAGTAGATATCTCCAGTGAAACTAAGCAAAGTGCCTATCTAGGAACTATGCTGATAAATAAAATAAACCAAATATGCGCGTACATGGTAAAAAATTTCAGAAACATACAAAATTTATGTGATAATGTGAACAAAGTTCATTAGATAATAGGACCAGCAAATGTGTCCATAAAATACAAAAAAGGTGCAAATAAAGTTGATTGACAAGATTCACCCCCAGACACCACCATTTAGCATGTCTCTTACCAGATGGCTTGGACCAAAAATGATAATGGTCATTCAAACATGTGATAAACCAGCATCCGAGGCAGGCAGTGGCCACTCTGTATCATCTTCCTGATCAGACTGACTTATGAAGTGAAAATCTGGCAGCTCTGAACATGTAAACATAGAGAATTTTGGGTGGATAATTTTTTATTTTTATAGAGTAGAACTACAGGCAAAATGCATTTATTTTATTTATTTTTTATTTTTTCATTTAGGATAGAGTAATGGAAGGTTTTAACCCCTGTCAGATAATTTTTATTTTTTTGCTATGTGTCCCCTTGTGGAGATTTCTCTTCACTTCCTGTACTATAAGCCAAACAGGAAATGAGAAGAAATCCCTGCACATTAACCACTTGCTTACTGGGCACTTAAACCCCCCTCAGTCCCAGACCAATTTTCAGCTTTCAGCGCTGATGCACTTTGAGTGACAATTGCGCGGTCATACAACACTGTACCCAAATGAAATTTTTATCATTTTTTTCCCACAAATAGAGCTTTCTTTTGGTGGTATTTAGTTACAGCTCGGAGTTTTATTTTTTGCTAAACAAACAAAAAAAGATGCAAAAAAAAAAAAAATCATGTTTTAATAGTTTGTTATAAAATTTTGCAAACGGGTCATTTTTCTCCTTCATTGAAGTGCGCTGATTAGGCGGCACTGATAGGCTGCATTGGTGGGCACTGATGGGCTGCATTGGTGGGCACTGATGGGCTGCATTGGTGGGCACTGATGGGCTGCATTGGTGGGCACTGATGGGCTGCATTGGTGGGCACTGATGGGCTGCATTGGTGGGCACTGATGGGCTGCATTGGTGGGCACTGATGGGCTGCATTGGTGGGCACTGATGGGCTGCATTGGTGGGCACTGATAGGCTGCACTGGTGGGCACTGATAGGCATAGTTAAGGCGGCACTAATAGGCACAGATAAGGCGGCACCGATGGGCACAGATAAGGCGGCACTGATGGGCAAAGATGGGCACAGATAAGATGGCACGGATGGGTGGCACGGATAAGTGGCACGGATGGGTGGCACGGATGGGCACTGATAGGTACCACAGATAGATGGGACTGATGGGCACTGATAGGTGGCACTGATAGGTGGCTCTGATAGGTGGCACTGCTGGGCACTGATGGGCGGCACTGCTGGGCACTGATGGGCGGCACTGGGGTACAGCACCTTTGAGGCAGATTTTGGGTGGCACTGTGGGTGGCACTGCTGGGTGGCACTGTGGGCACTGCTGGGTGGCACTGTGGGCACTATGGGCACTGCTGGGTGGCACTGACAGGGGGGCACTTACTTTATTTCAGGATGGCACTGCGGGTGGCAGGTGGGCACTGGCAGGGGGCAGGTGTCCGCTTGAATTGTTGGCCGTGATCGGGACTGATGTCCCGAACACGGCCGCCGGCGATCGGCTTTTTTTTTTTCTCCTCGCGCTGTTAGCGCGAGGAGGAATACTAGCCGATTACCGGCTCCGTTTTATCACATGATCAGCTGTCATTGGCTGACAGCTGATCACGTGATAAGGGGTCGGGATCGACCCCTTACACGGATCGGTGATCAGGCGAGTCTCACGGACTCGCCGATCACAGAGCGCGCCGCGCGCGCCCCTCAGGGGGCGCGCAGGCCGCTCGTAACCGGGACGACGTCAATAGACGTAGTCCCGGCAATCTAGGTCCGCGCTAATGCCGTCATTCGGCAATAGCGCGGATCCCAAGTGGTTAAGAGAATTCTTTGGGGACCCCCAGATCACCAGAACTAGTGTTTCCCCTATTACTTTTCTGGGGACAACCCAAAAGTTGGCATTTTCTTTTACTTTCACTTTTAATGATAAACAGGACAAAAAGAGAGGGTGAATCTTCCTAACTGGGGCACAGACAGACACAAACGGACAGGTATTCAAATCCATCTCCACTCTATCCAAAACTAAAAAAAAAAAAGTGTTGCCTTCCACAGGTGTCAAACTGCAGCCCCTCCAGCTGTTGCAAAACTGACAGTTACAAGCATGACTCCCAAGGGCAGAGGCACGATGGGACTCGCCATATGCATGGAAACAGGGGAGACTTATGCCACGTACACGCGATCAGACTATCTGGCGGACAAACCGCTGGACTGTCCGAACGAGCGGACCTGCCCACGCACGGGACTTTTTCAGCAGACTAGGTCTGCCGTATAGTCCGCCGGACTATCCGCCGTAGTTTTGAAATGAACGGACTTGCCCACACACACACGGAAGAATGGACTTTTCCCGCCCAGAGAACAGTGCGCTCATTTTTGAGCGCGGCTCCAGGTAGCCGGGACCAGTGAAGGAAGCGTCGCTGGCCCAGCCACCTGGTATGGACTTAGAGGGGAATCCCTATGCCGCAAAAAACGGCGTGGGGGTCCCCCCCAAGTCCATATCAGACCCTTATCCGAGCACGCTACCCGGCCGGCCAGGAAAGGGGGTGGGGACGAGCGAGCCCCCCCCGCCCGAGCCGTACCAGGCCACCCCACCCCAAAGCACCTTGTCCCCATGTTGATGAGGACAAGGGCCTCTTCCCGACAACCCTGGCCGTTGGTTTCGGGGTCTGCGGGCAGGGGGCTTATCGGAATTCGGGGGCCCCCAGATACCAGCCCCCCACCCTATGTTAAAGAGTATGAGGTACAATGTACCCCTACCCATTCACCTGTGAAAAAAAATGTAAAAAAAAACAACACAACACACAAGGGTTAAAATAGTTTATTGCACAGCTCCGGGGGTCTTCTTCTGTCTTCGGGGGTCTTCTCGCCTGACTCCTCCACTATCTTCTGCTAGCTCTTTTACTAGCGGAGGAGCCCGGTTTTCTTCTTCGCTGCCCTCTTCTTCCGACTTCGGGAGTCTTGTCCCCCTCTTCGGTTCTTCTTGCCGGGCCACCGTGCCTTCTTCTAGCTCTTTTAGAAGCGGTGGCCTGGTCTTCTGTCGCCGCTGTCTTCTGGCTTTCTGTTCTTCTCTTCTCTCCTTGAGTTGTTGTCTCGTCGCTGTCTCCGGTCACAATGACAGGCACGCGGCGTGCGGCGACTTATATAGGGATATCGCCGGATGATGTCCCTGCCCATTATGATGTTACAGTCCCAGCATCGTCTAGCAGTTCTACACAAGGTTCTAGTGAGATATTGCATTACTTGGTTGCATTTGGGCTATAAAACTTATTAAGAATAAGTTAACCTTTTGTGAACACGTTACACCCATATTTAGGGTGTAACATGCTCTACATCCCCCTGTGGGGCTGACGGCTTGAAGTTATCAAAGTACTACCAGGGTCGTGATGAGTGATCTAAGTAGCTCATTGATCTTTGTGACATTCGGAATCGGAAACTGATTGCCCATATTGGAGGTACGGGGCAGATCGCTACACAGAGGAGCCTGACACTGCACCCACAATCTGCTACTCATGATTGCAATGCTTTACTGGCTCCAAAAAATATAAAGACAACATAATCATAATTGCACATTTTTTACCTGCAAAAATTGTGCATTTATTTTTTTCTTCTTTAAAAGGTTAACTTATCTCTTAAAGGGGAACCTAATGTATGCTTTGTTTCTCCATTAGCACAGTGAAAAGGTTTCCTGTATAGCAATTCAATTGTTCACAAATAAATTTTACCAGTGTTTTTAAATTTTTATTTTTATTTTTTGTTTGTTTTCTAAACCAAGTTCCCTCTACATAAATCTTTATGGTGTTGATATTTACTAAACTATACATTTATTTATTTTCTCACAGACAGCTGTTAAAAGATCCCCAGGTACTATTTGCAGGGTACAAGGTACCTCATCCCCTGGAACATAAAATTGTTATTCGAGTTCAAACCACACCTGAATACAGCCCTCAAGAGGCTTTTACCAATGCTATCACAGACTTGATAAGTGAACTGTCTCTTTTGGAGGAAAGATTTAGGGTAAGTGCATCATTTGCTGTGCTTTTGAATGTTTTTTGTATTTGAAAAGATACCCTTTTACCAAGCCATTACTGTCACTCGACCCCTTGTTTGTTAGATATGACCCCCGTTGCATTTTTCTTTCCACACCTCACGTCAGCATATTCCACTGCACCACAGAGAGATGAAGGAAATTTAATTTTGTGACATAAAATTTTAAAAAAATAAATAAAAGGTAAACAGTGTCTAGTGTAACACTGCAAGGCACTGCCCCTACCAGTGCAGCACAGTGAACACCAGATGCATGCTAAAACAACCCAGTTTAACATGTAGGCTGGAGTGAACATCCCCTTACTGCAGATCCTTTTTCGTTACCTGTCCTGACAGTGACAGATAAAAGGACTCCCTTGTCACTACACAAAGAACATGACTATAATCCCAAAGGTTGATGGGATATGTAGTTATACAGTGCCACATAGGACACTTTTCCCTGTGCTTGGCTGTAGCAAACATTTTGGATGGTACTAGTGACATCATCCTTATTTTACAATTTTTGTTTTGTTTGTTTACATCCAATTAGCTATTTTACAATTAAAGCAAAACAAAAAAAGTGTATGGACTGAGCTTGGGACCAGGGAGCATTGTAACGTAGATTTTGGAGCTCTGCTTTAAAGACTAAATGTGTGAATACACTGATCAGCCATAACTTTGACCACTGAGAAGTTAAGTGATTGATTATCTTGTTACAGTGGCATCCGAAAGTCAGTAGGGTACATTAGGCAGCAAGTAAACATGTGGTCTCTGACGATGTGTTTTTAAAGCATGAAAAATGGGCATGCTAGTTTGTTGTGTATGGGACTGCAGACCTGTCAGGGTGCCCATATTGACCTATATCCATAGCCAAAAGCATCTACAATGGGCACATGAGCCCCAGAGCTGGACCAGAGGCACAATGAAAGAAGCCTAGTATGAATGCCATTTTCTTTTTACATCATATAGGTAGACAGGTGCATGTGCATCATTTACCTGGGGGATGGAGGCAATGTTCTGCTGTTTAGAAACCTTGGGTTCTGCCATTCATGTGGATGTTGTTGTGCCATTAACCATCTATCCAAACATTCTTCCTGACCAAGTACACCCCTTCATGGATTTGGTATTCCCTGATGGCAGTGGCCTCTTCCACAGGACAGCTTGCCCTGCCACGCTGCAAAAATGGTTCGACTGGTTTAAGGAACACAACAATGAGTTGTTGACTTGGCCTCCAAATGGAAAACAAAACTGATCCACAGAGACTCCAACTTGCAACTTACAGGACTGGATTCACACCTATGCGTTTTTAGTGCTTTTTGCATTTTACAGATTTGTACTACAGCCCATTTAACATGGTTTCCTATAGTACACATTCTGTAGTGCAAATATGCAAAAAGCACTAAAAATGCAAAGATGTGAATCCAGCTTTAAAGGATCTTCAACTGATGGCTCTGTGCCAGATATCACAGTATACCTTCAGAGGCCTAGTGTTGTCCATGCCTCAATGGATCAGGGCTGTTTTGGAGACAAAAGGGGACCTACGCAATATTAGGTAGGTGGTCATAAAGTTATGGCTGATCGGTGTAGGTCCTTCCTGATACAGATAATCTAATGTAAAACATATGAATATGTGTCAATTATTTCCCTGATCAAGTAGTTTTTATTGGGATAATTTATGCATTTGATTTTATTTAAACTTCTTTTCCAGGTTGCCATTAAAGACAAACAAGAAGGAATTGAATGAGCGTAAACACTGAACCCTGCATTGGCTTCAAGTCCTCTGCTGTGATTTAAACATATCCCTTTTCTGCAGGGAATATATCTGAGTGACATATTTGTTTAATTTTTTTTTTTTTTTTTTTACAAATAAAATACTGTTTGCTTATTTGCAACATCATTTTTTTGTTTAAATATTTGGGAAGTATGCCCTTTAGTCCTAAAGCTGGACTGCACGTTATGGTAGATGCCTTTATTTGAACTTTTGGAGTCTGTGAGAAATACTTTGTCTTGTGGAAATAAATCTGGCTCAAAATGGCTGTAAGAGGCAGACCTTTCAACCAAGTTGTCTTTGTTTTTTTTTTCTTTTGTGTGTGTTGGAAATTGGATGTCAGTGGGCTGCCTTAATGTAATACACTTTTTAATATGGCACAATGTACAGAGGGTGAATTGTAACAAGGGAACACACAATAGTGGTAAAAGCCAGTGGTGACCATCCAAAACTGACTTGCCACTTCAGGGTTGACTTAACAATAAAGCATTTTGCTTTTGGCTAGTGGCATATGATTATACAATGTGGACTCGATTAGATGAACTTTCTGAAATGAATGCACCTGACCCTTGCCACACTTCAGTACATAAATCCATGAGCTGTGTTGCAGTGCAAAAAAAATGCATGTTGAGAATCTATAGGAAATTAATATGTCCATGCAACATGTCTCAAGGTGCACAGTGTGAATGAGCCCTCAAACATCCAGTTATTAGCGTATTCACTTACACACCAGTCGTTTCTCTTGTTGGAAGGATTATTTGCCTACAGTAAACTATGAAACCTTCACAAAGACAGTGGGTTTAAATGTTTTTACTGTTCCCATATGGCAATCATCAACATTTCAGCACTCTTAATTGGACATTAAAACCCTGTACAAATATAATAAAGCCTCAATTTATTTTTATTTATTTTTCTCTGTTCTACCTCCTATGAGTCATATTACTGTCTCATGTTGCGAAATGATTCCTAAGTCTAGATATGAGGTTTAACTTGCCCCTTACCACCTACTGTAGCTGATCCAACAGCAGCTAGAAGGGAGATGGCTATTTGAAAATGACCGCTTATCTTGGCTCTGAGACTTTCTACAGACAAATAATGGCATGTCTCCAAATCCTTTCTGATGTGTTTTGGCACACACGTGTGTGTTATTATAAAATAATTATATATATATTTTACACAATCTCAATGCAAAGGTGTAAATGGGCAATAAAGCTAATTTGTGGGCAAGAAAAATAATTAGTATCTTTTGCCAAAAAAGCCTTCATCCCATGCTCCTTGTATTTTTTTCTTGTCCGATGCACACTGCATGCCCAGAATAGAGCCAGGTGCCAGGGATAATGCAGCGCCTGTATGCATGCATAGGAGTTGTATTGTCAGTGGCCATACAATGGTCAAAGAGGACTGTTGCAGGACTTGGGAGAGGGTAGTTGATGGGGTGGTGGATGGAGACTGAACCTGTCACAGTTGGAGGGAGACATCAGGACAGATCATACCGATATGTTGTAGTAATGTGCATTTTACCACACCAGGCATGCATGTTGCAAGTATCAGTTCACAAGAGTACTTCTCATTTTAAATGGCAGCACACTTGCACTGCTGGGGCCCATAGTATGCAACGGCATGCTTTGTGTTCCTGAAAAAGGGTAAGGTGATGATTTTTTATTTTTTTTGGTCATTAGGTGCATTGGTTGCCAGTTCAAATGGGATAAGCTGCTTAGTGCATGCTTATGATGTGTGTGCATCATGGCACCACAAATGTGATGCTGGCAAGAGACCTATGTGTGCCATAAGATACAAGGAAGGGCAATGCTCGCTCCTCCTCACTTCCACCTCTATAAGGTTACATTCATATGACCAAATAGCACAGGTAGCTTTCGTTCAGAGGCAGCAAAACGCCACCTCTGGCTGAAGCTACACTCTGTGCTATGACTGCATAAAAAACAGGCTGAGCCCCCCCCCATATCTCCTAAACCTGCTGCTCAAATTCGGGCATGCTCCAAAACTTCCAAAGAACCTCAGAGAGTCATCTTCTCTAAACTCATTCAAATCAAATCTAGAACATTTTTTCTTTAGACAAACTTTCACTTAATTGTCCCTTTGTCCTTTGTTTTATACTGTGTATTTCTTGTGCTTTCTTTGTAAAGAAGGTACCGTTAAAGGCGCTATATAAAATAAGATTTTTTTATTATTATTATTATACAGGATGTATATAGAGCCAATAGTTTGTGCAGCACTTTACAACATGAGGGCAGACAGTACAGTTACAATATAATAACTATGGGTGTCTACTTTGCAAAAAAAAAAGGGTAATTTTAGGGAAGTCTTAGGAAGGTCTTAGCATTTTAAGTTAATTTATTTTAACACAACGTAAGTAAATCTAAAAAAAAAAAAAAAGTTTTTTACACTTTGAATTGTTAGAGAGCGAGATGGGCTTTTAGTGGAATCCAGAGCTCATAGAGAGAGATTTTCCCTCATTTCCTCTTCTCTGGCAACATTCACCCAGACAGGAAGTGAGGGGAACTCTCACACAGAAATAAAAATGCTTTAGTGCAGGGATATGCAATTAGCGGACCTCTAGCTGTTGCAAAACTACAAGTCCCATCATGCCTCTGCCTCTGGGTGTCATGCCTGTGACTGTCAGAGTCTTGCTATGCCTCATGGGACTTGTAGTTCTGCAACAGCTGGAGGTCTGCTAATTGCATATCCCTGCTTTAATGGAATATAGAAGGCTAGAACCATTGTTAGCAAAACGGGAATTCTCTCTAAAGCCCCATACACACTATTCGATTTTCTGCAGATTTTTGTCTTCAGATTTACCAAAACCATGTAGTGTAGGGCCTGCCTGATTGTATACAAATTCAAACTCCTAAGGTTTGACCTCATATTATATGGTTTTGGTAAATCTGAAGCCAAAAATCTGTAGAAAATCGAATAGTGTGTATGGGGCTTAAAGTGATTGTAAACACTGTTATTTAAAAAAAAAAATAAAAAAAACATACCATACTTACCTCCACTGTGCAGCTCGTTCTGCACAGTGTAGCCCCCGACCATCATCTTCTGGGGTCCCCTGGTGTGCTCTTGCGGTTCCTCCTCACATCAGATCTCCTCCTAGGAGAAGCGCTCTCCTGGGGGGTTACCTTGAGGGCGCGGTCCCGCATCCAGCATTTGCATCCATAGACACCAGTACTCGGCCCTGCCGCCCGGTGCCTGCATCATTGGATTTGATTGGCAGCAGCGGGAGCCAATGGCTGCGCTGCTATCAATCTATCCAATCAAGAGCCGGGACCCCGTGGAGAGAGGGAGATCGTGTCTCCGCTGATGGAAATACGGGACTCAGGTAAGAGGTAAGTAAACCGGGCGGGGCGGTCACTGCCAGGTGTTTTTTTTTTTCACCTTAATGCATAGGAGGCAATAAGGTGAAAAAAAAATGTGAGGGTTTACAACCCCTTTAAGGGCTCATTCACATAGGTACTCATTTGTTTTCTTCTTTTTTTTTTTTTTACAAACACTGAGCTGCACGCAGGCAGCCCATATAAAAACAAAAAAGAAAGAGAAACAAGCGCAACCTTCATAGTGTAGTACACAAAGTGAAACTGGTTTATTAGTTAAAAATGCACTCACAAAGGATGGACTTAGACCGCAACTATCAGAGCTGCTGCATTGGAGCCCAGAGATGATATAGAACATCCCTGCTCTGGCTGCCGGCAGGGGGATGAGAAGCGATGACAAACTAGAAGCTGCTGTCACAGGGAGACAACCTGATCGAAGATGACCGGAACACGGGTGAGGAAGCTGCCTGACTTCACTGAGAGACCGTGCATAAAGCATATCGCTTCCACTTTAGCCTGTCTAAAATGCTTATATAAAGTGAATGGCTGTGCGGACTCACCGCAGAGCTAAATTTAACAGGTACATAGAGTCAAGTGCATCCAGGTCTGTGTACCCATCCTTATGTTCCTATCAAACTTGACTGTGCAGAGTCCCTACAGCCAATGCATACCCATTCACTTTACATAGGCTGCCTGCATGCAGGCTCAGTGCTAGTACAAAAAGTAAAGAAATTCTGCTGCACAGGGCTAAGTATCTATGTGAATGACTCCTAAGAGCTTGTTTACATGAGTGCCACTTTCTGAAAAGCAGTCATCTGTGGATTGCTTTTCAGAGGATGGCAGAGCAGTGGCTATCTTCTGCTGAATGCCTGTTTTTCTTTTCTTTTGCAGCTTAACAAACATTTTGAATAGCAATCCCATGTCACATCTGCAAGCAAAGCATTTGTTTTGTGGTTGCAATATGGCCCTATTGAGCTGAATGGGTTGCATATAATGGAAGTACGGCCTGCTGAACTTGACCTGTTGTATATATTTGGACATACCACACCGTTACTGAGGCAGTGTTTACTAATGTGGCTTCTGGGCTGTTGAGGGAGGGTAAAACTGCAGCTCAACCACCTATTTTTCAACTCCCTATGTAAACAAGGCTTAACAGAGCCCTGTCCGAAAAACAGCAATGAACCCAACAGGAGTTCTACTTGTACAGGGCAGGTATTGCACCAGTATTTAACCTCCCTGGCGGTATGATTATTTTAGATTTTAGGTGCTGAAAGCAGTACCATTATTTTGCATGGAAATTTGGTGTTTTATATTGTAGGCCTGCAATTCTTAGAAATAATTCACTTAAATCCATCTAATAGATATCCCGGTATGATAAAATTTGAAATATGAAATCATAAATTATAATATATATATTATAATAACTATAAATAATTATAACAAATAATAATAATAAAAATTATTCAATAATGTAATCAAATCAAAAACACTGAAATGAGTTACATAATTGTCGCTGTCATTACTTTTAGTGTTTGATGACGAATTTCCCCACTAATTACCATCGCTCAATTCTGCAAGTGATTCTAATTTATTATCGCTGTTTTCTAGCTGGTCTATAACCACTTTTGATGTAAATTGAAATTTTTTGGTTGCTATGGACAATCTCCAGTTTCCTGGCATAAAGAACAGTATTTATAATGTAAAACTGCATGCAGGACACTGGGCAGAACACTAGGGACAAAGGGGATGTGTAATTATTTGATACAGTACTTTAATCTGTAAGATTACTGTATACTGTATCTATACTGTGTTTTTGACTTTTTGAATTTGGCGCCGAACTCCGTCCCCATGTGTCACAGCGCTCGCAGGAAACGGAGTTCGGCACTGTGACAGATCGAGCGAGACACTGCGGCTCGCTGATCACAGCAGGGAGACATTGCTGGATCCAGGGAACAAGGTAAGTAACCCCCTACATGGATCCTGCGATGCTATTCCGAGTCTGGCTCGGGAATACCGCTTATGGTAATGAAATCTCACCCCGAGCCAGACTCGGGAATACCGCCAGGGAGGTTAAATTTTGGTCCCTTTATGGGGGGACACTTTAAAGACTGGGCTGGGTACTCAGGGGTTCTCACCCATAAACGGTGAGAGGTTCTGGGGTGAACTGGTTGAAAGAGAGGACTAATTGTCAGTGCTCTCTTAGTTGATAAATTCTTATTAGGGACCTGATATTTTGGAGGTTCAAAGAGTTTTGGGTGAGGAAAACCTCCAAATCCTAACCACCAGGACTCTTGGCCCGAAGAGGTTAAGCCCCAGGCAGGGGGGAAATCCACACCTATGTTAGTGTGGGAGAGGAAAGAGTTAATGCCTTTCCTTTTTCTTTGGTTTTTTTTGGCAGGTTGTTCTCGAGGTCCGGCCCACTAAGCCTGTGATATAAATTGGGACAGTGGTCCTGTACAGAGTCCTCTGAGAGAATCGGCTAAGGTCGGTTTGGGTTTGAGTTATCTCCAACAGTATGTTGTCGACAAAGGCCTAGGGAAGAATTCTGTCTGTGAATGTTTGGCACTGTATTTAACTTTTTGCACTTTTCCAAGTAAAGAGATTGAACATTGTCCATGCCTGGTCTGAAGTTACTGAAAGGGGTGCAATGCATGTCTTAAACACATGGTGACATTAAGACATCGGTGTGTAATGGAGTGATGTAAAGACACAAGTCGTTACCCATTGGAGGCTTTACAGCAGCCTGTCTGTAGAGTGTACCACTTATAGGTGGAATAGCCTCTAGCAGCGAGGGAGATGTTGTCATCTCTGGGAGTAGAGGCCTGCTTTAAAGTCAAGTTTTCACCCATGGCAGCCTCAGCCTTGTCCCAGGGCATTGATGAAAATGGCACAAGAGCAAAGATACCCTATGTGTAGTCAAACTGACCCGCTACAAGGTGCCCAGCATAGCCCACAAGAACCTGCCCCAGTGTAGTCCTTTCATGTGACACTTGCTTGGCACCCAACGAGATGGGAAACATAGAGGACCTGACTAACAACTACCACCCTACCCTTACAAGCCTGCTGTATGGGTTTGTGGTACCAGGACTTTGGACTGTTGACTTGTTTTGGCTGAAGTAAGCTATTTTTGTTTATTTGTTTTTCACTGGCTGACTGTCATTTCTGAGCTACCTCAGATAATTTTTGGTGCTCGGATGCGGCAGACTGTTGCCTCAAAAACTGTTTGGAAGCACAATTGACATGGAGGAGGTTATAAAAGCCCTGGTTCAAATCACAATGGCCCAGCAGCAGGCCTCTGCAGAAGCCAACCGTCGAGGAGGCAATATCCCAGCAGCAACAGGCCCTGGCCCAGGTTATCACAGCTCAGCAGGAAAATACTTGCTTGCTGGCCGCCCAGTTTGCAGCTCAGCAAGAAACCACTCAAGCACATAATTTGTTGAAGTCAAGGATTAATGAAGGCGGAAATTCTGGGCCGCCTTGGGGTAACTATTGCTGTGTGGGCCCAAATGATACACCACTGGAGGTACCACCCAGACTGTCCATCAAGGTCTCAGATGCATGACCTGATTCAGCTGGTCAAGAAACTTCTGCAGCCCAACGTGTTGTCAGGTCCCCAGATGGTGGAGTGGATCATGTTAGACCGGTACCTAAGAGTGCCGCCAAACGCTCTTCAGTGCTGGGTGAGTAATAAAGACCTCAAGACAGCAGACAAACTGGTGGAAATAGTTGACAGATATAATATGTTGTGGTGGAAGATCTGCTGGGATCTGCCAAACCTTGAAGACCCTTGCCACAAACCTGGAAGTCAGCACTCAAGAGTGTCAGGGAGCGACCACCCCAGTGTCCCAGAGTTCTGCTCTGGCACGGAAGAACCAGGGCTTGCTATGCTGGCGGTGTAACTCCAGGGGCCATATGCAGGCCCAATGTCCCCTGCAGGAGGAACCCATGGAGTGTGGTGCTTTACAAAGGATGTCCCTTTATGCCCAGAGATAAAGATATTTACACCATGTCAAAGAGTGGTAAATAGTTGCCACATCCCTATTTGTAGACAGAAAAAGGATATACCACTGGTAAAGGATAAAAAAGTGTTTATTTATACATATAAAACTGGATCAATCATACACGTGATGATCAATGAAAACTAAAACAAAAGACAAAAAACAAGGGAACACAATGTGAAATCATTGCAAGCATACAAATGTATAAATGTTACTCTCCAATTCCGAAAAAATTCTTCGGCATCGCACATTAAAAGGACCAAGAAGGGTCGTAACAAGGCTCATATATATATATATATATATATATATATATATATATATATATATATATATAATATATAGTTTTGACACTCATACCTGCCATATATCCATGTGCTCATCTGGCAGTATCATGCACATTACCCTGACCCGTGACCAATTAGAGTGTGTGGGTGTCCCCATAATATACCTTGTCCTTTTGGGCAGTGTCAGGTAGACATGTGCAGAGTAAAATATTTTGTTTCGGAATTTCGTTTTCGTCCGAAAACTTAATTAATTTAGTTACTCCCGAAATTCGTTTTTATTTATTTCGTTTTTCGTTCAAAAATTGCATTCGTCCGAAAATCCACATGAATTACGGTCGAATCTGTCTTGGAAGGCTTATGGTGTCTGTCGAATGTATAAAGAAGATTCGACGGAGCTAGTATATAGCATACTTTAGAACCCTATTAAAGTCTATGGGACTCCAACATTCAAAATCTAAAGTGCTAATTTTAAAGGCTAATTTGCAAGTTACTGTCCTAAAAAGTGTTTGGGGACCCGGGTCCTGCCCCAGGGGACATGTATCAATGCAAAAAAAAGTTTTAAAAACGGCCATTTTTTCGGGAGCAGTTATTTTAATAATGATTAAAGTGAAACAATAAAAGTGTAATATTCTTTTAAATTTCGTAGGGGGGGGTTACCCCGCCCCCCTCTGATGTAACGGAAACCTGCCTGTGTTACATCAGAGGGGTGCGGGTCACCCCTACGTCACAGGGAACCCCGGGTTTCCCCTTGCGTCAGAGGGGGGCGGGGTCAAGTGACGGGTGGCTCCGCCCTCCGTATATAAGAAACGTCAGCCGCCGGAATGCCTGCAGTGTCTCCGTGGAGGAGACAGAAGAAGGATGGATTTGCTGCGCTGGATGACATGAGACATCGCTGGAGAGATGACCGTCCGTCGCTGGATAGCAAGAGTGGATTACCGCCGCTGGAATCTTTTTTTTATTTTTTTATTTTTAATAAAGGAATTTTTCAAAAGTGTGTTTGTTTTATTTAACCATTTTTTACACTTTCTTTGTGAAATGGTAGGGGTACTTTTGTACCCCCTTACCATTTCAAACAGGGGGGGGCCGGGATCTGGGGGTCCCCTTGTTAAAGGGGGCTTCCAGATTCTGATAAGCCCCCCGCCCGCAGACCTCCACAACCACCGGCCAGGGTTGTGGGGATGAGGCCCTTGTCCTCATCAACATGGGGACAAGGTGCTTTGAGGGGTCACAGACCCCCAAAGCATTCTCCCAATGTTGAGGGCATGTGGCCTGGTACGGTTCAGGAGGGAGGGGGGGCCGCTCTCTCGTCCCCCCCTCTTTTCCTGCGGCCTGCCAGGTTGCGTGCTCGGATAAAGGGTCTGGTATGGATTTTTAGGGGGAACCCCACGTCAATTTTTTTTTAAATTTGATGCGGGGTTCCCCTTAATATCCATACCAGACCTGAAGGGTCTGGTTATGGATATTTAGGGGGAACCCCACGTCAAATTTTTTCTTAAATTTGAGGCAGGGTTCCCCTTAATATCCATACCAGACCTGAAGGGCCTGGTAATTGAATTTGGGGGACCCCCACGCTTTTTTTTTAAAATTTATTTATTTATTTTTTTATCAATGACTTTCAATGAGTGTTCTCTGTATTATGGAGCCGACAATTCATAATAGCTGCGAGTGATTTTAAAGGACTTTTTTTCCTGCATAAATGACACTTTGTGCAGGGACAATTCTAAGCACGGGAAACATGCGCCCCTTCACAGGCATACTATAGACAACCCCCCCCTACGAAATTTAAAGGAATATTACACTTTTATTGTTTCACTTTAATCATTATTAAAATCACTGCTCCCGAAAAAACTGCCGTTTTTAAAACTTTTTTTTGCATTGATACATGTCCCCTGGGGCAGGACCCGGGTCCCCAAACACTTTTTAGAACAGTAACTTGCAGAATCTTTTCTCTCTGTCAAATCTTTTTTCTCTGTCGAATATTTTCTCTATATAATCTTGGACTAATAGAGGTAAGGTTAGGCACATTCGACCACAGGTTCTATAGACACAGATTGTTGTCAGAGTCATGTCGAATCTCCTATTCTATATCGAACTGTTGTAACAATGAAAACGAAAATAAAGCATTTATTTATGTCGGATCTTTCGTTTTTCGGATTTTGTGCTTTCGTTATCGTTTGTCAAAACGAAAACGAAAATAGCTGAAATTCGGACGAAAATGCATTCGGACGAAAACGAATGCACATGTCTAGTGTCAGGAGGTTTTCCAGAGATGCCATCTTCCGAAGTGATTCCTGCTTGCATAGCTCAGGGAACATTGCACCATTTTCTGCTTTACTCTTTTGATAAATATTTGATTACCGTATTTATCGGCTTATAACACGCACCTTTCCCCCCCTTTTTCGCCCACTGTTTCTATCCTCTTCTGCCACTCTCTGCGGCTTCCGGGTATTTTCGGCCATTCTCGGCTATTTTCAGCGCCCTTCGGAAAGCCAAAAGCTGCCAAGAACGGGCGAAAACGCCTGAAAACGGCCGATTGCGGCCGAAAATATCCGAAGGCTGCCGAGAACGGCCGAGAACTACCGAGCGCCGCGGAGATACACAGGACATCCATTCTGTATCTCAGCTGCGCTATTTTTAAACGGTAAACACACTAACGAGGATGCAAATGACTGGCAAGGCTGCAATAGAAGGCTGCAAATGACTGACAAGGCTGCAATTGACACTGACAAGACTGCATTGATGGGCATTTAAATATTTTTTTTCCTTAAACTTCCCTCCTAAAAGTTTTTTTCTTTTAAATTCCCTCCTAAACTTGGGGTGCGTGTTATACGCCGATAAATACGGTATATATTCTCCTATCCAATACCCCCAAAGAAGGGCTTGAATCTGAAATGCGCCGAGTACCGAAGAATTGTTTCGGAATTGGAGAATAACATTTATACATTTGTATGCTTGCAATGATTTCACATTGTGTTCCCTTGTTTTTTGTCTTTTGTTTTGGTTTCAATTGATCATCACGTTGTGTGATTGATCCCATTTTATATGTATAAACACTTTTTTTTTATCCTTTACCATGGATATTGTTGCCTTCAAAATCCCACATATTTACTAAAAACTGGAGAGTACAAAATCTGGTATAGCTGTGCATGGTTGCCAATCAGCTTCTAACTTCAGCTTGTTCAATTAAGCTCTGATATCTGAAAGGTGGTCCTATCTCAGCCCCTCTTTCCTGTACTCTAGCTGGACTTTGATGGTCAATGGAAAAACTCTCTGACCGGTCGGGTAGTCAAGACACCATACACAGCGTGTGGATGATCAAGAATACAAAGGTTTATTCCGGCTTCACAGAATAATATGCAATAAACAAAAAAGGGGTTGTATAGGGGAAAGGGCTTGTGAACAACCAATCACATTTAAGCATTATGTTAATACAATATACAATTAATATTAACCTAAAAGATGTTCATAGTAATTCTGCCTAGAGACAGACTCAACGTCACAATGTTTGACCTTATCACCTTGGCTTGAGACTCTAACTGCAGACGCATCCTGCTTCACACTTCGCTTTAGCACTTCTAGTAATTTTAGCACAAGCTTAGCATGAGATGAAAACATTTTCTAAAACATTATCTTCTAAAACAGGCCTAAGGAGTAACTCTACCTTTCCTTACAATATCTAAAGAGTAACTCTACATTTCCTTACAATAATAAAACCTGGAAGCTGATTGGGTTCTCTGCAGAGCTGCACCAGATTTTGCATAGCTCCCAACTGTCCCTGATTTTGAGGGACTGTCCCTGATTTGGAGCAATGTCCAAATCTGGACACGCCAACTGAAACGAAAAGTAGAACCCGCTCCAGGTGTCTACTTCCTAATGATCTCTCCCCTCTCCAGGCATGGGTGCAGCTCAATATGCAACCATATGCAAAAATTGAACAAAAAGGTCCGGTGCTATAACGTGTTTCACACCGTTAAATCAGGTGCTTATTCATACCCATGAATAAGCACCCGCTATAACGGTGTGAAATGCGTCAGTGGTTTTATCCTTGCTGCATGGATTTATTATAACATTAAAGTGGGGTTCCACTGCCTACAACTTTTTTTTTTGGGACAATGACAAAGATTATGTGATTTAAATATCTAACTCACCTGTTCCGTTTTTCTTGCTTTAAGATGTCCGTCTACTCTTAAAAAAAATCAACTTTTAAAACTCCAGACAGACAGTTCTCATCTTCACATGCCCACAGGCATCCTCTTCCGGGATACTGTGCCGCTGATCGACCAGCATGCACCACCCGTTGTATCCCCGATCGCAGTAACCTTAAATCAGAGCGCCGTCAACAGCTCAGGTTGCCATCACAACGGGCGGCTCGGCTCTATCGAAATCCCGCGAGAACTCGCGGCAGGTCTCCGCAATGACTCCTGGGAATAACGACAAGAGCTCCCAGGAGACATTGCAGGTAAAAAGGAAATTGCGTAATAGCCGCAGTTGACCCGCCCATATCAGCAGATAAGAGAGACAGGAAACAGAGAAGGACATTGCAAAAAGAAAGGTACAGAAGAAAAAAATATATATATCCGTTTGTAACTAAATACATTCATAGCATTTGATTGAGCAAAACATCTAAAATAGGGTGGAGCTCTGCTTTAAAGAAATTGTTTTCATTGGAGTGCGGCCATCCGATGCTTTTTGTTAAATTTTTGCATATTGGAGCAACGTCCCTCATTCCCCCTCATTTTTGGCTGATCTACATATATGTATATAAAATGCACTTTTTATCCATCAAAAACCTTTCACCTGATTTCTAAATTGCTGCATTTGTAAAGTCCGAAAGCCAATATAAAGGAATAAAAGTGGCAAAAAAAGCACTTGTGGGTTTAACCAATCTTGTTTTTTTTTTTGTACAATTCTCCTTTAAGGGGGCGTGGCAAGGGGTCCTACATACTTTTGCTTATGTGTCCCTCATTCCCATCCTAAAAAGTTGGGAGGTAAGGATTTTGCACTCTCCAGTTTTAGTAAACAACCCTGATATCTCAGTGCGCAGCATATTGTTTGTGGCTCAGTAGCTCCCAGTACACAAGGCAGAGGGTCAGCCTGACATTCAGGTAAACACAATAGACCTGTACTGGGAGCTCAGCTGTACGCAGCTGCCTGCTTGCGTCTTGTAGTCACGTGACACCTACCACTGCACAGCCGGGGGAAGGAGCCGGATGTTCCTGATCCCCGCCTTGTCATTGGACAGAGGGGCTGGACTTTGGCAGGCTTTAGACGATCATGTGACTTATACAGAATGTGCCATTGGTTGGCATATGTGCTGTTGACGTAAGGCTCATAGACGAGGAAGTTTTGACACTCCGGACAGGAAGATAAACACAACCATCGTCATTGTCGCCGAGCGGTGCTGGGACGTGTGCTGGGGGCTCGGGCCGTGCAGCCGACATGCTACGAGGGCTGGGCAGCTGGCTGGGCCTGGACCCTGAGCCGGACACAGAGTCTGCTGAGGAGAAGGAACGGCACAGAGCCGCCGAGCAGGAAGTGGTGACCGAACAGAGGGGAGAAGACAAGAGGGTCTGTGTACAGCCTGAGGAGGAAGAGGCACCCCCACACGACGAACCCGAGGATGTGCTCGTCAAACAAGCCAAAGGCTTCGGCAGTGAGTGTTCTCAGGAGAGGGAGTGACCCTGACATCTGCACTGGAGACAGCCCCTCTCTATGTAGTGTAGGGGAAGGTGTGGAGAATTGCCTTTACTTCCTGTCCTATAGACACAACAGGAAGTGAGAGATCCCCCCCAAAGTCGGTTGAAGAAGGCTTCCCTTCTGTTTTGGTGACCACTCAGAATGCAGGAATTTTCCATCATCGGTAAGGATGAGCTCAGGCGTGTTCGCATGCTCCACGTGCAGAGCCCGCCATGAAGTCGGTGCAGCACTGTGCTTATCACAGGCAGTGAGACATTACCCCGATGTGCGGCTGCAGAGATCGGCAATGTCTCACTGCCTGTGATTAGTGCAGCGCTGCACCAACTTCATGGCGGGCTCTGCATGTGGAGCATGCAAACACGCCGGAGCTCATCCTTAATCATCAGTCACCAGGAGAAAAGGAATCTCCCTAGTAGGGGACACAGACTCAGTATATGTACCGGTCAATGTTCATATTGCACACATTCCTAGAAAAGGCCCAATAGTAATGGACATCAGGCATGACAAAGAGGTTCTGCACAGCTCTGACTTCTTTGCTCTGATTCTCTCTCTCGCTCTCTCTCTCTCTGCAATGAAAAAGTTCTGACTTTAAATGAAGATCTGTGTTGTGCTGGCAGATATTTACACAGACTCAGTATAAACCCAACAGGGGCTCGGAGTCCTCTTCTCTTGTCATGATGTGCGATTTATTCCTCAATTACTATTTCCAGGTCTCGCGTCATCTCTCTTCAGCTATTGGGTGTCCATGGAGGATGTCATCGCTACATATGTACACGGGAGTGACATCTTCTCTGGCACTCAAATCCATTCCGGACATCCCAGCTCCTGTTGGGTTTATACCGAGTCTGTGTAAATATCTGCCAGCACATCACAGATCTTCAGATAAAGCCAAAACTTTTTCACTGGAGAGAGAAGACATCACAGCAAAGAAGTCAGAGTGGTGCAGAACCCATTTGTCATGCCTGATGCCCATTACTATTGGGCCTTCTCCAGAAATGCATGCGATAGGAATATTGACTGGACATCTGACAGATTCCATAGATCAGTGGTCATCAGTCCTGTCCTCAGGGCCCACTAACAGGCCAGGTTAGCAAGATAACTGAAATATATCACAGGTGATATCATTTGCTGCTCAGTGATTGCAGTATTCTAGTCTGCATCTCCCCAAGACAATACATAAAACCTGGCCTGTTAGTGGGCCCTGAGGACAGGGTTGATGATCACTGCCATAGATGATCTGGGAGTGTGCAGTGCACTGCTGATGTATGCTATATGAAGAATTGCCAGGAATAAAGGAAAGCATAGGCTTGCTTCTTCATTCAATACCGTATCACTGCTGGAGAAATGTATCAGTGCAGAATTAAAGCTGAACGCCAGCAAAAAATGTTTAATCCATAACAACTTATTATAAATAAATCTATAGCAAGGAACACACATTCCACATTAATAGTTCTGCTACCAAAATGAGTGTGTACTGTAAATTGCCTCCAGCATTGCTCCTGTTTCTTCATGCTGGAGGCTGCCATTTTCCCCAGGGCCTCTGAACAGCAGTAAATAATAAAACAGAACTAAACCCATCAATGAAACTGTTTAAAAAATGCAGAGTTTGCCAACTGTCATATGTGCTTGTGTCCTCAACCAAACTGTCAAATCATTAAAGCTGAGTTTCGCCCAAAAGTGGAACTTCCGCTGATCTGATTCCCCCTCTGGTGCCACATTTGGCACTTTTTTTGAGGGGGGGGGGGGAGGAGGTTTAGCCTCCTTCCCCTTCCCCCAGGCCAATTAGAAAGTGCAGAGAGCTTCTCACATGCACAGCAGGGAATTGGCTGTGAAGCCAAAAGGCTTCACTGCCAGTTTCCCTTACGACGAATGGCGTTCCCCAAGCGGAACACTGCTTAACCCCCCTAGCGGTAATCCCGAGTCTGGCTCGGGTTAGGAATTTGCTGATAGAAGCGGTAACCCCGAGCCAGACTCGGGATGGCTTCGCTGGATGCAGGGGAGGACACAGGGAGTTACTTACCTTGTCCCCTGGATCCAGCGATGTCCCCCGCGCTGTGTGATCGAGCTGTCCTCCGCTCGATTCACAGTGCCGAATGCCGCCGAGCTCCGTTCCCTGCAACGTTACGGCGCACGGGAGCGGAGAACGGCGGCAAATTCAAAAAAGTAAAAATACACAAAACACACACAGCACTATAATCTTACAGATTACAGTGCTGTATTAAAAAATACACACCCCCTTTGTCCCTAGTGGTCTGTGCAGTGCCCTGCATGTACTTTTATATTATAAATACTGTTTTTTTCTGCCTGGAATTTGGAGATTGCCCATAGCAACCAAAAAGTGTCTCTTTTTCAGTGTTTTTGGATTTGATTACATTATTGAATAATTTTTATTATCCTTTATTATATTATAAACTTTATCATACCCGGGATGTCTGCTAGACTCTGCTTTGAACAGATTTAAGAGAGTTATTCCTAAGAATTTCAGGACTACAAAATAAAACGCCAAATTCCCATGCAAAATAATTGTACCGCTTTCAGCACCTAAAACCGGACTGAATCATACCGCCAGGGAGGTTAAATGTCTGGTGTCATAACTGATCACATGTGCAGCACCATGGCAGTTGCAGATCAAACAGAAGCAGCTTCCTTGGCTGTAATGCATAGGAGGGCTTAACCACTTGCTGACCACAATACGTGCATATACATTGCGGTTTGCAAGTGGTTTACCAGGATTTTGGCTGAAGAATTTTTTTTTGTTTTTTTCAGCAGATGGCCGGCTTTCTCATGAAACTGGCCTGAGCCACTGCGCTGGTTGCCGCAGCATCTGGAGGGGATGTCTCTTTGATTGACTCTAAGGTCTTGGAGGACCAGCGTGATGTCATGACGTCACTTTTGGTCCAAGCTGGAAGAAAAAAAAAAATTTAAGCAAAATTTCAAACTTTTTTTTTTCTTTCCTGTTAAAGGTAAAGGAGAGATTTGAGGTCTTTTTGACCCCCAGATCTCTCTATAAAGACGACCTGTCATCCTTATTTATATTACAAGGGACGTTTACATTACTTGTAAGAGGACAAAAAGTGAGAAGGGGGAAAAAATAAATAAATGGACAGTGTAAAAATAAAAAGTATAATAAAAAAAAAATAATAATATTGAAAGTGCCCATTCCCTCCGTACTCACGTGCAGCAGAGAACACATCTGTAAGTCACACATATGTAAACAGTATTCGAACCACACATGAGGTATTGCAGCAAACGTTAGAGTGAGAGCAATAATTCTAGCACTATACCCCCCTCAGTAATTCTAAGCAGGTAATCTGTAAAGGCCTTTAAAGCATTTCCTATAGAAGTACCATAGTTTCTCGCCATTCCACAAGCATGTGCAGTTTTAAAGTGTGACATGTTGGGTATCCATTTACTTGACACATTATATGAAAAAAATGGGGTAACTATTGTGTTTGTTTTTTTTTTTTTTTTTTTTTAGTGATGCACCGAAATTTCGGCCGCCGAAACATATCGGCCGAAAATGCCCTTTTCGGCATTTTGCCGAAAGAGAAAAACGGCCGATAATGGAGCCGAAAATGGGGCGTGGCCTGGGTGGGGGGGGGGGCTCCAACCCCCGCCCCTGGTGACGCCCATCATAGCGCAGGAGAGCCACCTCCGCCGCCTTTTTGATAACAGCGCCGGGAACATCACAGCTTTCATTTCAATAGCTGTGTGTTCCCGGCCGTGCGCCGTCACACGCAGCCCCTCCCCCTTGTCCGGGCACTTAGATAGAAAGATCATCCGCAGGATTGGACGGATGCTCTGTCTATCAAAGTGCCCGGACAAGGGGGAGGGGCTGCGTGTGACGGCGCACGGCCGGGAACACACAGCAATTGAAATGAAAGCTGTGATGTTCCCGGCGCTGTTATCAAACAGGCGACGGAGGCGGCTCTCTTCCCTGCACACAGTGCACAGGCTGGCTGCAAAATGGCACACTGGCTGCAATGGGGACACACTGGCTGCAATGGGGACACACTGGCTGCAATGGGGGATGCCTCCTGTACCACGTCCTCTGTCTCTGACCATCTCCTGTACCATGTCCCCAGTCTGACCATCTTCGGTACCACGTCCCCAGTCTCTGACCATCTCCTGTACCACGTCCCCAGTCTCTGACCATCTCCTATACCGTGTCCCCAGTCTGACCATCTCCTGTACCACGTCCCCAGTCTCTGACCATCTCCTATACCGTGTCCCCAGTCTGACCATCTCCTGTACCGTGTCCCCAGTCTCTGACCATCTCCTGTACCGTGTCTCCAGTCTCTGACCATCTCCTGTACCGTGTCCCCAGTCTCTGACCACCTCCTGTACCGTGTCCCCAGTCTCTGACCACCTCCTGTACCGTGTCCCCAGTCTCTGACCACCTCCTGTACCGTGTCCCCAGTCTCTGACCACCTCCTGTACCGTGTCCCCAGTCTCTGACCACCTCCTGTACCGTGTCCCCAGTCTCTGACCACCTCCTGTACCGTGTCCCCAGTCTCTGACCACCTCCTGTACCGTGTCCCCAGTCTCTGACCACCTCCTGTACCTTGTCCCCAGTCTCTGACCACCTCCTGTACCGTGTCCCCAGTCTCTGACCACCTCCTGTACCGTGTCCCCAGTCTCTGACCACCTCCTGTACCGTGTCCCCAGTCTCTGACCACCTCCTGTACCGTGTCCCCAGTCTCTGACCACCTCCTGTACCGTGTCCCCAGTCTCTGACCACCTCCTGTATAAAAATATTTTTTAAAAACAGTCATTTTCGGTATCGGTGCTGTTTCGGTATCGGTTTCGGTTTTCGGCCTAGTGTATTTTTCATTTTCGGTATCGGTTTCGGCACCAAAAAACCCATTCGGTGCATCCCTAGTTTTTTTAATTCATTAAAGTGTATTTTTTCCAAAAGAATTGCGTATGCTAAACCGCTGCACAAATACCGTGTGACATAAATAAAAAGGCAACAATTGCCATTTTATTCCCTAGGTTCTCTGCTAAAGAAAAAAAAATTTATAATGTTTGACTTTTATAAGTAATTTTCTAGCAAACCATGCTGATTTAAACTTGTAAACAAAAAGTGCCAGAAAAGCTTGGTCTTCCACTTTAACCACTGGGCACTTAAACCCCCTTAATAACCAGACCAATTTTCAGCTTTCGGTGCTCTTACATTTTGAATGACAATTACTCAGTCTTGCAACATTTACTCACATGAAATGTATGTCCTTTTTTTCACACAAATAGAGCTTTCTTTTGGTGGTATTAAATCACCGCTGTTTTTTTTTTTTTTTTTTTTTTTTTTTTTTTTGTGCTATTAAAGAAAAAAGACCGAAAATTCTGTAAAAAATAAATAAAAATAAAAATGAATTTTTCTTCGTTTCTGTTATAAAATTTAGCAGACTAGTAATTTTTCTTCATAAATTTTGGCCAAAATTTATACTACTACATATCTTTGGTAAAAATAAGTACAAATTGGTGGATATTATTTGGTCTTTGTGAAAGTTATAGAGTCCACAAGCTATGGTGCCAATATCTGAAAATTGATCACACCTGAAGTACTGACGGCCTATTTCAATTCTTGAGACCCTAACATGCCAGAAAAGTACAAATACCCCCCAAATGATCCCTTTTTGGAAAGAAGACATTCCAAGGTATTCAGTAAGAGTCATGATGAGTTTTTTTAAGTTGTAATTTTTTTTCCCACAATTCTTTGCAAAATCAAGATTTTTCTTTTGTTTTTTTTTTGTTTTTTTTTCACAATATTGTCATATTATCAGTTTATTTCTCACACACAGCATATGCATACCACAAATTACACCCCAAAACACATTCTGCTATTACTCCCGAGTACGGTGATACCACATGTGTGAGACTTTTACACAGCGTGGCCACATACAGAGGCCTAACATGCAGGGAGCGCCATCAGGCGTTCTGGAGCACCCAGGACAATTCTGACATTTCTCTCCTACATGTAAAAATCATCATTTATTTGCTAGAAAATTACATAGATTTCCAAAACATTATATACGTTTTTTTTAGCAAAGACCCTAGAGAATACAATGGTGGTCGTTGCAACTTTTTATCTCGCACGGTATTTGCGCAGCAATTTTTCAAATGCGTTTAAAAAAAAAAAAAAAAGCAGTTTTGTGCTTTAAAAAAATAATAAAAAAAACCCAGTAAAGTTAGCCCAATTTTTGCATAATGTGAAAGATGAAGTTATGCTGACTAAATAGATACTTAACATGTCACTCTTCAAAATTGAACACGCCCGTGGCATGGTGCCAAACGTCGCTCCTTAAAGTGGAGGGCCACCCCGAAAAACAAAAGTACATTAAAAATTAGCATAATATTAGAAAAATTATTATTATTTTTTTTTAAACTTACCAGAAATGCCTGTTGCTAGGCATATCGTCCTAATCTGCCTCTTCCTCCTCCGCCGTGATGTTCTGTCTTCTCTCCTCCGTGCAGCGTCTTCTGGGTAATGGGTTGCGCTGTGTTCTGGGAACTGTGTGTCCCAGAACACAGAGTGCCCCATTCACAAAGCGCTGCCGCAAGGCTCCACTGCCTGTTTCCCTTAGTTGAAATGGTGGCCCCGGGAGCCGAGGGACGGATCAGCCTTGGGAGGCCGACAGCGCGGGCACCCTGGACAGGTAAGTCTGCTTATTAAAAGTCAGCAGCTACAGTGTTTGCAGCTGCTGACTTTTACATTTAAAAAAAAAAAAAAAAAAAAAAAAAACTGGCTCTTCTCTTTAAAAATCCCCATAGGCGACACTTTTAAATTATTATTTTTTTTTTTTACTGGTTACATGTTTTGAGTTACAGAGGAGGTCCAGGGCTAGAATTATTGCTCTCGCTCTAACGTTCGCAGCAATACCTCACATGTGTGTTTTGAACACCGTTTTCATATGTGGGCGGGACTTAGGTATGCGTTCGCTTCTGCATGCGAGCACATGGGGACAGGGGCGCTTTAAAAAAAATAAAATAATTTATTGTTCATTTTACTTTATTTTAGTTTGACATTTTTTTTTTTCCCCCAAAATAATTTTTTTGATCACTTTTATTCCTATTACAAGGAATGTGAACATCCCCTGTAATAGGAATATGGCATGACAGGTCCTCTTTACAGTGAGATATGGGGTCAATAAGACCCCGCATGTCACCTCTAAGCTGGGAAGCCTGAAATAAAAACAAAAAACAAATAGGGGGCCTCTATGGCTGGGTATTGCAGGGTATCACCGCGTATGGCTGAGTATTGCAGAATATCTCCAAGTATGGTTGGGTATGGCAATTTATGGCAGTCTTGGCGGGGTATTGCAGAGTCTTGGTGGGGTATTGAGGGGTTAAATTCGGTGAGCAGCGATGTGGGCACTGCAGATGCAGCCCACAGCGCTGCTGACACCGATCTCTTCCCCCTCCACTGTACCGATCGGTACAGAGATGGGAGGGAGGAACCGGCATCATAACATGACGCCGGTTTGCTTACAAGCGATCGTGTGGTAAACGGCTGCAATGAGCGGCCTTTTACCGTGATGCGCCGGGTTCACAGGTCACGGATGCTCTCAAGTGCGTGCCATTCTGGGAGGACATATGACGGCCTCCCAGAGTTAAGAAACCACCCTGTAGCCGTCACTCGGTTAAGGTTAAGGCTGTCAGCAGATTGGCCGCTACAAATTTAACAGTGCCTAAAAATGGAGAGTAACTGTGCATGTGCAAAGCAGGAACTGTGTATTACTGGATATTAAACAGTATAGACACTTATGTTAAATGATTTACATAGCTATACCTGCAAAAGGGGGCAGCCTGAAGGGATCTTGCAGGTCTTTGACCTGGACTAATGAGCATGTTCATATCCGTGGTCTGAAACTTTAAGCGCATGTCTTTGTTATTGGAATTTCACTTCTAAAGCCCCATTCACACTATCATTTTTCCTGCAGAGTTTTTCCTTCAGGTTTACCAAAACCATGTAGTGTAGGGCCTGCCTGATTGCATAAAAATTGAAACTCCTAAGGTATCGCCTCATATAATATATGGTTTTGGTAAATCTGAAGGAAAAACTCAGCAGAAAACCTGATAGTGTGTATGGGGCTTAAGTAGTAAAGTAAGGCAAGAATGAAACCTGTATTATGTACCTTTAAATGCAAGTCAAGATCCATTCCCTGCAGCTTCCATTATTCTATCCCTAGCAAAATCTAACTGCTGAAGCCTTTTGTTTACTTTGCCAGGTGGCACTTGTGTTTGTGTACACTGTGCTGTCCTAGCATTACCATTTGTGGGAGAGCACATGATGAAGAACAATAGCTACCACATCAAAACTAAACATTGTTATAGCTTTGACATAAATACTTGATTTGGCTCAATAAACCCAGGCATCCCTTTGTGGTCACCAAGCCTGTGCAGCAGCTGATATATATACTCTCCATACCATTTTTCTATTATTATAAGATTCCACACCTTGCAGTGTAACTTTCCCCAGCGGTTGCTTGTTTTCCTTATACTGTAATAGTAAACAGAGCGAGGAAATCTATAACAAATTGACAACAAGATGTTTTGTAAATCGTACCATTTTTACATGTAATTTTAGTTACTATCTTGTTTATATTTTTTACTTTTACAATATTCCTTTTAGGTTATCTCCTGAATTTTGCTTCAGTTGCCACAAAAAAATTATCTGAATCCGTTGCTGAAACTGCCCACACCATTAAGAAGTCAGTCGAAGAAGGAAAAATTGATGGCATCATTGAGAAGGTGTTGTGTTGACTTTATAAAGTATAGTGCATATCTAAAAAAAAGCTCCATTAAGGCTGGGTATAGACATAAGGTGGTGGTCAACTTTCTGAGCTATATGTCCTTTAACCACCTTCAGACCGGACCATTTTGCTGGTAAATGACCAGAGGTCTTTTTACAATTTGGCACTGCGCTGCTTTAACTGGTAATTGCGCGGTCATGCAATGTTGTACCCAAACAAAATTTGCGTCCTTTTCTTCCCACAAATAGAGCTTTCTTTTGATGGTATTTGATTGCCTCTGCGATTTTTATTTTTTGCGATATAAACGTAAAAAGACCGCAAATTTTGAAAAAAAATGAACTCAATTTTAGTCATACATTTAGGCCAAAATGTATTCAGCCACATGTCTTTGGTAAAAAAAAAGTCAATAATTGTATATTTATTGGTTTGCGCAAAAGTTGTCACATCTACAAACTAAGGTACGTTTTCTGGAATTTACGCAGCTTTTAGTTTACGACTGCCTATCTCATTTCTTGAGGTGCTAAAATGGCAGGGCAGTACAAAACCCCCCCAAATGACCCCATTTTGGAAAGTAGACACCCTAAGGAAATTGATAAGTGGCATGTTGAGCCCATTGAATATTTTATTTTTTTGCCTCAAGCGATTGAATAATGACAAAAAATATTTTTTTTTTTTTTTTTTTTTACACAAAGTTGTCACTAAATGATATATTGCTCACACATGCTATGGGCATATGTGAAATGACACCCCAAAATAAATTCTGCTGCTTCTCCTGAGTACGGGGATACCACATATGTGGGACTTTTTGGGAGCCTAGCCACATACGGGGCCCCGAAAACCAAGAACCGCCTTCAGGTTTTCTAAGGGCGTAAATATTTGACTTCACTCCTCACTACCTATTACAGTTTTGAAGGCCATAAAATGCCAAGATGGCACAAAACCCGCCCAAATGACCCCATTTTAGAAAGTAGACACCCCAAGCTATTTGCTGAGAGGCATGTTGAGTCCATGGAATATTTTATATTTTGCCACAAGTTGCGGGAAAATTACAAACTTTTTTTTTTTTTTTTTTTTTCACAAAGTTGTCACTAAATGATATATTGCTCACGCATGCCATGGGCATATGTGAAATGACACCCCAAAATAAATTCTGCTGCTTCTCCTGAGTACGGGGATACCACATATGTGGGACTTTTTGGGAGCCTAGCCGCGTACGGAGCCCCGAAAACCAAGCACCGCCTTCAGGCTTTCTAAGGGCGTTACAGTTTTGAAGGCCATAAAATGCCAAGATGGCACAAACCCCCCCCCAAATGACCCCATTTTGGAAAGTAGACACCCCTAAATTTAGGGGTACACTAGTGAGACTAGGTAATAAATGGCGGGTGCCCTGAAACTATAAAAAAAATAACTAACCAACCAGCGTCACCTGTAACAGTTATATGGTGATCACTGGTGAAAGGGTTAACTAGGGGGCAATTAGGGGGCTTTATGCGGTAGTATATGGGGGTCCCTGCCGCTATAAAAAGCTGCGGCGAACCTAAATACCTACCTGCCTAACTAGCGTCACCTGTGACACTAATACAGTGATCAGAAAAACGATCGCTTATTAGGCTGGGTTCACACTGGAGCGATGTGGGAGCGCCACGAATGCGCGGCGGGTTCCCGCATCACATGCCTCCCGGCGGCAGTTCACACTGCCCTATGCAAACTGCTGGGAGTGTCAGTGAAATGTTAATGACACCCCCAGATCAGTTCGCATATCGCAGTGCGATCTGCAAACTCGGATCGCATGGTGTGAACACCCATGCGATCCGATTCTGCTGCGGACCAAAAAAAGGGTCCCGTGCGAGTTTGCGGCGGGTGCGGCGGGTGCGACACGAATTCAGCCATACTATCTGTATGGCTGAACTCGAATCGCACAGAGATCGGATGTGATTTGCACTGCAGTGCGGTGCGAATCACATCCGTTCTCATAAACCGCTGCAATGTGAACCCAGCCTTAGTGACACTGGCGACGGGGGGTGATCACGGGGTTAAACCTTTATTGGGGGGGTTAGGGGGGTACCTTAGAACTAAAGGGGGCTAACCCTAACTGCCCTAACAGTTATTACAGTCACAAATGACACCCGCCGGGTGATCAGGGGGTTAAACCTTTATTAGGTAATAAATGGCGGGTGCCCTGAAACTATAAAAAAATAACTAACCAACCAGCGTCACCTGTAACAGTTATATGGTGATCACTGGTGAAAGGGTTAACTAGGGGGAAATCGGGGGGCTTTATGCGGTAGTATATGGGGGTCCCTGGCGCTATAAAAAGCTGCGGCGAACCTAAATACCTACCTGCCTAACTAGCGTCACCTGTGACACTAATACAGCGATCAGAAAAATGATCGCTTATTAGGCTGGGTTCACACTGGAGCGATGCAGGAACGCCACAAATCCGCGGCGGGTTCCCGCATCGCATGCCTCCCGGCGGCAGTTCACACTGCCCTATGCGAACTGCTGGGAGTGTCAGTGAAATGTTAATGACACCCCCAGATCAGTTCGCATATCGCAGTGCGATCTGCAAACTCGGATCGCATGGTGTGAACACCCATGCGATCCGATTCTGCTGCGGGCCAAAAAAAGGGTCCCGTGCGAATTTGCGGCGGGTGCGGTGGGTGCGACACGAATTCAGCCATACTATCTGTATGGCTGAACTCGAATCGCACAGAGATCGGATGTGATTTGCACTGCAGTGCGGTGCGAATCACATTCGTTCTCATAAACCGCTGCAATGTGAACCCAGCCTTAGTGACACTGGCGAGGGGGGGTGATCACGGGGTTAAACCTTTATTGGGGGGGGGTTAGGGGGGCACATTAGAACTAAAGGGGGCTAACCCTAACTGCCCTAACAGTTATTACAGTCACAAATGACACCAATGCAAAAAAAAAAAAAAAAGCAATTGGTGTCACTGTGACTGGGGGGGCAGGGGTAATTGGGGGGTGATCGGGGGTAAAGGGGGGGTGTGAGTGTGCCTGGCATGTTCTACTGTGTAGTGTAGTGCTTGTGCAACTCACCGATGCTCTCTCCTCGGTGCCGGAACGAAAAATACCGACACGGAGGAGAGAATACATCACTTCCTCTCCTGTGTTTACATTACAGGAGAGGAAGTGATGTCACGGGACATTTTCATTCGTCGGGAGCGATCGCGAGGGGGTGGCCATGAATGAATGGCCGTCCCCTCGTCCGGGATCGCTCCCGAACGAATACCGACCGCCACAGGCACCGGGCGGGGGCCCGATCGGGCCCCCGACCGGCGGGCAGGCAAGGACGTACATGTAAGCCCTTATGCCTGCCCGTGCCATTCTGTCGACGTACATCGTCGTGCGGCGGTCGGCAAGTGGTTAAAGGAGATGCTTTCATTTTATATCAGCAAACAATAGTTCTTTTTGACAATCGAGTATAAGCTAACTTTTTTAAAGTGGATGTAAACCCTGAAATTATTATTCTTTTTTTTTTTGATGATATAATTTAGAGTATAAGATTTCCTATCATTTGAGCCCAGACTTGCCACAAAGAGTTAATCCAGCTCCGAGCAATCTTCTTTTATTGTTCTGTGAGATAAATCTTGACAAACAGAGAAAATCTTTTGTCAAACCCTCCCCCTTGCAGTGAGTGGCAGGCAATTTACATATCTCGTGTACTAGCCTAAGAGACATGCATTATTTTTTAATTCCCTCCCACTCCTTTCTTCAGCAGCTCTGCCAGGATTGACTGTTCTACACCTCCGCATGATTTGGCATGCTGAATTCATGTGGGGACTTTTCTGAGTTTTGACTAGCTGGATATTGGTGATCATAGCAGAAGTTCAGTGTAAGATATACACAGGAGAAAATGCATGTTAAGGGGAGTGTAGAGGTGGGCGGGGAGTCTACTGACATCACGACTCCATCCACTGAGCCCTGTAAAACGGACCCACCCACAAAATCTGCATTTTTTTCGGGGTCTCATAGCAGACAGAGGGGAGACATTTGACAGATAAGTATACATCTAGAAGGATATACATGCCTCCTACATAACCAATATTGCAGTAGTTTAGAAAGGATGAGAGTGGGTTGTGAAAAAGTTGTCTATCTGTTGGCCATCTCTTTCCACAACTTTCTGGATTCCCTGCTTGCTTTGCTGCTTCTCTTCTAATGTTTTTGTATTCAATTTCTAAGGACTACATATCCCATGCTACTTTGCTGCCTGCAAGCGGTGATTCCGGACTACTCCTGAAACTCCTCTACACCCCCTGTAGTTCAGAAGCCAGCCCCTTATATTACACCACCATGCATGCATTTGCACCTCTGAGGCTGCCCCTTTCTCATGAAAAATATTGATCGTGGGGAAAAATTCATCCTAGCCAGTCATCTTTTTCTCATGACTGGTCAGATGTTGGAGAGGAGTCTGTTTGCATTTAAAGATGTGCAGAACTAATGCCATAGTCGCTCACTTCTGGAAGCCACAGGATAGAGACAATTATCTAATCTCCACCCACCTTGTGAATAAATTGGTGAACTAGGAGGTTGTTCATATAATATAATATTTGCTTTCACGATGTCCAATCCATGTCACATGTGTTGGATGTTACAGACATAGGGGTTGATTTACTAAAGGCAAATCCACTGTGCACTACAAGTGCAGTCATTGTAGATCTGAGGGGAAGCTCTGCTGATTTCTATCATCCAATCATGTACAAGCAAAAATGCTATTTTTTTTTTCTTGGCATGCCCCCTCAGATCTACATCAACTTTACTTCCAGTGCAAAGTGGAATTGCCTTTAGTAAATAAACCCCATAGTCTTCATTACACAAGTGAGTATTTTTGAATGAATTTTTGTTGTATTTTGTGAATGGAGAATGAGAATTGTTTAACATGTGCAAACTATAAAATCATTTCATGATTTTTTATTTTTTACATTTCAGACGATTATTGGGGATTTTCAGAAGGAACAGGAAAAGTTTGTACATGAGAAGAATGTGAAAAAGACAGGTATATTATGTGGCTTGTCCTGGACTACACTCCGTGCATGCAGCCAAAAGTCACCCTACATTTTATGTTTATGTTCATATTCTATTATAATATAACAAATTAAATTATATTTGACTCTGTTTTTGGGTGGCGGGGGATGGCGTAATACAGTTGTATACTGAATGTTCTTAAAAATGACCTTTCCTTTTCAATAAGCAGCCCTGTAATCTTCTGTAATATGCAGTGCTATATGGCAACCTGGAGGTGTTCTATACACAGATGGTGCACAGAACACCCCTACCAGATGTGTGATTGGCTGACTGATTTTCTAAGAAGTATGCATTAAGAAACAGGTCAGATTTTTGGCATCCCCCTACAACAAAAATGTCATTTTTGGTGAGATACTCCCAAAGGGAATTCACATCAAATGCAGCTTTGAAATCTAGCTACTTCAGTATGATTTCAAAGCCATGATCAGTGTTTCATGTGCGGCTTGATTACATATGTGCGACTTCATGCACAGATGCCAATGCAAATCACCAAATATAGTGTAGGAACCTTTTCAAAGTCAGTGCAAGTAGGAGTTGCATCAATTTTAAGGGTTCCATAGTCATCAATATGGTGCGACTTATGAGACTTTGATCTCTCAAATCACATAAGTCGCACCGGTGTAAATGGGGGCTAAAGGGACGCAGACCTTACCACTTTCCTCATTAGAGCCCTGCAAATGCAGCAGCTGATTTAGACTTAGACTTGAGACAGGCAGCTATTTCTTCAAAATAACAAAAGGGAGAAATCTACAACAAAGTTTGGTAAAGTCCTTGCAATGTACATAGATCACCAGAGGGTGTGTGTGTGTGTGTGTGTGTGTGTGTGTGTTTTTGTTTGTTCCCCCAGCCCCCCCCCCCCTTCCACACAAGTCAAGTTGAATTACTAATTTTTAATACAGGTCTCAAGTGGTGTCTATGGTAAGCTCTTCATGCTGATATGACAGTATCCAAAAGGGCTAAAGTGTTAGAAAGTGTGTGTGTTTGTACTGTGGGCAGTTATGTCTTTCTGTTAAAGAGGAACTGTAGTGCAATTTTACACTTTTTCTTTAGAATACTGGACCAGAGTAATCGCATCATTGCTAGTAAGATGTTCACTGCAAATAAATGTACCGTGGGCTCCATTGTTGTCATTCCATATAATTTGGCTCACGTTTCCCTAAATTTTGTCCCCCTGTAATGTGTCAGAACTGCAAGCAGGTGCATTATTTTTAAGGGACATTAATGCTGTGTATTGGCTGCTGCTTTGGGACCAGGGCAACCCATACACAAACCAAGAAGCATGTGAACTTGTGGAAGTTCATCTAAATGCTGGATGAGTGACCACATGTCACCTTGGCATTCAATCTTTCAAGTTCCAGCATCTGAATAATGCAGAGTGAAGAACATGTGTAGAACATTCTGGAATGACTTTGAAGAATGCTACTTTACAACTGAAAACATGTCAGGGGGCGTGGCCAGAGCAGCCCTGGCTGAGGCTATACACAGCCATAGTCCCATCTGAAGCACTGGGTCGGTTTAAGGGGCGTCTTATCCCGCATGTGTCCACGCTTCTTGATCATATAAAAGTTCAGAATTACTCTGGCAGGAAGGGAATTGAACAATTTTGTCATGATATGTTTAGTGGGTCCCCAATATTGGTGTTACTACAATAAAGGTATAATAAGAATATATATATATATATATATATATATATATATTATATATTATTATACTGCTTTCTAGTTTCACAAAACCTGAAGAAGTGGGGTATTCCACCTCCTCCCACCAGAGCCATTCTGAACTCTTTATATTTTCGAATTTCAGTAATAACAAAGGAGGCAAATGTTGTTTTTATAAATGGAATACACAAATTGATTTTTAAGTGTTGTATATCCATTGTATTTTAGGCACCTTTTTAAAGTCCCACATCTAAGGAAATTTTTGTTACACATTCGTAATTTTAAGGACTATGGTACCCACCCTGGATGGAGATACACAACACACACGTACTTTTATTTTTTATTTTCCTTTCAATCATATTAGTTTACAGTAAACTTATCAAATGTAATTTATCATTTATTCCTCTGCAGGTGGCTCTAAATTGTGTATTGAGCAGCAGTTAGCCTGGCTAGTTTTCCCAGTACAGCATGCCATTGTGAACCTTGTTGACTTTTCTTTTACATTGTTTGAACTGCCCGATTTATAGTGTTAATGGCATTATTGCAATTTACCCTTTCAAGGAACACATACAGCTGATATTATAATGCAATGATGCAACAGTTGCATTTTGGTTATTAATAATCTGTTTTGCATCTTGCATATTTTAGCTAAATTGCATCAAAGTTTACCATAAGGACAAAGAGTACATGGGGAGTGAATGTGAAGAAAGCCACAGTACGTCATCTGCAGAATTTTGTGCACCATTGGATCCATTATTCCCATTAATCCCCGGTTCAGACTGGCCATACAAAGGCAGTTCAGGCATTGTCAACTTTTTTTTTTTTTTTTTTTAAACCAGCATTATATTGCTGATATGATGAAAGCTACAGAAAAACAAAAACAAAGTCAACCTACTATTAAGAAATATCGAAAGCTATGATTGATTGTGCAGGTTTAAATGGATCTAATGATTTGAAAGTGTAGCTACACTCGCATAAACCTAGATTGCAAACAAGAGCCCTGACAAAAGAAGTCTGGTGGAAAATATGAACATTTTCTATCGAATTCGTTCAGGGTTTCTGGAACTTTGTTGCCCTGTAGTTGATAAACAAAGTGGATTATTCACTTTATTTCTGTGTGACTGCATTGTTCTTACATTTTTAATTCTCTATTAGCCCTGGTTATAAATCTTCAGAGGTCTGGCATGTGTGATCCTGGCTACCAAAGACAGACCCATTGTTCAACGCTTTCCTAAATATGAATGTTCAGCTTGGCTGAGAATTTCTGCTAATTTAATGAAGAGTGGAGGCAGAAGAAGAGGAAAGATGCAGGCAGATGTTGCTCACACCACTTATCCTGGTGGCAACAACTGTGTTTGGAATAGGTCTGCCTGATCCAATTATTTTACCTAAGAAGTTGTGTAGAGGTCATGCTAGGGACTAATGAGCATGAAAACGGTTGCCCTCTTAAGTCTATGGGCAGCTGTACTGCCTGACTTTCTTCATTGCTGACCATCTGAATCTCTCTAGTTTATTTTGCCCTAGTACTAGAAGCTTAAACCATATATTTGTTTTATCTTATTAGACGCAGCAGTTCCTCCTTGGGTTGGATACAGCGAAGAGGAAACCATTCAGCAGCAGATCCTGGCCCTGTCTGCAGTAAGAACTTCTTTTGTCTGTGTAGTGTTCTGGTATCTAATCTTAGTTTCCTTTATCAGCTCCTGACAAGCAACTCCTCCAATTAGTGTCTTTTTGGAGTGAATACAGGTTCGGTATTAAAGGACACTAGTGAATGTGGATTCAATATTCAAGGACACAGTACTGAATGCTGGTTCCATTTTCAAGGACACTACACTAAATGTGGGTTTTGTATTTGGGGACACTATACTAAATGCTGGAATTACTTGTATTTTAGGAATAGTCATCTCAAAAAACAAACGTTATACTTACTTGCTCTGTCCAGGCCAGAATCCTCCTCTTCTGGTGTCGCCCACCTGCGCTCCTGGCCCCTCCCTCCTGCTGAGTAGCCCCAAAACAAGCGGCTTGCTCTGGGGGCACATAAGCAAGCTCACTCCCAAGCTGCTGCTCTGCGTGTTCATTTATACACAGAGCTGCTGCTCGACCTCACCCCTCTCTCCTCATTGGTTCACTGGCTGTAATTGACAGCATGCCAATAATTCCCGCTTTTGTCTCAGCCAATAAGGAGGGAGAGTCCCCAGAGGGCTTAGCCTCTCGTTCACATTGCTTGATCGTGATGGGGCTCAGGTAAGTATTTAGGCTGGGAGTGGCTGCACAGAGGTGTTTTTTTTACCATCATGCATAGAACGCCTGAAGGTAAAAAAAACCTTGAGCCTTTACTTTAAGATTTATGTGGAATAGTCTTGTGGAATTAGGTTGGAGCTTTCCACTGTCACATGTCTGCACTGCTCAAGATAATTCCAAATAAGCTGCACAGTGTACCTGCACCAATGCAGCATAGTATAGAGTAATTTTTTTCAACTGGACATTTAGGAAGTCTTGTTCATGTGAACACTGTGTTCCAAAGTTGGAAGATTTGGAATATGCACACATTTCCGTTATCTTAGCTGTATTTAGAATTTCTGTAATTTGCTCATGTTGCAATGTTTGTGATTTGTTATCATAGGATCGAAGAAACTTCCTCAGAGATCCTCCTGCCGGTGTCCATTTTAATTTTGACTTTGAGCAGATGTACCCTGTTGCTCTTGTAATGCTTCAGGAGGATGAGCTGCTTAATCGTATGAGATTTGATCTTGTACCCAAGCTGTAAGTGATGTGATTTTTGTTGTCATTTCTCAGAACAAAAACCCAATCTGTTTTCTGCTTCACTGGGACTCCCATTGCTCTTTATTATTGGCTGTATGTACATTGCAGTATTTTTATGAAAGACCTCAATAAGACCCCTACATGTAGCTGGTAATTAGGGATGAGCCCAATGTTCGGGGCAAATTTGAAAGCTGCCGGAACACCATTAAAGTCTATGGGACACTAACATGAAAAATCAAAAGTGCTAATTTTAAAGACTTGTATGCAAGTTATTGTCATAAAAAGTGTTCGGGGACCTGGGTCCTGCCCCAGGGACATGTATCAATGCAATTATTATTATTTTTTTTTAAACGGACGTTTTTTTGGGAACAGTGATATATATAATATTATTATTTTTATTTTTGTTTATGCTTGAAGTGAAACGATAAAAATGAAATATTCCTTTAAATATTGTGCCTGGGGGGTGTCTATAGTATGCATATAAAGTGGTGCATTTTTCCCATGTTTAGAACAGTACCACAGCAAAATGACATTTCTAAAGGAAAAATGCGGATCGTGGCTGTAATGAATTGTCGGGTCTTGGAAATATAGATACAACTCATTTGAAAAAAAAAACATGTGATTCTCCCCCCCAGTCCATTACCAGGCCCTTTGGGTCTGGTATGAATATTAAGGGGAACCCCAAACCAAAACGTAAAAAAAGTGAGTACGGGTCCCCCTAAAATCCATACCAGGCCCTTCGGATCTGATATGGAAATTAAGGGGCATTCTGCGCCAAATAAAAAAATGGTGTAGGCCCCCCCCCCCCCCCTCAAAATCCATACCAGACCCTTATCCGAGCACGCAACTTGGTGGACCACATGAAAGGGTGGGGGGGAACAAGAGAGTGCCCCCTCCTGAGCCGTACCAGGCCACATGCCCTCAACATGGTGAGAGTGCTTTGGGGTAGCCCCCCAAAGCACCTTGTCCCCATATTGATGGGGACAAGGGCCTCATCCCCACAACCCTTGCCCGGTGATTGTGGGGGTCTGGGGGTTAACAAGAGGACCCCCAGATACCGCCCCCCCCAACGGGGTAACAAAAAAAAGTGTCAAAATGTTTAAAAAAAGACAGCTTAGGGCAAATCCTTTATTAAAAAATAAAAATGTCCCACAATGTCCATTCATCTTTTATCACGCCACGACGGACCAAAAAAAAAATCCGCAACCGATCCACCTCCATTGCATTGATGGAGGACTCAGGTCCCCAAACACTTTTTATGACAATAACTTGCATATAAGCCTTTAAAATGATCAATTTTGATTGTTCATGTCCCATAGACTTTAACGATGTTCATGTGTTCTGATAAATTGTTTGCCTGTTGGCATGTTCTGCTGCGAACTGAACAGGAGGGTGTTCGGCTCCTCCCTACTGGTGATCATAGGAGATAAGAATCGTATTACAAAGCATATGGTGAAAATTAGTTGTGCCTGTGTACAACATCCACATGACAAATTTCAAATACATAGACCCCAAAAAGTCAAATGCATTATCAGTCTGTGGTAATCTTCTTCTTTTCTTTTTTTTTTTTTCTAAGAGTGAAAGAAGAAGTCTTTTGGAGGAACTATTTTTACAGGGTATCACTAATAAAACAATCTGCACAACTAACTGCATTAGCAGCCCAGCAATCCACAGGCAAATCTGACAAGACAAATGGCAAGCCAGATGATGGTGGTTTAGAAGGTACTAGAAATATGGCTTTTGTAACACATTAGAAGGTTGTCTGTCTGGGAAAGTTATTATCTAGGTCATACCGTGTTTCCCCGATAGTAAGACACCCCCGATTGTAAGACGTATCGGGAGTTTCAGAGGGGTCGGCTAATATAAGCCGTACCCCGAAAGTAAGACGTATGTCTTACTTTCGGGGAAACACGGGGGTATTGCCGCCTCCAGTGACGTACGGTACTAAGAGTGGGGCGGGGGGTGCGGGCCGCACCCTGGGGGGGTGCCAGGCCAGCGCCCTCCCCCTCCGACTGAAGAGACAGCGCCGTTTTGATCAGTCTCGGCCGAGCAGAGTGAAGCCGCCTCCCCCTCCTCTTGTATGGCTACACAGTGCTGTGTATGGAGGAGGAGGAGGGGGAGGCGGCTTCAGTGAAGCCGCCTCCCCCTCCTTCTCCTTCATGGACAGCACTGTGTAGCCATACAAGAGGAGGGGGAGGCGGCTTCACTCTGCTCGGCTGTGAGTGACAGCCGCTGCCCGAGACTGATCAGAACGGCGCGACGCAACCACAGAGAAGGGGATTATTGTGCCAAGTCCCGGATCACTGCTGACAGGTGTCACTGGCTCTGTGCCCTCCCGGAAAAAGGTCAGTGCATACAGAGAGAGACCAAGGAGGGGGAGGGGGAGGGGGGGTGTGAAGAGATTCTCTGCAGCTCTTGTAACCGCAAGATGCAGCTGAGGAGGACTACAAGTCCCAACATACCGGGCTGTGTGTGCTTACAGTTCTCCTCTGCTGAGCATAGCAGCTTTGTATGCTTGGACTTGTAGTCCTCCATAGTGCAGCCTTGCATGCTGGGACTTGTAGGCCTCCTCTGTAATGCAGTGCAGCCTTGCTTGCTGGGACTTGTAGTCCTCTTCTGTAGCGCATAAAATGCATATACACTAAAAAACACATTTTACACAGTTTTTTTAGCTGTCATTGCCCCTTTAACTGCGGGATGCGGACGGTTAGAGCGGGATGAGCGGAGGGATGTGGAGGCCGCGGGAGCAGCAGTAATGTTTTCCGTGGTCCATCAGGTCCAATTCGACAATTTTTATTCCAATATAAGACATACCCCGAAAGTAAGACATAGTGGGGCTTTTGGGGATAAAAAGAAAGTAAGACACTGTCTTACTTTCGGGGAAACACGGTAGTAGTAGTCTGCCTGTGACTAGATACTTTTACCTACTTTTAGAGTTACTTCCTTCAATGGGTTTGATTTACTGAAACTGGTGTACACAGAATCTGGTGCAGCTGTGCATAGTAACCAATCAGCTTCCAGGTTTTAGGCCGGGTTCACACTGGTACGACATATGCTCCGACTTTAGGAGCACATTGCATATGACGCGTATAAATCAATTGTCCCCTTTGAGAACCGTCTTAACTGGTCCGACTTTGAAAAAGGTTCCTGTACTACTTTGGTCTGACTTTGGTCCCTTTTTTTTTTTTTTTTTTTTAGCCCATTGAAGATCATCAAAGTATCCAAGTCGGAACATCATCTTAACTGATCCGACTTTGGCATGCAACTTGTACAGAAGCTTAGAGGGGAACCCCACATCAAAATAAAAAAAACGAAAAACGGCATATGGTTCTCTATGCTCCGCCCCCCCATCTTGAGGGGAAAACCCACGCCAAAATAAAAAAAAAAATCACGACATGGGGTCCCCCTCTGGACCATACCAGGCCACATGCCCTTAACAGGGGCCACCCCAAAGCACCTTATCCCCATGCTGATGGGGACAAGAGCTTTTTCCCCGACAACCCCTGGTGGTGGTTGTTGGGATCTGCGGGCAGGGGGTTTACTGAAATCTTAACAAGGGGGCCCCCCAGATCATGCCCCCCCCCACCCTATGTGAATGAGTAGGGGTTACATTGTATCCCCTACCCATTCACCCAAAAAAAGTCCTTTATTAAAAAAGCTACAGCATCTCCTCTTCCTCCGGTGATGTCTTCTTCCTCTGGTTCTTCCTCCGGTTCTTCTTGCTGCGCTGTCTTCTTCCTTTGCAGGGATCTTCTCCCATCGTTAGCTTGTGGTGTGTGCCATTATTATTATTATTACCCCTTGTGACCTCACCGCCTCATCATGCCGCGGGCAGTGACGTCACAAAGGGCTGAGTCTCCGGATGACTTAATGGATGGCAACGCCCCATGGCTATATAAGCATGGTGACCAGGTGCTTTGGGTTATGCCCCCCCCCCCATTCATGACCTGTCAGGCCGCATGCTCGAATAAGGGTCTGGAATGGACATTGTTGGGGGGGGTTCCCCTTAAACACCATACTAGACCGAAGGGTCGTGTATGGTCCTGGGGCTTGACCCTATGCCGTGTGTGTGTGTGTGTATATGTGTGTGTGTGTGTATATATATATATATATATATATATATATATATATATATATATATATATATATATATATATATATATATATATATATATATATACACACACACGCTGCTTTGGCAAGGGTTTTCCTCCTCAAGATTCATACCAGACTCAAAGGGCCTGGTATTTGTCAGGATCAAAGTTGGATCCCGTTCATTGAAGAGAAATGGAAGTCAGACATTAAGTCGCAGGGCAAAGTTGGATTCAGTCTTACCACTGTCGTATCATACCAGTTTAAACCTGGCCTTATTGTGAAAGCTTAATTGAGCAAGCTGAAGTTAGAAGCTGATTACTATGCAGAGCTTCTTCCCAGCAGCAGCACAAGCAGATTCTGTGTGCACCAGTTTTAGTAAATCTCCCCTACTGTGTGTAATCATGCATACTGGTTTTACCTTCCAGAATAGTGTGGCTGAAGGTATCTGGTATACAGTTATGTAACAATTATTTTAAGCAGTGTCTGGAAATCGTATAGGAAATAATTACTAATATATTCTGATAAGGTGGGAGAATCCTACTTGCCAGTTTATCATTGTAATAAATTAATGAAAACTGGAAAATGAGTGACCTGCATTCACCAGTTGTGCACCATATGCTATAAAACCTTTTGACCATGGACGATTTAAGTACAGTTGGGACTTCTGGAGTTTCCAGTGATGGAAAGTATCTTTGCAGTAGAGCAGTGGTCTCCAAACTGTGGCGGGGGGCCAGATGCAGCCCTTTGCTTTTATCTGGCCCTTTTGAACACGTTTCCTCCAGCGAGCACCATTCCTCCCACTGACACCATTGATGGGGCACTATTCCTCCCACTCATATCAAAAATGAAGCACTATTCCTCCGTCTAAAATTAAGGATGGAGCATTTTACTCCCACTGATGTTTTGGAGCATTTCTACTCCCGCTGGTCACAGTCCGGCCCCCCTAAAGCCCGATGGACAGTAAACGGCCCTTTGTTTAGAAATTTTGGAGGCTTCTACTGTAGCATTGGAAAATAATGGAAGGTAGGGGACTAGAACCCTGAGTTGACTTATGGGAGCTGGGGTAGTTGGCAAATTGGAGCTGCATTCACTGTAACATGTTGATTGGAAAAGCTGGCACACAAAGTGGGGAGTTTTGTAGACTGGTATCTAATGGTGCTGGGCAGTCAGAAACCCAGCTCTGCTGAGGTGACGATATGAAATCAATAGTTCATTGCTGCTTAAAACACAGGAAGGACACAATGAGTGTCAAAACAAAATGTAAGGGCCTGTGTGTTCAAATAATCTGTTTCTTACTGTCAAATACTGTATAGTGATTATCCTTCTGCTCTTGTTTAGAAACTGTCAGACCAAAGACTCCACCTGTTGCCATTAAAAATCAAATGAAAACTCAGGAGGTAACTCATTTTCTACTTTGTTAATCATTATGAAATACCATGCCATCATTCAAAACCTCATTCAAAATGATTCACTCAGGCTGCAATGTTTTAGCCAGTGGTTAGAAAACTGAAGCCATCATTTGCTATTACAATCATTTATTTATTTGCTAATCTTGGTACAAATGGTTTGAGAATTTATTGTACAATCTAGTAATCGCGGTTTTATCAGCTTTATCCTCAGCTTGTACTTATTTTGTTACTGCACAAGTACACAATTTTTCATGGAATTCCAAAGATCTGTTTCTTCCCCCAATGTCATAACTTTCCCTTTCCCAGGAAGAAGAGGAGATTTCTACCAGCCCAGAAGTATCTGAATTTGTGAGTGAAGCATTTGATTCCTGTGACATAAACCAAGAAGACCTACGGAAAGAAATGGAACAGCTTGTGCTGGACAAAAAGGATGAGCTTGACACACCAGAAGGTAATCGCCTGAATGTGTTTATTGTTTTGGCATTAGATGGGAATATGTTATTTATTTATTTTTTGACACTTTGCCAATGTGTTAGTCTTGCTGATTTCATTCTGCCCTAAATCGGTTAAATTATTTCGATATGCTTTTGCCACTGCAAGGTGTTTGCTTTTATTGTAGAAACCCAACACCGGCAACCTGCTTGAAGAAAGGTTAAATAAATAAAATATACTTTGCGCAAATAAATGAATGGTATGACACAATACACACCATTATTTTATTTAACAAGCCTCCACATTTTATCATTAACTGCTTCAGCCCCGGAAAATTTGGCTGCTTAATGACCAGGCCATTTTTGGTGATTCAGCCCTACATCGATTTAACTGACAATTTTACGTCTTCTTCTTTTTTTTTTTTTTTTCACTCAAATAGAGCTTTCTTTTGGTGGTATTTGATCGCCTCTGCAGTTTTTATTTTTGCACTATGAACAAAAGTGCAACAACTTTGAACAAAAACACTATCTCTTACTTTTTGCTATAATAAATATCCCACAGTTTAGGCCGATATGTATTCTACATATTTTTGGTAAAAAAATCACAATAAGCGTATATTGGTTTGCGTAAAAGTTATAGCGTCTACAAAATAGGGGATAGATTTATGGCATTTTTATTATTCTTCCTTTTTTTTTTATTGGGACTGCGACATTATGGTGGACACATCAGACACTTTTGACACATTTTTGAAACCATTGACCATTATACAGCGATCAGTGCTATAAAAATGCACTGATTACTGTGTAAATGTCACTGGCAAGGAAGGAGTTAACACTAGGGGGCAATCCCTAGTGTGTGTTCTAACTGTGGGGGGATGGGACTGACTAGGAAGAGACAGATCGGTGTTCATACTTGGTATGAACACACGATCTGTCTCCTCTCCCCTGAAACACACAGATTCCGGTTCTCACTCTGTCACGAGCAATTGCGGGAGCCCAGCGGTCATTGCGTCCGCTCGACACATGCTGCAGGCGGGCGCGTGCCCCTAGTGGCCAAAAGACGAACAGACGTAACATAGCGTTTTTTCGCCCAGCCGTTCTGCTGCAGTAAAACTGCGGTGGATGGTCGGCAAGAGGTTAAATAAAAATGAGTCCTGAGCTTCAGACAAGTGACCAGACTAAAAAGTCATCAGTATACTGCAGGCAGGATGAAGCATCTCCCTCAGCGTTCAACCTGCTACATCATAACTTTAAAGCGGACCTCCAGGCTCCTTCAAAGTACAAATACAGTAGCTGCTGACTTTGAATATTGGGACATTTACCTGTCCACAAATCCAGTGGTTTCTTTACCCAAACCAACTTTTCAATCTGCTCTTGTGTGCTGCCGCCACCACCTGGGCTAAGGGAAACCAACAGTAACACCTTGCATCTTCACAGCTGTTTCCCTATTGTGCATGTGTAAATCACACTGTACTTTGTTAATAGCCCGGTAGCAGGGGAAGGAGGAGGAGGGGCCGAACTTGTGTCAAAATCAGGTACCCACCCCACCCGGAAAGGTGCCAAATGTGGCAGCGGAGAGGGGGGGGGGGGGGCAAAATAACTAAATATAGCCACAATGATAAAGTTGCTGTCCTGGTTAAAGTAGACCTGCCATTCTGTTTGTTTTAGTGTTGAAAATATTTTTATTGGTGCTTTTCAAGAAAAACAGTAAACATGAGATAAATGTATGCAAAGAACAGTAACAGAAATACAGTTACGGGAGGCCAGCCAATGACTATCGTCCACAGCTGGTCCCCGTCAGTAAGCTTTGAGAATTGGGAAGAGAACCTATTCTCTGGTCCACGAGGTCATGCCAATGAGAGATGCTCATGGGTTACTACATGAGGTAATTTGTAATGAATAACATAAAGGAGACAGAAAAAGAGAGAAGAGAGGAAAGAGAAGAACAAAACAAAGAAGGAACAAGGTGGTAGGGGGGTGAACAGAACAGTAGGGAGGAAAGAGAGTAGAGGGAGGGGGAGAGGGTTATGCACAGGGGGGTAGGGTAAAAGGGAGCCCAGAGTGTCCCTATGTGTCCGAGATTTTGTTCAACAAAGTATCAGAGGAGGAGAAGCGGAGCCAGATCGACCATTGGGTTATAAATTTGGTGTATGTGTCATTGTCCAATGCCAGCATCTCCTCCATTCTCATGGTGTCATTCATAATTGATACCCACCGTGACAATGGGGGAGTATTCTTTCTCTCTCAATAAGCGGGTATCAGTTGCCTAGCAGAGGACATAAAGAAACGAAGCAATCTTTGCCTCTGCGACTTTATAGACCCGGGCAGTATGGAGAGCAGTGCAATTTTCGGAGAGATAGGAACTGGTCTATCAACTATAAGATTATAACATTCGAAAACCTGCGTCCAGAAGGGGCAGATCCTCTCACAGTCCCAACAGACATGCATATATGTTCCGACTGAGGTTTCACAACGCCAGCAAGTGGCTGGTACAGACGGGAAGATTTTTTGCAAAGTTGCAGGGTCCCTGTACCATCTGGACAGGAGCTTGTAGTTCTTTTCTTTAGAGTAGCAGGAGATGGTTGACTTATGCGTGAAATAAAAAGATTTTTGCCATTCCGGCACAGAGATGTCTTCACCCAGGTCCGCAGTCCACATTCTAGTGTAGTGCGGGAGTTGATCTTGTGCTAAAGTCTGTAGTAGGTTATATAAGGAGGAAAGGAGGTGTTTGGGAATTTCTTGAAGCGAACATAGTTCCTCAAAGCTGGTATGCTTGCAATGTATTTGAGAGGAGGAGTGTAGGTGTTTGGTAAATGTGGACATATGTAAGGCTGTGAGCCAGTCTCCAGGGCCTGCTGGAGGGACCGGAGTCCCCTCCGATGAGTGTACAAATGTGTGAGGTTGTGGCCACTCAGTGCATTTAAAGGACCCTAGGGAGGCTGCCCCTATACCTTGTGGGAGAGCGGGATGGTCAAAAAGGGACGTCAGGGGGCCTGGGTCAGAGGAGCCATTCTGTTTGTTTTAAACATATGTTACATACAATCTTTTACAGTAAGCTGACCTCTTTCATGTGTACATCTAAAATTATCCTTCATTTTACAACTAACTTTTGCGGGCTTTATTTTAAATCCTTTATAATTTTGAATTATTTATTGGTTTCTGAATTTCAGAGGAGTCAGAAGACTGGATCCAGGAATTACAACAAGTGGTTCAAGAATACGAAGTAGTCTCTGGCTCCGACAAGATGAAGGATGAGAACTGGGACAAAGAGATAGAGGAACTCCTCCAGGAGGATTAATTGCACTCACTCTAAATACAGCCTGGACTAAAAAAAAAAATCTTTTCTTTTGTGTAACATTACTACAGTCATTCCAGCACAAAGGCAGAATGGCGTTTACTTGCTCAAGTGACCTTGTCAACATCATTTTTTTTTTTTTTTCTTTCCTGATCATCACCAAATGTAGGAGCTCAAGGAATATGGTTGATGAACTTGCTGTCACTTGGAGGTGCATGGACCTATGAGATGCTTTCTCTGTTATGGTTTTATACTGTATTTTTTTCATAAGGAATAATTTCATGATGTAACAAACTAAAGTGATTTAAACTGTATGTATGGTATATGGGTTTATAAGTTATTCAATATTTTTCTTTTTTCTCATCATAATATATTCAAGACTAGTTCTGTAGAAAAATAAATGACACACAAAATCTAATCGATCTCTTGCACCCCTGGCCCAGGTGCCAAACATCTGTTTTGCTACTTTATGGTAATGAATTGTCTTATGCAGTTTTCTTTCACATTTAACATTTCAGAGTATAATTGCTTGGCCTTACACAATTTGTTGGTTAAGTTATGACAGTAAAGTTTTACATAATTTTAATATTAGTAGCGTCCTTCCTTTTTCAAACTTGGTATTCATTTGATTTTGACCACTTGACCTAAGCAGTAATTGTAGCATTTGCTGGCTTCCCTATTGGAAGACTCCAAAATATGATGGCAGGGTAACATTATTTACATTTTAATGGCCATGGTTTAAATGGCAAATACAAGGACAGACATTTCAAAACCCTGCTTCCTCTATGCCTGTTGCAAATGTACAAACCAGCACCAAACATGTTCTTGGAATACAGGGATACCTAGGTTCACAAACTTAATTAGTGAAACGACTCTGGTTGCGAACTGAGGAAAAATTTCCCATAGGGTTCAATGTAAATCGGGTTAATCCGTTCTGAACTTTTTTTTTTTTTGTTTTATATATAAAATTATGAAATGTATGTACAGTACAAAAAAAGATTTTATACATATATTACATATGGTCTTTTACAGTAAGCTGTCCTCTTTCATGTGTACATCTAAAAACAAAAAACTACAGCTCCTCTTTAATCCTTGTTTGAAACAATCCCAAATCCCAATTTAAACTACTAATCTAGGTGTCAAAAAACAGCACTATACACGTTACAAGGTCATCTGAGGGCATAACTTTGTAGAATTCATATGAACTTTTTCCATGATTCTCAATCAAGTAAGCCCACCCTCATGGTAGTAAGGGGGCAGAAACCCCTATCTGAGTGGACTGGTTCACTCCTCTTTTCAAAATGAACAGGGAAGATGACCGTGGCTCGTGTTTGTGAACCGAAGTGGAGTTCACGTACCAAAGCAAATTTTTTGTTAACTGTTTTGTTCACAAACCGAGTTGTGAACAGAGATATCAATGTATATTCTTGTTTCTCTAGTATCAGGTGTAGATTAGCTGTGTACAGATCTCTCTTTAGCCTCAAGGGGTGCTACAGGTTATGCAAGTTGAAAGACCACATTTCTATTCTGCTCCTACACTGTCCAGACAGACTGGAATCGTGGAGGTAACTAAGGGGTTGATTTACTAAAACTGCAGAGTGCAAAATCGTGTGCAGCTCTACATAGAAACCAATTGTCTTCCAGGTGCAGTGTTTTTTTTTAATTTATTTATTTTTTTGTCAAAGCTTAAGGCCTCATGCACACTGGACGTTAAAATGACATTCTAAAAACGCCAGTAGCTTTGCAGTGAGTTTTTTTTAACATTTTTGCAATAGCGTTTATTTGCGTTTTTTTTTTTTTTGTTTTTTTTTTTTTGTGTTTTTCCATGTTGGCTTTTTTTTTTTGTTTTTTCAATGGATCTTATTACATTTCTCGCACGATTCTCCCATCATTGATTAGGAAATCGTTTTTCAAAAAATTTCCAACATGTCCGATTACTCAAATTTGATTGCCGCACGAAAATTGTCTGTTGCTCCAGCCCACTAATGGTGCGAAATTTGTACGAGCATTCTTAGATATGATTTTCGAAAGAAAATTCTTTCGAAATTTGAACCGTGTATGGCCGGCATAACTGCAGTAAAGAAAAGTCAGACCACTGACCTTTCTGTTTTTAATTCTATCTGACAGGGCTGTGTAGATCTCAGGACTTTTTAAACAGAATGACCAATCTTATATCCCATATATTAAAATCTCTTATATGTATTTAAATGTTTTCCCAGAGTTATACACTACAAAAGGCAACATATTTATTTTCTGTTTCTATACTGATCTTGAGCCTTTTTTTCTTTTTGGTAATGTATTGCAATTTTTTCACCTGTAAAATCTGTTTAAAAAAAACATAATCATGTTGCTGTTCCTAGTGAAGTTCTGAATCTCACCTGATCCTTGCTGAGGCTTTAGCTACGGTACCTTTTATTCTATTTGTATGTTTGCTTGTAATGTTTTACATGCTGTAATTCCTGCTTCAGTATTGTAGTACAGCAACTGCTTCCCTTATTACAGGTAAGGTCAGAGACCCATAAAGATAATTGTATACAAAAGCTGTTTCTATTTAATGATTGTAGCTCAGTATGTGTTCATCTGTTTTAATACACTACAGCCAGGGCATGACATAATAAGTTATATATGGATAAGAGCATTGTCAGAAATGACAATTGTCAGGGTAAAATCTTCAGATGACTAGCGGGCTGGTGCCATCAGCGTGTGATGTGGCTGCTTATTATATCTTCTCATGGCAGGCCTGACGGAGGCATCCACTTTAGGCACTGTGGCGTTGTTGAATTCTACCAGTGTCTGCAGGACTGAGCTATCAGTTTGGATACAAGACCCAAGCTGTTATTTACAAATGACAGCTACTATTGTAGAATTTATTCATAAATTACTGTTGTTTGTAACTAAAAGAAAATACATTTTTTAAAGGCCAATTCCACTTTATACCAAAAAATAATCGCACCCACGTTCCTTTAAATAAAATGTGCGTTAAAGCGTAGTTCCGCCCAAAAGTGTGGAAGCTCCGCTTTTCAGCCCTCCCTCCAGTGCCACGTTTGGCGGCCTTTTGGGGGGGGCGACTGGTACCTTCCAAGAGATTGCGGTGGTTTTCCTTAGTATGAATGGTGGCAGCAGCACCCGAGAGCCAGTGGAAACATTGCTGGATTCCAGCACAGCTAAGTGTCCTAATATTAAAAGTCAGCAGCTACAGTATGTGTAGAACCCTTCTTTAATTATTTTGTTTGCATTGGAGCCTGCAAGGTGTTGCCACCTCAATTAATGGATTGCAAGGACAACAATCAGGCTCCTGCAGACTATTTCTCTAGCCAGGTCCATACTAACCTTTGATTATGGGTCTAAAGAAAGTATCCACGGACTTTAACCCCCCCTAGCGGTAATCCCGAGTCTGGCTCGGGTTAGGAATTTACTGATAGGATCGGTAACCTCGAGCCAGACTCGAGATCGCTTTGCTCGATGCAGGGGAGGACACAGGGAGACTTACTTACCTTGTCCCCTGGATCCAGCGATGTCCTCCGCGCTGTGTGATCGAGCTGTCCTCCACTCGATTCACAGTGCCGAATGCCGCCGAGCTCCGTTCCCTGCGACGTTACGGCGCACAGGAGCGGAGAACGGCGGCAAATTCAAAAAAGTAAAAGTACACAAAACACACACAGCACTGTATAATCTTACAGATTACAGTACTGTATTACAAAATTACACACCCCCTTTGTCCCTAGTGGTCTGTGCAGTGCCCTGCATGCACTTTTATATTATAAATACTGTTTTTTTTCTGCCTGGAATTTGGAGATTGTCCATAGCAACCAAAAAGTGTCTCTTTTTCAGTGGTTTAGGATTTGATTACATTATTGAATATTTTTTATTCTTTATTATATTATAAACTTTATCATACCCGGGATGTCTGCTAGACTCTGGTTTGAACAGATTTAAGAGAGTTATTCCTAAGAATTACAGGACTACAATATAAGACGCCAAATTTCCATGCAAAAATAATTGTACCGCTTTCAGCACCTAAATCCAGACTGAATCATACCGCCAGGGAGGTTAATGCAGTGATTGTTACACTTGTGGTTCAGTGAAATCTTCTGCAGTAGAAGATGGGACTCGCAGTCATTTCATTCACAGATTCTGTGAATGATGTGGCTGTGCAGGCAAAGTCATTCAAAATTGTGCATAATTCAAAAATAAGATGCTTAAATGAGAAGAGTCTCCCTAAACCCCCCCTCCCAAAATTATTATTTTTTTTTTCACATAAGAGGGACAAGTGGTTTTTGTGGGGGGGGGGGGGGGGGGGGCGCGGTTGGGGCAGTGTGCAGACTGATCATGTTCCATCCTCAATATGTAACCTGAACAGAGAGGTAAAATTTATTTTGTGTGTGGTGGTGGTTTTTTTTTTTTTTTGTATTCTTGTATGTAATTATTTTAACCACTTCAGCTCCGGACCAATAAACACCTTAAGGACCAGAGGTCTTTTTGCAATTTCGCACTGCGCTGCTTTAACTGGTAATTGCGCGGTCATGCAATATTGCACCCAAACGAAATTTGCATCCTTTTCTTCCCACAAATAGAGCTTTCTTTTGATGGTATTTGATTGCCTCTGCGATTTTTTTTTTTTTTGCGATATAAATGGAAAAAGAGCGAAAATTTTGAAAAAAAAAGATATTTTCTTCTTTTTGTTATAAGAAAAATCGAATAAACTAAATTTTAGTCATACATTGAGGGCAAAATTTATTCAGCCACATGTCTTTAGTAAAAAAAAAATGTCAATAAGCGTATATTTTTTGGTTTGCACAAAAGTTATAGCGTCTACAAACTAGAGTACATTTTCTGGAATTTACACAGCTTTTAATTTATGACTGCCGATCTCATTTCTTGAGGTGCTAAAATGGCAGGGCAGTACAAATCCCCCCCCAAATGACCCCATTTTGGAAAGTAGACACCCCAAGGAAATTGCTGATGGGTATGTTGAGCCCATTGAATATTTATTTTTCTTGTCCTAAGGGATTGAATAATGACAAAAAAAAATAAAAAATTTTTTTTACAAAAAGTTGTCACTAAATGATATATTGCTCACACATGCCATGGTTATATGTGGAATTGTACCCCAAAATATATTCTGCTACTTCTCCCGAGTATGGGGATACCACATGTGTGGGACTTTTTGGGAGTCTAGTCGCGCACGGCACCCCGAAAACCAATCACCACCTTCAGGATTTCTAAGGGTGCAAATTTTTGATTTAACTCCTCACTACCTATCACAGTTTCGAAGGCCATAAAATGCCAAAATAGCACAAAACCCCCCAAAATGACCCCATTTTGGAAAGTAGACACCCCAAGCTATTTACTGAGAGGCATGTTGAGTCCATGGAATATTTTATATTTTGCCACAAGTTGCGGGAATATTACAAACTTTTTTTTTTTTGCACCAAGTTGTCACTAAATGATATATTTGCTCACACATGCTATGGGCATATGTGAAATGACACCCCAAAATAAATTCTGCTGCTTCTCCCGAGTACGGGGATACCACATGTGGGGGACTTTTTGGGAGCCTAGCCACGTACGGGACCCCGAAAACCAAGCACTGCCTTCCGGATTTGAATATAAAATGCTACCAAAAAACCTGTTAGCGATGGCAGGGATCAGGCCTGACTCTGCGATCGCTGCAGTTATGTGTTTAGTGTTTTGTAAGTGACAGTGATCGATCGATACTGCACTTGGGTGGGCTGGGCAGAGGGGCAAAACGCAGGTGCTAGCAGGTATTTGGGCTGATCCCGCTAACAATGCGTTTTTTTGGAACCCTAAACTGCTGGGGACGCTAGTATAGATCTGATCAGATCAGATATTGATCTGTTCAGATTCTATACCACTACGGGAGGTGTATGCTTTGCGTGTGGGTGTTAGCGGTACTGGCACTAACCTAGCGCTGCCTGGGGCGACGCAGACCCTGACCCTAAAACCTAATTGATATCACCCGCCGGGTGATCAGGGGGTTAAACCTTTATTGGGTAATAAATGGTGGGTGCCCTGATGCTATAAAAAACAAACTAACCAGAGTCACCCGTAACACTTATACGGTGATCAGTGGTGAAAGGGTTAACTAGGGGCAATCAGGGGGTTCAAATTTTTATTAGGTAGTATATGGGGGTCTCTGGCACTATATAAAAACCTGACGGGGAACCTAAATAACTAACTGGCTAACCAGCGTCACCAGTGACACTTATACTGTGATCGCTGGTGAAAGGGGGTGAAAGGGTTAACTAGCAGCAATCAGGGGTTTAAAACCATTATTGGGTAGTATATCGGGGTACCTAGCGCTATAAAAACCTGGCGGTGAACCTAAAAAAATAACTAGCTACCTAGCGACACTAGCGACACTGATGCAGCGTTCAGAAAAATTATCGCTTAGTGGCACTGGCAAAAGGGGGTGAAAGGGTTAACTAGCGGAAATCAGGGGGTTAAAACCATTATTGGGTAGTATATCGGGGTACCTAGCGCTATAAAAACCTGGCGGTGAACCTAAAAAAATAACTAGCTACCTAGCGACTGTAGCGACACTAATGCAGCGATCAGAAAAACGATCGCTTAGTGACACTGGCAAAAGGGGGTGAAAGGGTTAACTAGCGGCAATCAGGGGGTTAAAACCATTATTGGGTAGTATATCGGGGTACCTAGCGATATAAAAACCTGGCGGTGAACCTAAAAAAATAACTAGCTACCTAGCGACACATGCAGCGATCAGAAAAATGATCGCTTAGTGATACTGGCAAAAGGGGGTGAAAGGGTTAACTCTAGGGGCAATCAGGGGGTTAAATCTTTATTGGGGGGTGATAGGGGGCTACCCTGGACCTAACACTAACTGTCCTGACAGTTTTTACTGTCACAACTGACACTGAATGCATTGATCAGTAAAGAAATGATCAATGCAATCAGTGACACTGTGACTGGGGGGGGAGGGGGGGCGGGGGGTGATCGGGGGGGGGTTTGTGTGCCTGTGTGTACCTACATGTCAGTGTAGTGTTGGTGCACACTTACTATTAGTCTTCTCCTCGTAGTCCGGTCAAAAAGACCGCCCCGAGGAGAATGACATCACTTCCTCCTTCCTGTGTAAACAATACATAGTGGGAGGAAGCTTCTCATTGGCCAGGAGCGATCCAAAACCAACGGCCATCCCCTCATCACGGAGCGCTCCTGGAGCGAACCGGACCGCCGTAACCAGCGGGAGGGGGTCCGATCGGACCCCCCCACCCGCTGGAAGGCAATCACGTACATCTACGTGATTGTGCCTGCCTGTGCCATTGTGTTGACGTACATTGGCAATACGGCGGTCCTGAAGTGGTTAAAACTGCATGCATTTGTGTTGATGCTGCCAAATTACTAATGTCAAAAACATGATTCTGTTTCTAGATCTAGTTTTCTATAAACTTACAATTTTAGTTAACCCTTATTTTTATGAACTCCTTCACTCTCTCCCATTACTTCTAATAGAGTGGAGAAAAAAAAGGAAAACCATGCCAGACCTTAGACTGACAAGTGCCCACATTGTAAAATGCAGGCGCCAGGGAACTAATAACTGCTAAGATGCAGGAGTTGCATGTGTGAATGTAATGTTCTGGAAGATTCTCTGTCCAAAAAACAAACGCTAAGGCATGTTTGACTACTGATACACCGAGGGCCTTTATAACATAAGTTTCTTGACGTTAAAACTAAAGCCTTATTCACGCTAGGCACATTATAGCGTTTGCCCATGTGAGGCCTACAGTATGTATATAAGGATGTACAGATGTTCTGTGCATCTTTGTGCAGTGTGTCCAACCCTACTTGAATGAGACTGCCTGCACAGGGATGCATGAAAACTTCTGTGCATCCTTGTGCAGGTAAACGCAGACCTGGAACAAGCATAAGCTATAGTACGCCTTAAGTGAACAAGGCTTTATTGAACCATTTGCTCCACTGTTAAAGCATAGATCTGGGTGATATCCATGGTATGTGTTTCCTTGTCAGAAATGCCAGTGTAGATATGGCTTTCTTAGTAAATTTTGATTCTTAGAGTTAACAGGAATGGCTGCAGTTGAGCACCGTAATATTCCTCTATTAAGAGTTTTACTCCAGAATGCATGCAGTTAGAATGGTATTAAAGGCCAAGGTCCCCCCCCCCCCCCAAATTCCAGCTTCTCTATATACCATGTACCTCTGTTGCAGAAAGGAAAAGGCTTTCTCTATATTCTAGGGCAGGTATTACCTCAGCTTCCAGTTTATTCTCCATTACTTCCTGCTACCCATCCCTTAGAACAGTGATTACAAACCCCAGATGTTTTGGAGTTACATTTCCCATGATGCTCATGTACTCTGTGGTATAGTTGCGCATCATGGGAAACGTAGTTCCAAAACATCTGGAGTGCTAAGGTTCACTATCACTGCCTTAGGACATAAACTTTTCGAAGGAAGTACTTAAGCAGCTGATCTTATTAACACACACCCTGACCTGCCTTCCCCTTCACAGAGATTGCTCCTTCCCATCTCTATAGTTACATGCAGACATTGTCAGTGAGCACCGTTCTCCCAGAATTCACAGCCAGGGTCTTCCTCTGCTAATCAATCGTTGTGTACCTTACCTTCTTCACACACAGATCGTTCATTTGGCAGAGTGTGCCGAAGCTAAGTGATCACATAGCCTATGTGCAGCAGAACTCTAGTATTGAAAACAGAAGCGTGTCCCCGGAAGTCTAAATTTCACTATACAATCTTCTTTAGATCTGCCATCAACTATGTAGTGCAAGGGCCTCTCTGTGATTCAGTAAGGCAGTGCATGAAGGGATATGAAGTTTCCTGGATTGTCACATGATGCCACAGGAAGTGATGGGCTCAGAATGCATTTTTTAACAAGAGGTGCAGATTCATATCTGCCATGGACTAGGTAAGTGAGAGATATGCACATTCGGATGGCTTAAGCAGAAAAGACATTAGAAAAGGCTTCTATTTATTATGAAGAGTGAAATTGTGCCTGAAAAGGTGAACTTGGCTTAAAACCCAAATACAAAAATTTAATATATGGCTTACCAATTCTTAGATGTGGTGGATATATTTGTTTTCTTTTTTTTTTCCCCCCCCCCCTTTATTTTTACATTCATGTTTACATTCCTTGTAATAGGAATTAAAATGATTATTTAAAAAAAATGTAAAGGGAAAGTGTAAAAATATAAAACAAAAAAAAGTTTTAATGTGCCCCTGTTCCTGGGTGCTCGCACTCAAATCACACCGTGCCCACATATGTAAACGCGGTTCAAACCACACATGTGAGGTATTGCCGCGTACATTAAAGTGAGGGCAACAATTTTAGCCCAAAGCGGTACAATTATTTTGCATGGAAATTTGCCGTTTTATATTGTAGTCCTGTAATTCTTAGGAATAACTCTCTTAAATCTGTTCAAACCAGAGTCTAGCAGACATCCCGGGTATGATAAAGTTTATAATATAATAAATAATAATACAAATTATTCAATAATGTAATCAAATCCTAAAACACTGAAAAAGGGACACTTTCTGGTTGCTATGGACAATCTCCAAATTCCAGGCAGAAAAAACAGTATTTATAATATAAAAGTGCATGCTGGGCGCTGCACAGACCACTAGGGACAAAGGGTGTGTGTATTTTTTTATACAGTACTGTAATCTGTAAGATTACAGTACTGTGTGTGTTTTGTGTACTTTTACTTTTTTGCAATTGGCGCCGATCTCCGCTCCCGTGCACCGTAACGTCACAGGGAACGGAGCTCGGCTGCACTCGGGCACTGTGTGAATCGAGCGGAGGACGGCTCGATCACACAGCGTGGAGGACATCGCAGGATCCAGGGGACAAGGTAAGTAACTTCTCCGTGTCCTCCCTGTATCCAGGTTACCACTTGTGGAACTAAAATCCCAACCCAAGCCAGACTCAGGATCACCGTTGGGAGGTTAATAGGGTTCTAAAGTTCACACAAAGTTTAGGTCTGTTCGCAGGTTCTGGTGCGAACCGAACCGGGGGGGGGGGGGGTGTTCGGTTCATCCTTAATCCAGATGAACAGGATATTTTCCTCTCCAGCAGGGGCAAATGGAGTCATGTGGGCATTAAAGTAAATCTCTCTTAAGCAAGCCATAAATGAATCAATCCACTACAAGTGGAAGAAAACAAAATTGCTGTTTCCCCCATCAACACAGGCAGGGTTGATGTTGGAATATCTCCCGCCATGCTATTGTGTTCTGCTGCCGGGGAGGGGGAGCATGTGACTGGCAGAGGTACCTTGTAAAAATAAAGGGAAATGCTAAAAAAAGACAGTTATTGCAGCCACCACATCTAAGAACATTTTGGGGGTTTGGATATGCTGTTTGATGAGATATCAGCCATACAGGAAGTGTATTGCTTAAGTGAGTCAGCTAGCTGGTCATTATAAATTATTCACAGTATATAGAATCAAGATTTATAAAGCATCGATAAGCTCAATTTAATTTTTTTACACTACTTTCTCAAAATCTTTGGAAAGCCTGTACATTTCCATTTCCATTATTGCCTTTTTAAACTGTTTAATCAACCAGGGTGTGTTTTAGATGAATGGTTATATAAGAAACACAAAGCAGAAAAACAGGTTAGGTATGCATAAATAAGCAAGGGATGGATTGAAAGCCAAAATATGTTTAATGTTCATATATACAATTTACATGGAGGCTGTTTAAAATAATATAAAATAAAAATAAAAAACAGAACTTTACTCTCCAGTGTGTGGCAGTACCCATCCAGTGGTGTCTTATCTACCATACTTAAAAATGGAACCAGTCTGATAGTTCTTAGATGCGCTGTCAAGTTTGCAAAAACAAATCTTTAACGTTATAAAGGATTGTTTCCCAAACGTTTGTCAGTCATGTATCACCATCCCAACCTTTACATCCTATACCCTTATGTAACATTGATTTAGCTGTCTCCAAATCTGTCTCCCTTTGGGTTAGAGTACATGCGCCTCAGAATCAGGAGCAGAATGCTTTCAGGGATAAAAGTAATGCATGGTAAAAACAGCAAATGTAAACACTGCTTAATATGATTCAGTTCAAATTAATGCATTGCAAACACCCATATGCACTTAACCTGGCCATTTACTGTACGAGTTTTGGCCACTTTCTGAAGAATCTGCCGAAACTTGCTCAGTGGGTGATCCTGTTGCTCGTCTCTTGGCCGGCATCCCTTGTTTAAAAAAAAAAATCAAAGACGCCGGCAGGAAATTATTGTCCAAAAAGTGCCTGCATCCAAAGTCAAAATGTTAACGTTACAGCGGAGGTTTGTTCGTCCACACTGAACAGTGTGAATGGAATCATTTATTATTATCCATCTATGGCCAGCTTAAGCCTTTGCCTTTCGGGCATAGAAGGGGCAATGAAAGATGTTGCAGGCAAGTGTAAGCACCTATAAGTAAATGTACTCTTATACTTGTTAACATCTCATATAATTTAGTGATAGTCCCTTTAAAGCAGTGGTCATCAGCCCTGCCCTCAGGGCCCAGTAACAGGCCAAGTTTTATGTATTACCTTGGGGAAATGCAGACTAGAAGACTGCAATCACTGAGCAGTAAATGATATCACCTGTCATGTATTTCAGTTATCTTGCAAACCTGGCCTGTTAGTGGACCATGAGGACCACTGCTTTAAAAGACCCAGCTCAACTGGCCAAATTTAGATTCATGTATGGGCAGGCTGGTTGTACACAAGTTGATCTATTGACAGTCAGTTTTTTTATTTACTTTATTTAAGTAATTATTGTATGGATAAAATAATGTACAAAACATAAAGTTCTTATATTCATGTTAAATATAAGTAAAACATGTACATAGCCTTGCTTATAATTTTTTTCATTCATTCTTGATTTTCAGAAACATAGAAACCCTGTTCTTCTGAACAAGAGAGCAGTTTTTTGTTATCTCATAATGAAAATTTTTACATAATAAAAAAACACATAGAACCCTAATAAGTATATAACCCTAATAAGTATACATATATATTTTTTACTTTCAATTTGAATTTGATTTATAAATAAAAATTACCATCTGCTTTAAATATGTTTTTGGTTAAATATGTTATTACTTTCAGGTCACCATACATGTGACAGCATATGGTGCTGTTTGGTAATAATACATCTGTAGCACAGGTACATTAAACATTGCCCTCTGTTTATTCAAGAAAGCAATTCAAAGAACTATACTAATGTGGTGATAGCCATTACAACCAATCTGATTAAGCTGGTTATAGATGGTTCAAATCTCCCTGCTGAACTGGCCCAGATTTGAACCATCTATGGGCAGGCTGAATGTACCCAAGTTGATCCATCTTTCGACTTGGGTACAAACCAGCATGTCTGATTTTTGGCATGTGATTATTGACAGCAACTATAGCCGCTAGCAATAATCAGTGTGTTCTCCCAGCAGAGACGATACAATAGCTCCACAGGAAGGGATTACCCCCACCAACACTGACTGTGTCGATGAAGGAATTGAGCGTTTTTCTGTGAGAAAATCGCACCATCTATGGCCTGCCTTAGATGAGTACTTTGATATCAGGGAAATGTGGATGCTATGGGTTACTTAAATCTATGTAAATACCACAGTGCAGGGCTGGAAAATTTCAGCCAGAGAGGCAAATACTGCCTGTTTCCCTTCCAAGCAGGTTGAGACCAGTAATATCCTGACTGGTAACAACCCCTGTGTATTGATTACATTTTAATGGCTCACTATCAAAGTTGAAAAGGCTACTACTAACATATACATACACATTTTGGCTTCTAATGCCCACTTATTCTGTTCTGAGCCTGCCATAATATAGAGTAGCAACACCGCCGTGAATGAGGAGGAAGTAGAAGAAAGATGATAGTTACCCACTCTGGTTTCCAACTTGACCAGGCAATGACCATATCCACAGGGCAGGCAATTGCCCACCAGCCAACAGCAGGATTATTGATCAGAGAAAACTTATTTTGATTGTCATTTTCCTCCTAAAAATATGCAGCACCTTCAGCTTCTGATCCTGCAAGTTTCTGGAGCACTCTGTAGTGCTCAAAAGAATTGTTGTCATAAGCGCAGCTGGGCAAGCCTGCAGCCAAAGGACTCGTATAATGAGCCTAATGTCATTATACCTTGAGCAGTCTGGTTGATGCATCCAGGACTTATCTGAATAAATATTCAATGCAACTGCTTATGTGCTGTTGGGATATATTGATTCAAACATAATTAATGTTTTTAATTTAGCTTACTTGGCAAACAATATAAAGCTGGCAGTGCCCTGAGTCAACTCAGATCTCAATAGAGATAGGCTCAGAGCAGGAAGATTCAACTGTTCCCTTTCTCTCGGTTACACCTTTTGACTCTCTGTGGAGATCAGCCATAAAAAAAATGCCATCACCACTGCAGTTCCTCCTTACATTTTACAGTGATGCTATTTACAATTCCAACAGGTATTTCTTCTCTTGATCTGCTATACTTGGAAAGTCAGATAAAAAGGAATCATGGGCAGCTTCAAGATCTTGCAGTGTCTGGAAAAGCTGTGTAACGCTGTCTGTCTTTGCAGGATCTAAAAGATAAACACAATTTGTAGGAATTATCATGAGGTAATTTTTTTTTTTTCAAGACTTTTTAAAAGTGACAACTGGGTTAGGTGTTCACATAAATACACACTGTAACTGTAAAAGTTATCATTCAAGGCATGCCTTGACTAACTATTTTGGGAAACAGTTAAATCTGTGGTGTTTCCATTAGGGCGATTGACCCCTCTGTACTGGTGATCACTGTCACCTAGAAAGTGAGAGGAAATATTTAAAGCTGTCCCCAGAACATGAGGTAAGAGGATATCTTCAAATAGAGACACCTGTTTTTGGGACAACTGTCTAAAGGGCTTCTCTGGGACAGGAAGTGGAAGGAAATTTTGCCAATGGTACACACAATGCAAATAATCCCACAGGGTTTTGAACTCTTTTCTGCTCTATCCAAAATTGAAATAAGTTTTGACTATATACAATGCTTAGCATAAATTAGTATACCCCAACAGATTTGTCAGAAAACCTTTACTTTGCTTTCAGAATCAACATTTTTCTACAATATACAATATACTACAAAATACTCCCACAAATGCAGGTCATTGATTGCAACCAAGATTTGTTAATTTGCACACACTAAAAAGTATTTTTCCTAACAAATTAATTCAAGACCATGTTGCAAAAATGAATACACCCCAATGAAATCTTAGCAGCAAAGCTAAATTTTAGACAAATGTATCTACAGGTGAGTCTATTTCTTAAACAGGTGTCCAGCAGACAGTTGATTATAAAAGGGTGTCACTTAAAGAAAACCCCTTCCCATTTCATGCTGTCAGCAATGGCACCGCATGGAAGAAAAATGTCACAAGGCCTGAGAAAGAAAATAATTTCTTTACACAAGAAATGTGAAGGCTACAAGAAGACCAGCAAAGCTTTACTTATCAGTCAGAATACTGTAGCAAAAATGTAACAAAGATGACATCCAGGCTGTCCACGGAAGTTAACACCTCGACAGGAGCATCCTGATGAGAAGGGTTGAAGAAAATGACCATGCAAGTTCACTGCAGTTAGCTAAAGAAGTAGAAAACCAAACTGGGATGATTGATTCCCATGACACAATATGGCGTAGACACTGCAGAGGAATGGCATGGGTGTCATCCACGAAGGAAGCCTCTCTCAAAGCCTATGTACAAAAAAGACTGCCTAGAATTTGCCAGGGCCCATGCTGAAAAAGAAGACTACTGGGACTCTGTACTCTGGAGTGATAAGACCAAGATAAAAGTTTTTGGAACTGATGGCTTCAAAACTGTGTGGTGTCACAAAGGTGAAATGTACAAAGAAAAATGCATGGTGCCTACAGTGAAACATGGTGGTAGCAGTGCCCCTCTGTGGGGCTTTTTGGGTACTGCTCATGTCAGGGAGCTGCATTTCATTGATGGCATCATGAATTCACAGATGTACTGCTCTATATTGAAAGAGAAGATGCTACCAACACTTCGTGCCCTTGGTTGTTGTGCACTTTTCCAACATGAAAATGATCTAAAACACACATCTAAGGCCACTGTTGCATTTCTGAAGAACAGGGTGAACAGGATTCAGTGGCCAAGTATGTCTCCTGATCTGAACCCAATCAAACACCTATGAGGAATTCTGAAGAGACAAGTTGAGCATTACTCTCTATACAGCATCCAGGCTATAAAAGAGGTCGTTCTTGAAGAATGGAAAAACATAGATGTTGCAATATGTTGCCAACTCTTTTATTCCATGCCTAGAAGACTTTGTGCCGTCCTTACAAATCATGGAGGTCATAAAAAAACACTAGATGTAGTAATTTTTGTTGTGGTGTGTGATATCATTTTTGCATCAACTAATTTGAGTAAAATGTGAAGATTTTGTTATATTGTTAAACATGCATTCGTGTAAGGAAACTAAAAATATATTCTAGAAAACTCAGTTTTGTCATGTGTTCATTGAGATATTGATTAAAATCTTACTTTTCAAAAGGGGTGTACTCATTTACGTATAGCACTGTATACACTTTAAGAATAATGACCGGCAGACACTGGCACTTGCACATTATTGTAAAGCCCACCAACTCCCAAAAGAAAAGAATGATCCTTCATCCCATAGGGCTTGGTTCACATTATTGCGGCTCTGAGAGATGTATTTGCACGGGCATGGCAGCCAATTAATTTGAATGTGCTGCTGTGCCTGTGATTTATGCAGGAAAAAGGTTCCTGCACCATTTTTAGAAACGCAGCAGCAAGGAAAATTATGCGATTTTCCTGGCGGTTCCTGTATTGTTGGTCAACATTTGTGTGACTGTGTGTATGCAAGACAAGTTGGAACCAACATCCTTAGAACAAAAATCCATGGTTTTGTTGTCGGAAAGTCCGATCGTGTGTACGGGGCATAATCGATGCATAATACTATAAGTTTACACGGTACCTGAAAAACTTACCTGAACTGGAATGAGATTTGCCTGTATAATCACATTCTGTCAGCTCCACATATTTCTCCCTATACATGCAAAACATGATATTATGTAAAGCATATTCAGTAGAAAGTTATACATTAAAGTAGAATGCTATCCTCAACCTAACTAGGTTTAAAAATCCCTCCCAACACCTACGCTGACTAACATGTAAAGAAAAGATGTTTATACTTACCTATTCTCCGGCTGTGCTTGACACTGGCTGGGAATGCCTGGCAGCAATGACGTCACTCATAGACTCCCATGTCCCAACTGTTGTCAGCGCTCTCTCCTCTTCTCTGCACCCACTGCTGGCTAACATAGGGTAGCCAAATTACATGACCAGACCGTGGTTATTTACACTGGTATTTACCTAAAATGGGAACAATTTATCTAAAATAGGGCCAAAGGCCTAATTGAATAATGATTACTTTAATACATCTGGGTTGATTTACTAAAGCTGAAGCGTGCAAAACCCTGCTCTCTCTCTCCTCTCTTTCAAGCAAGGAAGACTGTCAGCCATCTTTTATCTGTGCACAGGTACCTTATATGCGTTTTCATGTATGACTACTTGAATTATCTAATTATAATTTGGTTTACAAGTGTGGTCATGACAATACATGTAACAGGTACATAACATTGTCCTTGTAATCCCACAGGAAGTGAAGGGGAGAACCTAACTAAGGCCTCAAGCACACTGGGCACTTAGACCCGGTGCATGATATGCTGGCGTTTTGTTGTGAGCAGAAGGCACAGGTGCACCGTCCAGCCCCACTGCCGGCAGCCTGTAAAACCCTATGAGAGACTGAAAGCGACTGCTGGATGGGGCTGAACAGTGAACCAAGTCGTGCTAATGGTTATGGCACTATACACTCGGATGAATTCACAGGGATGACTGCCAAAATGTCGGGATCTCATGCACCAGGGCTAAACATCCTGTCTGCATGAGGCCTACGGTTCCTAACCCTTCCTTGATCTGAAGACCAGCCCCTCTTGAGGCCAGAGTGAGTGTATTTTCTTCAGCTCTGCTGCTTTCTGTTAATTTAGAAGCTTTTTGTGAGGCCAGATTCTGAAAGCCTACAAGTCTTTCCAGTTAGCCAACTAGAGCAGGTTTGCTTGGTTCATAAAGTATACTGATGTTCTCTCTGCGACAGCCCTGAATTCTTGAAAATTTCTACTGTCAGCTAAGAAACACTAATTTTCCAGCTCATTAAGTATACTGGTATTCAATCTGTGATGGTTCTACAGTTGGCAGTGTCTACCTGTCTGTGCCCAGTTTGGAAGACAATTTACTTTCAGTTCAGGTCTAGGGATTTCTTGTAGAGTGACTGGGCCAGAGCTGTGGCAGCATTCCTGTCCCTGGAGTACCTAGCAGGCCTAAGCTGTGTTGGGGTTTTGTTTTCTGTGGAGCCATTTGTGGCCACAAAAGCAGCAGGGGCAGACCATCCATGAAGGGCATTCCCTTTCAGGACACCGGAAGTATAGATTCCAATGGGGGGGGGGGGGGGGGTCAGTGTTTTTTTGAAGCACCAGATTAGAGCCAGAGGCTCTAATAGGCTTCAAAATAGGATGGGCTCTTGCAGCGCAGAGAATGCAAACCGAGCCTGCCCAAGTGTGTTTAATAGCGAATAAATTGGCTGAAAAGACAGGTGATCCTATTGGATGTCTAGGAGGAGGGGAGAAGACACACGGCGGAAGCAAGGAGGAGAGGACACAAGAGCCACTGCCCACTGCCCACCACCTAGATGGGATAAGTGCCGGACCGACCATCAGAGAGCAAGTGGGCGGGGAGGTTGAGGTGCCGCCAGGGTGGGGATTGTTTGCCGTGCCCTCCCTCCCAAAAAAAAAACAAAAAAACACTAGCCGCCACTGAGAAGCAGTTGTAACTTACTGACCAAGGAGTTAAAATTAAACCTTTACTTTTAGGCTTGATTTACAGTTTTGTGTGATTCACTTGCAAGCCACATTGGGGGAGCCCTCCTTTTAATTTTCTACTAGGGCTAAACAAGGGAAAAGTTAACACTTGTATTTGTCTTAGACAGCCGGATTCTGTTTAGGCTGAGCTGACTAATTTTCCTGCCTCCACCTTCTTCTAGCTCTAAAGGGGAGGGAATGTAAAGATGTGTTCATGCACACAAGAAACAATGCTGTAATGCATGAACACAATGGCCATTTTTCTTTTTGAAAGTCTCTTCCAGCACACAACTCAGCAGCTCTCCTATGCAGCCAGTACATGCTACAGCCAGTGCATAGTGGCCTCCTCTGTAAAAACCCGTAACCCGTATGCATGATTTGAAAATCGGATGGAAAAATTCATACGACGAGCTGTTTGCCGATATTCGGATCATTAGTACAGTGCTTTCGACAGCCAATTTGGCTTTTTCATCAGACAAAACCTGGATGTGCAGACTATAAAATTTTTGGCGGATGTGAACTCAACCTCCGATTTTCGTTTCATTAGTGCAGTTTTCGTATGAAAAAAAATGTAAGAGCTAGGCTACATAAAGAATACATACAAAACTATTCAACACATTACGTCACTTCTGATGTTGTATTTTGTTGTATGAAAATTTTTGTATTGTGAGCTACCTCTTCACTTTTTACACGAGACTAGCATGCCACAAAAAATGGACGTTCAGTTGTCCCAAAATCTAAGCATGTGTACAAGGCTTAAGCCAGCGTCTGGGACATGGCAGGCACAGGCCTAGAGGTTACTGCACTTCGCCTACTTGGGTTAATCAGCCAACCTCCATGTTCCCTCTAACAAACTTTAAGGTCTGCTGGTCTGATGTTACAGAGGAGGGGCTGCCCTACTGCTACAGGAATCCCACAAATATGGTCCTCCCAAATGAAATATATGTCTCTCCATTGCCTGGCTGATTACTTCTAGATAGACAGATTGCCTCTTTGATATTTCAGAACAACCTAAAATAGGTATTCTAGCTCCAGATCCACAATTTATAGGTGGTTTCAACAGGTTGCTGTGTAGGCTTGTGAGTTGTAAGATGTGTCTTTTCTCATTTAAGCACACTTCACAAGTGCAGTGAGTGGTTATGTTTTTTTCATCACCAGACCTCTGTATCTCAGATATGCAAGCCTGCAACCTAGTCTTCTATACACATTGTCTAAAGTCTTTCGGTCAATTCCTCTGCTTCGGCAGATGCTAGTTTAGGTAGAAAGATCCCTAAAGTGGCTGTTTAACGCGTAATCAGGAAACAGAACGAGGCTGCACACACCGCTTCAGGCAAAAAATGGACAAACCTGGGTCAAGGTGCTAATCCCGGCTCATCACCGTAGGCAATATCAAGAAGAGAAGCAAAGATTGATCGCACACTTGAATCAAAAAGATGCTGTAGAAATTTCTTTATTGTCATGAGCCAGATTGCAATTGCATTGATGATCAGTTGATGTGAACAAGCACGGTTATTTTATGTGAAAGCCGTCAACTGAAATGCTCAGATTACAAGCTATTTAAAGGTGTATATCAAATCAAACACCTTATGCCCCGTACACATGACCGGTTTTCCCGTCGTAATAAACGCCGAAGATTTTTCCGATGGATTTCTGACGGAATTCTGCTGAAACTGTATTGCGTACACACGATCACACCAAAGTCTGATCGTCAAGAACGCAGTGACGTACAACACGTATGACGGGACTAGAAAAAGGAAGTTCAGTAGCCAATAGCTTCCGTCTCGTACTTGCTTAAGAGCATGTGTCGTTTTTGGTCCGTCGGAACAGCATACAGACGAGCGGTTTTCCCAATAGGAATTGGTTCAGTCGGAAGTCCATTGAGGAACTCCACTCATATGTTATTGTTTTTTCTTTTTGAACTGTTAGCTACTACTACTAGTAGGTTGTGAGGGGTTAAAGCCTCAAAGGGTGCTGGCCTTCAGTTTGTGTGTTTAGTATCCATTTAGTCAGCAATATAACCCTAGGTTTCTTAATTACCTTCAGGCTGTGTCCCTCAACAAACTTCAAGAAAAGGATTTTATGGGGAGTACAAAAATCCTATTATGTGATTCTATGCTCATTATGAATTACACTACCCTTCTGAACTTTTCAACATATATTAGGACAGATGTATATAAGTTTTTGACCCCTCTTACTTCATCTGTTCTCTCACTCCAGTGAGGTGTTTGAAGATGAGCTGAGCTTCTAGATCGGGATTCAATAGATCATTCCATTCCTGTAATGTGACTTCATGTCGTGTTTTGTCACAGCCAGCACCTGAATTACATAAAGATCACATATAAAACAAACAGATCAGTAGATTGTACTAAATCATGTATTAACTTCTAATTTACCCTAAATATTTGGCATTTTACCAAAAGAAGAGGCACCGTTAAAATTGATACCATTGGAACATAATGAAAGTATGCTGTATGCAGGGCTGAAACTAGGGGGGGCTTAGGCAGGGGGGATATGTGCCCTGGACGCCAACTTCAGAGGGGCATCGCCTGTCCTGGGAGCCAAATTGATAGAAGACTGTTAGCACTTGCCAGCTGCCAGCCAGCTTACACTAGCAGGGAATGGGATATGGCTATGGCGGCCGCCAGCCGGTTGTATCTGTCACAGTCAGACAGACTCACTGACCGTGGATCTGAGTGCTGCAGGCTGCACCTGAAGAGAGCCGCTGAGCTGGGCAGGCGGCTGTGCAATGTGACAGAGTTGAGCCCCAGAGCCCGCACCGCACTGATGATCGCAGGGCAAGAACTGGGATCCAGACCTGCTGGCTGCAACACAGGGGAGCGAGTGAGAATCAGCTCGGTACGGGCGACTCTCTCACTGTTTCAAATCAGGTACTGGTCTCAGTCTGCGGCACTATTTTCTACTATTGTTATTTGTTTTCCGGTGTACTGCAAGGAAGGGGGGGTGCCTATGAGATCGCCGGACACCCGTGCCATCTCCCCCGCCGGCTGCAGCTTGTCGCGTCACTGTAACAGAGCCAGGCAGCTTTCCCTAGGCTGCTCTTCGGCTCTGTTTTGTCTTAGGAGCCTGGGAGGAAGAACATGTCCTGCCCGCCAGGAGTTGCGCTGTGTTTGAGGTCTGTGTTTGCAGGATGGGAGGGAAACAGAAGGATTTGTGTTTCCGTTTGTACAGCTAGGGGGATTGGGTTTATACTGAGAGGGGGAATGGGGGGGGGGGGGGGGTGGCTGTTCTAAAAGAGGGATGCCAAGGATGGGGATTTGAAGGTGACAAGTGATTTGGGGGGAGTCATTTGTGGCCAGTGAGATATGCGATCACCTCACTCTGTACACCGCATGCTCCTGATCACAGCACTCTTCTGTACACCGCACGCTCCTGATCACCACACTCTGTACACCGCACGCTCCTGATCACCGCACTCTGTACACCGCACGCTCCTGATCACCGCACTCTGTACACCGCACGCTCCTGATCACCGCACTCTGTACACCGCATGCTCCAGATCACAGCACTCTTCTGTACACCGCACGCTCCTGATCACCACACTCTGTACACCGCATGCTCCTGATCACAGCACTCTGTACACCGCACACTCCTGATCACCGCACTCTGTACACCGCACGCTCCTGATCACCGCACTCTGTACACCGCACGCTCCTGATCACCGCACTCTGTACACCGCATGCTCCTGATCACCGCACTCTGTACACCGCACGCTCTGAATCACCGCACTCTGTACACCGCACGCTCCTGATCATCGCACTCTGTACACCGCACGCTCCTGATCATCGCACTCTGTACACTGCACGCTCCTGATCATCGCACTCTGTACACCACATGCTCCTTATCACCGCACTCTGTACACCGCACGCTCCTGATCATCGCACTCTGTACATCGCACGCTCCTGATCATCGCACTCTGTACACCGCACGCTCCTGAGCACCGCACTCTGTACACCGCACGCTCTGGATCACTGCACTCTGTACACTGCACTCTCCTGATCACTGCACGCTGTACACCGCGCGCTCCTGATCACTGCACTTTGTACAGTGCATGCTCCTGATCACCGCACTTTGTACACCGCGCGCTCCTGATCACCGAACGCTCCTGATCACCGCACTCTGTACACCGCACGCTCCTGATCACCGCACTCTGTACACCGCACGCTCCTGATCACCGCACTCTGTACACCGCACACGCTCCTGATCACCGCACTCTGTACACCGCACACGCTCCTGATCACCGCACTCTGTACACCGCACACGCTCCTGATCACCGCACTCTGTACACCGCACACGCTCCTGATCACTGCACTCTGTACACCGCACACGCTCCTGATCACCGCACTCTGTACACCGCACACGCTCCTGATCACCGCACTCTGTACACCGCACACGCTCCTGATCACCACACTCTGTACACCGCATGCTCCTGATCACCGCACTCTGTACACCGCACACTCCTGATCACCACACTCTGTACACCGCACGCTCCTGATCACCACACTCTGTACACCGCACGCTCCTGATCACCACACTCTGTACACCGCACGCTCCTGATCACCACATTCTGTACACCGCACGCTCCTGATCACCACACTCTGTACACTGCACGCTCCTGATCACCACACTCTGTACACCGCACGCTCCTGATCACCACACTCTGTACACCGCACGCTCCTGATCACCACACTCTGTACACCGCACGCTCGGAATCACCGCACTCTGTACACCGCACGCTCTGAATCACCGCACTCTGTACACCGCACGCTCCTGATCATCGCACTCTGTACACCGCACGCTCCTGAGCACCGCACTCTGTACACTGCACGCTCTGGATCACCGCACTCTGTACACAGCACTCTCCTGATCACTGCACTCTGTACACCGCGTGCTCCTGATCACTGCACTTTGTACAGTGCATGCTCCTGATCACCGCACTCTGTACACCACATGCTCTTGATCACCATACTCTGTACACCGCATATTCCTAATCACTGCATTCTATACATCATGCATTCCTAATCACCGCATTCTATACACCATGCATTCCTCATCACCGCAATCTGTACACTATGCATTCCTCATCACCATATTCTATATACTGCACATTCCTGATCAGCACACACTCTGTACACCATGCACTCCTGAGCTTTGCACCCTGAATGTAGCACACTCCGGGTGTAAATAGGGATTCTAATGTGAAAGGAGGGCTCCTGATGTAAGCAGGGACTCCAGTAGTAAAGGGGGTCTCTGATGGTATAGAGGGATTCCTGGTGTAAAGAGGGCCCTTGATATAGAGGGGTTCCTGATTTTAGGTGCCATTGCTGATGTTATGGGGGACTCTTGATGTAAGGGTGGCTTCTGGTTTAAAGGGCTCCTGCTGATGTGAAGAGGATCTTTGATATAAAGGCGGACTCTGATGTAAAAGGAGGACTCTTGATAATAAGTAGGGAGCTCCTGATTATGGGGGATGCCAGATGTCTCTTGATGTAAAGGGAGACATCTTGAATAAAGAGGGGACTCCTGATGTAAAGGAGACTCTGATTAAAAACACATCCGATTCACATATATGTGAACCGAGCTTCAGGGGACAGTCACACCAGTGGCTGCATTGGAAATTACAGTGCATCACACTGTTTACTTTTTTTTTAAACAAACTTTATTGAAATGTCAAACAGCGACATCTCATTACATTTTATTGGCTGCAGCATGATGGGAGGCAGTAGATTGCCTTGCAGTGCCCTGTGCTGAAATAAAGTAGTGCATGCAGTGCTTTTTATAGTGCACAACCACTGCAGCACGTGTGTGAATTGGCCAAATAGGAGAAATTGCATTTTTCCCTGTCTTGTGGTGGCACTGCGCTAGAATAGCCACCAAACACAGTCCTACCACATTTGGTGTGAATCTACCCAACAAATTGTTGCTTATTTTATTATTTTAAAAAGTCCCAATAGCAACTTTTAAAATGTAAAGAGCTGTGCGGTGATTTTTCTACTGGGCCCTAGATGACCCTTTCATGGCCAGGCTGACTCAATCTTCGGGGGGGTGCCAAACCGATTCTTTGCCCAGGGTGTCTAGCTTTGCCACTGGCTGTGTGGAAAGCTGTTAGGAGGTCATACAGTAGAATAATCAGTAGTAGTAGATAAACCAGTGCAAGTGTGCAAAGGATACTGTCCTGGAAATATTTAGAAGAGTCTGTGATGGAAGCAATCATTTCATCATTGGTTTTAGAACACTAAAGCTACTTATTGTTGGCAATTTCCATGTAATTTTATGGCTATACATACATAAGTGCAGGATCTTCATTTTATAATTTAGTTACTAGTAACACAGTATCAGGAAATAGAGTCATACTTGATCCATATTCATAATACTTTCTCCCCATAAACCCAAAGAAAGGTAAATGCATTAGCTAGTCATCTGCTTTTGGACAAGCACAGAAGCATTAAAGATCATGCTCAAACTTTTTATTCATTGCGTTTATGAACAGAAAGTCATGCAAACTATGCCATTGTAAAAAAGAAAACAACAGCATACACTGTATGGTACTGAAATTGCTGTGGACCCTGGGACCCAAGTAATAGTAAAAACATCTGCTGTGGAAAAACAAAAAAAACAACTGACTGGATCATTTGCACATGTCTAATGCCCCGTACACGTGATTGGATTTTCCGCCAACAAAACCGTGTTTTTTTTCCCATTGTTGGCTCAAACTTGTCTTACTTACACGCGGTCACACAAATGTTGACCCAAAACTCAGAACGGTTTCCGGGAAAAAGGAAATTCAATAGCCAGTGTCCCTCCTTCTGCTTGATTCCAAGCATGCGTGAACTTTTGTGCAACGGACTTGTGTACACACGATCGGAAATTCCGACAACAAGCTTGTTGGTAGAAAATTTGAGAACCTGCTCTCAAATATTTGTGTGTGGAAATTCTGACAGCAAATGTCCGATGGGGCATGCACACGATCGGACATTCTGACAACAAGCTCACATCGAACATTTCCCGTCAGAAAGTCCGTGTGTACGTGGCATCAGATAGGTAGGTTTCCTTGATCCATTCAGATGTTTTTATGATTAAAAACCTGAAATCTGTTTTGGAAGTGTTTTAATATGCCCAAAAAATTCCCACATGTATGGCTTTGACTTTTCTTCCTCTGTCTTCTCTCAGCAGCATTGGTAAGTTACTGAGCTCTTTGGTGGGAATGGTGAAGTTGGTGAGTGTTTCTGGAACATATCACAGGTGTCTGCAGCTCTCAGCACCACAGTTCAACAACTCCATAATACTTTGAGCATTACAATTTGGGCATTACATTTTGTCCAAAAATAAATGGAGCAAGATTGTTAGATACCAGTATATTGGGAGCATCTAAAGAAATTCATAACTGTGGTAGTTCACGGCTCTTATTTCTGTATTATCATAAGAATTTGCACTCGCTTAAACAAAAGAAAGTGACAAGTTTGCTTAAACTCTAATGCCGCGTACACACACGAGAGGACTTTTTTTGACGGACTAGGTCCGACGGTCTTTCCAACGGACTTTCGGGCAGAGTTCCGATGGACTTTCCGAATGAACGGACTTGGCCACACACTATCACACCAAAGTTCGATGGATTCTAACGTGATGACGTACAACCGGACTAGAATAAGGAAGTTCATAGCCAGTAGCCAATAGCTGCCCTAGCGTCAGTTTTTGTCTGTCGGACTAGCATACACACGAGAAGATTTCTCAATAGGAACTGGGTACGGCGGAGTTCCGGTGAAAAAAAGTGAAACATGTTATATTTCTAAAGTCCGTCAGATTTTTGGACAGCAAAGGTCCGATGGAGCCCACACACAATCGAATTGTCCGCCGGATTCGTTCCGTCGGATCTTTGCTGTCAAAAATTCCGGTTGTGTGTACGCGACATAAAACTAGATGCAAATGCAGTGAGAACTAAAACATTATTATTGATCAAAACCATTTCTTGTAAAATGCCATAAAGTGTGTGCAATACCCCCTTTGTCCTTCTGGTGGCAGCAGCTCCATTTCTCTCCTTTAAACACTCCAGGATGATATGAGCACAGCATGTTGGCGTTGTTGACACAGACCTTTCGCAATGCTGACAACCATTGATTCAGTTCATTAACACACTAAAATAGATCAATACATTTATTTTACTTTTTAAACATACAGGTTTTAGTTAACTTTTCTGTTAAAAAAAAAAACATACAGGTTTTACAAGATTGGTTCTTAGCAAGCATTTTTTTAAATCTGCAAGTGGCCACCAAAAGCTGAATATGAAAGAATGCACTGTGTTTTTAGCTCACTACACCTGTCCACGATTGACGTGCATGCCTTCAGGTTGTGTGGACCTGAACTTCACATGTAACATTTGGGCCACACCAAATATAGATGATCATTCATTTCCAATAATGCTGCCACCTGGCTTGTATCATGGTTAGTCTGGCCTGTAAAAATAGGACTGGGGGCTCCTGTACATACAACTATAAAGACAGCCATTTTCCCACATAGCTGTAATTGCACTGATGTTAATTATGGACTATCAATAAAAATGTCAGTAACTGGGAATACTTCTGCAGATTGCAATAATTATTCTTTTCTTTCTGTAAAATAGTTGCCCCCCCCCCCAAAAAAAAAAAAATCAGCAGTCAGACATTGATTAAATAAATGATTCTGCAAACCTTGACTATTTAAAAAAATCAGTAGGAGCCTCTGCTTATAACATTCACCATATAATAAATACGGATAAATATGGAAAATGTTAAAAGGAGTTGCATTTACTGTATTATTCGCACCATAATTCGCACTTTTTTCCCCCCCAAAAAATGAGGGGAAATGCCTGTGCGTTTTATGGAGCGAATATAGACCAGCTTCCGCTGCCGAATACCAGGCTGGCCACTCGGCTCCTCAGCTGTGGGTTACCTGCTTTTCCCTGTCAGGACTGGAGCGTCTGTAAGTCTGTGACAGGGAATGTGTTCCCCCCTCCTTCTCCGGGCAGAGCGGGCTCTCTGTGCCCCCCCCCTTTCTGCGGACAGCAGCATGAGCCAAGCAGGAGATCAAAGACACGGGCTGTGTGTGCATTGAACTCTTCTTCTGTCAGCAGCGGGTGGGGGGATTAATAAAGCAGCAGCAGGACTGAGCAGCTTGCAGAGGGGGACACTGAGTTGCAGGCAATTAGTGTGCAGTAACCTCTAGCAACTGAATGGTAAGTGGCAATTTGTAGTAACCTCTAGCAACCAGTCAGCGAGCATTAATGTCTACCGTAGTAACCTCTAATGGTAAAGTGTACTAACCTCCTCAGAATATTTTTTTCTTGTTTTCCTCTTCTAAAACCTATTTGCGTCTTATTGTCAGGTGTGTCTTATGGAGCACAAAATACGGTCCCTACTAAACAATGGGAACTACACATGCTACGCAATCCAGCAAACACACAGTTTGATAAGTATTGGCCAGAAAATGGTCAAAAAATTATTCATAGCCCTATTTTTAAGTATCTCATACTAACAAATAGTAATAACATAATGTAACTAAACAAATCATGTGCTAATGTATAGGTACATTGCTTGATGCTATTTATACACTAATAATAGAGTCTCTACCATCTTACATTAGTGACATTGTTTGTTCTGAAAATACAAATTATCAGTACCTTACACTGCAAATATAACGCTTCCAGGCTGCCTGTTTCATCTGTATAAATGATCTGCATTACATTGGAATTCCCAAAACTCTTTTCTTCTACCTTTTCCAAGGCTCGAATTCTTGATAGAGGTATAAATGAACTTGTCTGTAAAAAAATAAATAAACAAAAACCCTTACTTAAAGCAGAACCATAGGCAATTTTGTTTTCCTTTTAGATACATTTTAGAGTAAGGGAGGGTTATAGGTCTCATTGGTAAGATTTCCCTTCACTTCCTGTCCAATAGCCATAACAGGAAGTGAGAGGAAATCCCTCCAAAGTTAGGGAATACCTGGTTATCGCCAGGGTCACCAGGTCCAGTGTCCTTATTGGAAGATTTCCCCTCTATTACGGTTCTAGAGAAAACATAACATTTGGGATTTTCTTTTACTTTTGATTATACAATGCATCCAGAAAGTATTCACAGCGCTTCACTATTTCTACAGTTTATTATGTTACATCCTTATTCCAAAATGAATTAAATTAAATTATTTCCTGAAAATTTTCCAACAATACCCCATAATGACAACATGATAGAAGTTTGTTTGAAACCTTTGCCAATTTATTAAAAATAAAAAAATTACATGTACATAAGTATTCACAGCCTTTTGGTCAATACTTTGTTGAAGCGTTGACACGCAAAATTGAGCTCAGGTCTGTTTCCACTGATCATCCTTGAGATGTTTCTACAACTTGATTGGAGTCCACCTGTGGTAAATTCAGTTGATTGGTCATGATTTGGAAAGGCACACACCTGTCTATTAAACCCACAGTTAACAGTGCATGCCAGAGCACAAACCAAGCCATGAAATAAAAAGAATTGTCTGTAGACCTCCGAGACAGGATTGTATGAAGGCACAGACCTGGAGAAGGGTACAGAAAAAGTTCTGCAGAATTGAAGGCCCCAATGAGCACAGTGGCCTCCATCATCCATAATCCATAAATGGAAAAAGTTTGGAACCACCAGCACTCTTCCTAGAGTGGGCCGCCCACCCAAACTGAGCGATCGGGGAAGAAGGGCCTTAGGGATGTGACCAAGAACCCGAGCTCCAGTGTTTCTCTGTGGAGAGAGGAGAATCTTCCAGAAAAACAACCATCTCTGCAGCACTCCACCGATCAGGACTGTATGGTAGAGTGGCCAGACAGAAGCCCCTTCTCAGCCCACCTGGAGTTTGCCAAAAGGCACCTGAAGGACTCTCAGACTGCTGTGGGGATGCTTTTCAGCGACAGGAACTGGGAGACTAGTTAGGATCAAGGGAAAGATGAATGCAGCAATGTACAGAGACATTCTTGATGAAAACCTGCTCCAGAGCACTCTGGACCTGGGGCAAACGTTCATCTTCCAACAGGGCAATGACCCTAAGCACACAGCCAAGATAACAAAGGAGTGGCTACAAGACAACTCTGTGAATGTCCTTGAGTGGCCCGGCCAGAGCCCAGACTTGAACGCGATTGAAGATCGCTGGTGAGATCTGAAAATGGCTGTGCACCAACGCTCCCCATCCAACTTGATGGAGCTTGAGAGGTTCTGCAAAGAAGAATGGGAGAAACTGCCCAAAAATAAGTGTGCCAAGCTTGTAGCATCTTACTCAAAAAGACTTGAGGCTGAAATTGGTGCCAAAGTTGCTTCAACAAAGTATTGACCAAAAGGCTGAGAAAAAACTTATAAAACATAGTTGCAAACAAACTTCTTTCACGTTGTCATTATAGTGTATTGTTTGTAGAATTTTGAAGAAAATAAATAATTTAATCCATTTTGGAATAAGGCTGTAACATAATAAAATATGGAAAATGTTTTGTTATGTTACTTTCCGCATGCACTGTAAGCCCTTGTACACACGGTCGGACATTCCGACGGAAAACATCCGATCGGACCGTGTTGTCGGATAATCTGACCGCGTGTGGGCTTCATCTGACTTTTTCCGTTGCAATGTCCGACCAACAAAGTTTGAGAGCTGGATATAAGAATTTTCCGACAACATGATCCGATCAGACTTTGTCCGATCGTTTGTAGAGAATTTTGATCGGACAAAGTGCCACGCATACTCAGATCAAATTCCTAGACCAAAGCTATCGGCTACTAGCCTGAAAGTAGTCCCGTCGTAACTAAATAACGTCATCACGTTCCGAACGATATGATTTTCCGACAACTTTGTCTGACCGTGTGTATGTAACACCAGTTTCGGACAAAATCCATCGAATAAATTCGACGGATTTTGTTGTCGGAATGCCTGACCGTGTGTACAAGGGCTAACATTAAAAACAGAGGAAAACAGAGAGGGTGAATCTCCCTAACAGGGCAGAGACAGCAATAAATATCTGATAGGTGTTTTGGCATTATGTATACTTTATCCCTGACAGGTGCCTAAAGGTAATCAATGGGCTGTACACAAAACAATGGTCAACAAGTTGTTAAATCCCCTGCTAACAAGAGAAAAACCTCTCCTTTGCCCCTTTTTCTTTCAGCAGATTTACAGTGATAACAGATAAACTGAAAAAAAAAACACTTCTTAGCAATTACATTATACACCGATCAGTAATAACTTTATGACCACTGACAGGTTAAGTGAATAACGCTGATTATCTTGTTACAATGACATCTGAAAGTCGAAAGGATATATTAGACAGCAAGTTAACATGTTGTTCCCTATAAATAAATGGGGGGGGACAACACGCGCCAGAACTCTCTAACATCACAAACATGCAGATCTGAACCGCGAACACTATTAAAGTCTATGGGACTTGAACTTGAAAAAACTCCCAGAGCCTTATATGCAAGTTATTGTCCATAAAAGGGTATGGGGGCCTGTGTACTGCCCTGGGGGACGTGTACCAATGCAAAAAAGTAAAAAAAAGATTGTTTTTAAAGGAGCAGTGAATTTAATGATGCTTAAAGTGAAACAATAAAAATGAAACATTCCTTTAACCATTTCCAGACCACCCTGCCGCACATATACTGCGGCAGGGCGGCCCAGCTTCACAAAACGATGCACCTCGTTTCGTGCATGAGTTACTGTGGTCACGTGCACGCTGCTGGCTGCACGCCAGGGGAGCATGCGTGTAAGTCCCGTGGACCTGATGTCCACCAGCAAGGCCGATCCCCGTTCTGACAGGGGTCAACACAGTAAGCCCATCCCCCACACAGATAGAACACACCCAGGGAACACAGTTAATCCTTTGACGCCCCTAGTGTTAACCTCTTCCCTGCTAGTGTCATTTATACATTGATCAGTCCATTTTATTGGTGTCACTGGTCCCAAAAAAGTGTCACTTAGGGTCAGATTTGTCCGCCGCAGTTTCGCAGTGCAATGTGGCCTAAACTGATGAATACATTTTTTTTGGGGATATGTATTATAGCAGAAAGTAAACATTTTTTTTTTCTTTTTCAAAATTGTTGCTATTTTTATGTTTATAGTGCAAAAAATAAAAACCACAGAAGTGATCAAATACCACCAAAAGAAAGCTCTATTTGTGGGAAAAAAGGACCTTAATTTTGTTTGGGTACAGCGTCGCACAACCGCGCAATTTGCAGTGAAAGCGACTAAGTGCTGTATCGCAAAAAATGGCCTGATCATTAAGGGCGTAAATCCTTCCGGAGCTGAAGTGGGTAAATATAGGGGGTACCCTTAGGCCGCGTACACACGGGCGGACTGTTCGCCCAACTTTATCCGTCCAACAGTTTCGGCAAACAGTCCGCTCAAAATTAGCATGGACGGACATGGCCACACACGACGAACGAACAGTTTGCTGAAACCGTGCGCGATGACGTGAACGGCACGTACGACGGGACGAAAAATACGACGTCCTATACACTGCATTATAACTTTCGGCGTGAAAATCCTTTCTGAGCATGCGCGCAACTTTGTTTGACGAACAAGCCTACACACGAGCGGACTGTTCGCTGAAACAAGGTTTCAGCGGACAGTTTTTCGGAAATTCCGTAAAACCTTGTTCGTCAAACTGTCCGCTGAAACTGTCCGCTGAAAGCCCACACACGAGCGGACTGTCCGCCCAAACACTGTTCAGCGGACAAAGTTGGGCGAACAGTCCGCCCGTGTGTACGCGGCCTAAGTCTGCCTGTAAAGTGGCGCATCTGTACCGTGTATAGAACCTGATGCAGCAAAACTGACATTTCATTTTAAAAAAAATACATTTAAATAGATTTTCCCTGCAAGCTTTTTTTATTTGGACACGCTGGAATTTAGACACTGGGCATGTGGGTGGCAAGTCATGTATTTTTTTTTTTTTTTCGATGAAGCAGCTGAAGCAGATAAATTTGCCTGCTATACTCTATAGCTGGTGGTGTGCTGCTGGCAGACATGTTGCAACCCTTGTTGTGACACCCTTTGCTATACTATCATCCCTGTCAGTGGAGGCTGCTGAGAGGTCATGAGATATAGCGAGGGTAGACATGGAAGGTGAAGAGTGGAGGAGAAGAATTGTGTCCCTTGGCTTTCTGGTGTTCTTGCCAACGGGCTGAGTGGTGGCAGGTTAAATGCCTTGTCAAGCATGTGATACCCAAATGGCTGGTGTTTTTGCCACACTTTATCTGCAAATTGCAACAGTGCAATCGGCTGCACGTGCTAAAAAAGGCCCACACAGCTGAGCTGTGGGAAGTGGGCTGGGAGATAAAAGCTCCACAATCTGAAATAGGGTGGTTGCTCTCTACTCTTCCATGGTGGCTTCCTCTGGAGGACATCCTGCCTCGTTGGGGTTGTGCCTCCCCCTCACTTTCCTCTGCTCTATCCAGCACCCAAGTCGCTTCAGTGACCTCATCATAAGCAGAGGCAGATGTTTCCATGCTCCTATGAAGGGGCCAGCAGCGTCTGTGTCCACAGGAAAAGGTGGTCCGTCCATAGGCAGGGCACATTTATCTGTTTAATAATGTTACCCATGCTATCCAGCCACAGCATGCAGAGGAGGTGGCGGACTGGTTTACTAAACCATCACCCTCCTCTATCACCCAAGCTGACACTAGTGACAACAGTCCACCACAGCTGCCAGAGCAGCTTATTCTGCCCCTTTGTCCACAGCTACCTTGCCATAGCCCCAGCATCATGCATGAAGGAGTCAGCTGAATTATTTGAACACAGTGTTAGCCACTTGCTTCTTGAGGTTGCACAGGCTTTACTTGATTCTAATGTTCATTCTGAGGTAGAGGAAGGGAGTAACATAAGCTTACAGAGAGGAGAAAACACTGATAAACAACAAATTGGCAGTCATGTTCCCTCAGTCGCGGCGTATTGCCAAGTTTGCTCCAGCGATGATGAGGATGAAAGGAAAGATGATGATAGCCACTGGCAATAATCACTGTGTTCGTCTGGCAGGCATGGCCCATTGCACCCCTGTCCTCAGTCAGCCGAACACAATAGCTCCAGGGGAGGGATTCCCCCATCAACACTGGCTGTGGTGATGGTAAAATTTATGTTTTTTTTTTTAGTGGTTAGTTAGTGTTTAGTTTTCTTTAATGCAAACCCGTGGTTTGAGTATTTTGTGCACATGAGAGAGTGACATATGGTGTGAGCAGTTGTGATTACTGAAGTTATATTTTCCTACACATAAGAAGATTTTTTTTCAAATTTTTGGAGTGAAACTGGTATATTTCATAAAATTCTCATGTCTACTATTTCAGTAAGCAGTGTTGTGGTTTTTGTGAAAATGTAATTCATGGAGATCACTAAGTTCTTTTGCACTGCTCCAGTGAAAACTGGTGCAGTGCAAAAAAAAGTGGTAAGTTCCGCAGCAGAGACTTTTGCAGTGGGTAAAGTCAGATGGAAAATGTAATTGGTATGTACTTTCCGGTAAAAATGCAGTAACTGGGTTTACAAAAGGTTTGAACATTACAAGGGAATAAAGAATATGAACGGTGATATTGTATATTTTTTTACCTTTGAAAACTGAGTCTTGGCAAAATTTAAGGCATCAGCAGTTAGTGAGAGGAAAAGCTTTTTGAAAGATGAACTCAGTAGGTATCCTTTGCATTTAGTTTTGTAGACCATTAATTGACCTTCTTTGACAGTAAGGTTCTGAAGATTTAGTGACTTCTGTAGATCTAGTTCTGCAAGATAAAAGACAATATAATAAATGTAATCAAATTACCACTTCTTTGAATTTTAGCATATTTAGTAGTATTCAACCCTGGGCAATTTCAGTGCTCATTTTCAGCAATTTCAAAGAATGGTGGAGATAACCCAACAAATTTTGTTCTGTAGATAATGTCACCTACATAGAACATTTCATCAATAATTCCTGTTAGCCTAAACCAGATATTATCTATTATTATTACTTTGACTGTAAAGTCTTGTTAAAAAAAAAAAAAAAAAATATATATATATATATTATAAAAAATGATATAAACTTATATAAAATTATACTTACATGCTCTGTTGCAGGGAATTTGCACAGAGCAGCCTGGATCCTCCTCTTCTCGTGTCCCTCTTCTGTGCTCTTGCCCCCCCCCCCCCACAGTAAGCAGCTGCTTTTTGGTCCGCCCCCTCTCCCTCTCTCCTGATTGGCTAACTGACTTTGATTGACAGCCGTGGGAGCCAATGCTGCCATTGCTGTGTCTCAGCCAATCAGGAGGGAAAGTCTCAGATGGCCAAGGGACTTGTGGACATTGCTGGACAGAGGTGGGGCTCAGGTAAGTATCAGGGGGGGGCTGAGGAGGACTTCTGCACACAGAAGGCTTTTTATCTTAATGCATTAAGATGAAAAAACCTTCCGACTTTACAACGCCTTTAAACTAGACTTTTAGGGGCTGGTATATGGTAGCCAATCAGCTTCTAACTTCTAAAAAAAAACAAAAAAAAAAGCAAGAAGCTGATTGGTTTCTATGCACAGCTGCGCCAGATTTTATATTGTCCAGTTTTAGTAAATCTACCCCTTACTGTCTTGAATTTATTGTGTTTTCTCACTTTTTTAGTTTTTTTTTTGATAAAATTATTGTTATACAGCAATATTACCTTCCTTCTCTTCAATATCTATAAGTTTGATAATGAATTCCTTCAACTGTGAAACTCCTTGCTGAATGCTTGGCTGTAGTGGCGCCATCCATGATTCCTTGGCTCTACTTGCTGGAGCATCCATGTTGCCAACATTCTGTATTGCCTAAAATAAACAAAACATTAATTTTGAACTTGTATTATATGAAAATCTATTTTTATAGCTGCATTCTCTTGAAATAGTTACTGATTATTTGGCGAGGTTCGTGGAATTGCATGTAGATATTAGGAATATCAAAGCAATAAATATATCTACTTGCAATTCCATGAACATTACCCAATAATCAGTAACTATAACAAATTAAGAGAATTAGAATTTACTTATATGTTTACTTACAATGGAACTTTAGTCAGAAAATGAAGTCCTGCAAGATCACTTCATGCTGGCCCCTTTTGCAGGTATAGCTATGTAAAACATTAAAAAGAAGTGTCTATACTGCTTAAATTCCAGCAATACACTGTCTCACCCTGCTCTGCGCATGCTCAGTTGCTCTCCATTTTTAGGCACTGCTGAGTTTGTAGAGGCTGATCTGCTGACAGCCTTAAGGCCGGGTTCACACCGCTGCGATGCGGGAACGCCGCGAATCCGCGACATTTTCCCGCATCGCATTACTCCCGCCGGCAGTTCACACTGCCCTATGCGGACGGCTGGGAGTGTCAATGATATGTTAATGACACCCCCAGATCCGTCCGCATATCGCAGTGCGATCTGCCGACTCGCACAGGAATCGGATCGCATGGTATGAACCCCCATGCGATCCGATTCTGTTGCGGACCAAAAAAAGGGTCCCGTGCGAGTTTGCTGCGGGAGCGATGCGAATTCAGCCATACTATCTGTATGGCTGTACTCGCATCGCTACGGAGATCGGATGTGATTTGCGGTGCGAATCACATCCGGATCTCCCCCCGCAGCAGTGTGAACCCGGCCTTAAGCAGAATTAAACCCTCCTATCCTTTACAGCCAAGGAAGCTGCTCCTGTTTGATCTGCACCTGCCTGCAAATGTGACAGTTAACAAACCTGGCATTCCAGACATATAACTGTTTTTTGAAACCGTTAAATCAATGGGTTTATTTCCACTTTATGATTTACTGCTATTCAGGGGCTCTGAGCACCAGCAAACTGGCAGCCTCCAGCAAGAAGCAACAGCAGCATTGCTGGAAGCAATTTACAGTACACACTCATTTTGGTAGCATAATTGTTAATGTGGGATGTATGTTCCTTGCTAAAGAACGTTATTTTTTATCAAGTTGTTATGAGTAAAGTTCTGCTTTAAATACCGTTAAACAAATTTTCTGTAAAGGGAATGGGTGGAGAAAATAGATACTGCCCTGTGAGGCGTGTCCCAAACCCAAGTACCAAAATAACAATCTGGCACCTGTTATTCTTTATGCTCATGCATTCTGTATGAGGTATCAGGTAACCACAACTGGAGGCCTGACTTTAGGGGAGGACAGGGCAATGGTGAAGTATGGCATCTAAGGTCTTTACATTTGACAAGCTTGATCAGGAGGGCTAGGTTATGTCCCAATTTATTTTAAAGGTGCCACTATAATTTAAGCCCTGTCATCTGTAGCAATCTAGATCATCACACCCTTACCACACCTGTACTGCACATACAATATATTGTATATGGAAACTGTGCAAAGGTACCAAAGGTACAAAAACAGGCGGTGTTAATCATTACGTGAGTTATCTCATTCTATGTGTGTCCTCCAAAACTGACTAGAATGCTAGCAAATCATTGCAAAAACCCCAAGTTTTTCATCTTGTCACACCTGTAAACAGCACACACACTCTACAATTCCACCACCATGAGTCAAAGTAATCAGGCCCAAAAAGTACCTTACTAACAAGAATAAAAACCTTCTTTGGGAAGATATAACCAACTCTGATACCATATTCACAGCCCTTAACCACTTGACCTCTGGAAGGTTACTCCCCTTCATGACCAGGCCATTTTTTGAGATACAGCACTGCGTACCTGGGCGGTCGTGTGACACTGTAGCTGAATAAAATGTTTGTCCTTTTTATCCCCCACAAATAGAGCTTTCTTTTGGTGGTATTTGATCACCTCTGTGTTTTTTTTTTACACTATAAACTAAAAAAGACCGACAATTTTGAAAAAAAAACCTCAATATTTTATTAAAACATATCCAATAAAAAAAATTTAAAAAATCAATCAATTTAGGCCAATATGTATTCTGCTACATATTTCTGATAAAAAAGAAACGAATAAGTGTATATTGAGTGGTTTGCGCAAAAATTATAGCGTCTATGAATTATCGGATATTTTTATTAAATTTTTTTTTTTTACTAGTAATGTTGATAATCAGCAATAGCGGGACTGCGATATTGTGCTGGACAAAATCGGTCACCTGACACTTTTTGGGGAGCAGTGACACTAATACAGTGAACAGTGTTAAAAAAAAATGCAGTCACTGTATTGATGGCACTGGCTGGGAAGGGGTTAACATCAGTGGTGATCAAAGAGTTAACTGTGTGCCTAGGTTGTGCTCACTCACTGTGGGATAGGTGTTTTGACTAGGGGAAGGCAAAGATCCTGCCTTAGTAGAAAAATGGGATCAATGCCTTCCCTTCTGACAGAACGACAATCTGCTTTGTTAACATAGGCAGCTTGTCATTCTGCCTGTGTCCTGTGTAATCGGTGGGTGCCAGCGGACATCGAGTTCACGGTACCTGCCGCTGGGCTCCCACTGTGTATAATCACACAGCGCACCTCAGTCCCGGAAGTGTCAGATCATGTACTAGGTACGTGATCTGACACAGGGCGGCCGCCCTGCTGCAGTATATCTGTGTTGGGCAGTCGTTAAGTGGTTAATATTGCTGGCCACTATTAAAGGGACTGTGCCCAGACTAAAGAAATTTTATTATTTTCATATTCTGAACTTACAGTAAAAGATCTTAAGTCATTAATGACCTAACTAAATATAGGCACCCTGTAGTAGTTCATGCTCAAAGCTCACAGCAAAGACTAAAATTGGGTTTCAGTCCAGCATGTGCTGTTTGATTGCGTTAGAAGGCTGCAACAAGAAAAAAATCAGGGAAAAGGAGCTGCAATTTCTGTGCCTCTGTCATGAATTTTTAAGATACATTTCTCCACGCTGTAGATACATTTCTCCAAAACTCCAGAGGATAGTAGGGGATTATTTTAAAGTTAGTTTACTGCTTGCTAAAATTAATAATAAATAATAAATTCATATACTTAGTCTGACTATAACACTGACTTCTTTTTGACTATATACCAAAATCTTTATTACACATATTTTTTCTTCCTCGTTGTGCATATAAAACAAAGAATCAGACAGTGATAAGTTGACATTTTATATCGATTGATTCCTACACTTGTCTGTCTTTGAATAAAATCTTTCAAAAATATAGTACAACCTTTATTCACTATTAGAACAAGGATAAATCCAGCACAAGACACATTTGCTAACAGATTATATGTGTTGCTTAATATCACAATTTTATTGGTGTACATTTAAATTGTCCCAGTTTTTTTTTTTTTTTACAGTTGGATTTGTATGGCACTGCAATATGAAAGTAATCTCTGTACATTCTCTACATGACATGTAATATAAACAGATGTTACCTTAGCTAAGAGCAGCAGTGTCCGACTGGTCCGAGCATCTGCGTGTTTTTCTCTGAGATGGAAAAGCTTAGGAGACATGATAGCAGGAGAGAAAAACCGAAGACACAGGAAACTGGTAACTGCAATAAACTTCACATTCTGGAAAACAAAAAAGACCAACCAAATTACCAATAGTATTAAACCAAGGCCTTTTTAGTATAAACAGAAACAAGTACAACACATAAATGATAACAGTGTTGAGCTGTATTCACAAGAATATATACACCATGTAAAAAGTCAACAAAAATACTGCAGCACCAATAATCAGAAATTATACAATAATCTTGTCAATATCTTTCCAGCCCTTGAAATTGTTTTTTTTTTGTCCCTAGTAGATTCCAGAAATATTGAAAAAAAAACAGAAAATTGTACCATACTTACCGTAATTTTCTTTTCCTGGTGCCTATCCATGGCAGCATACCTGTGACAAGCTCCGCCTTGGCTCCTCCCTCAGGACTAGTGAATATTATAAAAGAAAAGGTTAGTACAGCCCCCGCATTCTCCGTAATATAGAATACCGAGGGTGGGATTGTATGCTGCCATGGATAGGCACCAGGAAAAGAAAATTACGGTAAGTATGGTACAATTTTCTGTTTTCCTGGTGCCTCCATGGCAGCATACCTGTGACAAATAACTAGCTGAGATGGGTGGGATGCTTAGAAGTCTATTTTAAAGAAATTATTATTTAGAAGAAGCGAGGGCTGATGTGACTGCCTGTCTGCCAAACTCCACCGATGCAAGAGCTCCTGGGTCCACCCTGCAATGTTTCAGAAACGTATGTCGGGACGACCAAGTCGCTGCCCCACAAATAGTTTCAATTAACACATTCGCTCTTGCCGCCCAAAAGGCAGAAACTGCTCTGGTGGAGTGCGCCCTGACCGCCAAAGGGGGTTCCAGCCCCTTTGTCCTGTACACCTTGTGAATGAGTCTAACGATCCATGAGGCAATCGTTCTTGCTGACGCTTCCTTGCCTTGGTGTTTGCCCCAGGGAATTATAAACAGCCTGATGGAATCCCTGAATGATGCTGTGGCCTGCAGATAGCATTTCAAAGTGGAGGCAATGTCTAGCTCATGAAGAGAACCAGAGTCCTGTTCTGAAAATGTTGGGAGTGCCCAAGGTTCTGACATGTTTAAGGATGATGCGACTTTGGGAATAAATCCTCGCACTGTTCTGGGTTCTACTCTGTCCGGATAGAATATGATATGATTATGATCTGCTCCTAAAGCTTGGAGCTCTGAAATCCGTCTGCCAGAGGTTATAGCTATCAGGAAGGCTAGCTTCTAGGCTAGATTCCAAAGCGATGCTGACTCCGAAGGGGCAAAAAGGTGGACTGGCTAAGGACTCTAGGATAATAGCAAGGTCCCAAGTGGGAAAAGATTGTTTAGTTGGCGGTCGGATCTTTTTGACAGCTTTGAAGAATTGTATTATTAATGAGTCCTCGGCCCATCTTCTACTGGTTTGCCAATGAAAATGCTGATACCTGTACTTTTAGTGTACCTAGTGCAAGACCTAGGTCTAGGCCTGCCTGCAAAAACTCAAGAATTTGAGAGGATGATGGGGAATCTGGATCACAGCTTCTGCCAATCATGAAGGCCCTGAACTTTTGTTTGTGGATGGTTTTCTTGCCTTGAGCGGGGTTGCGATCACTTTGTTGGAACACCCTAGAGATTGGAACCTTTCCCTTTCAGCTGTCAGATGTGAAGATCCAGCCTGTGGGGATCTGGAAGGGTGTGACATCCTTGCGAGAGGCGAAGAGGTATTATTGGAACCTTGACTGGAAGTCGGGTACTTAGATACATTGCTGTGGGGAACCAAGGGCGTGTTGGCCAGTACAGTAGGACCGTTATCACTGTCGAGGTTTCATAATCATAAGCCTTGACAGGAATCTTGGAATGAAAGGCCGTGGAGGGAAGGCATAGGCCCGATTGCATGCCCAGGGGGCTGAGAGGGCATCTAATACCTCCGCTTGGGGTTGAGGAAGCCTTGAGATGCACCTTGGAAGCTTGGTATTGAGTGCTGTTGCAAATAGGTCTATCTCGAGGGGACCCCACTGGTTCACTATCCAGTCGAAAATCTCCGGGTGTAGAGACCATTCGTTGGCATCCGCAAACTTGCGGGAAAGGCGGTCGGCCCTCAAGTTGAGATGGCCGGGCAGATAAACTGCCCTCAGGTCCTTTAGATTCCTTTCTGCCCAGAGTATTATGGGTTCCACCTCCTTCAGGAGGGACCTGCTGCGTGTCCCCCCTTGCCGGTGTACATAGGATACCGCAGCCCTGTTGTCCATTCGGAGGAGAACAGGTTTCCCTGTAATCTCGAACCTTAGGGCTAGTAACGCAAGGTAGGCCGCTCTGACCTGCAGGACATTCGACACCAGGCCTGTTGTATGGAAGGACCATCTACGCTGCACTGAGATCCGGTTGCAGTGTGCTCCCCAACCTGCTGCACTGGCATTGGTATTAACTGTGATCCAGTCGACATGCCCTAACGGCGTGATTTCAGAAGTGTCTGTTTCTTCATCTACCAATGCAGACTCCTGAGCATCAAGGTCGTCAAGTGTATGGGTTGGGATAGATACCACCTGTTCCACAGTCTTTTGCCAGCAGTAGAAGGTCGTCCAAGTAGTGGCATACCCGAAGCCCCAATTCTCTCAGAGGGGCTATGATGGCAATTGGGGTCTTTGTGAAGACTCTTGGCGATGCGCAGAGGCCCAATGGAAGACTCTGGAATTAGAGATGTACCTGCCCCACCGCCAATCTCAGATACTTCTGGAAAGGAGGGAGTTTGGGTATATGCAGGTAAGCGTCCTGCAAGTCTATTGACAACATCCAGCCCCCTGATTGGTCTACACAAATAATCGTTCGTAGTGACTCCATTTTGAATCTTACTAGGAAGAAATAACGATTTAGACTTTTTAGGTCTATCACGGGTCTCCACCCTCCATTTCTCTTGGGGACTGGAAACAGGGTTGAGTAAAAACCCGAAAATCTCTCTGATGGAGGCACTGGAACTACCGCTTGCTGTTACTGCAAGGAGAGAAGAGATTGCTGTAGCACTTCCGTTTTTTAGGGGGGAACCTTGACACCCTTGTCAGGGAGAAGAGGACCTTGGGAGGTTTGTCTAGGAACGGCCCAAAATGGCCATATTTGACTGTGGAGACTACCCAAGAATCCCTGCACTTTTGCTCCCAGATCTTTGAGAAGTGTTTTAGCTTGGCCCACACAGGAATCGCTTGGGCTGGCCAGGCGTCGAAAGGATATAGTAGAATCCTGTGGGTTAGGCATTGGTCTCTGTCTTCGGGTTTTGAGGAACGTGGACTGTGTGCTTTCCCAATTATGCCTGAAGCCTTTTCCCTGCCTGGACTATCGGTAATCCTTATTCTTGGAGTATTGAAATATAGGTGCGATTGTCCTGGAGCGCCTAGATCACCTGTCTTGGGGTAGCAGGCCTGATTTTCCACCAGTGACTCGAGAGATGTCCTTGTCCAGTTTTTTTCCCCCCAAACAAGGCTTCACCATCAAATGGTATCTTGCACCAGTTCTGTTTGGAGGCGATATCTGCTGCCCACGGTTTCAGCCACAAAGCCCATTTGGCCATAACTGTGTGGAGCATTGCCCTTGCGGAGCAACGAATTGAATCGATGACGGCTTCACCAATAAAGTCTGCTGAGAACTTCAGCTCATCCAAGGCCTTGATTATATCCTCCTCTGGGATGTCCTGTTGGACTGCTGACTCTATATTATCTGTCCAGACGCGTAGCGCATTGGACACTGATGTCAGGGCTATGAAAGGTTTACAGGCGTTGTCTGCCATCTGGAGTCTTAAAAGAAGTTGAGTCTTCCGGGGGCAATGTGACATTCTTTGCCAACCTTACCACTGCTGCATCGACCACTGGAGAACCCTCCAGCATTGCGGAATCAGGCTATGAGAGAGGGAATAACTTTCCCAACCGATTAATAGAGAACATTTTCTCTGTCTTTTCCCACTCTTCCTCAATCACATCCCTGATCTCGTCCATGAGAGGAAAAAACGGAGATCTGACGTTTGAGAAAGGGGAAGTACGATTTAGACTTCTTAAACCTTTGTGTTGGTCTCTCCCAGCCGATCGCTTGTTTAGCTGCCTGTACATAAGGCTGGACCATAGCGAAAGCAAAGCCAGAGGCATCTAGGTCATCAGATGATTCCTCTGAGATGGCATTCTCTTCCTGATGTTTAGAGGAGGATGCCGGCGACAGACGAAAAATTCCACTTGTGGACATCCCCGGGATGGAAGCCTCAGCCTCAGCCGTTTGCTCCTGAGGAGGAGACGCTGGTTGTTGCGTCGTCATTGTGGCTACCAATTCCGCAAGGGAGTCCTTTACTGCTTTCTTAAGTAGGTCCGCCATTTGCAGACCTTCAGCTGCATCGTCCCTGAGGCAATCTCAAACAGATCAGTTTGTCTGAAAGTGGGGCAGCTCCACATGTCTGACATCTTGGAGATCTAGGTCTCGGGGAGCATGAGTGATGGTGCCTTTTTGGCCGATGCTTTCTGCCACTTCTATAATCCCCATGCCAGGACGACCTGTCTCTGCTGTGACTGGAGTCATCATCGCCTTCATGTCGCCTTGAGGTCCTCTTAGACATCTTCTGGCGTACAGGACTGAAATACATAAAGTACCAGCCTGAGTGCACTCTTTTTTTTTTTTTTTTTTTTAAAGTGTATCAACTTACCTGGACGTAGGTCCTTACCTCAGGTGTAGAGTAGGATCTTGTGCGGGTGGCGAATGGCTCATACTAGACGGATTAGCAGAAGCAGCAGCTAAGAAAAGAGTTTTAGAGGAGAAAAATCAACCAACCGTGTCCTTGACTGGAAAAAAGGGACTTTTTAATAAATACATCTAAAATACGTCTAAATCTACATTTTGTCCTCCTGTCCTTTTTTTCTTTTTTTTTTTTGGGGGGGGGGGATTTAAATTATATATATATTTAAAAATTTTTATTTATTTATTTATTTATTTTTGTAAATAAAATAACTTATTTAATTATTATTATTATTTTTTTTTTTTTGTAAATAAAATAATTTATTTAATTATTTTTTATTAATTTTATTTAATAATTTAATGTTTATTTAATTTTATACTATTTAATTAATTAATCCATCTTCTCTTTTTTTTTTTTTTTTAAACTCAGAGTTGCAGTTCTCCCTGCAGCCACAGGCGTTCCACTGAGGCCATCAGGGAGATAAACAGTAGAACAGGAGAGGCAGGGCACGCCTCTATCCTGTCTTTGAGATTTTGAGGGCACAGACGTCACTGTGCCCTTATCAAAGATGGCCACCGCGGCCTCCGAATCCACTGCGCATGCGCCGATCGGCGGACCAGTAAGCTAGAAGCCTCACGCCGCCGGCGCATGCGCAGAGCACGGCGGGGAACGCCGAAAGTTAAATAAAACGCCGGCGCTGAGCGCGCGCGGCTCCTATGGAGCCGGGAATGGCGACAGGGGCTAAGAGGGAGATTGTCTGAGAGAAACCAACAAATGGGAGGTCAAAAGAAAAGAAAGAAATGGAAGGTTGGGGAGGGGAAGAGAGCAAAAGAGAGAGGGAAGAGAAAAGGGAAAAGATAAAGATATAAAACCTAAAAAAAGGGAAAGGAAAGGAAGGAAGAAAAGAGAGAAGGAAAAAACAAAGAAATGTAGAAATAGCTGCTGCCTCCGTTACCATGAATGAGCTGGTGCCTGATCAATTTGCAGATAAAGCTCTTACTTAAGAGACAAACTGCTTGTCCCAAAAGATCCTACAGAAGGGACTTCCAACCTTATAAGCGCGTTTAGCTGCCCAAGAGAAGGAACTGCGTCCGGGAGAGGCTTGAACCCGGACGGACGCTGCCGAATGCAGAAGGTAAGGACGCCGACCAGGATTCACTGCCATGAGGTATGAGGAAAAAAAGGAGAATGCGGGGGCTGTACTAACCTTTTCTTTTATAATATTCACTAGTCCTGAGGGAGGAGCCAAGGCGGAGCTTGTCACAGGTATGCTGCCATGGAGGCACCAGGAAAAATATATATATTTTATACTTTTTTTTTTTTAATGGGATTTTAGATTTTTGCCAGCTCGGTCCATTAGAATTTTGCTTGGTGATTCTGAAATTGTGCGTAGGGAAAATAATGCATGTAATTGGATTGGTTATTCCGGTGCAAAACTCTTTTTCGTTTTCATAGTTGAAGAAATAAACTGTTCTTGCTGTCCTTGTTGCTGTGTGAAAAAAATCTATTTTTGTTGCTTCATTCTATTTCATCCCCAGGGGTTTTTCTGTGCATTTTAAGAAAAAGTGTATTCTTGCTTGTTATACTGCTTTCAACAAGGGCAAAAACAGTATCACAAGTGAAGTAACCTTTGTCAATCAATCAGGATTAATTTTTCCCTGCTCTATCAGTAAAGTGAAATCTGACTGTTTTTTTCTGAATACTACACTTTGTATGCCGTCATTGGCTTTTCCACTACTTTACTGGAAAGGCCATTTCTATGTGCAGGTGTTCTACACAATGCTAGAGACTAGCTAACATTCATCACCAACATACAGCCAAAATGAAAAGCTTAACCGGATAAGCTGACAGTTTTAAATGAACCCCCTGTGCCCAAATTACACTTTCAAAATGGTGGACAACAACAAATAAATATCTCTTTCCAAAATATTAGAAAACAAAGATTGGATATCCTCTTTTCACATTTTTCTTGAAACTATATAACTAAATCAGCCTTTCATAACCTTTTTAAATTGAAATAACAGAGATCCTCTGCTAAAAATATTATGTTACAGTAGAATTATCAGTAAGTTGTAGATATATTATTAAAGGAATAAGTAAAAAGGCGTACTTAGCATATTTGACACCCAGAGCAGATCATTTTTAACATTCCGTTATACAACTGTTTTACTTTTAGCAATCATCATTTATTTAAAATCTAAAAAGAAAAAAAAAAAAGAAAAAACAATGGATTCCTCTATCCATATAAGCAAGGTAGAAGGAGTAATGCCCAATAAAACATTGTATTCTGACAGCAGCGACTGATCGAGGGAAAACATTCCCAACATTCCATTTGACAGAAGACGATCGTTAGAGCACAAGTGGCCACACATGGATGAAAATTCAGCTGGTCCCTGCTGAACTGGCCAAATTTCGAAACATCTATGGCCAACTTAAAAATTATATTATTATAATGTCAGGACAGTAAATGTAGTAGTATCCCTTTACATTGGGAGTAGTGAAAAAATGCCATCCAGATAAAGGCATGGAGGAATATCAGAATTTCCTTTGGTGAACTGTCTCTGGATGGGTACTTTTTTTATTTGCACTGTCCTTTTTACTCCCTTAGTGTTTGTGTTTGTTTGAGTTCTTCTTTTTGAAGAGCTGCATGCATGATTGGTGTGGGTTTGTTTCTTGACCTTAATGTCTGGTGTAGTGGTATGATTTTTAAGATTTATTTTCCTCCCAGTAATGACATACTGGGTTGATTTACTAAAACTGGAGCATGCAAAATTTGGTGCAGCTGTGCATGGTAGCCAATAAACTTCTAACGTCAGCTTGTTCAGTTAAGCTTTGACAAAAAAAAGCTTGGAAGCTGATTGGTTTCTAAGCAGAACTGTGCCAGATTTTGTACTCTCTCGTTTTAGTAAATCAACCCCAGTGTATTAATTGATGTGATTTTTTTTTTTTGGCATAAAACCATCTTTTGTTTTCAGAGCAGAATTTGTTGTGCTTAAATTGTTTTGGTAATATGTATTTATTTATTTTTTAATGTGCATTAGTGGTCAGTGGAGTCCCTCTTTACATTGAGTATTAGTATAAAAGTGCACCCCATTACACTGAAAATCCTAGCAAAAGCTTCTCTTTAAAATGGTGATAAAGAGAAGATGTGCAACCTTACACTGGTGGTCAATAGGAGAGGTGAGTCCTGACATTGTTGGTCAGTGGAAGAAATCCTATTGTTACACTTCTCACCACTCAAAGGACCCCTAGAAATCTCCAGAAGAAACCCAAAGTTCCACTGGACTCTGCTTAAGAAAGGCTGCTCTTGGTGCTTAGCTGATTAAAAGAGGCATCAAATGTGTTTTAAGATGACAGTTAAATATGACAAATATAAATACTCATTATTACAATTCCTAATGATGAAGAGGGCAAGTCTGTTGGAAAAGTATGCAATTCAAACAGATTCATGCCCTGATAAATTGTCTTTACAAACCATATGTTTATTTTCTGGAAAACACTCTTCCACCCGTCTGTAGAGTTGCCGGAATGTAGCTCGTATGGTAACTGGACAAGTGTTAACTGACTTGGCTATTGCTATAAGAAGATCAGTCAGGTAAGACTGGAGACACTGAGCACTCTGCAGAATTATTTCACTCTCAGTCTGGATCCGGTGTAACCCTGAGCACCTGGGAAGGGAAACAGGGTGAAAATGTAAAAACTATAATAAGGATTTGAACTTTCATGTAAGAAAACAGTACATTTATAAGGACATGTTTCCAGGATGCTAGGGGCACAGGGATTTCCTATTTTTAAACGGAACTCCATGGAGATGGAAGATGATGCATTAATGCAACTATACTGAATCTGCCAATTTCCCTTTCTAGTCTGACACATTTTCTTTCACTGCCAATAGTTCAAAAGTTGCCTTAACAGGGTCCTAGCATGCAAACTAAGTCGGCTGAATATATTTCTACCGCTGCAGCTGCTCTGTCCATGGCGGACATTTACAGACTACATTGATTGATCGGTGGGATATTTTGAGACATATATCTAATTGAGTGGGCTCTGTATAAGGTCTAGAAATTCCCTGAAGAAGGGCAGGATCTGCCTGAAACGATTGTCGGGTTGGACGTGTGCTAGAGCCATTTTATGTATCATATTGTGCTGCTTGTGATGATGCATTTTTCAAAATGCTTTACATGCATATTTAAAGATAATTTTTGTATTTAATAAAATATTGTAATAATATCCGTGTTTTCAGTCACTTATAAAGTCCAGTTTTATTGGGGGTTTTTCTCCTTTCTGTACATTCATATTTAATGGATCACAGGACAATGAACGGGAAAGGGGGGTGGGGGCGCTAGCGCTACATGGAAAATTCCCTGTATAAAGATCTGTATTGCACAAAAAGCTCAATTCTGGTCTGGACCCAGCTGCAGGAAGGAGAGGATTTGTCCAACAAAGTCCTGGTGTGGACACCGCAAGACTCACACCAAATGAAGTATGCCATCTATGTCTGAAGATAGACCTTGCAAGAAGTAGGATTTTAGCATTTAGCACCGGAGTTATATATTCAGATATGCCCTTTTCGGTCAGACCCTGGGCTTCAACCAGCATATCGTTAAAGCCACTGACTGTAAAGCAGGATGGCAAATTTTTCCTGGAGACAAAAGATCTTGATGATGTGGCATAGCCTATGCAGTATCTGCCAGGATTTTACTAAAAAAACAATCCTCCTGGGCCTGGGCAATGAGCAATGAAGATCACCAAAATGCCCTCAGTCTTGATCCTGCACAGCAGATAAGGAAGAGGTTTTAGAGCAGGAGGGGCATACATCAGGGTGTACTGATCCTATGAACCACCAGAGCATCCACATTCCACTAGAGTATCCCTGCATCTAGACACAAACCTGTCCGATGAATCTGAAGGCAAGAAGATCCACATTCAATGCCCCCCCCCCCCCCCACCTGTGGCAAATGTCCTTGAACAACTCATGGAGTAGGAAACATACCTGCCTATGCATGGAATGTAAAATTGGTTGACATGGAATGTAAAATCCATTGGTTGATGTAGGCAACTTCCATCAGAATGATCCAATGCTGCATAGACAGCCAAATAATCCAAAGTTCCAGGATGTTGATGAGACTCCTCTGAAAAGCAAATCTCCTGCACCAACAGGGTGCTCCTCCCCAGTCTTGCAGACTAGTATCTGTCGAGAGTGTATTGCAGGATACAGGAAGGATAGACTTTCTCCATTCCAGAGCTAGATTCCTGAGCCACCAGGCCAAGGACAACCTGGTCCTTGGTGCCAAGCATATCAATTTGTCTAGGGATTTTCAAAAAGACAAATGTTGCATTGTGGAGGTCTAGAGTGAAACTGCACAAAAAGGACTGCCACGACAAAGGCTACTATCAGGCCCAAGACCCATACAAATGTGGAGAGTTGGGTAACACATGAACTGGAGACTTTAATTTGTTATTGGAAAGTCTCCTGTAGAAGAAACACTCTGGACTGAGCTGTTGACCCAAACTATACCACAATACTCCAACCAAAGTGTTGGTTTCCGGTGACACTTTCCAAATGTTCAGGATCCATCTGAACCACTGTAATGTCTGGGCAGGCAAAGACACTTTATCAGATTGACTCTGCTCTGACTATTCTCTTAACAGGTTGTTTAAGTATCCCACAACAGAGATGCCACAAGAGCAAAGTAAGGCTAATACTGGGGCCAGCACCTTGGTTAACACCCAAAGTGCTGATGAAAGGCCCAAGGTCAGGGCCACAAACTTGTAGTGTAGAGGCCCCACAATAAGGTGTAGGAAACACTGATGTGCTGGTAAAATGGGTAGGTACGTAGGTATACATCCTTGATGTTCACAGAAGCCAGAAATGCTCCCTAGTAAAGGGATGCAATGCCAGACCTGGTGGATTCCATGCAGAAATTCTGAGGTCAAATAAAGACATTCAGTGCTCTTAGATCCAAAATAGCAGGAATAGTTTAGGAATGATAAACAGGTTGGAGTAAAGTTCTTGAAACCATTCCGACAAAGACCACCTTGATCCAGAAGACCCCAGAGGGCTCTATGGATATCTGCTAATTTGTGCCATGACACAGAAAGGTTGGAGGTGAGAATACAAGGAGGAGGCAGGGAGCAAAACTTCAGTTTATACCCCAGAGATACCACCTCCTACACCCAAGCATCTAAGATGTAATCTTTCCAAGTGTCCCCAAAGGTTAATAAACGTCCCCACTCTGGAATGTGGGAATACACGTTCATTTGTTGAAGGATTTGGCAGACCGAGTTCCAGACTGGGAGTAAAGTTTTGGAGGTCTTGATGTGGAGGGCGCAGGAGTGGAAAAATAAAAGGCACATTTCTTAACAGATAAAAGAGGGAAGACTTTGTTTCCAAGTCTTATGCTTAGAAATAAGGGTGTTTTGGGCATAAGTAGCATCCTTGATAATGGTATCAAGAGTAGATCCGAAGAATTGTTGCCCCTCAAAGGTCATCAGGAAAGCAGATTCAGCAGTTCAGCACTTTAACCCACACAGGAGAAAAATCTGAAAGCTTTCTGCTGACCGTCACAACTAAAGTTGAAAGCTATAGCCATTGAATCCATGTGTTCTATAATCAAGGGATCTACCACAGTAGTAATAAAAACATCACTTTTAAGATAATTTCATCAGTCAGCCATGGTTTGGCACAGTTAAATCAGCCAAGATGGGGTGAACAGCAGGATCAACCAGTGAAAGTGAGTTCTAGAGAGGGCTTTAAACCAATTATCAGTTGGCTCTTTAACCAGTTGCCACCTGCCCACCATCAAATGATGGAGGGGCGGTGTGGCTCTCGTTCGACGTCGGCCCATTCGAACAGGGCATGCGTGCAATCGGGTGCGTGCAGCCCTGCACTGTCGGTGGCGGTGTCCCTGAGGCACAGCTTGGCAATAACAGGGGTGAACAGCCAATGGGCATGGCTGTTTTTCATGTGATTGGCCATGATCCAGTCACGGCCGATCACAGATGGTACTTCCCCCTTGGACATGGCGCATGCACATGATTGGGAGCGAGCTGCACGGGGATGTCAGTGGCGGTGTGTTCCCAGGAACACAAGCCATCACCAAGAATGGTAAACAGCCAATGGCTGTTTACCACGTGATTGGCTGTGATCCATTCACGGCCGATCAAAAAATGTAAACACAGACTGCTTACTGGCTGTTACTGGCTCTTCTCTCCTCACACACCATTTCTAGTGTGAGGAGAGAAGAGCTAGGAGCAGCGAGTTACCAATGTGTGTGTGTATTCTACAAAAGCACCACACAATAAAGAAAACCTGTCACATCACTCCTACCCCTTCATTGCACCTGTCACCCAACAGTCACCACATCAGTGCCCATAAAGTCCACCTGTTACCCATCAGTGCCCATAAAGTGCACCTGTCACCATCAGAGACTGCCATCAGAGACAGTCAGTGGTGCACATGTCATCCATCAATGACTGTCGCCTGTCTCCCATCAGTGACCGTCACCAGTGATCATCATCAGTCACCTATCAGTGACCACCACCTGTCACCTATCAGTCCCATAAAGTGCACAGGTCACCATCAGAGACTGCCATCAGTGACCGTCACCTGTCACCCATCAGTGACCGTCACCTGTCATCTATTGTGAACGTCACCTGCCAACCATCTGTCACCTGTCACACAGCCCATCAGTGACTGCCACCTGCCACCCATCGCACAGCCTATCAGCAGCATGTCCAAAAAAGTTTATAGCAGTGAGGAGGCATTCCATATCCTCTCCATGACTGATGAGAGCAGCGGGGAGTTCTCATTAGATTCCAATGCCAATTTGCCGATTTGAACCTATTGATAGCACTGGATCAGCAAATGAATTGGAGGAAGAATGGGTCCCTCTTAAATGGGCAAGAGGCTCTGGAAACCAGGCAGCCGCCCAGGATCAAATGCCCAGGCCCAGTACCAGCGCTGCTGTCAGCGATAAAACCCAGGATCAAATTCCCAGGCCCAGAACGAGAGCTGCAGTATCACCCCCAAGTACAGGAATTTCAAATCCCCCAAATACCAGCACTATATTGTCACATCCCCCAAGAGTCAGGGCCACTACATACCTCCCAGATGCTCTTGCCAACCCAACATGGCTGCCTTCCGACTCAGGATCAGCAAGTATTCCCCCTTTCACCACTCAGCCAGGCCAATACCCAAGAAACCCTAAGAAATTGATTGTTTTTATCTATTTTTGCCCAACACTTTGCTGTAATTTATCATGGACCAGACCAATCTATATGCCCAGCAGCATATTGCCAACAACCCCCAATCATCATATGCCCGTTTGTTTGAGTGGAGAGATCTTACTTTGGAGGGAGTTCAAATTGTTTATGGGCCACACAATAAACATGGGGCTTACAAAAAAAAATTAAGGACATGTCTACTGGTCCACCAACCCCATCCACCATATGCCCATTTATTCTGCCGCAATGCCCAGGTCCCGATATGAGATGATTATGCGCTTCCTTCACTTCAGCGACAACACCCAGTGCCCTCCCCGAAATCATTCAAATTAATGACAGATTATGTAAAATTTGCCCACTCAAACATTTTTTCACAAAGATTTGTAGAACTCTATGTCCCCAATCAGCATATATGTGTGGATTAGTCCATAGTACCCTTTTCAGGCCAGTTAGGAATAAAAAACAATATATTCCTAGCAAAAGGGCCAGATACGGAGTAAAATTTTATAAGCTTTGTGAGAAAATCATGGGATATCTGTATGCATTCTGCATATATGAAGGAAGAGATTCCCAGCTCCAGCCCCCTCAGTGCCTGACCTACATGGGCCCAACTGGAAAAACCTGCAGAAAGAACAGGCAGGGCTTCCCACAATCCATAGTTAACAAAAAACTGCGATGGGGGGGGAAAAGCAACTTTGAGAAGCAGCAAAGTGCTGGCCTTGAGGTGGAAGGATAGCAGGAATGTGTACATGATGATGATCACCATCCACGATGACACTACAGTTGAGGTTCAAAGAAGATGAGGTCCCATTGAAAAGCCAACATGCATCCATGAATACAATCTCTACATGGGGGTCGATTTCAATGACCAAATACTTCAGCCCTATTTGACAATAAGGAGGTCCCGTTTCTGGTACAAGAAAGTAGAAATTTATCTCATTAATTTGGCCATTTATAATGCATACATAATCTACACCAAATCCACAGAAAGCCACACCCCCTTCCTGAAATTCATCGAAGATGTTGTCACATCCATAATCTATCAACAAACGCCCCCCCGATTTCAGCCCAAAACTTGGTCTGAAATCGGACCTGAAATGGTGAGCAAGGACGCACCGGACTCCTGCTGTGAGCTGCTGCATGCTCATATGTGAATCCAGCCTAAATCCAGCCAACATTTTGGCCAAAATTTGTAAAGAAAAAATGACTAATTTGCAAAATTTTATGACAGAAACAAAGACAAAGGCATTTTTTCATCAAATGTTCAGTCTTTTTTTATTTATAGCACAAAAAATAAAAAACCCAGTGGTGAATAAATACCACCAAAAGAAAGCTCAATTTGTGTGAAAAAAAATTATAAAATTTTTTTTTGGGTACAGTGTAGCATGACTAATTTTCATTCAAAATGCCCTGTACTTAAGTGGTTAAAGACAGGTACACCCTTCACTGGTATAGTAGTCAATTTGTAAATGCGGAACACTGCTGGATTCACAGTGGGGGTAGACTGTTTTTGTGCAAAATGCTCTTCAAAAAGGTAGAAGTTTAATTAGCCATGGGGGAAATAAAGAGCTTTTTATGGTGTTTCCCATCTCTGAAAGTGAAAGAGTTAGAACAGCAGATGCAATAGGAAAGTCTTTGCGGCTTTAGAGGCATTAAAGCACCGAAGACTAGAAACAGCATTGGGGGAATAAACAGGCTCATCCTCTAGTTTCAGAGTCAAACACTCTCTTTTTACTCCATTAGCCCGGCTGAGGACATGCACACCTGATAGCTACAGTGCAAGAGACAAGTTCTAGCAGCAATATAGAAGAGAGCCTTGTCTGAAGAAAAAAAATATTGAAGAGTTAAAAAATAAAGGTGCTAGAAAGAAATATGCTAGCCTTGCACAGCATAGCTGATGAGAAGTCATACATTATCCTAGGACACTAGCAAACAACCGAATCATGCTTCTAGTAGGAGGAGTTACCCTGGGCCTACAGTTTTCTTGTTTTCCAGTGTTCTACCCCATTGTAGCCATAGAACCTGAACAGGAAAGACTTCCTGTGCCTCTCAATGGAAGAGAGAACAAAATACATGTTTATGCAACATAAAGTCATGCACTTAAAAAGGATGTGAAAATCATTAGTTATGGGTATTTACTTCCTCCTCTCTCTGATTTACAGGCAAAGCCTTCTTTCTGACATCCTAGTTCTTATGCAATACACTTCTGTTTCATTTGGACAAAAGGAACACCGGAAGGTCAGATGTTCAGCCTCTGGTCAGTGTAACATTTATATGAACACTGTATCATTATTATTCCTTGGGGGAAAAAAACCTGCAACAAGCTGAATTTTAGTTAAAGCAGAACGCCACCCAAACCCCATTTTTATTTTATTTTTTGTGTAAAGGAGCAGGTTTTAACCTCTTGCCTGGCCTGTGCTTCTGTCAGTAACCATGGAGCTTTCCCTCAACTCTATTGATAGTTGTGGCTCAGCAGTAAACCTCCTGGCTCGGCCATATTTTTCAGATTGGGAATACACAAGGGAAACATGGAAATTCTGAAGTTTGTAAAGTGCAATGCTTGCATGCAGCTGCTCTTTGTTTAAAAATGCTGTAATGTACAAGACTGCCTATAAAAATCGCCTGCTTTCAGGATTCAGATAAATATTTTGTCTTCATTAACCTCCCTGGCGGTAATCCCGAGTCTGGCTCGGGTTGGGATTTTACTATCATAAGCGGTAACCCCGAACCAGACTCGGGATGGCATCGCTGGATACAGGGAGGGCACGGAGAAGTTACTTACCTTGTCCCCTGGATCCAGCGATGTCCTCCGCGCTGTGTGATGGAGCTGTCCTCCGCTCGATTCACAGTGCCGAATGGCGCCGATCTCCGTTCCCTGCGATGTTACGGCGCAATTCAAAAAAGTACACAAAACACACACAGTACTGTATAAAAAAAATTACACACCCCTTTGTCCCTAGTGGTCTGTGCAATGCCCTGCATGCACTTTTATATTATAAATACGTTTTTTCTGCCTGGAATTTGGAGATTAAATAAATAAATAAAGTCGCGCTATGGAAAAACCAAAACAAAACTAGATCTCCAATGTGATAGAAATATAAAAAAGGTAAATAAATAAAAAGTGAAGAAAAAAAAGAGAATGTACTGGGTTAGAGCTGCCTGTGCCTGAAGCCCTCACTTCCTTAATAGGGAGGAGAGGGAAATGGAAAGTGTAGAATAAAAAGGTTATGGCGCTAAACCCTATCAGTGATGTGATAAGTTAACCTATCAAAACCTGGTGTTTAATTTTTTATATAAAAAGAAAAAACTGTTGGCAGTAGCGTGCAAAGATTTCCTAAAATAATTTTATCCTAATTAAAAAGTGTGTGATCAATGTGGAATCAACATACGTGTTCCATCATAATTATAATCAAAGTGGATATTAAGTTATCTTATACGTATCAGCCTACTATGGGTGGATACTAAAAACATGTAAACATTCATTTAGGTATGCAACATGGTGAAAATGTTATTTGTATTCAACAATGTGCTAGTTCAGAACAGACTGTGCAAACATGTGCAAAATATGTGCAAAAACCAACTAAGGATCAGAACAACCAGGGATCAGAAATATATTCAACCAATAATCGCATGAAGACGCAAAATATGTGCAAAAAAAAAAAAAAGCAACTAAGGATCAGAACAACCAGGGATCAGAAATATATTCAACCAATAATCGCATGAAGACGCATCTATGTCCAATGTAAGTCCAAAATTAATGTTTGGCTTAATGATACTGCCTCTTCAGATTATTGTTGTAGACATGGAGATTGTCCATTGTAACCAGAAAGTGTCCCTTTTTCAGTGTTTTAGGATTTGATTACATTATTGAATAATTTTTATTATTATTTATTATATTATGAACTTTATCATACCCGGGATGTCTGCTAGACTCTGGTTTGAACAGATTTAAGAGAGTTATTCCTAAGAATTATAGGACTACAATATAAAACGCCAAATTTCCATGCAAAATAATTGTACCGCTTTCAGCACCTAAAACCAGAACTAATCATACCGCCAGGGAGGTTAAACTATATTCACACTGCATAATATAATTCATTATAACACATATTACTAAAGCCTATCTCTGGGGAAAAGAAAAATCCTTCCTGCAGTGAGGCTGCTTGCAAGGCTTAAATGCTGATTTACATCTGAGATACCAGAAAAAGCAGTTTTATATACCTGATTCCTTGGTTACCCAGCAGGCACCACTCTCCTCTGCTAACTTACGCTCCAGTAGTAGACTGTCCCTAGGCATCCTTAAGTCCAATATAGGGCTAAGGGCCTTGCATTAAATTTGATGATGTCAACTGCTGAAGCATGGGGAGAAGAGGCTAGGGGGTGCTGGCCTGGTGTGTGTAGGGAACCTCCTGGAGCAGATGAGAGGGTCTGTAAACATGCTTTTACCAATACTCTAGACCTAAATGAGCATTTAACCCTTGCTCTTTGAGGAAGCCCCACTGCAAGGTAGAACTTTTGTTTTCTCTGGAGTTCAGTTTAAACTTACTAGATAATATTAGATATTAATACAGTATCCACACTTACCCAGCTTCTTTAATCTCTAATTTACTAGGATCCAGTTCAATATATTTTTTCTCTTCAAAGATACGATTGATTGTTGGTCCAACAACACTGTGTAAATACTGGGTTCCTGCTACCTGCAGCATAAACAATATTTGCATCATAAACATGAAGAATATGAAAAATAAAACTATTGAAATTTTTTAATAAGCTGGCTGAAGGTTTAAGCTGTCATTCACTACCAATCTTTACAGATTTCTGGAGCCATATTATCTAGATTTTCCCATGAGCAAGACAGAGAAAAGTCAAGTTGCGCTTTAAATCTGCATCCTGGAGCCACCTGCTTTAGACATTTTTCTGTGTATTCTTATGAACATTCCACTTCTGGAAGCAGAGGTGATATATCATCTGGTCTCTAAAAGATTCTCTTTAGGAATATAAGAGGAGGCCATCTGGCTCAAAGAATAGCTTAAAAACTGAGCTTGGTGTAGCATTTGCTTGCTGTACAAAAGTTGGTGGCAAGTTTGCTTGTCAAGGTCTTAAAGACAACCACGATCATATTTCCCGTGTCTTACCCCTGACAGAGGATATTTCTTTAAACGAGTACTAAAGTCAAGTTTATTTCATAATAATACATATACATAATATTATCACTAACTCATAATTGCTGTATTTACCAGGAAAAAGCTGTTTGTTTTACAGTTTTTAGTTCACATCAATTTAATCCGCCCGCTGGCGTTCTTAAAAAACAGGATTCATCCCTACTGTCATGGGGATTCCCCACTGACAGCAACATGTAAACAAAAGAGCTGACCTTTGGGCCTGTTATGGATTTTGGGGGAGACCACATAATGAAATAAAAAACAAAAAATTGCTGCCCACCGAACCCAACTGCTCCCACAGCTTGCCGTCACCAAATTACATTGCCAGCTTTTCCTGCCTGCTTATGATATCAATGAGTATTGACTAGATATGGACATGTCCATATCTGGTCAATGATGTCATAAGTAGGCTGGGTACTCAATGATGTCACTAGGTGACGCCTGCCCCTTTGTTTACTTCAGCAGTGGGGACAATTGATGTTGCTAGTTCTGCACTAAACAAAGGGACATCACTGGGTGACCCCGCCCACTTATGACATCATTGACAATATATGAACATTCCCTTTTATTTACTTTAGTAGCGGGAAGAACCGGAAATGTAATTTGGCTTTGGCAACAGGAGCAGTCAGGTTCAGCAAAAGCCATTTTTTTTACTGTCTGGGTTGGCAGCTATAATTTTTCATGACTGACGTAACCCTACATCACTGAACGATGTGACTGACCATAGATCTACACTGCAGGACTTGTCAAAAACAGTGTTGTGTTTATTTTGTCATTTTTTTGGTGAATGATTATGTACCCCATACTAACATAGGAGTGCTTCCAGATTCTGATAGGTGACCTCCTGCACCCCACAACCATTGGGCCAGGGGTATGGGGAAGAGGCCCTTGTCCTCATTAACATGACATGGGGACAAAATGCTTCGCCCCCTCGGACAAAGTTCCCCCCTTATTGAGGGCATGTGGCCTGGTATAGTTCAGAAGGGGGGGGGGGGGGGGCGCAAGCTGCTAATCGACCCCTTTCCTGGTCTACAAGGCTGAATGCTCAGATAGGTGTCTGGTATGGATTTTGGGGGTGGACCTCACACCAATATTTTTTGGCAAAGGATTCCCCCCCCCCCCCCCCCAGAGCCATACCAGACCCAAAGGGCCTAGTATGGATTGGGTGTGGCCTCATGCTGGGTTTTTTTTAAAAAATGTTTTAAATTTTTGGCTCTTATGTTTACATTCTACTCTTAGCAGGTACTCACAGTCACTGCTTTTTCATTTGAACCAGAGTGAAGGAACACATCCTCAGGTACCCTTTAGATGTGTATGTTCCAGGGGAGGGAGGGGGAGAGGGTCACTTGATGATGTAGAATCTAGCTATGTAGTCTGCCCAGCAGTTGCTTCATAACATTCTATCAGCACTGCTAAAGTCTCATCACTGGGTGGCCAGCAGGGAGAAAAATGCTTATCTAAAGGGATTTCAGGGATGTGTTTTTTCATTCCAGCTCATCACTTACACTTGTAGTTTTTGTTTTCAGTGCATCTGAATGGGTCGCCTCAAAGGGACATATTGTGAGGGCAGACTGAATTATAGTCACAGGCATAAGGGAAACTGAAGGCAGTTGAGGATATTTGTAATGATTTATAAGCTATTTAAATATATATACCATTAAACAATTGGGAATTCATCAAATAAAGCCTTCACACGTAAACATTTGACAAGACTGAGAATTAAGGTGATAAATTAAAAATATATTGTTTACCTTAAGAAAGGATTCCATTGACTTGGAAGCCAAAGAATTACTTCTGAATAATGTGTTTGGTTCATCTGTGATAATAATATATTTGATTTACAATTCAAACATCAATATATAAAATAAGGAAATATTATTTATCAACCATAAACTGAACAGTATAGAAAAGAGCACAAGTGCAGACTAAATGCTTATCTTTTTAAAAATCATAATTTTACCAACATCGCACAATTTCCAATACATGCATGTTAATACAAGTATTACTTTTGATGGTCGTCGCCTAGCAGGGTATTATACTTGCTCTGCAATGTGGGGTTATGAGTTCAATCCCCAACAGTACTATCTACATGGTGCTTGCATGACATGTCCCCATCAATACTGATAGATTAACTGGTTTACATCCAAACTAGCCTTTGGTCTAGTTCACACTAATGCAATTTGAGTTGCACAGAATCGCATGACAATGGAAATCACATTTTTTAATGATGCCCATTCACATCAATGTAACAACGTATGGAACAATATTGGAAAAGGATCCTGTACTACTTTGGTGTGACTCCAGTGAGATTTTGGCTCCATAGAACATACAAACCACATCTAAAACAAACCAAGTTGCACTGCTTAATTGCACTGAAAATCGGATCTGATCGCAGTAGTGTGAATCTATCCTTACTGTGAGTACAGTGCCTTGAAAAAGTATTCCTACCCCTTGAAATTTTCCACATTTTGTCACGTTAAAACAAAAAAAAACGTAAATGTATTTTATTGGGAATTTATGTGCTAGACCAACACAAAGTTGTACATAATTGTGAAGTGGAAGGAAATAATAAATGGTTTTCCAAATTTTTTACAAATAAATATATGAAAAGCGTGGCATGTATTTGTATTCAGCCCCCCTGTACTCTGATACCCCTAACTAAAATCTAGTGGAACCAATTGTCTTCAGAAGTCAGCTAATTAGAGTCCACCTGTGTGTAATTTAATCTCAGTATAAATGCAGCTGTTCTGTGAAGCCCTCAGAGGCTTGTTAGAGAACATTAGTGAACAAACAGCATCATGAAGGCCAAGGAACACACCAGACGGGTCAGGGATAAAGTTGTGAAAAAGTTTAAAACAGAGTTAGGTTATAAAAAAAATCCCAAGCTTTGAACATCTCATGGAGCATTGTTCAATCCATCATCCGAAAAAAGAGTATGGCACAACTGCAAACCTACCAAGACATGGCCGTCCACCTAAACTGACAAGCTGGGCAAAGAAAGCATTAATCAGAGAAGCAGCCAAGAGGCCCATGCTAACTGGGGAGGCGCTGCAGACATCCACAGCTCAAGTGGGAGAATTTGTCCACAGGAGAACTATTAGTTGTGCACTCCACAAATCTGGCCTTTATGGAAGAGTGGCAAGAAGAAAGCCATTGTTGAAAGAAAGCTAAAAGAAGTCCCGTTTGCAGTTTGCGAGAAACTATGTGGGGGACACAGCAAACATGTGGAAAAAGGTGCTCTGTGTTGAGACCAAAATTTAACTTTTTCGCCCAAAAGCAAAACGCTATGTGTGGCGGAAAACTAACACTGCACATCACCCTGAACACACCATCCCCACCGTGAAACATGGTGGTGGCAGCATCATGTTGTGGGGATGATTTTCTTCAGCAGGGACAGATTTGATGGGAAGATGGAGCCAAATACAGGGGAATCTTAGAATCTTTGGGGCCAAATACAGGGGAATCTTAGAAGAAAACCTGTTAGAGTCTGCAAAAGACTTGAGACTGGGGCAGAGGTTCACCTTCCAGCAGGACAACGACCCTAAACATACAGCCAGAGCTACAATGGAATGGTTCAGATAAAGCATATTCATGTGTTAGTATAGCCTAGTCAAAGTCCAGACCTAAATTTAATTGAGAATCTGTGGCAGGACTTGAAAATTGCTGTTCACAGACGCTCTTTAGCCAATCTGACAGAGCTTGAGCTATTTTGCAAAAACAGAATGGGCAAAAATGTCACTCCCTAGCTGTGCAAAGTTGGTAGAGACACCCCAAAAAGACGTGCAGCTGTAATTGCAGAGAAAGGTGGTTCTACAAAGTATTGACTCAGGGGAGCTGAATACAAATGCACACCACACTTTTCACGTATTTATTTGCAAAAAATGTTGAAAACCATTTATCATTTTCCTTCCACTTCACAATTATGTGCCACTTTGTGTTGGTCTATCACATAAAATCCCAATAAAATACATTTACCTTTTTGGTTGTAACATGACAAAATGTGGAAATTGTGTGGGTAAGGGTGTGAATACTTTTTCAAGGCACTCCCTCAAGTTTAAATAAAATTAGGCAGAAGTAAATGCCAACGGGAAATGCAAGTCTATAGTATATGTAGTAGCAGATGTTGATATTTTAAAATAGCCTTTAATGGGCAATTCTAAAAAAATATTACTTCTGCTGTGGGTGAATATTTGTAATTTGAATGACCTTCAGTCTTCTTACATCTCTTATAGACTTCCATGGTGATTTTGTGTCTCTATTTTCAGCCGGATTCGATAGTTGTTTGTTACATTATAATGAGTCCCAGGGAAACCACTATTTCACTTTTAGTAAAGGTCATGACAGATGGGACTTTGCGTTCTGATGCGGGGTACTGCATAACTGGATTCAAGTAATTCAAACTGCCAGCAGCAAAACAAAACTTAAAGAGGAACTTTACCCATAACAACTTAATATAAAATAATGTTGTTTAGCAGGTAACATACATTCCACTTTAATAATTATGCTACCAAATTAGTGTGTGCTGTAAAATTGCATCCAGCATTGCTCCTGTTTCTTCTTGATAGAGGCTGCCATTTTGCTGAAGCCCAGAGCCCCTGAACAGCAGCAGATCATAAAGTGGAACTAAACCCATCGATTTAACATTTTCAAAAAACAGTTACATTCCTGGAATGCTGGGATTGTCCTCAACCAAACTGTCAAACCATCAAATGGCAAGTGTCATAACTTGTCGCATGTGCAGCACCATTGCAGTTGCAGATCAAACAGAAGCAGCTTCCTTGGCTGTAAAGGATAGGAGGGTTTAATTCCACTTTAAGGCTGTCAGCAGATCGACTTCTACAAACTCAGCAGTGCCTAAAAAATTAAGAGCAACTAAGTGTACGCACAGCAGGGTGAGACAGTGTATTACTGGATTTTAAACAGTATAGGCACTTATTTTTAAAGCTATACCTGAAAAAAGGGCCAGCCTGAAGTGATCTAGCAGGACTTAATTTTCTAACTAAAGTTCCACTTTAAATATCAGCTATGGGTGTGGTTAGCCTCTCTAAAAGAGTCACTTAATTTTGCAACTTAATGCCCATAATTAATAAAAGATGAAATGCAACAATGGCACCTCTTCTGAGAAATGTTACTTTTGCTCCCGCAATGGAAAACATGCACAGATGTCACTTACTCGTTTTTTCCAGCTCAAGCCTAAAGAGTAGATCAAGGAATTCCTTTGCTAGCCCTTGTCCTAAGAAAATCTTTACAAGGTTGGTGGCCACTTCCTGTCTGCATTCAGCAGATGTGGTGTCATCTATCAGTGTTATTAAAGGTCCACACTTTTCCTGTTGAAACACAAACATAATTCACAGGACTATAGTTTTAATGTCCATGGCCTTCTCAAAAAAAATCGAATTTCCACTGATACATGTTGCACACTTTAAAGCTGGTTTAAATAGTTAATTTAAAAAAAAGCTGGTTCAAATGTACTATTTACTTCACTAACAGGTGCAGTAGCTATGTGCTCTGTATAAACTATGTAGCCTCAACTACATACAGTATACAGCTCTGTGTTTCAGCAGTGGGACAGGAACTTCCTGCCCAGCTCCTGGAACAACATTGAGCTGGGCCGAGGGCTGATCAGCCATTCACAGGGAGCTTTGTATTATATGAATTAATACAAAACTTCTGATTGGCCAAGGCAGATAAGTGGTAGCATAACATCACATCTCCAACTCAGCAATCAGAGGAAGCTTTGCATACATTCATAGAATACAAAGCTGCCTGTGAAGTTCTGGGCAGTGCTCAGCCTGACTTTATATAGCTTAGATACAGTTTATACAGCTCACACATCCACTGCATCTGTTAGTGAGAGAATTAGTTGTTTGGACCACCTTGGACTAAACCATGGAGATCAGCTTTGAAAGCACTACATTGTTTAAGTATTACTATCTATGCTTATATGTACACATTACTATTGAGAGTCTGGGAATGTATGATATATGATAAGCAATGGCTTATATAATTGTGCTGGAGCACTGGTTTGCTATAGTCTATGGAAAGCAAATTGAATCTTTATAAGCGCATTATTAAACCTGCTTATTTTAGCTACCAAGATAGTCACTGTCACTTAAGGCTGGTTTCTAATTAGTCTCTGTGGGTTACTTGCTATCTCTGCCCTCTGTACTCTATTATAAATCTCTAAAGTGTCCTTCAGTAATATTATACCTTAACGCTAGAACTAGGAGTAGCTAGGGAAGGCAGTGGCCTTAGTCATTAGACACTATTATTGGGTGTGTGTTTATATTCTATCTACAGTCCAAGTGCTTTGTAATCTTATACAGGTAAGAACACAACTAATTTGAACCGATCAATCATACCAGCAACAGGAATGCCACACAACGAGAGGCAAAATAATATTCTTGCATTACTAAAACAGCCATGTGGAAAAAGTTCTACTCTTCACGCTAGGCTCATTGCTTTCTCAAAGAACAACAAAGCCCCTATCGACACGCTATTATACAGAAACATGAATTGATCCCACATGATCATTAACCCCTTCATTATTTAAACATATTCCTTCATAATGTATTGTGTAATGCATAATTGTATATATAACAAATTAAAACATTTTTATAATTTAATTTTCACTGATGTTAAAATAAATAAAGTATAAATGAATTAAAGTTAAAATAAATAAAATATCTAAGATATAATCTTACTCTTCTACTTCATATTACCCTTAGACTGGGTTCACAATGCTGTGTGGAGCAGCTCACAGCAGGGGTCCGGTGCGTCGCTGTTCTCCATTTCATGGAGGAATCAGGCCGAATGTTTGGCTGGATTCGAACCTGAAATGGACCAGAAGATGCACAGGACTCTTCTGCAAACTGCTCCGCAGCTGTCCCAGGGCTGTGTGATTCGGCTCCATTGAGAGCGAGTCACAGTCTCCTGACAAGAAAATTGGAATGCGTGAAAATCTACATCCAATTCACACTAGTGTGAATTCAACCTTAAAGTGATTGTAAAGCTAAAACATTTTTTTTTATAATAAACATGTTATACTTACCTGCTCTGTTCAATGGTTTTGCACAGAGCACCCCCGTACCATCTTTTCGGATCCCTTGCTGGTGTTCCTGGCACCTCTACCCTGCTGAGTGCCCCCATAGCAAGCTGCTTGCTATGGGGGCACTCATGCAGGCTTGCTCCCGAGCTGCACTCTGCATGACCATTGACAAGCCACAGTGCTTCTTGGACCCACCCCCTGCTCCCTCCTCAATAGCCTGCTGCTGTGTCTGAGCCACAGAAAAGAGAGAGAGCAGCAATGCTGCTCTAATGCACAACGCTGGATCTTTAATCTATCAATGCTACTTTGCTATTAGGAAATTAAAGTTGCAAGACACATCATATTTCTTACAGCTGAAGTCTTGGTATCATTTTTATTGCATAGTTACATTACTCCAGCTTTGACCAACATAAGTATACCTGAGGGAAGTTCCGTGGAAGGTGACAATCACTGTAGTAGTTGCAATCATATGGGTTCTGTGTCAAGCGGCTTCTGCCTGTGCCTTCTGCATAGAGACCACAGGGGGGTTCCTTGCTTGTGATGATTGGAACGATACCACCCCACCTTTCCACCTCATGCAATCAGGGAAAGCCTTGTATTCGTTTAAAAATATAAGGCATTTTGTGAATGGCTGTGGACAGTGGTGGCTGCTGGTAATTAATGGGGGGGGGGGGGGGGTTAAGGCAGTAAACAGTGCACCCACAGCCAACCTTCCTGGTTGGTTAACCTGCAACACCCCCCTCCCCCGGTTCTGGTTTCGGCGGGTCCGGAGCACTATGATGGGCAGCGCTTCACCCAGGCGACAGACAGCAGGCATCACTGGTGGCTTCCCTTAGCCCTGCTCTGCTCTCCTCAGCGGGCATCACAGCAGCTTAAAAAAAAAAACTCCCCTCCCTATTGGAATTCATGCATCCGGCGTCTTGCATGGCGGCCAGATGCATGGATATGGGGGGCAGCGCCAGTGTGCCCCTAATGAATGGGTTGCCCCTGGCTGAGGGGCTGAGTGTTGGTCACTATACTAGCTGAAAGAAAAAACAAACAGATTCCTCCATCCACACAAGCAAAGTGGATGGAGGAGTACCCTTTGCTGTGTCATTGTATTCTGACAGTAGGATCTCCTCCACTATTAGAACATCCTGATCAGCACTGCAGCCAATTAGCTGCAGCAAGCTGATCGAGAAAAAATTTCCAACATTTCATTCAACAAAAGTAACGGCCACACATGGATCAAAATTTGGTTGGCATCTGCTGAATTTATATGTCAAGCTTTACAATGGTCCAAGCTGAACAAATGTAAGGTTGCATTTGCATGGGGATTATCTACTGATTCCCTTTGATGTTTTTTCCACCTTGGAGTTGGTAGCTGCAGTGGCCAAGCCCTGTAAACTTCAATGACAGGTCCCTGGTGACTGCAGCTATCCATTACTTTCCACGCAGCCAGTGATCACCTGCGGCGATCATTGCTGGATGCACACAAAGTGATCACTGCAGGTAATTGCTGGCTGTGCAGACAGCTATGGCCACTGTCGACCTGTCATTGAAATGTACAGGGCTCAGCCGCTGCTCACAGGTGGCAAAAAACAGCAGCAGGAATCAGCAGATCCTTGCTTTTGTCATTTGCACTGTGCTAGTTGCTGGGGTGAATTTAGCCTAACTTTTCAAAAAAGATCATACATGGAGTTCAACTTTAATACAGCCAAGCAACCTTTGATTTGCATATGTTACCTTGTAAGAAGCTTTTACTTCCTGGCACAGTAGTTCCACTAAAGGCTTGTAGTAATCCGATGGCAAAACAGTCTCATCACGGAGCCTCACCTGCAGCTGAAGAGAACCAAGGTTTCCCCTAGGTAAAAAAAAGGAACAACTAAATGTAACAATTCAATTCATAAAAGGGAATCTGTCACAAGGGATGTATACTGCATAGTTGGCTTCTATAAAAAAAAAAAAAATTCTAATAGGCTTTTACGCTGATAATCCGTTCCTTAGTAAGTTTAACTCAGAATGACAATGCGACTTTTGAAGTTAGAACTCTGCATGACAGTTAGGTAACAGTCATTTTCAATAGGGATTGCACAATAACATTGCACATATTTCCCTTATGATATGTTCTATTTAAAGTGGTTGTAAATATAAAAAAACATGTTTATACTTATCTGCTCTGTGCAATGAAATTGAACAAAGCAGCCCCAAACCTCCTCTTCTTGAGTCCCCCACCTGCGTTTCTGGCTCTTCCTCTCTGGCAAGCGCCCCCATAGAAAGTCTCTTTCAATTGGGGTATTTGTGCAGGCTCCCTTTTGAGCCTTGCTGTCTGTGTATATAGACACACACACAGCAGGACACAGCCCCGCCCCATCACTGATTTCATTGACAGTAGCCAATGGCTCCTGTTGCCTCAGCAATGCCCTATGAGGCAGGAAGTGAGGGGAGAAAAAAGCTGCAGAAGTGCAGAGCTCTGGATAGAATGAGGGCTCAGGAAAGTACAAAGGGGGGTGAGGGGGGATACTAATACCTAAATATGTTTTTTCTTAATGCAAAGAATGCATTAAGGTAAAACCTTTTTTAGGCTTTATAACCACTTAAAATAAAATCAGGCACATTTATTAAAGGTGTTGAAAGTTTTCAGAAAATAAATTATATTAATATGCACTTCAATTTTCGATTACATGAAAGGCAAATTCCTGTTTCGTTATTTAAAAGTAAACAGTACTCTGCTTTTCACATTACTGAATAATAAAGTAAATATTCACACAATTGATTGAACTCCTTTAGTAAATCAGTCTCAATCTATACAACAGTTTTCAGGTCTTTTGTGGAATGTATAGTTAAATAAATGGGCATTTTAGAAATATAAACATATTTTCCTGATTTGTCTGTATAAATATTCCACTTGACATTTCCTATAACAATAAAACTTAGTAAATGTTACTATCTTTCTGTGTACTAGGTATGCTTGCTTCTTGTGCAGTCAGTTTATTGTGCTTTAATTGTAACCTACACTAAAATGTCTATGAACCCAAAAGTGATATTGCTGCTGAAGATGAATTTTTGGTGAGACAACTGCTTACTTCTGAAATCTCATCTGAGATGTGACCAGCAAGATGTCGCTCCCGTAGTTCTAGGCATTTTTGGGTTTAAAACTGCTTTAAATCACATTTTACCTGAAATACCAGTCATACAGTTAAGGCTATCCATAGTTATGAGATCACTGCTAAATGAAGCAATATTGCAACCACTGAAGACAACCTAGGCCACTTTTAGTTGCCTAGGTTTAGTTTAGTAGCTGATATCAGGTATGTTTAGAAAAGTCTTTTTTCATTGAGTATTTGTGTTTTGTAAATTATTTTTTAAACAAAACCACAAATATACATACAGAAAAAGCAGCAGCAAAATGTATCAAAGCATACAGTGTACTGAAGTGTGACATAGGGGCAAGCGGTTCACGGAGTTCTGCAAAGAGACAGAGGAGTCCCATGGCAATCTACTACTGAGTCCTCAGAATATAAATTTTTACTCTGAAGGAAGTACAGAATATATGTGCATTTTGCAGTCATATCCAAACGCAGCAGTCTTATCACATACAATAAACATTACATTAAGGCTCCGTGCATACTAGCTCCTAAGCTCCTAGAAGATGTTATTAGCATTTTTTTCTCCTGCTCCTAGAAGCCAAATAGTGTTATGTGTCCATGCACACTACTTTAGGCTATTAGCGGTTTATATATTTCAGCGTCTAGAAGCAGAAAAAAGTTTATTGGAGCCATTTTTCCAGCATAAATGATCTTAAGCACGGCTAAACTCTCCTAATAGCATTGTTTGAGTTTTTTTCCCTTTTACTGCAAAAATGCTAATAGAATTCTTACGCTCCTAAACGCTCTTAAAATGCTACTATAAAAAGCTATTACCAGCATTTTTTATCCACTGTTTTTTTTCCAGCGTTTTTGTTAGCTTAAAAAAAAAAACACTAGTGTGCATGGAGCCTTAGCATACTTAATAATCAGTGTGTATGTTTATAATCAGCCCCTTTGTCAACTATTAGGACACCTGTTCCAAACATGAGTGCCTATAATTGCCTTCAAACCATATAGGCCAAGGGACAGTAACTAGGGATCAGACTAAATGAACGTAGGTTTCAGTTTGTCTATACAGCAAGCCCATATTTTCTGGAACCTCAGTGGACAATACCTTTTAATACATGTATCAAAAGATAATATGGACTATCTCTTTCGGCCACTCTCCAACAGAAGACAGAGATGGAGAGACCTGTTTTCTAGCCGTAAACAGTACTATGTCAAGAGCATCTATAGCTTACCAATCCAAATTTATGGATCAAGTATATCCCAGAATGCAAGTATTTACAGGGAAGGAGAGAGAACTCTATTCAAAGTTTTGATCACTTAGTTACAGTACCTAATGGGTTTGTGTCATCTCCAAGAATGGGTGTCCTATGACAAGCAGCTGAGAGATAGTTGGAACTTCTGCTTTAAGTGTTGGTGACCCCTTGCCAAGCCACATTTGGTATGTTATTTTTTTGGGGGAGGAGCAGGTACCCTGTTTTTAAAGGCACCCAGCTCCTACTTCCTCCCCTGGCTCCGTGGCGCCGGAAGGAAGATCACCTCTCCCCCCTCCCTCCCTGCAATCTCCTGGGACACATCACAGGTCCCAGAAGATTGCCCGGCCATTCACAGCATGCAGCGTGGCTCGCGCATACATAGTGCACGCCCGGCTGTGAAGCCACAGCCGGGCACCCAAAGTTGAAATTCCGGTGCCTGGGAGAGGAGGAAGGCCTCCTTCATCTGCATCGCTGGACCATGGAACAGGTGAGTGTCTGATTATTAAAAGTCAGCAGCTACACTTTTTGTAGCTGCTGACTTTTAAATGGGTGGAACTCTGCTTTAAGCCAGAGCTTCCAGTGGTTGCATCTTCTGAATGCCCCTCATATCCATTGGCTAGGCTTCTAGATTTTCATTTGGATAACTGATTGACTTTCTGATTCATAAAGCTTAATCTGCTCTATAGTGACTTTTCTAAGCTAGATTGCAAACATTACAATACAGAACATGATTCTTTTGACAATAGTCAACTGAGATATAAACCAAAGCTGAAGCTCGGTCAAACATGTTAAGTACTCTAAGTACAGTAAACAATGTTATTTGTTATATGCTAATCTTTTGCTTAAGCAAACACAATATAAAGTTTCAACATGAAGGCAAGGGTTTCCACTGTATAACAGTCTGGGACGCATGCCTGAAATTGGTTGGTTTCGATTTAGAGTGAAGAACATAAAAAGTTTAGGGATGGCAAAAATATATACTTTTTCATTTATTGAAAAAGTAGGAGATACACTGGTTACATTCCAGATGAACATTAAGAGAAAACTGCATTCAGCAAGTGTAAAGAAAAACTCCACTAACAATATGTGCATACTTACCATCTTGATTAGCATCTTAAAGTTTTTTTTTTTCATTTGGATAGTGTAAGGAAGGGTTATAACCCTTGTCAGTTTTTGTGTGTCATATGTGTCCCACTGGGGAGATTTCCCTTAGCTAAAACAGAATATAAGAAGAAATCCTCCACAAAACACAGGTCGTCAACAAACCAATTCCCCCCATTGGAAGATTTCCCTTCTATTACTGTACTGGTGACAACCCAAAATTTTGGATTTTTTTTTACTTTTGCTCTCGGTGATAATGGTAAACAGGACAAATAGAGAAGATGAATCTCCCTAAGGAGGGTACAGATATCAAATAAAACCTGACAGGTGTGTTCTAGTCCAGTTTCACTCTATCCAAATCGAAAAAGAAAGTCTTTAGTTATACTATTAAGTATGCAATAATGGCCTCACGATTTTATCATAAGTTATTCTAGCATGTCTTATGTGCTTCATGAATCAGGGTTTTTTATTTCTACTAGAACAGGTTTTCTTGCAGGAAGAAACTATCTCCAAACTACGGGGCTGGAGTGTGCAATGGAATAAATGATATTCAATCCAAATCCAGAGATCTACATCCCCATCTTCAAAGTGCCAGTTCCAGAACCTGTGTGCCCTCTGCCTGCAGGGAACTTTTGGGAGACATCTCCCTGGAGTTCTCTATAACATCACTAAGCTAAGACCATATTTGTACTAATATGGTGAACACATTGTGGTGCTAGAATGCTTCACATTGAAAGCTGAGACACAGCTGGCTTTCCGGCGTGAAGCCGCAAGGCTACACTGCTGGGTTCCCTTACTCGCAATGGAAGCGGCATGCACGTGACAGCTGATGGAAACTGCTGGACTCCAGGACAGGTAAGTGTCCGATTATTAAAAATCAGCAGCTGCAGTATGTGCAGCTGCTAGCTTTTAATTTTTGCAGTGGTGGGCGGACCTCTGCTTTAAGAGTAAGGGACACTTCAGGTGGATAGGGACCTGTGGCGCACTTGGTTAAAAAGTCCGCGTGGCTAAAAGGTGAATAAATAATGATGGCACTGTGAAAAAATAATGATGGCCATGAGTTCCAGCCATGCAGGGTGGCAATCGAGCATCTCAAATGCTACACCCTTTAGCTGCAGAGGCATGAATTATACCCCCTGTTGAACTCTGCAAGCGCCCCGCAATTGCGTGCAATGCTTTTTTTTTTTTAACAGGCCTGTTGGGGGGCTTTGGTAAAATATCAGGGGTCTAAACCCCTGATGTCTCCCTTTTGAGACCAAGAAAGGGTCTGAGGAAGAGATTCCTCAGGTTCCTTTCCCTGCAGTCTCAGCTAGATCTATAAATGATGGAGATGCCCCTCTGTGGTCCGCGAGTGGAAACTATTTGCATAGAATAAAGATCACAGCTACCACTGTGTGTAGCGCCAGCTACTACAATGATTTACAGCATCACTACCAGCCCCCTGGATATCAGATATGCATGCTTTCATCAAGTCATGCTGGCTCAATGTAAATATGCAAATAAAATAATCCACCATTCGCCACAGCACATGCTGCATTATTGAATTCTTCAGGGAGCCCCAGACCTTTCAAGTCCAAGCCCTAATCCTCATCTTCCACTTTCATTAATTAGTGATTCACTGACCCTTAACAATATTAGTGAGTCACTGAACCCTTAACACTGACCCTTAACTGATCCAAACAGGGATGAGTGGCAATAATACTCCACAGTTTCTTAAATGTCAATAAATAATTTCAAGATTCTCAACACATCTGCCACGGCAATACAGTGACATTGAATCAGGATGTTACACACAAATTCTCTAAGAAACTGTGAAATAACCAACATGTGAAGAATAAGGGGACTTGGTGTCTATTTTACTTGAACAACCCACCAAACTGCTCCCACTAGGCCGATTTATAAAAAAAAAAAAAGGATTGAAAGTGAAACGGCTTTTCATACCAACCAATCAGGTTTCATTTTTAAATCTCTGGAAATGTAAACAGATTGTTTTCTAGGGGCAATAGTTCAATTTGTTGCCCTATTCGCAAAATGTGTACAGTGTAAATAAACAGCATTTTATTGTTTTATTTTATTTCCATGGCAGTAAAATAAACAATAGGCAGCTCAATTTTTCCATTACCCTTGAACCATTTATTAAACACAAAGTTTACCATTAATTAGTATAAACACTGTAGTGTCATTATTTCCTGTGACATAGAACCATATTTGCTACAAGATGGAAAAGGGAAGCGCTAATTATAAAAATATGTCATATACACGCTATCAGATATTAAACATCCCTTCTGACTCAAAAGAGCCATAATTTGCATTTTCTAGTTTTAATGCTGAAATCTCCGTTTTTTTCACTCTAAGAAAATATTCGTGGAAGAGACTGTTAACCAGTTAACTAATACAGAAAGCCGATTGGCTTTCTGTAAAATAATGTGATATCAACCTGAATAATAGAAACAGGACACTGGGGTTAAAATTTAAAATTAGGCTTTAATAGATGCCTATTTATCTCCTAGACTTCTATCTGTGGTCTCCAAACAACAGCCTTTTGATTGCCCTATACTTCCCACCAATACAAGGCACTATTCCTCCCATTGATACAAAGATTGGCATATAATTGTGCCAGCTGATACAAACATTGAGGCATAATTTCTCCCATTGACACCAACAATGAGGCACTACTCCTTCCAGTGACACCAATGTTGGGGCCCTATTCCTCCTATTGACACCAACAATGGGCACTATTCCTCCCACTGACACAAACGATGGGGCACTATTCCGCCCACTGACACCAATGATAGGGCACTATTCCTCCCACTATGACATCAATGATGGGGCATTATTCTTCCCACTGACACCAATGATGGGGCACTATTCCTCCCACTTTTTTGGTCCCACTGAACACCAAGTCTGAGACATTTTCTACTTCCATAGGTCACAGTCAAAGCTGAAGATCCGTATATTGGCACTTTGTTTATAAGGTTTGGAGACACCTGTACTAGAGCACCCTGGGAGCCCTAAACCCAGGGTGCTCAGCAAACAATGGCTGTTCTGAGGTTGTAGTTGTGCCATGCCATTCCTTCCTTTCCCCTGCTTCTCTCTATGCATGTTCAGCACAACCAACAAAGACAAAGAAGTTGACTTACTAAGGGATTTCAGGATGTTCACACAATAAAATGTGTAAAGGTTTTACTGCAATCGTGAAAAGAAAATCCCTGTTTACTTATTCCACTTGCACACGATTGAATTGAATATTTACCCAATTTACTGTGTGAACATTTCCAAATTCTTTAGAAAAGCAGCACCAATGACTAAAGATTAGAACTGCTTATACACATTTTGAAATAAAATACATATTTTCAAGCTACTGTCTCAAAATGTCCATATAATGCAAGGGATGGGTTTCTGTTAGAGGGGATGTAAACCCTTACATATACCCAGTGAAGTGACCAACCTCAGATGATACACTGAGATGAAACAAATCTTCCTACACAAGTTATACATGTATATCTGCTGTCTTCAGCTTTATATATTCTTTAGAATGTTCAAATTGTGTTAGGAGATTTTCTCTTCCTGGTTAACACTGCAGTGAAGCCTGGACATACAGCCAAGATAGCTGGCAAACAACCCCTCTCCTCATAGGTAGAGACTTTCAGATCTGTTTGTTAAATAGTTCAGCTCTGCGCTAATCTATTTATAGCATCCTCCCCAAAATCTGAGGGCTTTTCCTGCATCAGAGAGCTTGGTAGATGTTCTCATGCTGATAACAGAAGAACAGAGCAGGAGAAAGCTATGGGACATGGTGCTTTGAAGAGATATAAGAAAGCACTGCAGATATGTGCCCAGCTCAAATTTCATGAATCAGGTTTACATCTACTTTAAAGCTGATATTCAGGAATTCAGCCACTTTGATAAATGTGCAGGCACACTATGAGTTAAGTCCAACAAGTTTTATGCCACCTCGTGAACTTACATCTGACAATTTTATGGAGCTCCAGGATAGCTATGGCTATAGTTCCTGAGGTCCAATACGGGACCTTCTGGTCTCAGCTACTTCAACTGCAGAGTCACATGCAGTTGCTGTGTTAACCCATCTCCTCTGCTGCCCATTTAAAGAAGCCTATTTATTTTTTTACTTATTCGCATGTGACTGGAGTAGGTTAAGAAGTAGGTGGGTGCTGCAGCAATTGCCAGCTGGCTACTGGTAACATCACAGATTAAAAAATGCTAGCACACCAGGGATCTTAAAAAAACATCCAAATATTTTATTTTCAAACTAATCACATGTCAGGGTGCTGTTCCAAATCACAGGGCCCCATTCAGCCTACTTTTTGAAGGTAACTTCTTTTTAGAATTGTATTTTTTTTAACTGACCTGTTGGGGGAGCCCTGGTAAAATATCAGGCATCTAAATTCCTTAGTTCCTTGCTCTGCATCCTCAGCTGCACCAGACATGAATAAATATAGGAAATGCTCTGAGACTTCTTTTTCATTTACAAACTAAAGCATATTAAACATAGTACCAGTACTGATCGCTCACTTTATTCATTCAGGAAAGGGAAGGGCTGTAAAATGTTTACTCTCCTTTCCCTGTGACACTCCATGGTGAATCCCCCTGTGTGCCCAACACAAGTTTTAGCAGGCAGGAGGGAGAGGTGGAGTAGCCAGTAGCTTGAGGGGGAGCATGCAGGGAGGTCTGGACAGCAAGAGGAAGGGGGTGTTTAGAGCAGGTGTGAGAGGAGAAAAAGACATTTGCACTGCAGGGGAAGCCACAGGAGGATATGTTTCAGTGATAAAGACAGTAAAGCTGGTTCTCCTGCTTGGCAGGTGCCTGGGTACCCCTGTGAAACTGATGGGGCCCAGACCCAGTACAGGAGAGTCGGCTATACCCTCTTATTGGCAGCCCTGCATATGACAGCAGAAAAGTGCAACATTTTGGTGCCATGCAGGACCTCTTCAATAGGCAAAGACTATTGAACACTGCAGCCCACTTTACCTATAGCATTCACCATTTGAGGATTTTTAATATGTGTGCACTGTACTTAGGGTGTCCCAGGTCATAAACCATTTGGGAATAAGTCCTACAAAAATTTGTCAATAAGTCTAGAGAGGAACATTTACTAATATATATATTATGCTCAGTAAACAGGCCACAGACGACATGTCGCACCAGGAGGGGGCCCAAAAAACACGCTCAGCGAAAGAGAAAGCGAACCAGGTCTCTGCGGCAGCAGCCGCAGCAGCAAAGCTTGAACGCTTTGCCCATACAACTTCACATGTGACCTCACAGTCACCGACCAAGGGAGTTCATCAACAGGTAGCGAGGCAGTTGAAAACCCAGGGATCGGCATCAGACAGCAGAAGCCACAGCCAACCAGCCTCAAACCCTACAAATCCATCTACCAGTAAAACTGTGAGTAATAAGGGGCCAGGTGAGGGTAAAGTGGCTCATACTACAAAAAGTTCTGCAGCGTGCCCCACAGCAAGGAGTGAGGAACCTACGTTAAGGGATATATTTCAAGCTATTAATGCCTGCTAGGATTCTATATTTGGTCTTGATAGCCAGTTGAACAGTATTAAAGATGAATTATTTTCAATATGACAAATGCGCCATCTACAAGATAGGCAGTATTCTTGTTTCTCAAGCTCTCATCGTACTCTTTCTAGAATTAATATGGTTTGGGGGAATGGGGAGGCAACCCCGTTAGTCAGTGATATAGAATATGGCCCAAGAGGAGTCTCGGACCACTCTCCACTGGCACTTACCATAAGTGCCGGGGTAGAGTCTGTTCTAGGGAATGGAAGGTCAATCCTTGTTGGTTGGAGCTGATCGACAACCCTAGTGAATTGACTGCTAAGATAAGTGAATTTATGCAAATTAATGTAGGTACAGTACTGCCTGGGGTAGTCTGGGACTCCTTAAAGGCCTAGCTTAGAGGTCTATTAATTCAACAGGTGGCAATAATTAAGAGGAAGACGAGGGAGCGGGAGAGGGAAATCAGGAATGAGGAAGCTCAAGCCGAGAGGTGCTATGTTGAAGGTCCGACACCTGACAGGCAGAGGGAATGGCTAGACAAACAGCAAGCCTATATCTCCCTTCTGGTTAAAACTATCAACACCCCTTCTGTGATTCTGGCAATTAGGATGTTAAACGGGGATCTCACCACTGATCCAACAGAGATAATGAATGTATTTGGCGATTATTATAAGTCCTTATATTAATCTACCAGAGGGGGTGGGTCAACAGTGGTTGATTTTCTACAACAAATAACAATCCCAACCCTGTCAGAAAATGACAAAATGGATATGGAGGTGCCAGTGACTGTAGAAGAGCTAAAATGGGCAGTGGCAGCAATGCCCAATAAAAAATCTCCATGTCCCGATGGGCTTCCAATGGAAATATACAAGCGCTATGGAGAAGTATTGCTACCAGAGTTGCTGGAAACACTGAGATGGGCACTAGAGAGCAGTAAACTTCCCACCTCAATGTTGGAAGCCAATATTACATTAATACTTAAAGAGGGGAAAGATCAACAGGAAGTATCCTCGTATCGCCCAATTTCATTGCTATGCTCTGATGTTAAAATCCTGGCCAAAGTCCTGACGACCCGTTTAAATAAATGCATACACAAGTTAATACATCCTGACTAGTCAGGTTTCATCTCCAACAGATCAACTAGCACCAACATTAGAAGAGTTTTTTTAAACATGCAAATTCCAACTGATAATGTAAGCTCCAAGGGGCTATCTATGGTTGGTGCTGGAGCGATTTGGCTTTGGTCCCTTTTTTATTAAATGGGTAAAATTGCTCTATAATGAGCCTAGAGCAAAAAATTAGGATTGGGAGTGAATATCCTGAGACATTCCAGTTGGAGAGAGGGACGAGACATGGATGTCCCCCGTCTCTCCTCTTTTTTGTTCTGGCAATGGAACCACTGGCGATCATGACGAGATCACGTTCGGATATCCAGGGATTATGGCGCCAGTTAAAAGAAGACAAAATTGCCCTGTTTGCTGATGACGACTTGTTTTTCATTGGAGATATTAATTCTTCACTTAATACTGTGATACGTATGGTGGGGGAGTTCGGACAACACTCTGGCCTGGTTATTAATTGGAACAAGTCAGCCATTGCTTATAATCCCCTCCTTGGATGTGGTAACCAAGTTAAAATATTTGGGTGTTTGGATCTCTAGCGATGTAAATTGCTATATCAATGATAATTTAGTACCAACATTGTTGAAATAGAAACAAAAGTTAGATATTTGGTGTCGCCTCCCTCTTTCTGTGGCAGGGTGCTGCAATCTAATTAAGATGATTTGGCTCCCACAAATGCTGTATATTCTCCATAACTCTCCAATCTGGATTAGCCAGAAATGGTTTAAGAAGATTGAATCCCTATTTAGGGATTTAATTTGGAAGAAGGGCCAAGCCCGGATTAGTTTGCAAACAATGCAGCTCCCTGTTAGGGAGGGAGGGCTGGTGATACCACATCCAAGACTATTTTTCTTGTCAGCCCAGCTCCAGCACTTGATGGGTGGTGGAATTCTAGGGGGGGAGAGCCCCTGTAATAGAATGGTGTTAATGGGAGCCCCCCCATAATTTATTAGTAGAGGTGTTGGAAGCAGACTCATTTATCCATAGGTGTCCGACGATTGATTTAATGAGTAGAGCATGGTAGGCAACAAAGGCGCTAATGGGATATAATGGGGTAACTCTATGGAATAATAAAAACTTAGCTGAAATAACAGGTATAGAAAGACCTCGAGAATGGGAAAGACAGGGAATCAAGGAAGGCGTTCTATAAATATCTACAGATTAGACATGGAATTCAAGCCCAATTTAGGTCCTTAACCATTGAATGGGTAAAGACTCCTTTTCTCCAAAAAATAATTAAACTTGGTCCAATGAAAGGTGTAATTTCCAAGCTATATGTTAGTCTGGGAGATAGAATTATGAGCGGAAAGGGACTCTATAAGAGCAGAATGGAGTGGGTGCGAGATATAGGGCCAATAACCCTAGAACAGTGGGATAAGATACTAGAACAGGGAAGCCTGGTTTCGATATCACCCTCACAGAGGGTTTCCCATTTGTTTCTTATTTATAGAGCTTATTACACCCTCCAAAAATGTTTAAATTTGGTAGGAAGTCTAATGATGAATGCCCTAGATGTAAGGCGACAGGAGATCTTATCCATATGGTGTGGAAATGTCCAAAGTTATTTAGATATTGGATAGAAATAGTGGAGAGGATAAATAAAATCTTTAAGACTACATTGAAACCCGAGGCTAAGATTTGCCTTCTAGGAAGCCTTGAGGAAGGTAGAATTCCCCCACCGTTGTCACCCCACCCGCTCTTTTCCCACCTATACCTCGGGGTAAAATTTGGGCCTTTTCTGTCTCTGTCTTTTTTTTTTCTTTGGTATTAACCAACGAGTAACTTGACTGGCATAATTTGAGACTAGAAGGTGTGTAGTAGGGTAATGGATTTGGGAGGGTTAAGCGGGTAGAAAGGAAGGTATGTAAATAATAAAAGCTTTTTTCTAATTTGTACTACCTGTTGTATAACATTTTAATAATGTATCTTGTTCAGTTTGTCAATTTGAAATTTAATAAAAAGTAAAGGATTAAAAAAAAAAAAAGAGAGGAACATTTACACACAGCACCCACTGCAAATACCAACAATTTTCAGCTATAAAAATGACAGCCAGGGCTATGCATCACATAGCAAGAGTGGCTGTCAAAATTCAGCCACTATAGTGTTGGTTATTATTTTTTTAATAAAATGTATTTCTTTTTAACCACCTAATTAACACTTTGTTATCTATAATTAGCCCTAATCTACATGCTCCCCTTCTCACCTTAGCTTTTATTTCTATTTCTATTCCTTTCTACCATTAATATCAAAAGGTTTTTGGTTTTCATTCATTTTGTTTATTTTATTCAGTATTGCACTGAAGATTGGTTAAAGATTGGTGCAAATTGTGAAAAAAAGTAAATTTTTTTTAAATTTTGCAAATAACTTTGCCATGCTTTATACTAGAAAAATCATTTTAATTTCATTATAAAGGAAAAGCATTATAGAATAAAATGTATACATTTATCTACTACAACAAATGTATGTGAGCTTGTTGGCGGAAAGTCCAACCGTGTGTATGCTCCATCAAACATTTGCTGTCAGACTTTCCACCAACAAATGTTGGCTAGCAGGTTCTCAAATTTTCCGCCAACAATTTTTTGTTGTCGGACTTTATGATCGTGTGTACACAAGTCCATCGCCCCAAAAGTCCCTGCATGCTTGGAATCAAGTACAAGCCGGAAGCACTCGGTCTTGTAAAACTAGCATTCGTAATAGAGAGATAACATGACTATTGAACTTCCTTTTTATCGGCTCGCCGTATGTCTTGTGCATCACTACGTTTGTAATTGTTGGCCAACATTTGTGTGACCGTGTGTATTCAAGACAAGTTGGAGCCAAAACAAAATTCCACGGTTTTGTTGTCGGATAGTCCGATCGTGTGTACAGGGCATTACACTACTTATTTTAAAACACTGATGAAAAAAAAACTATTGCTGCAAATGTCCATAAATCACATCAAAAATAAAAATATTTTTGCAAGAAATGTAAAATGAATGCCAAAGACAACACCCCTCCAACCCAATAAAATAAAAAATAAAAACAAATCATTGTATGTATTGAAAAAATAAATAAAACCGCGCTGAGAACAGAAAAAAAGGGGGGATTTTCTTTTTTCTACTTATCAGGCAATAAAAAATATATTATCAAATGAATATCCCAAAAATTAATTCTAGAATTAAACACAACTAAAAAACTATTTTTTTCTTACAAATGAATATACGAAAAATGTGTAAGGCTGCTGTTCCACTGTGGGATACACACACAAAAAAAGTAGAAAAAAAATTGAAAAAAGAGCTGCGCCAAATAATAAAAAATAATAAAAAAGTGGTTTGGGATCATAAACGCTCCTGTGCTTTTACCGTCTGGTAAGCGCACTCTTTTGTCGGTGGCTGGGCACAATAGTAATAAGGAAGTGTGAATCACCGTGGTGCGACTGCTTTGCCTTCTTGAATAACAATATACTCTTCATGGACTTTACTTTATAGTTTTAGTTTATTGATGTGTTTTTATAATTTGGCGCAGCTCTTTTTTCAATTCATTGTATGTATTACTGCATTATCTTAATTGTAAAACTTCATCAGGTCCATAAGGGGTAAAGAAGTGCAAGAGCTAAAGTGGTTGAGTGGCAGGTTATTAGACTTTCACATGTCACCATTCTCCATTTAAAGCCAGCAACAAAGTATGTGGTCGAGTGGTCAAGAAGAGCTGCCAGGGATAGAAATACACAAATATCCAACACAGTGTGTGAGGCAGGGACATAGTCAGTAATAAAGCCATCAGATCAGGAGGCATTCTATAAAGGTCAAGTTAAGGCTCCATTAATACCTGCGCATTCCAGGAACATGCACAGAAATGTGTGTTTTTGCAGGTGTTCCAGGAACATGCGTGCCACTCCTGCAGTACCAGTAACTGTTATTGGCACCCCAAACATGGTAAGAAAACACACGGTAAAAAAACATTCCCCTCCCAAAAGGATGCAGGAGCTTCTTTCGCAAATTTGACATGAGTTGGGCAGCCCATTCAAGTAAATGTTGTAAACAAGCAGATATCGCACTGGCAGATTTAAAAGAAGTAGCTGGCAAAAGCAATCAGAAAAAATTACAAACAAATATATAAAACAATCTTTACTGCTCTAAAAAAATGAGTGCAATAAATCAACACAAGTATAACATATTAAATGAATAAAAGAAAGAAAAAACTAAAATAAATAGATGTAATAATATTCATAAAGAAGTCCAAAATGGTGAAGAAATCAGATGTGGAAAAATCACTCCAATCCTAAATATAGGACACCCAGGTGTGCATCCACCTTTAGACAGAATGGACTCTTACCAAAACATGTGGACCCTTTACTTGTAAAGAGTCAAAAAGGCTGTATCGGTTGATAGGCAATTTGTAAAAGGAACCAGTTTCTCCAACATGGCTCTACCAATGGTCACTAGAGTCTCCCAATCAGCAACATAAGGTGTTCCATCATGATATACAAAAGAAAAGAACTGAGAACCCACATGTCGTAAAACTGTATACCGTATATACTCGAGTATAAGCCGAGATTTTCAGCCTCTTTTTTGAGGCTGAAAGTGCCCCCCTCGGCTTATACTCGAGTCATCGCCGTCTGACTGCTCGATCAGCGTATCGAGCAGACAGACGGCGGACATACTACAATTCGAAAGCCGCGCCTCCGCCTCCGCCTGTGATAGGCGGAACACTGAATTTCCCAGCAGCCTGTGTTCCGCCTATCACGGACATCGTCTCATCCTCATCCGTAGTACGAGGATGAGACGATGTCCGTGATAGGCGGAACACAGGCTGCTGGGAAATTCAGTGTTCCGCCTATCACAGGCGAAGGCGGAGGCGCGGCTTTCGAATTGTAGTATGTCCGCCGAGGCGCCGACGAAGAGCGGCGATCCTGGCAAGGCACGGGACGGAGGCAAGGCAAGGCACGGCACGGGACGGGACGGAGGCAAGGCACGACACGGGACGGAGGCAAGGCACGGCACGGGACGGAGGCAAGGAGGCAAGGCACGGCACGGGACGGAGGCAAGGAGGCAAGGCACGGGACGGAGGCTCGGGACACAGGTAGGCTGGACACACACACACACACACACACACACACACACACACACACACACACACACACACACGGACACACACACACAGGGATGGATGGATGGAGACACACACACACAGGGATGGATGGATGGATGGAGACACACACACACACAGGGATGGATGGATGGATGGATGGAGACACACACACACACAGGGATGGATGGAGACACACACACACACAGGGATGGATGGATGGATGGAGACACACACACACACAGGGATGGATGGATGGATGGATGGAGACACACACACACAGGGATGGATGGATGGATGGACACACACACACACAGGGATGGATGGATGGATGGACACACACACACACAGGGATGGACGGACACACAGGGACGGACACACACACAGGGATGGACAGGCATGTCTCACCCTCGGCTTATACACGAGTCAATAAGTTTGCCAGTTTTTTTGGGGGTAAATTGGGGGCCTCGGCTTATATTCGGGTCGGCCTATACTCGAGTATATACGGTACCAATTTTTTAATAAATAAAAAGCTAGCCACTCACAATGTTGAAAGCACAAATATAAAAAGTACCGATCCCAGGATTAGATCCGACTGTATCCTGGTATGGGCATGCATGGTGATGCCACGAGCATAAGCTCCGCCTAGGGCGTGCGTGGTGACGTCCCAACCGTAAGCTCCGCCTAGGGTTAAGCTTACGCTGGTTACGTCACTACATAAGCCCAAACGAGGATACACTTTTATATATTTACTTTTTATCTTTAAGCGCTTATTTGAACTTTTAACTTTGTGACTGGCTAGCATTTTATTTATTAATAAATAGATATGTTCTTGCACTCAGCCAAAGAAAATAATATGATCTGCTGCAAATTAAGGAACCCGAATACTGGGCCAATAAATAATATGAGAAAACAATTGGTGCACTATGCCTTTAAATCTCAAAAACAATAAGTGACCATTTCATGAAAAAGTGCAAGTGTAAAAACAAATATGTATGTGCTGACACTTAAATCATACATAATTCAATGCAAACACAAATTTATGAATAAAACAACAAAAAATTGCTGATGCTTTTAAATCAAATGTGAAAAGTGCAAATAAAAAAAAATATTGGATAGAATATATATATATATATATATATATATATATATGATAAAAGTCCATCAAAAAAAGTTACTCAAAAAAAAGTCCATATGTAATTGATAGTGACAAAGTGCTCAGTGCTTAAGGAAATTTCCATTCAAGGTGCTTCAGTGCTCAAGGTGCTCCTTATATGTGGAGTGAACTGGTCCTAACAATGGAGGCACACCGGAGTGTCCTGTATTTTGGATTGGAGGGGTTTTTCTACATCTGATTTCTTCAGCAGTTTGGATTTATGAGGGACTATTATTACTTTTTTTTTTTTGATTTTCTTTCTTTTCTTCATTTAATATGCTATACTTGTGTTGATTCATTGCACTCATTTGAAAAGATTGCTTTTATACATTTAAGTAAATTGACTTCCTTATACTGTCGCATGAAAAACGTGCTGAAAAAACGCACATTAGCAAGATGCACAGGTAAGATTGGGGCCTTAGCGATTAAATCCAAGGAGTACAACCGGTCAGAGTTAATTATAAGTAGTATCAGGGATTTTAGGAAAAGGAAAGTAACAGGGTCTAGACAGACTGAGAACAAACAGGATCCAGGAGTGAAACAAACTATAAGACAGAGTCAAGAATACACAAACAGGAACTAGATTAGTGACTGAGAAATTGAGAACACTCTAGGGATAGGATAATAAGCAAAAAACAAGAACAGGATATGAGATACATCAAGGATCGCACAGACACACACCCTAGCGACAGCAAATTAAACGCTACAATGGCAGCTAGAGTACGGACACTGGGATTCCGTGATAGAGTATAGTCTAATGAAGACATATGCTCCTGTCTGCGCACAGCTCACCTAAACAGATAACTAGAGTTAATCCTTGATCTATGAATGCTATATTCACCTTTGACCATTACTGGCTGTGAATGAGCTCACTTCTTGGGGGTGGGGGGGTCTTGGGTGCTAGTTTGCCTGAGCTCCAAGTTGAAGTTAAGCCATAAGCCTGGTACACACGATCGGATTTTTGGAAGGGAATTCTGTGATGACAGACTGTTTGCCTAAAATCCTAAAGTACACTCCATCAGACAATTGTTGTTCAACAAATGTTGGATGGCAGTAGGGCCGAAACAGCTAATCGATTATGAAATTAATCGATTACTATTTTCATAATCGATTAATCGGCCACTAACATAATAGGGTTAGAAAAAAACTAAAATTAGCCCTTTATAGTACAAAAAGAGCAAATAGCTACTGTAAATATTACTTTCACTGTCCCATAGTAAAACATGAACCCCTTACAGTAGCGATTATTTGCTCTTTTTGCACTAATTTTAGTTTTTTTAACCCCATTATGTTACTAAACATCTCAGGCCTGGGTCACACCTCTTTGTTTTTTGGTGCTTTTTGCAGAAACGCACTACAGTTCATTTACATGGTTACCTATGGGCCACGTTCACATGCATGATCTTTTCAGCTGCTGCGTATTTGGAAAAGACAAGGACTTTTTTTTTAACGCAAAACTGTGCTATTTTGTTTTTTTGGTTCAATATACTTCAATGGAGAAGCTGCAGAAAGGCATACAATAATGCGCTTTTGCTGCAATTTGTGTTTTTTTAGTCTGCCCAACAAATTGGGCCAAAAAATATGTAAAAATGCAGCAAAATTAATTTTTAAGGTTATTAACGGATTAAAAGAAACAATAAACGGCCAACTAATCGATTATAAAAATAATCGTTAGTTGCAGCCCTAGATGGTAGGCTAGTAAATTTTCGTGGACAACGGTCTGTTGTCAGATTTTCCTCTCAGAATCAATGCTCACTAAACACAACATTAGTAAAAGGTGCCCAAAGGGTGGCACTCAAGAGCTGAAATTCCTCGTAGTACGTCACTACGTTCGTGTTTGTTGGCAGACAATTGTGTACCGTTGTATGCAAGACAAGTTCCTGGCACACGCCCTTCAGACAAAAGTCTGACACTTTGTTGGCCAACAATCCGATAGTGTGTACGAGACTTTACATGCAAAAAATTCTCTGAACAAGAAAAATCTTATACATTCCTCCATCAAAGCTAAGCAACTTGAATGAATGAATCTTCCCTGTCAGCTACCGTATTCAGCAGCTGGTGATGTCTGTGGCTACTGAATACAACCACAGTGACAGCATCTGATTGGGTGCAGTCATTGTTCAAATGGCAATTTTTCACCAGGCACAAGCAACAGAAGTTGATTCAAATTTTGTTTAGCTGGGTGGTGCTGACAAGGTCACTTTTTACAAACTAGGCAGGTAATTGGGATACAGGGACAGACTGTTGTCTTCCTTTAACAGGAAGTGTGTGAACAGGATCATCCATTACTATTTAATGAATGTTTTAGATTTAAACATATTGGAAATTACTTTTTAAATTATACTTATATGTTTAAAGTGGTACTAAATCCAAAAGCAAACATTTATTATATTGAAGCTTAACAATTCCTACATGTGATGGCTGTATTCGTTTTCTGTTTTTAGGCTCTCTTTTATTTTCATTTAGTAATCCAATCAGTAAGTCTGTTTTAAAAAAAAAAAAAAAAGTACAAGCTCTCCACCAGAATATATCAGTTACAAACCACCTAACACTGACAGGGTACTTAACCACTTCCAGGCCAGCGGCTGCAGTTATACTTTGGCAGGTTGGCGCAGGGGCGAGCCATCGTAGCTGTCTATTGGCTCTTTAAGATGCTGGGAGGCACGCGCGCCTGAAGCATGTCCCCGAAGCCAATGCGAGTGCTCAGCAGGCACGATGACCATAGGGCACCCACGATTGCTTGTGACAGAGTGAGAACAAGGATCTGTGTGTGTAAACACACAAATCTCACTTATGTCAGAGGAGAGGAGACAGATCATGTGTTCCTACTAAGTAGGAACAACGATCTCTCTTCTCCTCTAGTCAACCACATTCCACTTCACAGTTAGAACACACCTAGGTAACACGGTTAACCCCTTGATTGCCCCCTAGTGTTAACCCCTTCACTGCCAGTGGCATTTATACAATAATCAGTGCATTTTTATAGCACGGATCGCTGTATAAATGTCACTGGTCCCAAAAAAGTGTCAAAAGTGTCAGATGAGTCTGTTGCAATGTTGCAGTCCCCGATAAAAATCGCAGATCACCTACATTACTAGTAAAAAAAAAAAATACCATAAATCTATCTCCTATTTTGAAGATGCTATAACTTTTGCCTAAACCAATCAATATACGTTTATTGCAATTTTTTACCAAAAATATGTAGAAGAATATATATCAGCCTAAACTGAGGAAGACATTTTTTTTTATTGGGATAGTTATTATAGCAAAAAGTAAAAAATGTTGTGTTTTTATTTTTAAAATTGTTGCTTTTTTGGGATATAGAGCAAAAAATAAAAAGCGCAGAGGTGATCAAATACCACCAAAAGAAATCTCTATTTGTGGGAAAAAGGGACATCAATTTTGTTTGGGTACAACATCGCATGATCGTGCAATTGCCAGTTAAAATGACGCAGTGCCGTATGTCAAAAAATTGCCCAGTCATTAAGCAGGAAAATCTTCTGGGTCTGAAGCGGTTATAATGATACATTTTTATTTATTTGTGTAAAAAAAAAAAGTTTTCTGTAGCTGCTTATAGTGTGAGCTGGAGGTTGACTTTTGTTAGTGCATTCAAATCTGCTAGTATATCTAACACTCCCCTCCCCGCAGACTGACAATGCTGCTGTCCAAAGGTGCCCCTTTGTTCCTTCTTTCAGAGTGGGGGGCACTCTAATACAGGAGGTGTATTACTGACCAGATCAAATGTAAGAAAGGAATAAACAATACAGCCATCACACCTAATGTTTGGCAAGCTTCAATATAGTACATTTTGGATTTTGTATTTAATACCACTTTAAACTTTTGTAAGATTGTAGTGATTGAGTTTACATATACTGGGGAAGTAAATCAGCAAGGGAATAGTTAAACATTAGCAACTGCTTCTTGCAACATAGTATCAAGCACTGCAGGAAAGAATAATGCCCTGTACACACGGTCGGACATTCCGATGACAAAATCCGTTTGATTTTTTTCTGACAGATTTTAGCCCAAACTTGTCTTGAATACACACGGTCGCACCAAGTTGTCGGAAAATCTGATCGTTCAGAACAAGGTGCCGTAAACCACGTACGACGGGACTATAAAGAGGCCAGTAGCCAATAGCTTTTGTCTCGTAATTTATTCTGAGCATGCGTGGCACTTTGTCCGTCGGAATTGTCTACACACGATCGGAATTTAAACGATCGGATTTTGTTGTCGGAAAATTTTCGATCCAGCTCTCAAACTTTGTGTGTCGGAAATTCCGATGGAAAAAGTCAGATGGAGCCCACACACGGTCGGATTTTCCGACAACACGATCCGATCACGCATTTTCCATCAGAAAATCCGACCGTGTGTACAGGGCATTACACATTTTAAGTAACAACAGAGTCATTACCATATACCACAAAGTACACTGACACCTAGTGAGAGTGTTGAGCATTGCAGCCAATAATGCAATCAGCTATGCCTCATGAGACTTGTAGTTTTGCAACAGCTGGAGGTCCACTAATTGCATATCCCTGCAATATGCAGTTTATTATGTCCCCATATACTGGGCTGAATTACCCAACTTCTAGCTCTGTTCCAGACTCCTTTGTGCCTAATTTTATCTGCCCTATTCTCCAAAATATAAATTAACCTAACTTTAGTAAGTAGGTAACCTGGGAATTTACAGAGATCTGGTCACCGAAGTTGCGATAACACACAATGGTTGAGTCTGCAAATATTAGTTTTAGCTAAAATGAATTTTAGCAGAAACAACATTCTAACTTTTTCCAATAAATTGTGCCAGAAGCAAAGTGCAGCAACTTGTTGCAAGCAATCAGTATTTACTTTACCAGACCAGTAAAGTTTCTGATTGATTGCTGTGAGTACTGAATTTGTATCTTTTTACAAATGTCACAACCTTGAGAGACAACATATATCAATAATGTGTTGTTCCAAAGTAGCAAATGTTGACATTTAAAACTCCGTGGGGATATCTCCATTTCCCATTACACAATACTTTCTCTCTCTCTTTTTTTTTTCAAATTCACAAACTGTTGAATTAGTGTAGGCAGCACTTTAGAATCATTCTCTTCTATTCTAAATATCTCTTATATAACAAGTTTACAGATATACTAAAAATAGACCTGAATGTATAGATTTTGCAAGCTTCCTGTGCAGTTTAAGTATTACTTAAAGTAATCAAAAGGTTTGACATTTTCATGGCTGAGGAAACTTTCCAAAGACTTAGTGACTCATGAAGCAGTACACTTTTTCCAAAACGGAAGACTGGGCAAACACTCAGGATTATAATACAATCAGCCTAATTGTATAAAACAGAGGATCAAGTAACTAAAATATCTAATGCATGTTGCATGCAGCGTCTTTACACAAGAGAATACAGCATATACAGGTGCTAATTTTTGCAGGTTAAAATACAAAGCTGGGTGCTATTGTGTGTTCTTTGCTAGTGACTGATTTTATATTGGATAGAATCCAATATGTATTTGGCAGCAGTGATAAAGCAATAGAGGTTGCAGAGGGCATAGTTAGAACTTGATGCAGGTCTAGATATGGCCTGAAATAAAGACTGCTGCTCAACAAATGTACAGGGAACCGATCAGAAGGTTATAGGTCAGTATGAGTTCTATATACAAAACCAGTATGCTCCTCTAAAATCTCATTTTGTTTTTAATGTTTATAACAATAATCACGCAGTATAATTAGGAAGCCAGAGAGGCTGAACCTATACCTCATTCACATGTGCATGGGACAGTATCTAAATCAGAGTTTCTCAACCGAGGTGCCATGGCAAAATTACCAACATTTCCCCAACTGAGGCAGGCATCCTAGTAAAGCCTACTTCTATACCAGCCATTAAGCCATTTTTTTTATTGCAGCAGTGCCGTCCGGTCTGTCAAGCTTGCATGAAGCCACTGCTTCCTGCCAACCGATGATAACATCAGTTGCTAAGGACAAGTCGGGCCCACGCAGCTGTCTGGGATACGCTCTAGTGGTTTTTGGGATGTGTTGGTTGGTCCTCTTCTGTCCGTGTAGATAGGGAGGCATATGCAAGTGTGTGAAGGAGGTGGTAAAAAGAAGAGAAACTGTTCAGTGGGCTTCATATGAGCTCCTGGAGGTACAAAAATGTTTGTGATGATAGAAATTTAATTTTAGCACAATTGGATATTGACATTTAATCCCACTAATTGCAGGCATGGTGATTTTACCACATTTGTACGTAGTATTTGAATTCATTGATTTTAATTACATTATATTATATATACTTTCATTAATATGTTTCACATGATTATACCATATACGTGGTATTGATGGGCCTTGGCCACACTGTGGGTGCTGCTCAGGGTACCTGTGGTTTTCATGCACGTTATATGTGGTTTCCCATAGACTTCTATTATGTTCTGCTTTTTTGCTGCATTTACTGAAAACTCACCAAAAATGCAGTATGTAGGACTTTTGGCGAGCTTTCGGAAAAAGCACCAAAAAAGCAAGACCTAAAAGAACCCTATTGGAAACTGCATGTAACGTGCATGAAAACCATGGGTACCCTGCGCTGCAGCCAAGCTGCAGTGGGTCAATGTGAAAGTACCCTAGTTGTCAATAAGTGTTATGCAAGCTAGTGTTTTTCAACTGGGGTGCCACAAAGAGTTATCAAGGGTGCTGTGGTAACATCCCAGTCTGAGCATGACCCTATGTTAATACCCGTGCACAGAGGGCAAAGAAAGCACAACCCAGACCTCCTTCCAGCTCTCTCCTCCCCACCTGCACTATCAGTACTATTGTTGGCAAAACAGAAAGCTGTGTGGGCCACCCGCTCGTGTGCTACCAACCGATAATGTCTGTTTTGTTTACTACTGATAGCAGCAGGGGGGCTGCCAGGGCATATCTGTGCATTGGAGTTAACACAGAGTCTTTCTCACAGCTCAGTGTGCAGGGTTTGGTTACTGCCCACATCTCCTCCTCTCACTGCTCCTGTACAAGCAGTAGGAGGGGGGATTTGTGCTAGGAGGGGGGATCTGGGGGTTGTGCTTGGAGGAGGGGGGCAGGGTTTGTGTTAGAAGAGGGGATTTGTGCTAGGTGGAGGAATTTGTAGGGGGGGGTGTGCTAGCAGGGGGTATTTGGGGGGAGAAGAGTTGAAATCTAAGCTCACTGAACTCTGCTTCAAAGACATTTTAAGACTTGTTCACACCAGGTGCAGTGCGCTAACACATGCAAAAGTGCATGTTTTCCCATACCACACAAAAATGTGCTGCCTTATGCAGTCATGCGTGGGTGCCTTTAATTCTTAACGACACTCCCACACATTTAGCAAATATGTGTATGCTTGCATCCAGCGCGGCTGAATGGAAGCCTGAGCCTGTAGCTCGTCTACACAGTCGAGGATTAGCACGGACAGAGGCGGCGAACCGGCGACCCAAAGCCAAATACTCCACCCGACAGCTGCGGAGATCACCCCGGGATGGGAAGGAGGAGGCGAGACACGGTCAGTACGGGGAAGCTCCCCCATTTCTTCCCCCCTCGCCGCCACACATGCGGCCAAGATGGCGCCGGCGGATCTTCCCCGGGAGGCTCCAGCGCATCGTCCCCAGCGCATCCCAGCTCCGGATCTGCGGGGAAGTCTCCTAGCCCGAGGCAAGGATCTCCAGGTCCTGCAACTCCACTCTCCCAGAGCCCAGCCAAGAGCAAGCCCAGGTTGTCGGATGACTCCATACAGGCAGAGGTAAGCCCTGAACGCAACCCTGCTTTAGCTCTCACTGACCTGCCTGACTCATTCCATACCTTACCTGCCTCGAACCAGCCTGTCTCAGAAACAGTGTTAAAAGATATGTTATCCTCTCTGCAAGCTTCTCTTAATACTGACATTTTACAATGTGTGGCTAAAGTTCAAGCTGATGTGACTGATCTAGGTAACAGAGTGGATCATATAGAAAGCAGAATGGGCGAATATGCTTCTTCACACAACATGCTTATTGACGCTCATAACGACCGGGATGACCAAATAGAATCGCTCACTGCTAAAATCGCAGACCTTGAGGACCGCGCTAGACGCAATAACCTTAAGATCAGAGGTGTCCCTGAATCAGTCTCAGTCAGCCAACTGAATCAATATGCTTGTGATCTGATCCGCACAGCTATCCCTAATGTATCTGACACAGAAGTAATCATTGACAGGATACATAGACTGCCTAAGCCCTCTTTCATTCATGATGATGTCCCCGGGACGTGATAATGAGAGTCCACTTCTTTCACATCAAAGAGCAGCTTGCGGCATGTTTCCGTAAAAAAGAACAACTGCCTGAGCGTTTCTCAAACCTCCAACTGTTTGCTGACTTATCCCAATACACATTGCAGAAGAGGAAGTCACTCCCGACAATCACAAAAGCCTTGCGGAACCATGACATTTTATATCGTTGGGGTTATCCTACTCGTCTGGTCATCTCCAGAAATAACACTTTGTCAGTGGTCAATACACTCGAAGAAGGGCTGGCTCTCCTCCGTAAATGGGATATCCTCCCTGCACAGTTACCGATTCCCCGACAGCAACACTCCACACAGCAGTCCCAAGAAGATTGGCAAGTGGTTTTGCATAAGAGGAAACACCAAATCCATCGAGACCCCGCCGCCTCTGGTCCACTAATCTGATCTTACTTTTCCTGCACCATCCCCCGGCTTACTGGAGCCTCTCCACGTGAATCCCTTCCTCCCTCATGGATATTGTGCAGTATACCTGCAATCAGACCCCTTTTGCGGTCGCTCCTTCCTTTTTACCACAAAGATTAGACTTGGTTCTCTTTTTGTGTTTCTTTTTTTTCCTTTCCTTTTTTTCCCTCTTTAGCTTCCTGAGCCGGATGTACAGCCTCCTATCACCTGTCGCCTCACACAGTCTTACGGTCATAGCCTGGCACAACGACGCTCACAACACCAACAAGTTTCGAAGGTCTCAGATCTACATGTCCCCAAGTTTGGATCGCAACAAACATAAGGTACTCTACACCCTCTCATGCCTATTACTATAACATCTTTTAATGTACGAGGACTAAATCATCCGGCAAAACGTGCCTCCCTTTGGAAAGAGGCCCTTACGTTGGGGAGCGATCTGGAATGCACACAGGAAACTCATTTTCAGGCTTTAGCCTCCCCAACGTTCACGCACAAGAAATTCCCCCATGTCTTCACGGCTTCGGCCTCCTGTAAGCGGAAAGGAGTCCTTATAGCCTTTAAACTCCATGACACTATTCAGGATGCAGATGGTAGATTTTTGATTCTCATTTGTGATATCAATGGTAGACTTTTTACACTTGTCAATGCTTATGCACCAAATGAACGTCAATATAGGTTTGCAAGAAGGTTGTTCTCGACAATTTCTAAATGTAAAAAGGGGGCATTGATTATTTCTGGGGACTTTAACCTGACAGCCGACCCAGATGTAGATACTACAGGGAAACATCCACGTTCACTTAAAGCACTCCAACCCCTATTTCACTTAGAGGATGTGTACAATGTGTGGAGATGCCAACATGCTGAAGAAAGAGACTTTACCTTCCACTCAGCGCGCCACAACTCGTACTCACGGTTGGATATGATCCTGGTGGATAGGGTTTTATTACAGGCGGTGTCCTCCTCCAGTATTCACGACATTACGTGGTCGGATCACGCACCTGTCTCTGTGTCTATCCTGGAGGAGCACATGCCAAACCCTGCATACCTCTGGAGAGTTGACTCTCAGATTTTTAGCTCCCCACAACAAGTGGCGACCATTGAGAAACACCTCCAGGGATATTTCAGGCTGAACTCGCCATCTGTATCAGATCCCTTTGTGCTGTGGTGTGCCCATAAGGCCTTTATCAGGGGTATCTTTATTCAAATGTGTTCACGTATGAAGAGGCAGAGGCTTCAGCTGCTTGATGAGGTACTGAGAGAGATTCGCATGACGGAGGCCAACAATAAATCTAATCCCTCCACGCCCCTAGCTACAAAACTGTCTAAACTTCGTACGACACTGAGAACAATGCTTTTAGAACAGCATGACAAAAATGTTAAAGCCCTCAAACTGACCAACTACTCCTCGGGTAACAAAGCAGGTAAATTCCTAGCACGTAGATTGAAAGCCAAGAAATTACATTCCAAAATAGAGCATCTAATAGACCCCTGCTCCAACACCAAAACATTAGACTCGAAGGGCATTGCCAATGCCTTTGCGGCTTACTACAGCAAGCTATATAACTTAGGAGAAGACCCTGAGACTGTGCAGCCAAGGCCAGAGGAGATATTGTCTTTTCTGTCCTCTCTCCAACTTCCTGAACTAACTAACGACCAATTACTGGATCTAAATGCTCCAATTTCCCCTTCCGAAATTTGTAAAGCAATTAAGTCACTACCCTTAGGGAAGTTCCCAGGACCTGATGGTCTATCGAATGATTACTATAAACAGTTTTATGAGACACTCAGTGCGAATCTCTCTCCGGTGTTTGCGGCGGCTGCAGCCTCGGCCTCCTTCCCAGCAGAAATGCTACAGGCTCATGTTGTAACCATCCCTAAACCTGGCAAGGACCCAGCCTGTCTAGCTAACTACAGGCCTATATCCTTGCTGAATACCGATATAAAGTTATATGCAAAAATCATCGCACATAGGTTATCGTCTATATTACCCACCCTCATTAACCCTGATCAAACGGGTTTTCTGAAGGGGCGTCAAGCCTCTGACGCAACTAGAAGAGTCATTAATTTGTTACAATATGCTGGGTCCGGTCGGGTGCCTTCTCTGCTCCTCTCTTTAGATGCGGAGAAGGCATTCGACCGTATCCACTGGGGTTATATGAGAGCTACGCTCGAAAAGTTTGGTTTTAAAGGTTCTATCTTGACGGCCATACTGGCGCTGTACTCCGCTCCCTCGGCACGGGTCTACACATCCAACACGTTGTCCTCCCCCTTCCTGATTACAAATGGAACCCGCCAGGGCTGCCCGTTATCCCCAAGTATCTTCAATCTGTTGATAGAACCCCTGGCACAGGCAATAAGATCTACGCCCGAGATTACAGTTCGCGGACGACATAATCATCTTTCTGACAGAACCAAAAACGTCCCTAGCCGGAACACACCAATTTCTTAATATCTTCAGCAGAATCTCTTACTACAAAGTTAACTGTAACAAATCACTTATCCTCAATATAGGTGTTGAACCAGATTTATGTAAAAGCTTTTGCACACACATGGAGTGCAGGAGAGATCCCTTATTTAGGGATTCAACTGACTGCCGATGTTACTCAGTTAGCTGAAATTAACTATTACTCCCTGATTAAAAAACTTTCCAGAGAAATCCACAGTTCCACCAGATATGAACTTTCTTGGATGGGCCGCCTTGCGGCTTTTAAAATGTTTACACTTCCACAAATCCTATACCTGTTCAGAACATTTCCCATTCTCCCAAACCTTCCCATTTCATGGCGCTCAACAGATTGATGAGGGCCCAGATATGGAAAGGCATGAAACCTAGAAGTTCCCATGCCCAGCTGTTAAAACACAAATTTGCTGGTGGTATGGGTATGGTTGACCTAAAAGACTATTGGACAGCCTCGCAGCTGGCCCAACTTAGAAGCTGGTTCCGACCAGAGGTAACCAATATATGGACCACTATTGAATTAGCTGCTACTTCCACCTCGGCCCTGGTAAACCTACTGATAGCCGATTCATGGAAACCTGGCCTGATTAACAAACCGCTTCTCTCTATCCAGGCCTCTTTGGAAGCCTGGAAAAGCTTTATATCAACTAGCCCACCTCCGACGCAACAACACCTTATCTCAACCCCGACGGAGGTTTTAGAGCTACTAATCCCTAACTTGTCTCTTCAAAAATGGAGGGATCAAGGCATTTTAGCTTTGGATCAACTACTCCTAAACAACTCCCCTAAAACATTCCAATCACTCCAAGCGGAATTTGGCATACCTAACATGGATCACTATAAATACATCCGCATCCTACATTGTATCACTTCTTTGAGCTCGACAACACTGCCAGTATTTGCCCCTGGTTGGCAATACTTCACGAATCCAGAACATCCCAAAGCAAAGGGAACTTCATTGTTTTACAACTTTTTACAAAACAAACTTGTTTTTCAAAAGGCTACTCCACACTTAAAATGGGAGTCGGAGTTGGGGTCCTCGTTTACCAGGGCCCAATGGGTTGCAGCCTTGAAATCGGTGTATCAGGCCTCAAAGTGTGCTAATCACTGGGAACTATCCCATAAAATTACTTTGCGGTGGTATCTCACCCCTTATAGATTGTCCAAGTGTCTCCCGTCGCAGTCCCCACTATGCTGGAGGGAGTGCGGGGGAGTGGGACAGATCATGCACATTTTCTGGACCTGCAAACACCTGACAAGCTTTTGGAACAAGTTGTTTCGTGTCATCTCAGGCCGCGTACACACGGGCGGATTGTCTGTCCAACTTAGTCCGCTGAACCGTGTTTCAGCGGACAATCTGCTCGTGTGTGGGCTTCAGCGGACTTTTTCAGCGGACTGTCTGACGAACAAAGTCTTACGGAATTTCCGTAATTTTGTCCGTCCAAACTTGGTTTCAGCGGACAGTCTGCTCGTGTGTAGGCAAGTTGGACGGACTAAGTATGGCGCATGCTCAGAAAGGATTTACACGGCCGAAGGTTGCATTGCAGTGTATAGGACGTCGTTTTTCTAGTCCCGTCGTACGTGCTGTACACGTCATCACGCACGCTTTCAGCGGACTGTCTGCTCATCGTGTGTGGTCAAGTCCGTTCATTCAAATTTTGAACGGACTGTCTGTCGGATTGTCTGACGAACTTAGTTGGGCAGACAATCCGCCCGTGTGTACGCGGCCTCAGATATAACTAGTATTCTCACCCCTCCTACAGCTGCCCTAGCCATTCTTAACATCGGTATAGAACAATTTCCAACTGATTGTCGTAAAATAGTAACTCATATCCTCTTAGCAGCCAAATTACTTATCACTAGAAAGTGGAAAACAAACCAGGCTCCTAGTCTCCTTGAGGTGGTTAATATGGTACAATATAACTACGCATTTGAGCGTATACTGGAATGTAGACAAGGACATGTTCGTACATTTGAACAACATTGGAAACTATGGAACGGCTGGCTATGGAAAGGTAATGGGCCATAGTCTCGGGAAATGTGCATGATGGCCCCGACTACCAGTATCTGTGAAATAATGTACACACATGATCCGTAATGTCACATTGTGAATTTGTACCGGTGGCTCTCTTCTAGGCTCACTTTCTTTTCTTTTCTCTCTCTTTCTTTTCTCTCTCTTCTATCTTCTCCTTCTTCTCTTCTCTTTCCTCTTTTTTTTTTTTCTCTTTCCTTCCCCCCTATGCTAGCTGCAGTAGGCACATTTCCTCCTGCCACCTCTTACCTTACACTAGGTAGTTCCTCGACAAACCATGTTGTCAACCAGAAACAAAATAATTGTCTCGGAGCTACCTGCCCGAACACTAATGTGCCTACGACATGCTATGACATCTACATATTCTAATTTTTGTATGTTTTGATATTTGTAAATATGTTATGAGTATGTTCTAATACCTGCATAATGTGCAATGTATGTTACATTCTTTTTCTTTCAATAAAAAACAAATTTAACAAAAAAATGTGACACGTGGGAACACGCAAAAAAAAAAGCATGCATGCTTAGACACACCTCCTGGCGTGAATGGGCCCTCAGACTGGTGTGCCCCAGGATTGTACGCAGTTCTAAAGGTTGGCTGAAAAATTGTTTGAAAACACTGATCTAAATGCACAACCTGAAAGCAGAAAAGTCTAATAACTTCCTATTTTGTTTAGATGTTAGTAGAAATATCTCCATTGAGCTCTCAGTGCTTTTTTGTTATGATGTAATCCTAAACAGTATATCACTGAGCAGGCACAAAGATATTACTCTGATAAAGAAGCCTAAAAAAGTGTAGATACCATCTTTCCTAGGAGAACTATACAGCAATGTTTGGGTCCCCTACCTGGATCTTCACCAAGACAAGACTGGAGGAGGACACTTGTACTGCAAAGACTGTGGATGTAAATAAATCATATTTTTCTGGATAGTTACTTACTCATCCATACTGGCCTTGGATTTCCCAGGGCTAAGTCTGAACCATCCTTCCTCCTGTAAATCTTTCTGAAGTCCATTTACATTGATCACTATCTAAAAAGAATAAAAATAAAGTCCAAGTTACAAATGTTTACCTCTATTAGCTTAGATATACATGTTGAGAACAGAATGTTTTATTTATCTAATACAACTTACATTTGCTTATCTGTTTCTGTGTTAAAGTGATTGTAAAGTCTTGTTTTTTTCTAAAAAATAAAAAACATGTTATACTTACCTGCACTGTTGCAGTGGATTTGCAGAGAGCAGCCTGGATCCTCCTCTTCTCGGGTCCCTCTTCTGTGCTTTTGGCCCCTCCCACCTGTTGGGTGCCCCCACAGCAAGCAGCTTGCTATGGGGGCACCCAAGCCGAACTGCAGCTCTATGTGTCCATTCAAACACAGAGCTGTGGTTCGCCCCCCCCCCCCCCCATCTCTCTCTCCTGGACGGCTAACTGACTTTGACAGCAACGGGAGACTTAGCCAATCAGGAGGGAAAGTCCCAGACGGCTGGGACACTTGTGGACATTGCTGGACAGAGATGGAGCTCCGGTAAATATTAGGGGAGCTGAGGGGGGCTGCTGCACACAGAGGGCTTTTTATCTTAGTGCATATAATGCATTAAGATTAAAAAACCTTCTGCCTTTACAGCCCCTTTAAAGTTCATCCGCCAGATATTGGCATAAGAACCACATCTATGGGAGAATAATCCTAAAAAGTGAAACTATGTTTTGATAAACTTGATTACATAACAAAAAAATTATTTGGAAGCCAATAGAAAGGTTTCTACTAGGAATTGAACATGACATGCAATCTCCACCAGAGCTGCACATATTTGTTTTATAGAAAGATAAAGGATATCAAGATCATTTCATGGATGGAATAATCTTTAATGTAAGTCTATTCCAGGCATCACTAAATTTTGGACAGCTGTCTATACCCAACCACTTGTTAACAAGCAGGTGATTGGTTGCTAGGACACAGGATGATCCTAGTATTAATTACCCGCTTGTTAAGAAGAAAAGTTGGTCAGCTCCTGCCCTTTGTCCAGACCTGCTGCGCCTCTGCCTTGCTGTGTTAGAACTATGAAGAGGGGCTGTGATGAGAAGGGGACTAAGGATACTGATGTAAAGTGGAGGCTGCAATGTAAAGCGAAGATCGACTGTTGTGTAAAGGGGAGACTTTGATATAAGGTGGGGCTGTGATGTAAAAGAGGGGGGTGTGATGTAAAGGGGAAGGGCTGTGATTTGAAGGGGGGCTGAGGACACTGATATGAAAAGGAGAGTGTGATGTGAAGAGGGACTAAAATGTAAAGAGGGAGAATTTGCTGTAAAGGTGTGTGTGTGTGTGTGTGTGTGTGTGTGTGTGGGGGGGGGGGGGGGGGGGTTGAGGACACTGAAGTAAAGGTGGACTGTGATGTTAAGGGAGGACTGAGGACACTGATGTAAAAAGGGGAACTGTGATGTAATGGGGGGGGGGGGGGGGGGGTAATGAGGATACTGAAGTAAGAAGGGGGACTGGGGACACTAATGTAAGAAGCTGACTGTCATATAAAGGGAGGGGGTACTGTGATGTCAAGGATCTGAGTCACCACAAAAGCATTTCGGCTATAAGAAATTTTTTACAGATTCGACCTCCATGAGTTTGAATTCAATATTCCTGGTCTACTCCTTCCCTGCTATTTACCAATGGAATAGTAATTTTTCACCCCATTAATCTGAAACCAAGATATGCTTTAAGTGATTTCTATGAAGTTTAAATTAGCGATAATCATGTTTTCAACTGCTGCAGCTAATCTGTCTTTTTCTCTATTTATATACCTTTGTTTTAGAATAAACATTTTTTACATAAGAAAGGGTTCACGGAGAACTATGCATTATCAAACAAGATAGTACAGGAAGCAAGTATCTGGCTTACAGGCAAGACACTGAACCAAGATGGAATTGTAGAGGAGGGACTAAATACCCTCCCAGCAGCCAGCATTAGGCAAAGACTAATTGCTGGGATCTGCTGGCTGGTTATGGCTCTATTTGTCTGATTAAAATCTTGTTTTGCCTATATTCCTATTGCACACTTTCTGGAAAACAAGGCTCATCAATAGTGGGTGCTGTAACGTTTACCAGCTGGACCCTGGAAAAATCAAGCAAGTGTACATATTCGCCAGCACATCAAGGATCTACAATCACCATCCAAAGGTTTTTATTGCAGAGAGATCACATCACAGAGACACGTTTTGGAGTCGTGCAGGACCCCTTCGTCACGAATGCACTTGTCTCTGTGATGTGATCTCTCTGCAATAAAAACCTTTGGATAGTGATTGTAGATCCTTGGTGTGCTGACGAATATGTACACTTGATTAAAATCTTGGACATCTGATCAAAGAGGAGTCACTGCGCCAATTACTGAGTTGTGTACACATCAAGCTTCTTCCAGCACAGCTGAATTTAAGAGCAATTACAACACAGATTAGTGCTTTGCCCGTAATCCAGGCAAATATAAAAGATACAATGAATGCCTCTCTACACTCATTAATAAATCCATAAATACATTTTTAATGCAAACAGTGTAAGTACATGAATTTCGTATCATCCTCTTGCAGTCTACTTAGAACAGTCTATACAGAAGAACTCAAAGAGGGAAAGCACAAGGAGCCAATAAGGGATGCTGCCATGCAAGATGCATGCTGATAGGAGGAAAGAGCATAGTGGCAGATGGACAAGTTCATCACTTTGCCACTTATCCATTTATAGAGTAACAGGGTTGGGTTGGGGAAGGGACCTGTAAGTGAAAGTGAATCTGCAGCAGAGGAAAATCAGGTCCCCTCCATTGCTAGACAGAGATGTGTTTGTGAGCAGAGTTGTATACATTTGAGGATTCTCATATATGTATTTAGCTTTAAGTTGTAATATGTTTATTTTTTTAAACTCAGTTTATTAGAAGTCTAAAGGTATGGGCATGAAAGAAATAAATGCGGTGCATTGATGCAAAGTTGATTTAGTTCTATACTGTACAATGCTCCAACACAGAAGAAATAAGAACAGGAAAAAAAAAAAAATAGAAACATTGCTGAATATAGATACAAGCCAAAAATAGCAGCTAATTTTCTCTTGCTAGAACACCAATATGAAGCAACTAACTCCCTGCTGGTTATGTACAAAAGCAAGAACATGACATTGTAAAACTCACTAGCTGACAAAACACCAATTTCTAAACATTTTTAATTTCAACTGGCATCATCCTGTACCACCTTATTTTTTTGGTTCACATGAAATGGCTTTAAACAGCGTCTTTACATCAGCACCAGTACTAATATAGATTCAGGCCTGAAAATAATCACTAATGCCATGTACACATGGCCGGACTTTGACAGCAAAGGTCCGAATTCGATTGTGTGTGGGCTTCATCAGACATTTGCTGTAGAAAAATCAGACGGACTTTAGATATAGAACATGTTTCAAATCTTTCCGATGGACTTGAGTCCAGTCGAAAAATCCGGTCGTCTGTAGGTCTAGTCCGACGGACGAAAACCGACGCTAAGGCAGCTATTGGCTACTGGCTATGAACTTCCTTATTCTAGTCCGGTCGTACATCATTACGGTCGAATCTGTCGGACTTTGGTGTGATTGTGTGTGGCCAAGTCCATTCATTCGGAAAGTCTGTCGGAAGTCCGCCGAAAGTCAGTCGGGAAGACCATAGGACCTAGTCTGCCGGAAAGTCTGGTTGCGTGTACGCTGCATTACTTCTAGGTATTAAGTGTCAGCTTTTCAGATTTCAGCATTAATGGTGCTCATTTCATATACGTAAATATAAGTAAATTCACATAACCCACATGCATTTGAATGTGTAGGTTTTCACACTTGTCTGTTTCTGAAACGTGTATAAATATATCTGAATAATACCTGAAGAAGTGTCTGTACTGCATGTATCAATCATTAGGATTCATGGTGTCATTTTTTTTAGTTCAGGCTTGAAAATTTCAGCAATACTAGTTGCTATAATCATGTGTAATTTTCTTTTAACACATTTTAGATACTGTATGAAACACGTTCTGGTATTTTGACCAGTGTAGCAGTTCTGAGGGCTTTATTTCACACACTGTCACATACACACTCAGCACTCAGATTGCTCATGCATGTTTATACACATAAAACAGGTAAAGGTGCCAAAAAAAAGAGAAAAAAACAATAGCAGTCAGCCCACATTACCCAACAACATGAATCACTTTTTGATTACTTGGGACATGAGCATCATCTACATTTGTCACAGTAATTAGGAATAGGTCCCATTTTCCATGTTGTATTTTTTTAAATATTAAAGAAAAACTCCAGGATTTGTTATACATAGCTACATTGAATCAGTTTAGACCAATGTAACTAGGCATATACCAAACCTAGCAGATCCACCTGGAAGCTGGAAATCACTGAAGTATACACTGAAACTTCAGTTATCTCCCCTTGTTCCTGTGCCAAGCGGCTGCCCTGCTGCATTCTGAACACAGGAGGTCGGCCACTCAGTACAAGTGCCATCCAGAAAATCCTTTGCATCTTCTGACTGAATGCCCTGCTCAATAGAGCACACAATCTAAGAGGGAGGGTCAAGAGATACAAAAGGTAATAACTGTAGGGGAAGAGTTGATGGAGAAAATGAAAGTACAGTTGTTAGCTGGGGGCAGAGTAGGCCTCTCTGAAGAGAAGGGGTTTCAGTGATTGTCTAAAAAAGGACAAGTTAGGAGGTGGGCAGTCAGACAGAATGGGGTATGGAATTCCACAGGATGGGAGAAGCTTGGCAAAAGTCCTGGAGTGGAGCATGGGAGGAGGTAACAAAGGAGCTAGAGAGCAGGAGGTCTTGGGCGGAACAAAAAGAACGATTAGGTTAGTCATTTGAGACTAGGTTAGTGATGTAGAAAAACTGTATATTAGGTAGTTGCACTCACCCTGTATTATACAGATGTTCCACCAGTTAATTAAATCAAAAATAATCTCATCGATATTAAACAGTGCTTATAGATCATCAAATGCTATCTGATACAATACTCCTTATACCCAGTGAAAAAACACAAAAAAACAAAATATTGAAGGATGATGACGCATATATTATGCGAAACGCGTTTAGGCTAATTTTGTTTGATGCTGACATCACATCCTACCTATGAACTAAGCTCACATTGAGGCTTGAACCGCACGCTAGCTCCCTGCACACAAAGCTGCCATTATAGGCCATTACTGGAACACTGGACAGACTCAGTGCCGGTCTAAGGCACAATAGCATCTGAGTGCACAATTGATGGCCTTTGAAAAGTGATGGCCGTTTTGTTTTTTATGAGTATTTAGTAAGCTACATTGGAGAAATTTGAGAATATAGCTCTGTACCTGGTGGAACCGAGATACACTGGGTGTTAAAGAAATATACACAGGCATTTTTATTCCTGCTTTCTGGTAAGCATTTAAATTGGAAGGTGGTGGTATATCACGGATCACGATAGTATTTCTGGATGCACAATTGATTCAAGCATGGTGGATAATTATATGAAGAATACAATTGATTGAAACACACTATTTTGCAAAAGTGTTTTTTTTATATATATTTTTTCATTATTTTTATTTTTTTCTGTTTTTATGAATTTTTAGTTTTTCCACTGGGTTTAAGGAGTATTGTATCAGATAGCAATTGATGGTCTATAAGCACTGTTTAATATTGATGATATTATTTTTGATTTAATTAACTGGTGGAACATCCATATAATACAGAGTGAGTGCAATTACCTAATATACAGTTTTTCTCTTTCACTTAACACTAATGGTGATTATTAGTTGCAGCATAGCCTTCACTTTTATATATTTGTGTTTTGCGCTGGTGGCAGAGAGGGGTAGCAGACACTGAATGGCTGGTAAGGTGAATGAGTCTGGCAGCAACATTTGTGATGGACTGAAGAGGGGATAGCCTATATAAAGGTAAGCCAATGAGGAGGGAGCGGCAGTAGTTAAGGCGAGATAACTAGGGAGTGAATTAGAAGCTTTGTGGTGTCATTGGTTAGGAAGGGACATATTTTGGAGATGTTTGCAGAGGTAAGCTTTGGACATTGATTGGATGTGGGGCCGAAAGGATTGTCCACGATTACACCTAGCACCTTGATATGTGGCAACGGTGATAGTTGATCTGTCATTCCTGACGAAGAAGTCAGGAGAAACGGCATGTGGGGGAGGAAATATTATGAGCTGGTTTTGGATAGATTGATTTTAAGGAAGCGGCAAAACATCCAGGCAGATATGTCTGTTAGTAAATTAGTGATGCGTGTAGAGACTGATGGAGTGAGCTGAGGGGTAGAGAGATTGATTTGGGTGTCATCAGCGTAGAAAATGTATTGGAAGCCATGGGAGGCTATTAACTGACCCAGCGTGGAAGCATAAATCAAGAATAGGAGAGATCCAAGACCAGAACATTGGGGGACCCGACAGAAGAAAAGAAAAGAAGAGGAAGTAGAATTGTAGGTGACATTGAAGGGGTGGTGGGATAGGTAGGTTGAGCACCAATGAAGATTGCAGTCACATAGACCAAAGGAGTCAAGCTATTTGAGGAGTGGTCCACCATGTCAAAGACATGGTTTTGGCCATTAATAGATAATTTCTGAGTTTTAGGAGAGCAGTTTCTGTGGAGTGTTAAAGAGGAAGTAAACCCTGATGGGTTTACTTCCTCTTTCATTCCCTGCAAAGGCAAAGCATAATGGACTACTATGCATCGCATAGTAGCCCATTATGTGTCACTTAACTGACACAGGAGCCAGCGATGTCAATGCTGTCCCCTGTAGTCCGGCGCATCCATCTTTTCGGTGGGGTCTCGCAGCTCCGCCGCTGTCATTCGTTCATTTGTTCAAGGAGTTTGGAAGAAAGAGGAGCAAGGAGATGGGGCGTAGGTTGTTAAGATTGGTGGAGTCCAGTGAGGGCTTTTTATGTATGGGGGTGACTAGAGCATGTTTTAGAGAGTTGGGCAAGATGCCAGAAGAGAGGGAGAGATTAAAGATATGTGTTAGTGTAGGATAGAGCCAAAAGGCGACAGTAGCATCTGTGAGGGAAAAGGGTCCAGGCAGCAGGTGGTTAAGTGGGCGTTATAAAAAAGTTTAGCAACCTCATCAATAGTAGTGGGGTTCAAAAAGGAAAATATTGATTGTACCTGTGGACATGGAGTGTTAAGTGGAAGAGGCATTGGGACAGAGATCTCCTCATGAATAGTATCAGTCTTTTTTTAAAGTGATTAGTGATCTCCACGGCAGTGAGTAAGTTAGTGGGTGGAGGCAGTAGAGGACAAAGTAGAGAGTTGATGGTGGAGAAGAGTTGACGGGGGCTGGATATAAAGGTGTTAATGAGGGTGATAAAATAGGTCTGCTTTCCAGTGAGGTGAGGAGGGAGGAATCGTATGGTGTAAGTGGTCAGCAGCAGAGTAGAGAAGAGAAGGGTTGAGGTGGCAAAGGATCCTATTGGTAACCAAAAGGTGGTTGGTGGGAGAGGAGGGAGACAGGTGGAAGACAGGGACAGAGTGAAACTAATAAGGTGGTGATCAGAGAGAGGCAAAGGATTGTTGGAGAGGCTGCACAGAGTACATAGGTATGAAAACACAAGGTCAAGGGTGTTGCCATCAAAGTAGAAACTTTAGGTCAAAAGAAGAGGTTAGACTGAAGTTTAGAAGTAGCAGGAATATTAGCATTAACAGGGATGTTGAAGTCACCGAGAATGATTGTGGGAATTTCAGAGGAGAGAAAGTAGGGTAGCCAAGCAGAGAAGTCTTTAAGGAATTTTGATAACTGTCCAGGGGGCCGATAGATCCCAGCAATTCTTAGAGAAACAGGAGAAAATACACGAAAGCATTGTGCTTCAAAGGAGGGGAGTGTCAGAGAGGAAGTAGGATGAAGGAGGAGCTAGAAGGTTTCCTATTCCTCCTTCCTTCCATCCACTGGGTCTGGGGGATTGATTCCAGAGAAGGCCACCATGGTAGAGGGAAGCAGGAGAAGTAGTATCGGATTCGTGAAGCCACGTTCAGTAACGGCAAGTGGGTTAAAAGTGTTGGAGACAAAGAGGTCATGGTGAGAGGTGAGTTTGTTACAGACAGAGCAGGCATTCCAGCGGGTGCAAGAGAAGTGGAGGCTGGTTTTGGGAAGAAGAGTAATGGAAATTAATTTGTGTGGATTGCAGCTGCCGCCAGAGGGTGTGAGGTGATGGGAGCATTGGGTATAGTTAAATGATGGAAGCCCAGGGTTTAGGGATAGATAACCAGAGGTTAGTAGATGCAGAAGAGTGAGGGAGGTAATATGGGAGTGTGATTTATATGAAAGGACACGCCCAGCGTCCTGGAGGTTTTATTAGCATGTGGATGTTCAGAAAATTAGAAGGAGTTAGTGAGTGCATTAATAAGGAGGGGACAGAAATGAGGGTGGTATATAATATATATATATATATATATATATATATATATATATATATATATATATATATATATATATAAAAGCTGTGGGGTGGAGAAGAGTGGTGAAGGAAAGAGTTTAAGGAGAGAGGACACAACTCTCAGAAGGAGTGGTAGAGAGCGCATGTTATAGAGAGGAAGGAGACCTGAATGGAGAAACAAGGTCACCTGCAGTCTGTTTGGTGTTTTTCAAAGTAGTTTGCTATGTATTTTCACATTGTGCAGAGCATGTAGTACAAAGCCTGAAGTGCATATAACTTGAATAATGAATCACTTCTAGAAAGAATCACTTATGGAAAGAACCGCAGGAATGTTCCCTCTAGCAATGTGCCCCCAGCAATGTGCTATCCCAATAAAGGTGCTAAAGCTTTATACTGTGAAGGGTATAGGTTAGGGTTGCTGCCAGTCCAGGATTCACCCGCACAGTCCAGGTTTTGAATCATGTGTCCGAGTTTCAGGCAGACTGACATAAGTTGGACTTGATGGACTAGTATCTTTTTTCAACCTCACCTACTATTTAACTATGATTCCAACTGGGCTGTGGCTCCCCAAGTAACCAAGACAGTCACACGCAAATCTGGGGCCATCCAGGAGCTGCAGGCGTCTTTCTACGGGAATGTTTGGCATAATTGGGGGCGCAGTACTACTCACCTTGGGACACGCAAAGGTGGCCCAGGCCACTTAAATGTTCAGGTTTGGCTTGAAGGAAAGGTGGCAACCCCAGTGTGGGTGGTTGTCATTTAATTTATGAAGAGTTAATAACAGGATGCCTGGCCAACAAAGCAAACTTTTTACATTTGAATCAGCCTTGCAAGAGGGCAGAGTTGTAAGCCCATAATTTAGGTAAGACGCGACAGAGCGACATAAACATAATGGTACAGACAGGGCTATAGATGGTGAAGGCAGTAGCATACAAAAGGCACACAGACACAGTAAAATCTATTTATTTTCAGTTGTGGGTTAAGTAGGAACATACCAAAGGCACATAGACACAATAAGATTGGACAAAGTGCAGAGGCAGGGGGGTGTTCTCATGTTCTTCATCTTATCCAATCAGAGAATGCTTTGCATTCATTCAGAAGGTGAAAAGCAACAGACCTCCTTTGTTTGGAATGTAGCAGGCCAGCCACTCAGCACAGGACCAAGAAGCAATTGGGGTGATTTACAGCTTCCAGGAGGATTGGCAAGGTATGGTATATACATTGTTACATGACATATGGTTCAGGCTGAAGCAGTGTTACTACTGTATGTATCAAATATCTAAACCTAGAATTAATCCTTAAACAAGATAGAGCAGAGGGTAGAGGGAACAGCCCTAATCTAACAGTACAAGTGGGACTCCAAGTTGAACAGTAACAGATGATAATTATACATCCCAGAAATCACGTTACATCATTTCATTAAAGTTTTGAGAAGCCACTGAGTGGTGCAGACCATCATACATGTACAGCTTGTACATAAATCATACATTTTAGGTGGACCGACCCAAGGACTTACAGATTGTATCATCATACTAAACATCAGATTTAAAAAAAGAACATTACCTTTCCCAGGAAATCATTTTTACTGACCAAATCCCAGTCCCAGACTTCCATTGTTAACTTCTCAGTAAAAGATTCATCTAATTCAAATTCAAAAGCCTCATTCCACCTTGGATAACATGATTTTTTCACAACCTGCGAAGTAAAACTTTGATAAATAGTAAGAACATACTGAAAGTGGGCAACTGCCAGATAATTCAACAATCCAGTGCAAAAAGCTAGGGTGACGTTCACAGTGTGAATTGGTAATTCAGTAATTTGTGGCAAATGATGGGTACCTAGAAGACTGAAATAGATTATAGTGTATGTGTTGATTTTTCACATCAGATAATCTTGTTTAATACAATTTTTTTAAATTAATTTTTGTGCTAGAAATCCAGTGAGCTCATATGCTCTCTGCAGTGTTATCTCAAGCAGTATTTTCAGTCCTCCCCAGTTCAGTTCAGCTTGACGGACTACAGAACACCTACCCTCTATGTTATGGAGATAAAAAGAGTGGGGTATGGGCTAATACTCTTTTTGTCCTAGAGAGACAACACTGGTCTTCTATAAATACATATATATGTAGTCACCACATCTAAGGAACTGTAAGCTTCAGTAAATATTTTCTTTTGTTCTTGGGTTTTGACACACTTTACATCTTCACCTTCTTTCTGTTGGCAACCTCTGCAGCTATACTGAAGGTTGTACCAAGGAAAGTGGTGGCAGATGCAAGTGGATTTTTGAATTGACTTTGGTATTCTATTTGAGCTTAAAATAACAGATAACACAGGCAGACAAGTCAAGTTAAACAATCATGTAAACTACACTCTGAGCTCCCCGATGATTCACTATTATAATAAATGCTGTTCAGAATGATAATCATTATTTACTGAGAGCTTTAATCAATATTATATTCATGGTTTAAAAAAAATATATATGTAGAGTAAGATCAATACTAGCCAAGCAATTTTAGTAATAACCGTCTCTGATTTTTAGTTTCTGTAATTGACACAAAACACAATGTATAATAATTTCATGGGCAGAAATAAACTAGGAAATAATAAGAAAGCCATACAAAGAACTTACTGAGCTCTCTTGTGTTTTGCCATTGTACTGCACTCTAACAAATGGGTCTGATGCTCCGTTCCGGTCCTTTCTTGCCAAGTCTCTGAAAGGTAAAATGTACACAGAGAGATTAAGCTCAGTTGGGGATTAGTTGACTTTGTGTAGGAATGCTAAATAGAGTCTGCAAGACACGTAACTTTTTCTAGTTCTAGGAGCACTGCCAAAGAAATAGCAAAAACTTTATTAGTAGATACATAATACTGTATATCAAAGATGGGGCTTTATAAGGAGCACTATTAATGGTTCTAGAAGTAACAAATCTAAGCACCAGCTACAATTATCTTTATGTGTAGGGATCAACAGCAGTTATAAAAACACCCTTTCCAGTTTTATATAAGTGCTTACTGATGTAAGTGTACATTCACTTTATCTGGTTGGGTAAGGTCAGGAAACGTAAAGTATTACTTAAACTATTTGGTACATGTCCCCATTCCCACAGCATAACTAAAAAAAATAATTAAAAATGGCAGCTTACTTTTTTAAGTCCTCTATTTTAGACTAGCAAAAAAAAAATCTTAGGTACTTCTTTTTGTTTATGAGGGAACTGAGCACCTATGTTTGCCATATCTAACCCCATCTGAACCGTTCAGGAAGATCTTCATTATCAATTATAAATAGATTTAAGCACTGTCTGTCTTAGCAAAGGGCCAACGGTATAGAGGCCGGGCTTGTATGTTATTAAAGATAGACATGGGACAGGTTCCCATGTCTATCTTTAATTCAGAAAGACCTGTTCAGAAAGACCTTGCGGTTAGCCATGTCACCTCTTCCTTAGAAACATATAAAGGTAACAAATAATTGAAATAAGAAAATGACGCATGCTGTGTGAATGAGAACACATAACAAACATACTGTTTAGTGGGGTTTTCTCATATTTGACTGCGCTTAAGTCTGTAAGCAATGCCCAACAGCTTTTCGACACAGTGTCTGAAATAATTGGCCGGGATGAATCCCCCCCTTTTTTCTAGCGCACCACTTACAGATTAGGCCAATGTGAGCAAGTATATTAGTACAATGATCCTTTACGTGCTTTGCATCACAGAAAGATATTTTCACACATGTTGAAAAAAAAATCTGTGACTGATAACTAAATTGTTTCACTTCACAAAAAAGGATATACTAGATGCCTATTGATTTCAATAGGTTCAGATAATATTTAGAATGGCTGTGGGATACCACGGTCGTACCAAAAATCAGCAGCCTACCTTGGTTTGGGATAAGCTATCGATCATGTTGAAAGGTTTCAAGAAAAAGCTTCCTGTTCCTGTGCACTTCAGAGATATACATCAATGCCACACAATGCCACACAGTATATACTAGGACACAAGCACATCTGCAAAATATTTTTGGGTGTTTGGATGTCTCCATAGTGTCCATCCAATATCATATGTTTTTGCCTATATTAAGATTTTTTTATACATTAACAATGCTTAGCATAATATTTTAATAGTGTGGTCTAATGGTTTAGAAGAATTTTAGTCTGTAACATGTAAATCTAATTAAAAAAAAAAATGTCTAGCAGCTGCCATATGAAAAATAATTTACTATTATAAAATAAATACAGCCGAACATAATAAAATGGAAAGGCTGAAACAATAACATTTCAAATGTGTAACTTTTAAGAAAATTAACATTAACATTCACTTGAGAATCAAACAGGATTAAAGGTCTGGACTGACTTGTTCCTGTTGTTTTCATTGGCATTTAGTCTAAGGTAACCCCTTCACTGAGCCGCTCTGATGAATTAAATGTTCCCTTGAGGGTACTTAATAAAACGATATAATCTTATTTTCTAGGTCACCAGAGCAATAAAAAAAAAAATTAAAATAATGCCCTGTATCGGGAATCATATTCTCTACCCCTTCATACTAAGATGAAATGAAGGGTATACAGAATACTGCCGATGACACACAGTTGAACGAATATTTAAAAAAATGTATTTATTTTCTGTGATGCCATATGATAAGTAATGAACCTGAGTGGCAAGCAAACAAGGATTGAGCCACTCATCTTTCAGAAGTCCAGAGTATGTTTATTAATGCAATCTAATACAGTGAAAGTCCTGTAGAGTAGACTATAGAGTCTATAGACTAAGCTCCTGATGTATTGAAACATGTAGGAGAAGCAGGTGAACTTTCCCTGTATTGGACAACATTAATAAGCATAAAAACAAATAGACCATGCTCTAAAAAGTGCTAACCAATTACTGAAAAAGACAGCCACCCTCACTAAAATTTACACACACAAAAATGATTGATTGAATTTATACAAAATGTGCAGCACTGTCAGTTTAAGTAAATCAATAACAAACAAATGTTAATCATTCAATTAATTTGATATCAATAGGAGTCCACAGGTGCACTAATTAAATCAAAGTGTTAAATTCAATTAATATCACTGTTTATAAACATATTAGTCCACAAGTGCTTATGTATCATACACCAAGAATTCACAACGCTGCTTACCAGAGAGCTAGACCTTAAATGAAAAAAGGTCCAATAGTGCATTATGGAAAAATATCCCAATGGATGGTTAGTAGCAATATCAATCGCAGGCTGAGCCCTCCATATTTACACACAGCTCTGATTAAGTTTCACATGAATCGCCTATCAAGGTTTCAATCACACACACAGAGAAAAGAGCATGGAGAATCAAATCGCAATAGTGCAGTACATTAAAACACCATTATTAAAATCCAGGCATGTACTCGCGTATTAGAAAAGGTACAAAACAGATCAAAATTGTCCACTGGACACCCTGGCAGGCCTGATCACATCAGTGCATTAGCTCCTTCCTACGTATTTCATCCAAAAGAACACAGGGTCTGGCAGAAATTTTTGATATGCTCTGTACCTATACCTTTTTCTAATATGTGAGTACATGCCTGAATTTTAATAAATTGTGTTTTAATGTACTGCACTATTGTTAGTTTAGTTTGCAGCTTGTTTGATGTTTACTCTGCAATAAGTATTGACTCCAAAAGTATCATGTACAATCTTAGGATCTGAGTGCACCTTTTTATATGAAAAATAGCTAGATAGATAGTTGTCAACAATTGGATGAACTGCCAAAGTTCAACAACTGTCTACTCTACATCTATAGCTATCCCAAGTGTGAACAGCCAGGCAGGCTGAGTGGCTGGATCTTATGTACTGCTACCTTAATATCCCAATTTCAGATTAATAAATGCAATAAGAGCTCTTCTGAAATGGCTGTACAATTTTCTAAATGGAATGTGACTCACCCTTTGTAAGTGCCATTTACTGGATTTTATGTATTCTGCATGAAATGTTAGCACATAAACATTTGCTGGTAAATTAGTTTTCTCTTCTCTGCTGACAATATGTGCTGAGATAAGCAGCGTACACATTCCCTCGAGTCAAATAGCCAGTGGCTCTAATAATTTGACTCCTATAAATACGTAACCCCTTAGAGATGTTATTTAGTTAATTAAGCAAGTTTTTCTCCTGCATACATTTTCTGAACACTTGAATATAACTTCTATTTTAAATGTAGCATTAAAGTAGCACACACCTGCTCCATAAATAGACAATGATTGGATGTTCTGATTTGTGCAGCACAGTTTGAGTCTGAGGCATCTGTGCTTGTGATCTGCAGGATGATTACACAGGGGCGGGGGCAATTGCACCCAAACACATATTATTGCAGGAAACAGTTGTTAGTGGAATCATACAAAACATTTTGCATGTTTGTGTGTACAGCTAACAGGGGTGTCAAACGCAACTTCATTGAGGGCCACATCAGCATTATGATTGCCCTCAAAGGGCCGGCTGTATCTGTTATACTAGAGGTCCAGAGTATTCCACCCCCCTTACATCGCTTGTCAAGAGTTCCCCCCCACCCTCCCTTACATCAAAGTACACCCCCTTACCTTGTGTTGCTGCTGGAAAGCAGAACGTGCAGGGTCTGGAGGATGCCCAAATGAGGACTGGAGCTCTACTGCAGCTCTAGGAGAGGTGCGAGAGCCAAATGAAATGGCTTGGAGGGCCAGATTTGGCCTGCGGGCCTTGTATTTGACACATGTGCATTAGAAGATTAGTGCTTAAAGGTGCTTTTTACAAAAACCTCCCATCCCCCTCCCTAACCTAATATACATACATATCTGGTCCCTCTACCTTGTCCCGCATTTCCTGCAGCCCAACTGGTAAAGATCTAGTGCTACACACCTACTAACCCTCACTACACTTTAAAGGCATGTACTGCATGGACTGCAGGATAACTTGGGGGTAGTAGTTTAGCTTTGTATATTTAGGAGACAATGAATGAGGGCTCCCCCCCCTTAAAAAAGAAAATAAAAAAAGTTGACCCATAACAATTAAAGTTTCCGTTTAAAAAGTTAAGCCAGCCATATTCAGCACTGCAATATATGGAGAAATAGGTTAGATAAAATCACCTGGGGATCTGATCATTCTATTTGATGTGTCCAAATTCCCCATGTGTGACCAGCTTTTAAAGCCTATTTCCAGGCTAAGCTTTCACACAACCTCCCTTTCCATCGCTCCCTATCACCTACAGCACCTTTCAGCCATTTGCACATTATTTTGACTCCAACTGTTGTAATAGTTACTTATCCCTTGCTAAGACCTTTATGACTGGTCTGTATAAGCAGATCTAATCACTGCAGACAGTTCTCATCAGATAGCTTGAACTCACCAGACACCAATTCATCAGCGTGGGTCTTTATTGCAAGCAACAGGTATAGCAAACAACAAAATGTGGCAGTTGAATGAAAGACCGTATCTGCAGGACAAAACATGGTAATGTGTTCCCGGATGCCAGCAGATTGCATTAAAGGCCTATACAGAAGTGGCCATCTCTTATTCCATAAGCATAATGAAGCTGGAACAGGAAGTACAGTGGGAGGTGACGCAGAGAAAGTATAGAAAGGAAACCCAGAAAGGCAGACGCAACAACCAAAATAACCACAAGATGGCAGTGTATTAACCATCCATACACAAGTTAAAGTGATTGTAAAGGTTTGTTTAAAAAAAAAAATGAAATAACAAACATGTAATACTTACCTCCCCTGTGCAAGGGTTTTGCACAGAGTAGTCCCGATCCTCCTTTTCTGTGGTCCCCCTGCTGCGCTCCTGGCTCCTCCTCTTCTCAAGTGCCCCTTGGAAAGCCACTCCTGGAAAGCAGGACTCGGCCCCACCCCCGACTCCTGTGTCACTGGATTTGATTGACAGCAGTGGGAGCCAATGGCAATTGGCAATTATTTTAGTTTTAGTCATATTTAGTCGACTAAAATCTCCAGTACATTTAGTCGACTAAAATCTTCAGTACATTTGTCGACTAAAATCTCCAGTACATTGTATCGTTTGAGGAGGCCTGTAACCAGTGGCGGCTGGTGCTAAAAAATTTTGGGGGGGCGCAAACAAACTGACAAATTATGAAAAAAAAACCCCATCAATTGTAGCCTCACTGTGCCCATCAAACGCAGCTACTGTACCAAACGCAGCCACTGTGCCATCAAATGCTGCCACTCTGCCCATCAAACGCTGCCACTGTGCACATCAAATGCTGCCACTGTGCACATCAAATGCAGCCACTGTGCCCATCAAACGCAGCCACTGTGCCCATCAAACGCAGCCACTGTGCCCATCAAATGCAGCCACTTTGCCCATCAAACGCAGCCACTTTGCCCATCAAATGCTGCCACTGTGCCCATTAAATGCTGCAACTGGGCCCCAAGGGCTGCTACTGTGTCCCAAATGTTGCCACTGTGCCCCAAGTGCTGCCACTGTGCCCACCGCCCACCCGCCATCTGCCTGGCACTTACCTTGTCTTGGGTGGGTAGCGGGTGACTGCGGCAGGTGGCGAGCAGTGTCCGGTGTCCTCCATTTCTTCCCCGACCCTGATGCCTTGTCCCGTGCCTCCCCTCGTCCTGTGCTATGATTAGGGGTGCAACGGTTCAAAAAACTCACGGATCGGATCGTTTTCGGATCAGCAAATAATAATTTAATTTGCAAAAACCTGTGAAAATTCCACCACCATATAGTCCCCACTGTAATATCCACAATCTCCCCCACTGTAATATTGGCTGAGTATGGCTGGGTACGGCTGAGCATAGCTGAGTATGGCTGGGCACGGCTGAGTATGGCTGGGCACGGCTGCGTAAGGCTGGGCACGGCTGCGTAAGGCTGGGCATGGCTGGGTATCGCAGAGTATTGGCAGGGTATCACAGAGTATCGCTAGAGCATTGGCAGGGTATCACTAGAGCATTGGCAGGGTATCGCAGAGTATTGCTAGAGCATTGGGGTATTGCTAGAGTATTGGAGTATTGCAGAGTATTGGGGTATTGCAGAGTATTGCTAGAGTATTAGGGTATTGAAGAGTATTGCAGAGTATTGCTAGAGTATTGCTAGAGTATTGGGGTACTGCAGAGTATTGGCAGGGTATTGCTGGGTACTACAGGGTATGGAGGGATGGCTGCTTCCATCTCAGGATCTCTCCCCTCCACTGCACAGGTTAGTACAGAGAGAGGGGAGAGAGGAACCGGCGTCATGACATGACGCCTGTTTGTTTACAAGTGATCGCTCCGTCGGAGCGATCAGTGTAAACAGCCTGGGTGTAGAAAGATGGCCGCCGCTTCGGAGCTAGGCCGAAGCCGCGGCCTTTACTAAGGCCGAGACCGCGGATCGCGGCATGTGCCGATCCGAGCGGGTTGACCCGTTCGGATCACGGATCGGTGACGATCCGGCAACCTGATTGGCTGAGAGGCGGTTCAATGTTAGCAAAGCGAATGCCTTCTCTTTGCTAACATACAGCTGAGTGAGAAGTGAATGTACAGTGTTGCACCAGCTTCTCACGAAAATGGGCTGGGCACCTGAATAGGGGGTGTCAGCAGCGACCATAGATAGATTCATGCATTGCATGAATCTATCTATGGTGATTAGAGAGTGACAGGAGAGGGGGCAGCGCTCCTGCACCCTTTATGGACGCACCGCCACTGCCTGTAACGCACAATTCTCTGGGACGCTGGTCTGAGAGGCCTGTAATGCTGCACAGTGCTCTGGATGGTGGTCTGAGGGGAGGTCTGTAATGCACAGTGCTCTGGGGGCCAGTGGTATAAGGAGGACTGTAGTGCACACAGTGCTCTGGACGGTGGTCTGAGGAGGCCTGTAATGCTGCACAGTGCTCTGAGTAGGCCTGTAATGCTGCACAGTGCTCTGGATGGTGGTCTGAGGAGGCTTGTAATTCACAGTGCTCTGGGACAGTGGTCCGAGAGGCCTGTAATGCTGCACAGTACTCCAGATGGTGGTCTGAGGGGAACCATACAAGTAAATGATGCAAAGCTAAAAACAAAAATCCACAATAATTTTAAACAACAACGTGCTGAATGAGCATAAATTTATGCACAGGAGAGACTGAAAATCCGCTCTGTATAATGATGGAAAGAGTCCATGAATTATGCACAATGATTATAGTGGCATAATGTGCTCAGTGGCAATGCAAGTGAACGGGATGGGGAAGGGAGGGGGGGTAAGGGGGAATTACAGTCCACAAATCACGGCAGCCATCCAGTGGAAACAGTAACCCTGTTCCCAAAAACACTGAAAAAAACAAGAACACAGGAACAGCATATCCATCCCAGGGATTGACTTCACTGATGATCCCCGTTGTATGGGACCGTACCATGCCTTAAACTTATTACAAAAATGTGAGTTAGGCTTGCAACCACTTGTTGAATTAAAACTGTCATACAGTCTGCACCCAGACTGTTTTTTTGGGGGAAGCCTGTAATGCACAGTGCTCTGGATGCTGGTAATGAGAGGAGGCCTGTAATGCACACAGTATTCTGGACAGTGGTCTGAGGAGAGGCCTGTGATGTACACACTCACAGTGCTCTGGGCAGCCTGAGAAGGCTTGTAATGCACAATGCTCTGGAAGGCCGTCTCAGGAGGCCTGTAATACATGATGCTCCAGATGGTTGTGTGAGGAGGCCTGTAATGCTGCACAGTGCTAAGCACGCTATGGTCGCTACTCGCTACCTTGCTTGCTGGAAGCGGAAGCACTCACAGTCTCTACAGACAGAGCTCCAAGGAAACCGAAAGTCCACGTAAGTGTAAACCTCCCTCACATTTTCGTTGACGAAAATGGAATTGATTTTCAGCAGTTTTCGTCGATTGACAAAAATGAATGGTACTTTTCATTTTCGTCACTGGAAATATGCAGCTGACGAACACTATGACAAAAATGTTTCCGTCTATGAAATTAACACTGTAGTATATTCCCATGCATTTTCTTCAATAAGAAGCAAGTAACCCAAAAAAGGAACATCCTTTACACCCAAATGATTATTAACCATCCTAGCCTAGCATCTATTAAGAAAAAGAAAAGTTCCTTAATTAAAAGAAAGATGGTGGCACATTGCAGTGTACACATTACGATTACAAAAAAAAGAAGAGTGTCTGACAAGCAACAATTAGTGGGCACATGTAAGGACATAGCAAGCTTATTATTTTTCTCATAAAAGGCTTCTATGTGTTTCTTTTTTTTTGTTTTACACAGTAGTCTGTTGACCCAAATTTGTCCGAGTTTAAAGGTGTACAGACAAAAAAAAATCTTATTTTAGTCCACTGCTGATGATGCTTGTTAAAAAGGAAAAAAAAAAAAAAGGAAAAACGTGTTTCTAAAAGCTGCAGCTATTATACATTCTGATCTAACTACGGTACCTCTTTCCCACACACAAACTGGTCTACCTTCCCTTTTCTCTCCCCCTCTAAAATATGGTCTCCTTCTATTCTCCACAATCTGGTATTATCTACGCCTTTTTTACACTCCGCTCTTTTGTTACCCATGTATTTTTACAATTGCTTGTTTGTGGCCTCTGAATTATGACATCTGCATTTTTTTGCCTTCACTATGAAACAATTTGATTGCCCATAAAACAAGGTATTTTCAGGATTATCATTTTGTGCCAACATATTTTTAATTCAACCACTGTCTACAGGACCATATTACAAATATAATTCCCTGCAGGCTATCAAACCATGCCACTATTATCTCGATATTTTGACCCCTATGTTTTTTGTTTAATTTTTAGGATTATAATGAAAATAGTTTTCCGCCCCATGCAAAACAAATGTGTATTTGTAACAAAGCACAGAAATGCACTGCTGATCCTGTTTTCCTAAAATGTTAATAGTGTGGCTCTCATACGACCCTCTGGCTTCAATACCTTGACTCACTAAACCAGAAGAAGTATGCAGATATGGTTTTGTCAATTTTCTCAGGCTTTTCTGATATGCAAACTTAACCTGGGTCACTGACTCCCCAAGTATTGCAGGAAGTTGGTTAGAATAACAGCCTGGTAAAAAGTCTACTAAGAAGAAGGTAAGCAATGTCAGGTTATATTATATTTATCTTAGGACATGTTTATTGGGATGCTTGTTGGTAACTGAAATATAATAAAAAACACAAAGAAGACGGTAACAAACCCTGTGGTCCTGTAGGAGTAATCACTTTCCAGGAAAATACTATCTGCGGTAAGCTTAAAGCTGATTCCACCCCGAATCTAAGTTCTATTCTAATTACCCTGTGAAGGAAAGATGTCAATACTTACCTTATGCTGAGGGCACTCCAATCTGGTTACACGAGTGTCTCCCAGTGGCCGGCTTAAGTGTAGAGGAGGGACCACGGATGCCTCAGAGTAAGCCTATGGGTGACAACATTGCACAGGCTTTGTAACCATTGTCACCAATCTCTCCTCTTCCCCGAATCCAGCCGCTGAGGAGATCATGTGACTAGACCGGAGTGCCTTCAGAATAGGTAAGTATTGAGACATCTTTCCTTTACAGGGTAGTTAGTATAGGGCTTAGCATGTAGGTGGGAGCAAGTTTAAGCTTAGATAGTATTTGACTGGACTTCTACTTAATCAAATGTAATCATTTTGAACATTACAACAAAAGTGAAATAACTACAGGTCTAATTTCAACCTAAGGCTGGCCATACATGGTTCAAATCTCGGCTGGTTTAGCAGGAACGGCCGAGATTCTAACCGTTAATGGGCAGGCTGAATGTACCAAGTTAATTGATCAATTAACTTGGGTACAACCAGCTAACCTGATTCTCTTGTGATTATCACAAATTTCGAAAAATTTCTTTCCTGCAACCACAAAATTGACTCAGTGTATGGCCGACCTATCTCTACCTATGCTTCTGCTCTAGGCATTCAGACAGCACACTGGGGGCTGGAATATGGACAATGGGGCTATCACTGTTAATGCTCATTCTAAAAATATGCATTTTCTGGCTGTCATATTCATCCTCAATAATGTACATCTCTTAAACGAGTATACAATTAAAGAGATCTTAATTTACAGATATGCAAATTTGTTTCCTATCAGTGATTCAAACCTGAACCCAGCTCCTTAGTATACTAGCCAGAAAACTAGCATCTGCAGCTTATACTGATTCTGTCAAAGCTTAACTCCATAAAAGTGACAACAGGTCTAAATGCAGAAGATACAAGTACCCTACGTTGTTGACAGATCACAACTAAATCTTACCTTGCTTCAAAAACAGTGCAGCGCAGTTTGCGAGACAATTCGCTGTTTAATATTTCAATTTTGAGGTGAATTTCTCCTTGAACTTCTTCATCAGGATCAATTTCTGTTAAATTCATCCATCCATTGTATCCTACACAAAACACAATATTTCTCATTAAACTATGCAACAACCTTCAAATGTTCAATTTCAAGGCTGTTCTCTACTTTAAAACCAGCTAACTCACTGTGAGTGGCTAAATGTGTATATCAGTAAAAAGAACTGAACCGCATCAAGATGAACTGCCAAAGTCTGAAGTATAGGGCCATGGACCCATTCACCATTTTTTAGTGTTTACACATTGGAAATACCATTCTTTGGTTGGAAGTGATGAAGCAATCTAACACTTAAAAAACTTTTTCCCAAGTCAACTTTTATATACTGTACAGAGGCATACTCATATCCTGCAATCGGTGATTTGTAGTGAATGGCTAGGTCTTGTAGCACTGGTGCCTATCTTCTTAATGTGGGAAAGAATGGCATGGAACTGAAAGTGGTTGTAAAGTCAGAAGCTTTTTTTATCTTAATGCATTCTATGCATTAACCACTTTCCACCTGCTATATAGCAAAATGACAGCGGCAAAGTGGTTTCAATACCCTGACCGGAAGTCATTTGACACCTTCGATATTAAGCCGCTGCACGCCCCCAGGGACACGCATCTTGGCGATCACTGTTGCGGTGTGTCAGTCTTACACACCGCAACTCCAGAGGAGAGCCAAATGGCTGCTGCACCCCCCCCCCCGAGGATGCCCACACTGGATCACCAGGAATGCCACCAGAGATTTCCACCACCAGGTATGCCAACCTAGACCACCAGGGATGCCAATCAGTGCCCACAATGGATGCCAATCAGTGCCCACAATGGGCATCACTGATTAGCATTCATTATTGTTTGGTACTGATTGGCATCCATCAATACAATACATTACAGTACATCAGCGCCCATCCATGCCACCTATCAGTGCCCATCTGTGCTGCCTATCAGTGCCCATCCGTGCCGCATATCAGTGCCACCTATCAGTGCCCATCAGTGCCGCATATTAGTGCCCATCATCAGTGCCCATCAATGCAACCTCATCAGTGCCACCTCATCAGTGCAGCCCCATCAGTGCCCAACAGTGAAGGAGAAAACTTACTTATTTATAAAGTTTTGCAACTGAAACAAAAAAACATTTTGTTCAAAAATGTCTGTCTTATTTTTATTTGTTTAGCAGAAAATAAAAATCCCAGGAGGTGATCAAATACCACCAAAAGAAAGCTCTATTTGTGGGAACAAAATGATAAACATTTAGTTTGGGTACAGTGCAAGTGCAACAGCGCTTAAAGCTGAAAATTAGTCTGGGCCCTTTATTGAAGTGGTTAAGATAAAAAAAACATCTGTGTGCAGCAGCCCCCCTCAGCTCCCCTAATACTTACCTGAGCCCAACTCGATCCAGCCATATTACAGGAGAGTCTCGTCTTCCCTCCTGATTGGCTGAAACACACAGCGGGCACCATTGGCTCCAATTGCTCTCAATTAAAGTCAGTGAGCCAATGAAGAGAGAGTGGGGGTGGAACAGAATTGTGGCTCCGTGTCTGAATGGACACACAGAGCAGCGGCTTGGGGGCCCCATAGTTAGCTGCTTGCTACGGGGGCACTTGGCAGGAGGGAGGGGTTGGAAGTTCCAAAGGAGGACCCGAGAAGAGGAGGATCCAGGCTGCTCTGTGCAAAACCATTACACAGAGCAGGCAAGTATAACATGTTTGTTATTCTTAAAGGAAAAAAAGTGAGACTTTAGAATCACTTGAAGGAAAGTTTTTTCAGCTGACACTTTGGCATCCCCTGTTGGCAAAATATTTAGTAAATTCCCTTTCGTCTGCTGGTATTCTGATTGTTTAATTATCCCAGCAAAGTCGCAAGAGCGAGGCGATGGGTGTTTAACATTTATGGCCACTTTAAAACTGAGCTCCAGGCAGATAGAAAAAATAAATAATGTTACATAAGGCCTAAAGCCTTGGGTTAATTTTCTAAAGGAGTACTATATTTTATTTAGTTCAATAAAGTTGTCACTTCAATCATCCAGGCTGTGCTCAGATTTGGGTGATTCCTAGCTGGTGTAGGCGAACGTAGAATTCAACACAACAAAACCTATTTTTATCATATTGCTGCTGATGAAAAACAAAGCCTGCATGAGTATATAATGATATACTAAGACAATTCTTTATAAGACTTTGAAAGTATTCAAGATTAGGGATGGCCGAACGGTTCGCCCAGCGGTCGTTTCGCTGCGAATTTCGGCTGTTCGCCGTCCGCCCGATCGGCGGACTATTGCCGCCGTTCGCCCGGCGGACTTCCGTGTTTACTATGTAAAAGAACTTTGACCTATTCTGACACATCCATCATGGGGTACAGGACAGCCAATTGAGACATTACAGCACATGGACACTTGGACATTCCCCCTAACTTATAAATAGACCCGATCCGGCGGCCATTTTACATTCTTTCTTCTGTCACTATAGGGAGAGGTTGCTGTGTGGAGCAGGGACTTCAGTGACCCAAATCGCTATCTATTAGGTCCACAAAAGTTCTTTTAAGGACTGGTATCATGGTATAGGTGTTAGGTGTAGTTCAGGATATAGGTTTGAGGCACTGCTATTCAAGTCATTGTTGCAGCAGCCTGTGTCTTTTGTCAGTGTAGAAAAGGAACAGGACGCTATGTGCTGCAGGGACAGTCAGTTTAATCATTAGCTGTTACTATTATGTCCACAAAAGTGCTATTCAAGTTATTGTTCCAGCAGCCTCTGTTTTGTCAGTTTAAATAGGGACAGGCAGGAAGCTGTGTGTGAGGCAGTGAGGGACAGTCAGTTTAATCAGTAGCTGTTACTATTAGGTCCACAAAGGTTCTTTTCAGGACTGGTATGGTAATAGGCTTGTACACGTATAATATTCTTTCTTCCAAATATAGAAATAATATTATACTTGACTGCTGCCCTTCTGCTGCAGTAGTCCTTTATCAGTATAGGGACTGAGGTACAGTCTGCTAATCATTCCCAACCTACTTGTTCCACAAAGCAGCGGCGGATCCAGGGGGGGGTCAACGGGGCAATTGCCCCCTCCGAGAATATGCCCAGCGGGTGCCAGCGCGGCCGGTTCCGCGGGTACAATCGCGGCTGGTTCCGCGGGTACCCGCGGTCAGTTCCGCGGGTACAATCGCGGCCGGTTCCGCGGGTACCAACGTGGTCGGTTCCGCGGGTACCAGCGCGGCCGGTTCCGTGGGTGACTGTGCAGAGTGGACGGGTGAGGGGGGGCAGCTGGGCGGCTTAGGAGGGCTGCTGGCCAATCAGGAAGCCAGCGGGCAGGGGAGCAGAGAGATGACATCATCTCTCACTGCCCTGCATCCCTCCAGTTCCGCCCTCACTGTGCAGGAAGCTGTGTGCAGCAGAGAGATTACATCATCTCTCTGCTGCCTATCTTCACTCTGGACTCAACAAAAGAACACCTTAGCAGAAAAGTGACACAGTAGGTGACAATCCGCAATGTGTGGCAGGCTACGTGGCAAGTGGCAATCCGAAATGTGTGGCAGGCTACGTGGCAATCCGCAATGTGTGGCAGGTGACGTGGCAAGTGACAATCCACAATGTGTGGCAGGTGACGTGGCAAGTGGCAATCCGCAATGTGTGGCAGGCTACGTGCCAATCCGCAATGTGTGGCAGGCGACGTGGCAATCCGCAATGTGTGGCAGGCTGCGTGTCAATCCGCAATGTGTGGCAGGTGACGTGGCAAGTGACAATCCGCAATATGTGGTAGGTGACGTGACAAGTGGCAATCCGCAATGTGTGGCAGGCGACGTGGCAAGTGACAATCAGCAATGTGTGGCAGGTGAGGTGGCAAGTGACAATCCGCAATGTGTGGCAGGCTACGTGTCAATCCGCAAAGTGTGGCAGGTGACATGGCAAGTGACAATCCGCAATGTGTGGTAGGTGACGTGGCAAGTGGCAATCCGCAATGTGTGGCAGGCGACGTGGCAAGTGACAATCAGCAATGTGTGGCAGGTGACGTGGCAAGTGACAATCCGCAATGTGTGGCAGACTACGTGGCAAGTGGCAATCCGCAATGTGTGGCAGGCTATGTGGCAAGTGACAATCCGCAATGTGTGGCAGGCTATGTGGCAAGTGACAATCCGCAATGTGTGGCAGGTGACGTGGCAAGTGACAATCCGCAATGTGTGGCAGGCGGCAATCCGCAATGTGTGGCAGGCTACGTGTCAATCCGCAATGTGTGGCAGGCGGCAATCCGCAATGTGTGGCAGGCTACGTGTCAAACCGCAATGTGTGGCAGGTGACGTGGCAAGTGACAATCCACAATGTGTGGTAGGTGACGTGTTAAGTGGGAATCCGCAATGTGTGGTAGGTGACGTGGCAAGTGACAATCCGCAATGTGTGGCAGGCTACGTGTCAATCCGCAATGTGTGGCAGGCTACGTGTCAATCCGCAATGTGTGGCAGGTGACGTGGCAAGTGACAATCCGCAATGTGTGGCAGGCTACGTGTCAATCCGCAATGTGTGGCAGGCTACGTGTCAATCCGCAATGTGTGGCAGGTGACGTGGCAAGTGACAATCCGCAATGTGTGGTAGGTGACGTGGCAAGTGGCAATCCGCAATGTGTGGCATGCTATGTGGCAAGTGACAATCCGCAATGTGTGGCAGGTGACGTGGCAAGTGACAATCCGCAATGTGTGGCAGGCTACGTAACAAGTAGCAATCCGCAATGTGTGGCAGGTGACGTGGCAAGTGACAATCCACAATGTGTGGTAGGTGACGTGGCAATCCGCAATGTGTGGCAGGCTATGTGGCAAGTGACAATCCGCAATGTGTGACAGGTGACGTGGCAAGTGACAATCCGCAATGTGTGGCAGGCTACGTGGCAAGTAGCAATCCGTATTTGGTGACAAGTGACGTGGCAAGTGGCAATCCGCAATGTGTGGCAGGTGACGTGGCAAGTAACAATCCGCATTTGGTGACAAGTGACGTGGCAAGTGACAATCCGCATTTGGTGGCAGGCGACATGGCGAAAGACACCCTCAGGGCTCCCATTGATTCTGCATTATGGTGAGTTCAACCATTTAATTTTATATTACAATGTATTAATAGAAATAATGTGCTTCAATCATCCTGACACCATAACAACCATGGTGCCGTAATGATTGAAGTGCCAATACCAGCCATTTCCCATATAAATTGCCCCCAAAAAAACATATTTTATAGAAGCGCCCCTCCCGAGATTAGACTCTGGATCCGCCCCTGCCACAAAGGTCCTTATAAGGACTAGTAAGGTATAGGGTACTACAGTACATAGGGATGAGTGAGGTACAGTCTGCTATTCCGTAAGGACTGGTATAGGTCCACAATACATAAGGTTGAGGTGCACTACTGCTGACTGCTGCCCTTCTGCTGTAGTAGTCCTTTATCAGTATAGGGACTAAGGTACAGTCTGCTAATCATTCACAACATACTTGTTCCACAAAGGTCCTTATAAGGACTGGTAAGGTATAGGGTACTACAGTACATAGGGTTGAGTGAGGTACAGTCTGGTATTCCGTAAGGACTGGTATAGGTCCACAATACATAGGGTTGAGGTGCACTACTGCTGACTGCTGCCCTATACTGCAGCAGTCCTTTATCAGTAGAGGGACTGAGAGTTTTGTCACAGGGTCATTAAAAAAATGACAGGCAGAGGAAGAGGCAGGCCCTTCCGTAGGGGTGGTAGGGGTAGGGCAGGAGCAACAGGCTTGAGCCAAAGTGGGAAGTTGCAGAAGGTGCGTTCAATTCATTTAAAGGACGCACCAGACTTGGCTGAGTGGCTCACTCAGCCTTACTCTTCTGCACCCTCCTCATCCTCTCGATCTGCACCCTCTTCTTCACTCTCTGCTATGAGCACCCCCAAAGACACTACCACCACCACCACCACCACCACCACCACTACCACCACATACCTTCCGCTTGAGTCACAGGAATTATTTTCCGATCCATATCAAGACATTTCTTGATATGCAGCCACTCTTGGTATTGGATCAGGAAGAGGAGGTAGCAACAACCGCCACTCAGCAGTCTGACGACAGTACCCAGATCAGCCCAAGGAGGAGGTTGGTCCCCAGTGTTGCTGCCTACTCCGAGATCTCTACTTATAGCGGTGGGGAAGGTGACGTCGATGATGACGTGTCTAGTGATGTCACGTGGGTGCCCACAAGAGAGGAAGAGGAGGGGAGCTCAGAGGGAGATATGGACCAGCAGATAGGGAGGAGAAGCAGGAATAACTTACATTGCACAGGAGGGACAAAGCAGACTGCAAATGTATCAGGAGCGAGTCATCGACCATGTACGGTCACATCTGGCGCTCCCATGACACTGGCACATATCTTCGCAGTGTAGGCTTTTTTTAACGTGTCCGCTGCTGACAATAGCGTTGCGATCTGCAATCTTTGCAGTCAACGCATTAGTCGCGGTAAGCCCAACACTCACCTAGGGATGACCGCCTTAAGAAGGCACATGAGCAGCCATCACCGAGCCCAGTGGGAGCAACGGAACACACAAAGCCACACTCCAGGCTCTCACCGTCCAGCCTCATCTTCTACTTCTCCTTCTCCTTTCTCCTCACAATTGTCCTCCACTCCACCTTCCATCACGCCAAGCTCACATTTTTCTGCAAAAAGGCCGGCTTCAGTGGGCCTAATGTTCGAGCGTAAAAAAATGATGACGCTGGATAACCCTCTTGCCCAACGGTTGACGGCTGGCTTGTCAGAACTGATAGCCCGCCAACTACTGCCATATAAACTGGTGGACTCGGAGGCCTTTCGAAAATTTGTGGCCATTGGAACGCCACAATGGAAGGTCCCAGGAAGGAAGTATTTCTCACAGAAGGGCATCCCAGAGCTATATGGCCATGTTCAGCGGCAAGTGAATGTATCTCTGGCACACATTGTCGGTGCCAAGATATATCTGACCACAGACACGTGGTCTAGCAAACACGGGCAGGGAAGGTATATCACTTTTACTGCCCACTGGGTGAACCTTCTGACGGCCGTCAAGCATGTAACCCGTGGCACCTGTGTAGATTTGGTTTTACCGTCACGGATTGCATGCAGGCCTGGCTCTTCTTCTCCTCCTCCTCCTCCTCCATCCTCCTCCCTCTCCTCCTTGGCTGACTCCTCCCTTTCCGCTGCGTCTCTTCCGCTGCGCTGCCCAAGCTCCCCAGAACCTATTCGACATGCCAGGTGAGACGTTGCCATGCCGTGCTGCGTCTGTTGTGCCTGGAAGCCAAGAGCCACACTGGCCCGGCACTCCTTTCAGCTTTGCGTTCACAGGCAGATCAGTGGCTAACACCGCTCAATTTGACAGTTGGTAAAGTGGTGTGTGACAACGGTGCCAATCTGCTTAGCGCATTGAAACAGGGCAAAATTACGCACGTGTCATGCATGGCACACGTCTTAAACTTGGTCGTGCAGCGATTCGTTGTCAAATACCCTGGGGTCCAGGACATCTTGCGGCAGGCAAGGAAAATCTCGGCATATTTCAGAAGATCTTAGACGGCCATGGCTCGCCTTGCTGACATTCAGCGGCGACACAATCTGCAGGTCAGACGTCTTATTTGCAATTGCCCGATGCGATGGAACTCAACCTTCTATATGCTTGAGAGGCTGCTCCAGCAGAAACGTGCAGTTAACGTCTACCTGTATGAACTCTGCAGCAGAACAGGTTCTGGGGAGCTGGGTTTTTTTTCACCGCGCCAGTGGCTGCTCATTTGCGACGCATGCAGACTTCTGCAGCCATTTGAGGAGATCACCAAACTGGTCAGTCGCAGCCATGGCGCCATCAGTGACATGGTACCTTATGCCTTCTTTATGGAGCGTGCATTGCGTCGTGTCATTGATCAAGCTGTGGAGGAGCAGGAGTGGGAAGATGAGGAAGTCGCAATGCTGGATGAATTCCCGGGGGGGCTACTCTGAGACAAGTGAACATCAGGAGTCTGAAGAGGAGTCAGAGGAGGATGGTGCCAGGGTGGATGAGGAGGAGCAAGAAGAGCATGCTTTAAACCTTTCTGGGATCCCTGTTGTTGTGCGTGGATGGGGAGAGGAGAATGAAGAGGATGACATTATCCTGGATGATGAGCAGGAGCCAGGCCACCACACCGCTTCCACTTTTGTGCAAATGGGGGCCTTCATGCTCCAGTGTTTTAATAGGGACCCCCGTATAAAAAGCATAAGGGTCCAGGACCAGTACTGGGTGGCAACGTACTTAGACCCCGGTACAAAGACAAAATGACGGAAATGTTACCGCTGTCACAGAGGGCTGTCAGAATGGAGCACTTCCAGGCCTTGCTTCGAGAAATGCTGCATTCTGCTTTTACGTGCAGATTCCCACTCCCAGAGAAGGAGTTGCGGGTACCAATCCAACAGCGTCTACAAGAAGAGGCTGGTTTGAAGATGTGTTGGAGACTTCGGATATGAGGTCATTCTTTCAGCCGACCCATCGACAGGTGTCATCCGGATCCAGCATCAGGGAACGCCTAGACCGTCAGGTGTCTGACTACATCGGGTTAACGGCCGATGTGGACGCTCTGAGGAGTGATGAACCCCTGGACTACTGGGTGGGCAGGCTTGACCTCTGGCCAGAGCTTGCCCAATTTGCAATTGAACTGTTGGCTTGCCCCTTGTCCAGTGTCCTGTCCGAAAGGACGTTCAGCGCAGCAGGGGGGATCGTGACCGATAAGCGTACTCGCCTAGCTCACGACAGTGTTAACTACCTCACATTTCTAAAAATGAATGAGGCATGGATCTCGGAGGAATTCAATACATGTGACCAGTAGACCATGTATATGTCTATAAACAATATATTTTTTAATCAAGCACACAGACCTTCTTTCTTCATTTGGCTCACTTCCTTGTCCAAAAAAAGCACATCGTACTATATGCCCGTACCCTCCTGTTTGAAGAGATTGAGCGGTCATATTTCTACTGGGGCTGCTTATTATGAGGGGTTCCCACCATCCCTGTGCTGTGCTGACTTCCTCCTGGGGCTGTACCTCTGCTGTGCATATTATGAGGGGCTCCCACCATCCTTGTGCTATGCTCATTATGAGGGGCTCCCACCATCCCTGTGCTATGCTCATTATGAGGGGCTCCCACCATCCCTGTGCTATGCTGACTTCCTCTTGGGACTGCTTACGGTGCAGGTGTCAGTGCTGTATATCACGGTGCTGGTGTCAGTGCTGTATATCACGGTGATGGTGTGAGTGCTTTATGTCACGCTGTTGATGTCAGTGCTCTCTATCACGGTACTGTTGTCAGATCACTCTATCACGGTGCAGGTGTCATTGCTGTATGTCACGCTGCTGATGTCAGTGCTCTCTATCACGGTGCTGCTGTCAGTGCTGTATATCACGGTGCTGGTGTTAGTGCTTTATGTCACGCTGCTGATGTCAGTGCTCTCTATCACGGTGCTGGTGTCAGATCACTCTATCACGGTGCAGGTGTCATTGCTGTATGTCACGCTGCTGATGTCAGTGCTCTCTATCACGGTGCTGGTGTCAGATGACTCTATCACGGTGCAGGTGTCATTGCTGTATGTCACGCTGCTGGTGATCATCTCCTGCACCCTCTTCTTTGCCTACCCTGACCTTCCCTCTCCTCCATTGCCTTCATGCGCTCCACAGTCCTGAATTGTCACAACAATTTCACATATAAAAAAAGAATGCTTGTAGTTGTCGATCCCAGATTCACCTCATACATGTGTTATGTCATTGGCCATGTGGTGGGACTATGTTTGCACAGCTAGTAATTATTTTGTGGCTGCAAATTTGACCTGTAGGTTTGCAAAGTTCGCTTCCCATTGAAGTCAATGGGGCCCGCCGCGAACGTTACGGTTCGCAAACTATCGGCCGCGTTCGCGAAACGTCCCGTCGGAAGTTCGTCCATCACTATTCAAGATATATGTACACAAAATATAAAACTATAATTTTATTGGGTGAATAAATAAGTTATTTTATGTATATAAAACAAGACAGAAAAGGGGCTAACAATATAAACACCCAAAATACATTGATGCTATCCAATGCAATCTACAATAATCGATGAGTTTCAAAAATCTTCCTCAGAGGAGAAGAGTGCGTACACGTTCACACTACAAGAACGTATTTAATTATCCACAAAAATACAAATATTTTTTTTTAGATTTTGTGTATGTATACAGTATCTTGAATGCCTATAAAATCACATGCAGAATAATCACAGTACGGTATATGACTGCAGATTTGAGAGATTTTGGCATTCTCTTTTAGGTGAAATCACTTCCATATCATTTCTGCATGAATAGAAATCTGCTTTAGCATGGGCTTTTAGAGTATTTGGTCAAGCTAAAATGCACATGTAGTATGTTTTCCATATTTTAAAACAGTATACTATATGAGCAGCAAAGGTATATATTTTTTTGTTTTTTCAGGCAAGAAAATGCAAAACATGTGCAGGGAAAACATTTTGAAATTAGTTAAAAAAAGCACATTAATGAACAAAAACATCCAATAAGGATGCCACAACAAGCATTTCAAAAACACACACACATAACTGCCTGCATTTTCACAATGCAAAGTCTGAATCCTGCCTAAATCAAGCAAATGAATGTCCTTATTTTTATTCCTCTGCATATGACTGGGTGACTTTAAATAGCTAAATTTTGCTAATTGCAGAAGGCAGTAAATCACCCCTACTGTATCAGAACTAGGAAACCTTTTCATAGAGATAACATTGTAATAAAGTTCATTCAACTGTTTAAAAGCCTGTGATCTGCTATGACTAATGCCGCGTACACACGAGCGGATTGTATGGCGTACTTAGTCCGTCATACAATCCGACGGACAATCCGTCGTAGTTTCCACTGAACGAACTTGACCACACACAGATACACAAACAGTCCGTCGAAAGCTTGCGCGATGACGTGTACAGCACGTACGACGGGACTAGAAATAGGAAGTCCAAGACACAGCAAAGCACCCTTCCGCCGTGTAAATCCTTTCTGGGCATGCGTCATTCTTAGTCCGTCGAACTAGCATACTGACGACCGTATTGTCCGCTGAAACCAAAGTACGATGGACAGAATTTCGAAAAAAACGAAATTCTTAGTACTCCGGACTGCACGCTGAAAAAGTCCACTGAAGCCCACACACGAGCGGATTGTCCGCTGAAATGTGTTTCGACGGACTAAGTACGCCATACAATCCGCTCGTTTGTACGCGGCATAAGAATTCCACTGAAAACGCCATAAAGAGATTTAAAGCATACTTCCCCTGCTTGACATACATGTTTGATGTTGAAATCCTCAACAATACTGGGAAGTATTTTCAATCACCATATGTAAGTTCTTATGCCTTGTGCACACGGTCGGAGATTCCCACATCAAAATCCGTCTGATTTTTTCCAACTGATTTTGTCCTAAACTGGTGTTGCATACACACGGTCGGACAAAGTTGTTGGAAAATCCGATCATTCGTAACGTGATGACGTTTGTTCATTACGATGGGACTACGTTGAGGCTAGTAGCCAATAGCTTTGGTCTCGTAATTTGATCTAAGCATGCGTGGCACTTTGTCCGATCGGAATTCTCTACAAAGGATCGGAAAAAAAGTCTGATCAGATTTTTTTGTTCGAAAATTTGAGATCCTGCTCTGAAATCTTTTCCGTCTGAATTTCTGACGGAAAAAGTCCGATAGGGCCCACACATGATCGGATTTTCCGACGATATAATCCGATCGGACATTTTCCGTCGGAATTTCCAACCGTGTGTACAAGGCATAAGAGTTAAAATTAGCTGGCAAATAAGCTCTCATCTAATAGGACTGTAAGTCTCCTTTAGATCAAACTGAAATGTGATTAAAATAAATAAAGCTCTGGCATTTAGCCTGGTCATGAACATGATATTAAAGTGGTTGTAAACAAAAAAAAAAAAAAAAAAACCCTGCAAGACAAAGGGATAATGAGCCAGTATGCATTGCATACTAACTCATTATGAAACACTTACCTTAGATCGACGATACTGCAGCGGTCCCCGCACACCGCTGTGATCAGCGACATGTCTCTTGGAATTATTTGCAGGTTCGCGGGATCCAGCGCTTTGATTGGCCGGAGCTGCAATGACATCACTCCCATACATGGGAGCCACCAGTCACAGCATGGGACTTGAACAAACAGCAGGAGCGGCCCGTTTCTTCAGTACGCACGCGTATACAGTGAATATCTCCTAATCTGTGCAAGTTTAGTAGATATTGACGGTACTTACAGGTAAACCTTATTATAGGCTTACCTGTAGGTAAAAGTGGTGTAACTAGGTTTACAACCACTTTAAATAAGGTGTCATAGTCACACAGCTAATCATGAAAGACAAGATGCAACAGTTTGGGAATTTTTTCCTTCAGTGCAGAATACCAGGAGGTGGAGATTGTGGTTGCTGAGTTATTGGGGGTTTTAACCTCTAGCAATCTCTACAATCTAGAAAGGTCAGCTAGATTTTTACTGGGATGTAAAATGGATTTGTTGGTTATACGGTATATAATCTATGACTAAAGCCAAAGAAGAGTTTTTTTCCTCATGTTGTCCCCTCATGAGCCCATTGAGTCTAAGCACTTGTACACATGGAAAATGTCCGATTGGACCGCGTTGTCGGATAATCTGACCGTGTGTGGGCTCCACCAGACTGTTTCCGTCGGAATATCCGACGGACAAAGTTTGAGAGCTTGGCTATAAAATTTTCTGATCGTTTGTAGAGAATTCCGATCGGACAAAGTGCCATGCATGCTCAGATCAAATTCCGAGACCAAAGCTATTGGCTACTAGCCTGAGCGTAGCCCCGTCGTAACTAAATTACGTCATCACGTTACGAACGATCGGATTTTCTGACAACTTTGTCTGACCGTGTGTATGTAACACCAGTTTTGGACAAAATCCGACGGATTTTGTTGTCGGAATGTCCGACCGTGTGTACAAGGGCTAAGGGGAATCACCTCACACACTTTATTCTTTCAAGTTTTTTTTTATAATGAGATGTTATAACTATACAGGTGATGCTGATAAGTGACTAAGGGAATAAAAAAGTAAAGGCTTCCTACAACAGAAGAAATTCACGTCTCATTTCATTGCATATCCCCAAAATAGGAGAGTTATTCCTCATTTTCTGATAGTGGGCAGAGACAAATCGTTTCTTTATGCCCCATCAGCCAAATGCACATCCAAAACCACTAGTAGAAACTATTATTAGAGCCATTTAATCCAAACTGTATACCACTGGTTGCAGGCTTTTTGACCATCATCATTACCATGTATGGAAACCATAGCCTCTATGGAGTAAGTTTTTTTTTTATGTAAGTGACACTGGGGTTGATTTACTAAAACTTGGCAGTGCAAAATCTGGTGCAGCTATGAATAGAAACCAATCAACTTCTAACTCCAGCTTGTTCAATTAAGCTTTGACAAAACAAAAACCTGGAAGCTGATTGGTTTCTATGCTGAGCTGCACCAGATTTTGCACTCTCTCATTTTAGTCTTTGGTCGACCATGGCGAGGCCTGTTCTGAGTGGAAACTGTCCTGTTAAACCTCTGTATGTTCTTGGCCACTGTGCTACAGTTCAGTTTCAGGGTCTTGGCAATCTTCTTATAGCCTAGGCTATCTTTATGTAGAATTAAAAAAGAGTCCTGCGCAAATAATGCCACAAAAAATAAATAATGTATAAAAATGTGAAGAAAAACAAGAGTCAATGTAAATATTTCAAAAATAAACACACCAATAGTGTAAGTGTGTAGTGAAAAAGTACTGGAGAAAGAACAGGACCAAATGTTCCAAAAGATCAGGCTCCCAGAACTCTCACCTCAGAGATGGAATAATAAGGCAAAAGAAAGTAATTCCAGTGGACTTCTCCTTCACTTCTCTGTGCACAATCATCAAATGGTATAAACTTCTACCACTAGAGGGCCGATTCAATCTCTTATGAGTAATGCTGCAGCATATGTATCCTCGTGGTATGAAACTCCTAGGAGAAGGGTGTACAGGTTCTCCATACTGCTTCCCCGGGAATATTGCAGAAAGTGACTGCGGAGGAGCAGTGCCTCAGAGAGTTCTTTGCCATGAGGTGCCAGGGTTGAACTTCCAGTGACCAGTATGAGAGAGTTAGAGCAATAACACCAAATTGAACACACCTGCTCCCTATTCACACCTGAGACCTGGCAACACTAATGAGTCACATGACACCGGGGAGGGAAACTGGCTAATTGGGCCCAATTTGGATATTTTCACTTTCGCTTCACTTTTTGTTGACAGTGGTTTAGACATTAATGGCTGTGTGTTGAGTTATTTTGAGGTGACAGTAAATTTACACTGTTATACAAGCTGTACACTCACTACTTTACATTGAAGCAAAGTGTAATTTCTCTTGTCACATAAAAAGAAGACCACCACCCCTTCTAGCAGTAACAAGGTAAACATTCATCTCTTTTGAAATCTTGGAGATGCTCTGAGCTTGATGGAAAACAAAAAACAAAAGATGGCTTGAAACATTGCTATTTTCAGCAAACATTGGCAGAGAAATTTTTATAGTTATAGTACTGCTGGTTTTAATTAACCTTAAAAACAGCTATTTAACCTTTATACATTATCTGTTTTTAAGATCAATCAAGTTGTTTGTCACAATTCTAGACAACACATTATTGCTTAATCAGGGGTCCTAGGATCTCCTTTGATAGACAGAAAATATTCTTTGTTTGGTAAAAGTTTGTTCAGATTGTTGAATTCTCAAGGTAAAGGAAGCTTTCTTTTCTTCAAAAATAAATCCTTGTTGGTTAAAATCCATTGCTCCTTCTAGGAAATCATTAGAAAAAGTTACTTACACAGGTTCTTCCAAAAAGGAAAATAGTGCTATTTAGAAAATAGATTTTCCATAAAAAATATGACTGTTGAATAAGCTCAATTAAATGTAAGCGTATTTTCATTTATTTCTACAACTAAAAAGCTTAAAAGAAAACCCAAATACATACTCAAAGTCAATGAATATCAGTTTAAGCTGATTGTGTAATATGCCAGTACAGTTTTGCAGCTCAACCAAAACATGGATATCAATTGAGCAACAAGAGAATTTTCAAGGTTTTTTTGGTCCCTCTAACATGCCATGATTCCTAAAGATTATGGATACCTCTATTTTCTTCACATGAAGGGACGGAGTTAACACATTTAGCTCCTACTGTTTTTTTTTTTTAAAACAAGGAGAGGTCTGTCTGGACCAGTGATTATAGAGAAATTGGTTCTGGTATGTCAGGGTGTTTAAAATGTGTGATATGATATTAAAAGGCATGGTAAACATTCCTTCCTCCACCTTGTGCTTTTCACCTGCATAAATGTGCATTAATCATTTCATGATGGTTTCTTGGTGCCATTTGTTGCCCTGTGTGCACATCCTATAGTAAAGTAAATTTTCACATTCCTGTGTCAGCAGTTTTTACATAAACAAAAAAAAAAAAGTTACACTTACCTGCTCTTTACAATGACATTGCACAGAGCTGGTTCTTTACCTCTTCTATGGCGGTTCCCTTACCACCTTCTTCTTATGAGTGCCCCCACAGCAAGCTGTGTGCAATGGGGGCAACAGTGCAGGCTCATTCCCTAACCAGGTTGTGTGTGTGTCCATAGATGCACACAGCGTGGCTCGGTCACACCCCTTGCTCTCTCCTCACAGGATTTGACTGACAGCAGCAAGAACCAATGGCTCCCACTGCTCTCTCTTACTGGCCTCACAGAAGACTCTGAGACCTGCAGGAGCCATTGGTTTTGTGGTGCAGATGGGCACAGTGCTGGAATAAGAGAGAACCCAGGGAAGTGTTTGGAGAAGGGGGAGTAGTAGTGCGGTGTTTGATCACCTAGATGTCAGAACTACTTGAAAACATGAGGCATTCGGTGTGGTACTGCGCAGGTTAATGCATTACCTCAGTTTGTGTTTTGAGACATGACATTTTTTGTGAAAAAATACATAATCTACAAAAATTGGGTCTATTAATCTATTGCACTTGTAGGTGGGAACAACAAAGTAACTGTATCTGACACAGACACAAGCAGACAGAGAATTAACAGTCACACAAAGAGCTCACTCATCGAGCTAGATGATGTGTTTCATTCTATTAGCATGGTAAACATTGAATGTTGCGTGACATGGAACAGGACGTTTTCCTGTTCCCTAGGTGTATAGGGACCAGCTAGCTGAGGCAATACATTTACACACAGTAGGTGAATTGATCAACCATGACACTACAAACTGCAGTCCCAACATGTGAGCCAAACAAACAACACATGCAATATAACTACACTAATATCTAGTTAAAAAATAAAAATAAAAATTAAAATGCAAAATGCTTTTAAACAATCCTGTGATCTTGTTGCTGACGAGTTTGCAGCAAGTGACCGGGTCCCATGTTTCAGAGGGGCTTCTGAGCAAATATTGTGTCTTCAGACCACTGATTCCTGCAACTCTGTTTTTGGGGATAATTTAGAACCTCTTAAGAGATTATTGCTGTCCGTGTCACCACTAAGAAGTTTCCTCACACAGGAAATACAAGGGATCTGTCTAACACACAGACAGCAATAAACCTCTGTACATGGTTCTAACCATTTCCCACACACCTCCCACTTAGTATGTCATTATACTCCCACATTTGTATAAGGGCCCAGTCACACTTTTTTTTTTGGGGGGGGGGGGGGGGGGACTGTATTTGAAGGTTGCAAAACACTTGATCAATTTCACTGTGGTGTCTTTCCCTAGCTGTGCAGTGATACGCGGTGCCTTCCACTGAAGTGTGATATTATGCAGCTTATCTGCATTTTATCGCATCTCACTGCACCACACCACCACCTGCAGAAAATAGTGTGGATACTCCTAGGTCTGCACTGTGTTCCCCTTTTCAGTTGACTGACAGTTGTATTTAGTAAAACAAAGAATTTCCTAAGAGATCATGCAGCTTACAGATGGTAGGACCTCCATTATTAGTTCCTGTTAATGCTGAGGAACAGACTAGGCATCATAGGATATAATATTAAGAATTATGGATAATGTAAAGGGTAACACAGAACAATCTTAACTTGCAAATTTTAGAGTGTTTGCCTAAAGGAATACTTTAGTTCTGCATTAACTAAAAAATGTTTATATGGCATACAGATACCCCAAGTCTCCCCGAGGTGTGGGAGCCTCCCACATTTCGCAGGTGGCTCCCGGACACCCGCACGGGCTGATCCTGGATTGTCCCCTGCTTCACAGCCCGGGATGATCGGTGCAGCAGGAGGGACAGCTGTGAACACCGATCTCCCTGTATAAGCTGACATCCGCTTCTCCTTCTCTCCCTCCCGTGGCTGTCAGCTAAAAAGATATACAGGGAGATCGGTGATCACAGCTGTCCCTCCAGCCGCACCAATCATCCCCAGCTGTTTCCTGTATAGTCCTCTTCCGTACCCCCTCCGTGTCCTTCACCCCCCCTTCTTCTCCAGCTCACTGTCCTCCTCCTCCAGCCCCCCTCCGTGTTCTCCCCCCCATTCTTCTCTGGCTCCCTGTTTTCCTCCTCTGCCCCCCCCTTGTCCCCCACTGGCCTCCCTCCTCTCCTCTCCCGCCAGATGTGGCGATCTGTCAGAATGGAGAGTAAGGGACTGGTCATTTACCGGCCCCTGCTTTTTCTGAATTGGACACAGTGAGCGAGATCACTCCTGTGTCCTGTGAAAACTGAGCAGAATAACCTGTGTGTTACTATGCTCAGTTTATAAAAGGACAGGAGATGCTGAGAAAGGGACTGGGGAATCAATGTCCTCAGTCCCTTTCCCTGTCTGAAAGAGGAGATGTTAGGGGTCTGTTAGATCTCTGTTAGCTCACCAAAGCCCCCCAAGAATTTAATTGTAAACAAAAATGATAAAAAATGTAATTATAAAAAAATATATAAAATAAAAAAACTACTGACACAACCATCCTGCCCTACCAACACTGTCCACTGCCCCAACCCCCCCCCCCCCCCAAAAAAAAAAGCATTGTGAACAAAAAATAAATAAGAAATTCAATTGTATAAAAACAATAACTAAAAATAAAAACTACTGACACCATCCACTGCCCTACTGACATCATCACCGCCACATACTCTCTCCTCCTCCGCCCCCCCCCCCCTTCCCCAGAAGCACTGTGAAATAAAAAAATAAAAAAAGATTTCAAGAAAAAAAATAAACAACAAAATTGTAAAAAAAATAGAGAAAAAATAAATAAAACTACTGACACACTTCTCTACTGACACTGTCCACTACCCACCCCCACCCCAATCATTGTAAAAAAAAAAAAAAAAAAAAAAAAAAAATTGTAAAAAAATAATAATAAAAATAAAGAACTACTGACACCATCCACTGCCCTACAGACCATCCTGCACATACTACTCACCGCTGTACACTCCACACTCCTCACATGCACATACTACCCACTGTCATACACTCCGCACTGTATATTCCCTATTTAACATTATTACATTCTGCATGCAAGTCATCTCAGACTCTATTAAACCACACCCCATTTAAGTCACACCCAATATGTAGCACGGTTTAAGGCATGCCAACCTCCCAGAAATGACTTTTTGCAGGTTGAGATGTCTGATATGGATGTCTTTATCCCCATTTGAAAGATTTTGCTCCCTTTTAGCTTTAAAGACCAGACAAGAAGTAAGGGGGGGACAACTCCCCAAAAGTGACACAGACAGCAAGAAAAAAAAAAACATGACAGACATTTTAACTCTCTTCCCACCTCCATACCATAAAAAATAAATAAATAAATGCTGCGTTCACACTGCCCTGTCGTAAAAATGGTGGGTTGCATTTTTGATGCATGTTTGCCACATTTGCATTGTGTTTTTCCCCTGGACATGTGACTGGAAAAAGCACTTTCCACAAATGAATATCATTTTTTGATGCGTTTTTGCCACGGTTTTCATTCATTTCAATGGAGAAGTGTGTTTTGGTGCATTTTTTTTAACACACCAAACATGCACCAACAATGCAGCAAGCAGGACTTTTATAAAAGCAACTGAAATGCAAAGGACCAGTGTGAAGAGTTCCATGGGATTTAAAGGGATGCATTTTTCATGCATTTTTCTTCTGCTTTTATTAAGTCCCTTTCCTAACAAAGAAAAAGCTTTTGTGTGCTAGTGCGACTTAAGGAAAACAGTTATTCTGTATATATTGCAGGAAAATTTTAAATGAGAAACTTTTCCACACTACAATTGGAAACACAATATGGTAATTTACTGCACTGGGAGCTGTTCAATTAAAACAAAGCTTCCGGTTCCAGAAGCCTGTACTATTCTCAGAAAACAGTTTGTCCTTTTTTCAGCTACGATGTGTACCATAATAACCAAAAGAAATTATTTCAATGTCATGCTCATATAAAGAAATATGGATAGCACATAAATGGAATCTCTTCTAATGCACCAGGGCCACTTAAAATAAACCAGGTCACACTGGATGAATGCAAGAATCTAACAGTCAGTCTGCAGTTATTATTTAAAAAAAAAAATATATATATAATAATAATATATATATATATATATATATATATATATATATATATATATATATATCCCATTTAGAGGAGTGTATGCTCCCATGGTTCAGAGAAGCAGGATCTTCCATTCTATGGATAGCATAGGACCCACTGATAATGGAGTACTTTGCTTTGACATAGTAGTGAGCTTAGCACTATATGGCCATATTGTGTAACTGAACCCCATATCTTCTGAATAAGCTCAGGTGTTTTTAAATAGCCTTGCAGGAGTTAAATGTCATTTTTTTATGTGTGCGCTGTAATCTTTTTTTTCTTTTTTTTTCCCGGGATGATGAACGCAAATTTTGGGTGATCTCCTAACAGATGATGATCCACAACTGGTTTCATTTACAGACTATTCATCTTAGACATCCATTGTTTCACCCTGTTGGGGTGTAATACCAAGCTTTGATGCTGACAAACTTATTCATTGTAAATATATATTATATATATATATATATTTATATTAATTAATTATTGTCACACTTTGATCTATCCATTGTTCTATTTAGTGCATGGTTTGGTCATTTAGTATGTAGTGCCAGCACGCTGGGACTTTATCACTGTTCACTCACAATTTTTTCCGTTTGTACACATTTAATATTTTTATTATTTTGATTCACATGGTGTCACTTTACACATTGGCACCCTTCATGAGTTATCCTCTGCAGGATTGTCATTGACACATTTGTTGATGCACACAGCGCTACACTTTTTATTTTTAAAGTTATTTTATCAACTGTTAATCTTCTTTCTTTTATAACAATCTATGACCCCACAGGGAAATATTTACTCACCAAAAGGGAGAAGGTGTCACAAACAGCAAAAAACCTGCAGAGGCTCTCATTCCCTTCAACTATGTCAAAGGCTAAAATGGATTAGCTAAAATTTGGCTCTATCATGGAACAGATTTATTTTTTTCCCACTTTCAAAGCAGAATTAAACCAGTGTTTAAAAAAAACAGTTTCTCCCTACCTGTTAGCATTTTTGTTTTTTATGCCATGTACACACGACCGGACTTTCCGGCAGACTAGGTCCGACGGTCTTCCCAACGGACTTTCGGTAGCATTCCGGCGGATTTTCTGAATGAACAGACTTGGCCACACACAATCACACCAAAGTATGATGGATTTGAATGTGATGATGTACGACTGGACTAGAATAAGGAAGTTCTTAGCCAGTAGCCAATAGCTGCCCTAGCGACGGTTTTCATTCATCGGACTAGCATACAGACGAGCCAATTTCTCCATAGGAACTGGGTCCGGTGGAGTTCTGGCAGAAAAATTTGAAACATGTTCTATTTCTAAAGTCCGTCAGATTTATGGACAGCAAAGGTCCGATGGAGAGCACACACGATCAAATTGTCAGATGGATTAGTTCAGTCGGAACTTTGCTGTCGAAAAGTTCGGTCGTGTGAGTAGCTCAGTGTAAATTCCTGCCACAATCCTGTGTTGGGGAGTAGTAACTCCCATGCACGTTTGTAAGCGTTACATCATTCCAACCTGGCCAATCTAGATGGATGACAACAAAGAAGGCAAACGTCAAAGCATTGAAGAGTGGGATCAGAGCCTTCACATAACTGGAGAATGGCATTTACAAGCTGAGTATAATAATATGCTAAGCATACTTGCACACCACGGCAAAAGCTCCAGAGGACCCCACATTTCAAAAGCAGTTTAGTTCTGAGTTAAACTGAACAGTATATGATTTGATTCTAGAGGTCACATGAAAAAGTTTAATCTGAAAATTTCCAATATGTAAAAAACTACCCATACAAGACACTTTCTAGAATTCTATAAAAAAGATCATACCTTTGGGATGTTCTGCCAGTGTGTTACGTGTTAAACAGACCTTTCCAATGACATCATCACGACTATAAAAGAAAACAAAACAGCTCTTGTTAAAGACTGTAGGACATTCACAATTTTGCTTGTCATGGGCTGCTGCATTTTCATTTAGCTTGAGGCTTTCCATTATGCAAATCGAAAATCATCAATAGAACCGTTTATTAGCAGTCTATTACATTTATTGCTTGCTAGGGCCTGATAAGAAAGCTGTTGGCATTTTGTACTGTGAAATTCCAGTTTCTACATTAATTTGATAACAACGAGGAAAGGGAGGATACAGTTTTAGATATAACATTTCAAGGAAATCTGTATTTTCACAACTGCTTGATGATAAAAAAAACTTTCTCTGTGTGAAAACCAAGCATTTATACATACAATTCTGTTGTCAGATCTGGGCTGGGCTGCTTTTCCTGACCACATCTTGGTGAGGAATTGAATGTGACTAATCAATAATGGCCACCAGTATACCCACTAAATAGGAGGGAAGGAATGCCTGTCATTGTGATACACCATTTACCCTTAGAGGGAAAGGCAAATGGTTTCTGTTTATTATTGTTTTTTAAATCAACTTTGAAAACCAAGCTTTTAGATCGTATTTTCATTATTTCACAGTAGGCCAGCAGGAGCAGTCTGGAGTAAAGAAGCGGGAGCCGTAGTCGGAGGGTAGAGCTGGAAGGTTAAGTTACCTTTCGGGAACGCATATGTATGCAAGCATCTCCCTTCAATATCATTATTATTTAGGATACCACAACATACAGTATGGTATTATTCATTTAGAGCAGTGGTCATCAGCCCTGTCCTCAGGGCCCACTAACAGGCCAGATTTGCACGATAACTTAAATTCATCACAGGTGATATCATTTGCTGCTCATTGATTGCAATATTCTAGTCTGCATCTCCCGTAGGTGATACATAAAACCTGGCTTGTTAGTGGGTCCTGAGGACAGGGTTGATGACCACTGATTTAAAGGTAGTACAGCAGTTTTCACAATTGTTACAAGTTGCATCTGTCACATTGACTGCATCCCAAGCCTTTAAAAGACTAAGCCCAGCAACATCCACTGTATGTGCCTACCTAAATTGAACTGAAAATTCATAAGAGGAAGTAAGTCTGATTTAGTAAATGAGTTAGAAATCTTCACTCGTTTAATTGGAATTCTAGCCTAACACTAGCTGTGTTAAAAAAATAATAATTCCCTCTCCCCTCCATCCTGCCTAACCTATGTAAAAATGATGTCTATACTTACCTATTTTTAGTCCGCACAGGTCCGATTTTCATATGAATAATGTCCCACTGCCCTGGGGAACATGTACCAATGCATTATTTTTGTAAAACACATAGCAGACCCTTCTAAAAGGAGGGGAGGGGGGAAAGAGCATGTGCCAACCCCTCTTCCCCCTCCTGAACCATACCATGCAACATGACCTCAACATGATGGAAGTACTGTACAATGTAAGGGGAGGCTCTACTGGCATAGCACCTTGTGCCTATGTTGATTAGGACAAAGGCCTCTTCCCTACAAGTCTGGCTGGAAGTTGTAAGGAAGCTATCATATATAGAAGTGGTAGAAATACCTTGGGGGACAAACGGGCAAAAGCTCAGTCCGAAGTATACCTTTGCACATTGGTACTGACTAGGATTCCAGCTTTCTTCTCCCTCAGTTTCCTTCGCTCACGCAGCTAACCTGACCCCAGTGTTGGAGCGAGGCAGGGGAGGGGCAAATAAGGATGCTGTGCTGGCATCTGAAATGCTCCTTATCAACTGATGACGTAATCGGATGTAAGGATGCTAGCAGCTGGCCAACATGGTGCCAAGGATGTAATAGCGCACAATAAATACCTGTAGCTTTGTGCAACAAAAAAGACAAGCTTGATCCACGTGATGGCATGTTCACAATCTCTGGGCAATTTTTAGGCATTTTTCCATGTCACCCCTGAAGAACCCAACATTAAAACCACTATCGGGTTGGAGATGCAACAGGTAATAGTTGACAATCTTCCCAAAGTGAGGGGAGATCCCAGCTTTGACTGTTGTAAGGGCGAATCTCCCATAAAGGCACACAAATCACACCAAAAACAAATCCTTTCCCTCTCTATCTACAACTAAAAAAGCACAAATTCTTAAATGTGTAGCCCATAGCAGACAAGCAGAATCCATCTTGAGCTGGTCTGCCCACAAAAAAGTTGATTTTGTTTGGTTGGTATGGGTTTAGTAAAAGCATAAGAGGCATATATATATATATATAAACATGAGATAAACCCAGTCACGTTCACTGGCCTAAATTCGACCATAACATTTGTCAGACGAAAGTTGAATGGGGCGTATGCTGGTAAATGAAAATTAATGATCAATGTGTGACTAAAGTGGAACTTCACTCTCTCAATCAACATTGATTATTTTTAATCCTTATGCTGCTAGCATTATTAGATAGGATAGTATATCATATTTACGTGTTTTAAACTTTTTTTTTTTACATTTCATCAGTTGCTTCCTGGTTTCCATGCCTAGGCAAGGAAGTCTTCAGTAAGGGAGGAGGGGCTTTTTCAGCTAAGCACACCCTCTCCTGCTTGCATGCCTGAGCTAAGGGCAGATGGATTCTAGGAAGTAAATGCTGCACGAATCATCTGCCCTTACCAAAGATGGCCATGACCAGAAATGCTAGGGGGTGGTTTTAAAAGTGATTTATCAACAAAATAAACCATTGAAGCATGGAAGGATGGGGAAGTTTCCTTTGGATATTAAAAATTAATTAAATTGCTTTTTTTGATTTGTGGTGTCCAGATGAAGTGTAGTTTCAAGAAAAATCTGTGGTGTAGTTCCTCAAAGTAAATCACTTTAACATATCTCAATTAGCCAGTTTACTGTAGAAAAGCAAATGTTAGAAAGAAAAGAGAGGATTTCCGCACACAGCTTTATTTCCCATTGAAACATTCTAAAATACAAATGTTGGTAGAAAATCCTTTGAATAGGTAAATATTTTAGCAAATGTTTCCTATAAATCAGATAATTGATTTGTTGGTGAATTATGTAAAATATAGGATGAATGTAAGAGTAAACTGTTGGAGCTGTTAAAAATTTCTATGCAGCATTGATATAAAACTAACATATGTCTGCTGAGCAAACAGACTGCAGATAACATTGATGAGCGGTACTGGCTGAACATTATGGCAGAATGATCTTTTGATGGATGAATACCAAGGATTTGCCTGGAAAAGTCAAAAGCACATTGGCCAAAAGCCCTACCGAAGTACTTGCAGGTCACAAAGGCTTATAAGCTACAGTCCCTTTTGGGACCATAATAAGGTTATGATCAAAATGTAATATTTTGTAATCATAACAAAAATCTAGATTAAAGCCTGGTACACAAGATTGGATTTTCAACAGGGAATTGTGCGACGACAGACTGTTTGCCTAAAATCCGATCAAAAGTACGCTCCATCATTCAATTGTTAGCCAACTTTCCACCGACAAATGTTGGAATGCAGGCGAGTAAATTTTCGGCGGACAACAATCTGTTGTCAGATTTTCCTATAGTGTGTACACAAGTCCGTCACACAAAAGTCCAAAGTACACACGAATGCTCGGAAGCAAGGATGAGCCGGAAGCGGTCAGTCTTGTAAACTAGCATTCATAATTAACATTCGTGATGCGAAAAATTATGAAATCTAGAAATGCATACAATTCTCTTCTTCTTTACTGTGCTAATAATGAAGCTGCTTTGCTGGTGATACTGATGGAGTTCTGCCAAACTTATTTTTAAAGGCTTTTTTTTCTAGTGATCTCAAGAATAATATTATTATGCTTTTTTTTTTGGTCAAGTTACCACAACACCATTATCCCGTAGTTTTTAAGCTCAAATATACAACTAGGTTGGTGTTCATTGTTAATTTTACATTGTATTTTCTTTAAAGTAACTGCCTACTCCCGCACTGTCACTTGAAGTAAAACACATAGCCAAGTATTATTCTCCACATTTTTTTATTGTGCAGAAAAAAAATAATTTAATTACAGATGGTATCTGCCATCCAAATACAAAGAACTTAACCAAAAAGTGCATTCTATGCATAAAAAATATAGAAAATATACCAAAGAAAATAATTATTCAACCAAAATAAAAAAAAATTATTGGTAAGTTGTGAAGAGGCGAAATCCCCAGTCCAGAGGCCTTGCTGGGGGTTTTGTGGCTGGTATTGCCACTGACCACCATGCTGGTGTTGAGGTGGTAGATGTGGGGCCACAAAATCAGAAATGTGTGTGGTTTCATATATTTGTCCCCTAATCCCCTTGTTGATGAGCTGCAGGATTAGTTCCTCACACCTTCTATTTTGCTCACAGTCCATCTGCCTTAATTTATCCCTCAGCCTCATCTGGGTCTGTCCTCAGTGCGGTAGTAGCCTGACTGAGGAAGACAGCTGTGGCCTCATCAAGATTCCTGCTCTTCCTGGCCCTTTTAGCAAGGGGAGGGATCTGGGACTCCGTCTGGCTGCTGGCCAAGGACTCCTCCTGACTGACACTTTCCTGTGTATGAAAATGGGACATACCGTATTTATCGGCGTATAACACGCACCCTAGGTTTAGGAGGGAATTTTAAGGAAAAAAACTTTTAGGAGGGAAGTTTAAGGAAAAAAAACTTACATTTAAATGCCCATCAATGCAGCCTTATCAGTGCCCATCTGAAGCCTTGTCAGTTTCATTTGCAGCCTTGTCATGCAGCCTTGTCCATCATTGCACCCTTGTCCCCTTGTCAGTGTAGTTTTCAGCCTTGTCAGTTTTATTTTCAGCTTTTATTTTTAAAAATGGTGCCGCCGAGATGTCCTGTGTATCTCGGCGGTGCTCGGTAGTTCTCGGCCACCTTCGGCCATTCTCGTTGGCTTTCAGCCACCTTCGGCCCTTTTTGCCGGCTTTCAGCTGCCTTCGGCATGTCTTGTCAGCTTTCGGCTGCTCTTGGACGTTCTCGGTGGTTTTCAGCCGCCGAGAAGGGCCAAAGGCGGCCGAAAGCCGATGAGAAAGGCTGAAGGCGGCCGAAAGCCCCTGAGAAGGGCTGAAGGTGGCTGAAAGCCGATGAGAAGGGCCGAAGGCGGCTGAAAGCCCCCCAGAGGCTCCAAAATGGTGGAGGATCGGCGTATAACACGCACCCGTGATTTTCCCCTAATTTTAAGGGGGAAAATTGCGTGTTATAAATACGGTAATTCGAATATTTTTTAAGGGTTTGGTCATCAATCACACACAATTTTGATCTCCTCACTGTTGCAAATTGTATGTGAACAAATAGAAAAGACTATCATTCTGACCCAGCATTTTTTATTCTTGTGCAAATCATTTTTTCTTACTATCGTCTATTGATATGGAAACCACTTTGTTAAGGAAGATATATTTTAACAATAAGGTCTAGTTATCATCACTGTATTTTTGGATACAAATATGTTCAACAATGCTATACCTGAGTCAAGCTGGGCTCCTCCACATCTTTTCCCTGTGCAGCAGGACCTCTGGAACTGTGGCCTCAGCAGATGTCGAAGGTAGTGTAGACAGCGATGGCCTGGGTTCTGTCTGGTCAGACATAAACCGCAGGCTGCTGTAATACCACAGCCTGTGAACATATACTGTAGGTTTTCTGCTGATGCTCCTGATTTCTGTCAGTCCATCAATTTGTGCTCCCTTTTAAGTGTGTGCCTCAGGTTGGAGATTTTTGTCTTCACATAGTTGATGTCTGCACTGGGGCACCCTGGCTTCATCAACTCAAGCAGTTTCTCCATCGCTGCCTTCCTTAAAATTTTATTTGAGTAGGCTTGACCTTCTTGAGACAGGGCAGCTCCTGGTACAGGTCAATGAACTAGGGCGAGGTAAATTTATCTGTCATGATATGATGCCTGCAAGACAGAACACAAGACAAAACATCATGTCTGGTTTAACTAATAAGCTGCTCCCAATCTAGGCCAAAAATATAAGTACTATAGGCCACTAATCACCTATGCCCAAATGTCCCTTCGTCCCTTTGTTGGCGATGGCAATCATTCATCCTCCACTCCAAGATCGTTCCTACGGCCGTTCGATCGACCGCACGTTATGGCTTTATATACACCGTGCATGCGTGAAACTCCGCTCTTAGTGCGTCATGACGATGGGGCATGACCATCTCTCTTCTCCATGCGACTGGTTGCTGCCTGCCTCATCAGTGGATGCCTCACTACCTCATTAATGCAGCCTTGCCAGTGTAGACATGCCTAGAGGAGAGGCCCCAGGGATCACAGTCACACAGAGTCATGCCTGCTAGAATGATCATCATATATCCCCAATCCCATTGGAGACAAGAGGGTGGGGGGGAACTGCAGAACTTTTTCAATGTTAGCACTTGTCCAGTGTTTGCCCTCTGTAAAATGACAATGCCTTCACTTTTCTATGCATTTTTCACTGTAAAAAAAAAACTGCAGCATGGTGGAGTCCACTAGTCAGGAGCAAACATTGTCATCAGACCAAGTACAAGGTTGGTCAACTAATGTAGCAAAATGGATGCTATAAACAGATGGGACTAGGGGTGGATTAATGAATGGTGTATTGTTTCTTTTTAGAGGAAAGTGAGTGTGGTCATCTCACCCAGGATGTGGGTTTGGATGCATGGGATCTGACTCCTGGACCCAGCACAGACCAGTCCGTTGTGGACATCAAATGCCCTGACGCAAGTCACACTTCGGCCAAAGCGACCCCAAAGAGGAAGTATTTGGGAGCCTCTTGTTTGCGCAAGTAAGTATTCTTGGAATCTGGCATCAAATGTGTCTGCATGTCGAGTGTTTAGCTGAATAAACCAAACATCCACTCCAGACATTAGCAAAGTATGTAGTGCCTTAACATTAGCATGGAGGAGGAAGAGGTAGAAGAAGCTGTCATTTTTGCTAGGTACCCGAGGTTTGGAGACCCAGGCACCAGGGCCAAGATTACTGAGTAGTTGCACTGTGTACATTCCTAGTAGTGTAGGTGTCTGAACGGCAAGCAGGTTGTAAGCAAAAATAGGTTGGGTAGGTAAATATTTCCTGAATTCGACCATAACTCACTGTGTAGATCCTCAGCCACTTGACCATTGTTACCGTAATCCTTTTTTGTCTTTTTACTAGGTCATGATCTTCCAAGATGCACAATTGGCCGAATGAGTGCAGATATGGTGCATTGTTTGAAGGAGCTGGAACAAATAAAAGACTGCTTTACAACGAAGAATCAGAGATTTTGTAGACATGCTTGCCAAGTTCTAATTTCCTCTTGCCTGTTTGGAAGTTTCTTGTTCCACTTGTTGGCTCCTGTTTGTACTTTGAATATTTACCATGTTTTTATGACTTTAAATGAGAACGTTTAGTGTCCGAACTCAATGTTTCTCCACTCCACTCCTCTAGGTGCCCCACCAGGTCCTGTTTTCTGTATTTTTCTCAGTCTAAAAACGACTGTGTGAATTACTAACATTTAAAATGGCATCACCTGTGCGAAATTCTACAAGTATAGAAAACATGACATGGGTTTGCATCTTGAGGAGGAGAGTTGGGAAACACTGCCCTAATGTGAATTGTAATATTTTGGAGTTTTAAAGAATATAAAACCCAAAATATGAAGGTGTTCCCAAATTGTGCCTTAACATTCTTATTTCCCTCATGATCCCATGCCTAAAATGTGTTTATTTCCATACATCTAGTTTGACAAAACACACAGTGTGTCAACATGTGCTATCTACCATCACTGGGTATCAATGGACGCATTTTGGGGGTGCAACCCTTTCCTCATAACTAACAATTCTCAGAGGAAGGGGTAGCACCCCCGAAACACGTCCATTGATACCCCGTGATGGGAGTTAGCACATGTTGACACACTGTGTGTTTTGTGGGTTTTGAAAAAAAGTTGTTTGGAACTACACACATTTGAGGCATGGGATCATAAGGGTAATTTAATTGTAATGCCTCCACCTGTATGTGGCTTCAAATTTTGGCTTTTAAAGGGGAGAGATCACCCTATATGAGGAAGGCAACATCCACAGTCTTGCGATACTAATGTCTCATTTGGCCTTCACTTTACCAAAATTGAACTTTGTAAGTTCCTGAATTTGGGATGTGTATCTAATGTTTTTGAACATGACTGTTTAGCCCCAAAAAAGGGGAAATAATGCAAAAGATACATGTTGGCTTGTTTTAAAACCTTAAAACGCACATGTGAATGTTCTTTGAGTAAATTGTTCTTTACTAAAAAATGTGTGGCTTATTTCAAAGCTCAATACTGGTGTATTTGTTAAGTAGTTGTAGTTACAGTGACAACATGCTCCTAAAATGTGACCAACTCCAGCAATTTTTAGCCCTCCAAAAAATTTTAAGAGTTAAAAAGGCATAATGTTTTTGAACTTCATGCATTAGATCCATTAAGAACAAAAAACATTGTGTGTGTGTGTAGCAGACCCACAGCATACCATAAAACTTAGCTGAAGAAGATATTGTCCCCTCATGTAGCAAATAAGGTATATTTGCACTATTGGAGCACGTGGCCAAAATAAAAATGTGATCATATTAGACAGATAACAAACACAGACAACAGTAGTTCAAATTAAATAGGAGTTTATGATCAAAGAAATATATTATTCATGATTAGCTACAATTTGCTGCCAAGCCACTGCCACTCTACCCATAAAACAATCAAGGTATTTTTGCTGTAGATCTCTTGCATTTTGGGAGGGCAATCCAGCATGGTCATTTTAGAGAGACGTCATCACGCACACAGGTGGCTGGGCTGCAGCCTCTTCAGCTGGGCCTGCCACTGTAGGTTCTGCATCAGTTGGTACTGTGGCAAGGTAGCTGCTAGCATTCCTCTGTAAAAATTATGGAGGATACAGCAGCACAATACAACATGGTTGATTTTGTACAGTGCCAGTTTAACTGGGGTTAAAAACAGCTTGAAATGACTGATGAGGATGACAAATGCGTTTTCACCCACCTTTCTGGCAGGAGAGTAGTTAAATATTCCCTGCTCTGGGGTGAGGTTGCTCATAGGAAACGGCTTCATAAGATGTTCCCCCAGAGCAAAGGCCTCATCTGCAACAAATACAAACTTGAGGCCCTCAATATTCTCCTCAGCAGGTGGCAAGTTTAAGGTGCCATTCTGGAGCCGCTTGTAGAACTCTGTCTGCATAATGACTCCTCCATCAGAGCTGTGGCTGTTCTTCCCAACATCCAGATACAGGATCTCATATGTGGCAGACACTAAAGCTAGCATGACTATGCTGCAAAAGCCCTTATAATTAAAATATTATGAGCCCGAGTTGGGTGGTGGGACAATACAGAAATGTTTTCCATCATTGGCACCACCACAGTTGGGAAAATTCCACTGGTGCTGGAACTGGGCTGCAACGTCCTGCCATTGCTGTGGGTGTGAAGGAAACTATAGATTAAAAAAATAAAATAAAAATGATTACTTCTGCACATAGCATTACAAGCAGATTTGAAACAGACATGGTTAGCCAACATAAGGAGAGACCTTAAATATGTATTTAAAGACAAAAGGGTAAGGTCGACTTATCCGATTCATCTCCCCCTCTGGTGGCACATTATCAAAATGTTCTGGTGGGGGGAGGAAATGGGTAGATGTTTTGGACAGGTAACCTTCTCCACTTCCATGAGAGCTGTTTGTATAAATAATCTGGGATACTTTAGCCAGCCCCTCCTTACCTACATTATTGGCAGCCCAGGGGAGGTAAGAAGTGTCATAATCTAAAACTATGGATACACACTGTCAAAATTGGAGCACATTTTGACATTTCATTACATATCAATATAATAGGAGACAAAAACTGTCTATGTTACAGTTTGTAGGTAATCGGGCAGGCCCTTGCACTACAAGGTTGGGTGAATTTCTACAGAAATATGACCACAAAAGAGGGCTAGTGTTTATGGGTTTGCCAAAGGCAGCATATAGAGTATTTGTATCTGTTGACTTAGCATTTTGGGGGGAGGGGTTACAAATGAGTTTGGGCCCAAAAAAATTACCTCTTGCACTCTGCCTGAATTGGAGCAAAACAATAACATTTGGACACATTTTAGGGGGTGTTTAGGGTAAGCATAAAAATGTAGCTGACAAAATACATTGTTAAGTTACTAGGCTATGTGTGTATGGGCCCAGGATAGCATGCTGGGGAGGTTAGTGAAGGAAACGATGCATGTAGGCCAAAAAAGGAGCAAGAAAAGCCTACAGCATGCATGAGAATAAAGAGAACATATTTCAATAATGTTAATTATGGAATCAAGAAATTAATAAATACATTAACAAACATTAAATACATAGAATGTGATGTTAAAGGCAAAAACTTACCTGAATATAGTCCTTCTGCAGGACTTGAATAATGGCTGAGCAAGGGTCTGGAATAATGTGTCCCAGAGCCTGCGGGGGAGATCCCAGTGGTAAACTTGAGGTCCTGGAGACTTCTCCCCATCACCAAGTATAGCAAGGTGGCTATGAGCCTTTACTCAGGAGTGATGGCAAGCCGCATTCATGTATCCTGCTTCTTAATATAGGGCAGGGGTAGGGAACCTCCGCTCTCCAGCTGTTTTGAAACTACAAATCCCATCATGCCTCTGCCTCTAGGAGTCATACCTGTGATTGTTAGGGTCTTGCAATATCTCATGGGACTTGCAGTTTCAAAACAGCTGGAGAGCCGAGGTTCTCTACCCCAATATAGGGGGTCACCAATGCCAAGAGATGGTAAAAGCAGGGGTATGTCATCTGGAGATAAGAAAAGAAAATCATCTGGATTATTCTCCTGAAGCTCCCGCAGAAAAAAGGCATATGAAATAATTGGTCACGATTAAGCAACCAATTTTTTGTCCAAGAAATCTTCCTCCTCCCGTTCCTGGACTGGACTTGGGTCAAACCAATAACTCCAAGCCCAACAATAACACGTTCTCTCCTCCGATTCCGCAACATGACTGGTTGACGAATGGCCATCAGAAACGAACTGTGAAAAGCACGAACTGGAAAGCGTGAATCAACACTCACAAAACTTCTACTAACACAAAATTAGCAGAAGGAAACCAAAGCGTGGCACATGACAATTGAACTTCCTCTTTATCGGCTCGTAGTACGTCTAGTATGTCACTACATTTGTGTTTGTTGGCCGACAATTGTGTACCGTTTGTATGCAAGACACGTTCACGACACATGCCCTTCGGACAAAAGTCTGATGCTTTGTCTGCGGAAAATCCGATCGTGTGTACAAGGCTTAAGAGCCAGTGCTTTGAATCATGGAATGTCATGAACCTTTGGGATCTTTTGAACCAGTCTTCCTTAATCCTGCAACATGTGATTCACTGGGGCCCACAGATGGCAGTGTTTAAAAGATTAAGGCCTCATGCACCCTGGTTGTTATTATAACGTTATAAAAATGCCAGTAGCTTTGCGATGAGTTTTTCAACGTTTTTCAGTGTTTTTGCAATAGCGTTTTTTTTGTGTTTCAGTGTTTTTTAGCGTTACCGTTTTTTTTTAATGGGATCAAAAATGTTAAAAATCTGCGTTTTTTAACATTAGAGCATTTTTACAACTGAAAAACTCTTCTCAGAACCCACTAGTTTTGGGTTTTTTTTTACAGCCAAATAATGCCCCAGCCAAAAACAGTTGATAACAGCCTACATGTGCATGGACACATAGGATAATATGCTGGAGAGTTTATTGACTGTAGAAAAAAAGCCAAAAACAGCAGCTATAAAAACATCCAAAAACATCCGGTGTGCATGAGGCCTAACAGAGAGGGCAGAGTAAAAATGTAAAGATTAAAGTTCAGGGGTGTTTTCCAAATAGCATCACAAGTGGATGTGATGTCCCGCTCCGAGTATCCTGCATTAGGTGGGGTTCTGTGCTGGCTCATTTAGCGGCAGCAATGGACTTATTAGACTCACCCTGGATTTCTCCTGAATCTACCTCTATTTTGACCATGATAAGTAAAGGCATGCACACCAATTTTGTGCACCAATTACATTCCTATAACTTATTTGGAATTACCTAAAAATAAATCAGGAAAGAAATATTGGTTTTGGAAAAAAGAATAAGTGACATGGTGGATGTGATCTAAAGGTTTAAAACAATATAGTCAGGTCCATAAATATTGGGACATCAACACAATTCTAATCTTTTTAGCTCTATACACTACCACAATGGATTTGAAATGAAAGAAACAAGATGTTTAACTGCCAAACTGTTGATTTGGGAACACCTAATGTTTTTGCCATCTCTTTGGATCTCATATTGAGAGTTGATAGCAACAGATTCCAAATGCGAATAGCATACTTGAAATGAACTCTGGACCTTTTATCTGCTCCTTGTAAATGGGATAATGAGGTAATAACACACACCTGGCCATGGAACAGCTGAGCAGCCAATTGTCCCATTACTTTTGGTCCATTAAAAAGTGGGAGGCACATATATAAACTGTTGTAATTCCTACACCGTTCACCTGATTTGGATGTAAATACCCTAAAATGAAAGCCGAATGTCTGCAGTTAAAGCACATCTTGTTTGTTTAATTTCAAATCCATTGTGGTATAGAGCCAAAAAGATTAGAATTGTGTCGACACCCAATATTTATGGACCTGATTGTTTGTATAATTGTAGGAATAAGGTATGGCAAACTTGAAGGATCACCAACGTCCACATTTATTGTATAAAACATCAAGAGTCATTACTATGAAACTTCCCAACTCTACAACTAAGTCCTAATGGGTGAAATATGTGTGTGTGTGTGTGTAGGGGGTCCTGGGGTAGGAACAATCACTCTAATGCCTGTGGATGTCTAATGCAATATAAGTGGATGTCAGTAACCCTTTTGGTGTACAGTGGTTCCTTATCCCTACATTGAGATTGAGTTTGAGAGTGTGGATGGCTCGTTTGCCTTTGGCACCCAGTGTTTGGCTGTAGGGAGGAATGGCCTGGAGCAAATCCCTACTTGTCTATATATGTATCATCTTAAGCAAAAGAAGAATGCTAATAATGATAAAGCAAAAAATACCGAAAACTGACTACGTCAGAATAACATTAGAATTGTCGGAGCTCCATAAAAAGCTGAAGTGGCAATATAAAGGAGTATATTGAGAAATGGTTTCTCTGTGTGTTTATGAGAGATGCATTTTCTTCTTTCATGTTTGCATTGGGAATGCTCATCATGTTTTGCAGGGAGCACGATGCCTTGAGAATATTACAATAAATGGTACAAAGATATCATTATATCCCGATTTCTCTGCTGAGGCATGAAGAAAAAGAGCTTAGTTCCAGGAAATTGAAAAATGTTTGCAGAAGCTGAAAGTGCTATATGCTATGTTCTGTCCTGAAGGACTGAGATTTATTGCTATAGGAGAAACCTATTTTTTGGATAACCAACTGATGCACTTGCATGGATTGAAAAGAAAGGAAAATATTACACCTGATGGTTCTTCAAGGTACTGGAATTTTATCTTTTTCTTTTGTGGGAATTGGGAGTAAAAGATGCAGGCATTGTGTTTCCTAGAGTGACTTAGTTCAGGATTTATTTTTTTCCTTCTTTTAAAACCAAGCTTGGACATATACACTGTCCGCAGGGAAAGATTCTATTTAAACATTACAATCTATGAATATTGCATATTCATGTAAATTGTGGTAGATATTTTTGTTTATTTTTCCCACCTAACCCTCGTCTTGAATTGTTCTCTTCTGTCCCCCTTTACAATGTAAAGTGCTGCGTAAACTGCGGCGCTATATAAATCCTGTATTATAATAAAAATATTGAAGCGATGAAAGCCATGAAAGTAGAGCAGGGATATGCAATTAGCTGACCTCCAGCTGTTGCAGAACTACAAGTCCCATGAGGCATAGCAAGACTCCAACAGCCGCAAGCTTGACACCCAGAGGCAGAGGCATGATGGGACTTGTACAGTAGTTTGGCAACAGCTGGAGGTTCACCAGTTGCACACCCCGGCAGTAGTTTAACTGGGTTACAATGCCTGAAATGGACAAATATCCTCCTCCTGGGATGTGGTCTCCAAGCTGTCATTCTACTTGTGGAAAGTTATTGCAGGAGCTTGTATTAACAGATATATTGTGCACAATCCTAGAGTGGTTCAGGCGCAAGATTTTTCAAGCTGGGTTTAGGGGATCCACCCTGTGTATCTGTTGATTAGTGCAAGTGTGGGAGAGGTGGATCTTCCAAAGGTGCTACTGGAAAGGAGGATCTTCTGTACTTTTTTTTTTCCAAATGATAAACAAAATCTAGAGATTAGTTAAATAAATAGAATAGATAATACTTCTTCTTTTACACCTGTTTGGGGTACATGTATACTGAATTGGCAAAATTGGAGGGATTTGCCCTCCGGAAACAACAGGGTATTTTAGAGTTCTATCACACTATATTGTACATAAAAAATTCACCGAAAATGCATGTGCCATAATGTGCATTTGCATGCAGTTATATATATATATATATATAGATAGCTAGAAAGTAAGGAAAATAGAAAATCATTGTTTTCTATGAATCCTTGCAGTGACCCACATTAATCAAATGGAGAAAAATAAGGGTCACTGCACAAGGTGTGAACAAGCACTTAAGGTTTGAACAATTGTATAGTAAAGGTTTCCTAAAATGAAAAGTTTCTATGGGTATTGAAACTTTTCATTCAATAGGTTTCCAGAAGAAGACAACACCTGTGATCTAAGATTCCAATAAAAAAGTATGTGGTGATGTCATATCATACAAAGGGTATTATTTCTTCTGTATGCAAGATTTTTATTCATAACTTCCTGATGAAATATCCCATAAAATGCAGAAATGTCTTGAGACATAGGAAATTTTGACAAGGATGAGTGGTCAGAAATATTATATTTTGATGGCTCCTGAAAGAGTAACTCAGGTATTTATTGTCCAACCATTCACTTTATAAAGCAGGCTTTTGGGATAATCCTAAAAGTACTAGCTATGGACAGGCCCTGGGCAATTTCATACATCTTATTTGGAGACATTGCTAAGTGGGTAAGCTATTGGAAAGATATTATTCATCATATTAATACTATTTTTAAAACAAATGTTAAATATATTCCGTATACTCTACATGCATTTTTTGGCACCTAGAAGTTCCAGAGGGTCAGATTGGTCTGAGATTGAGGCTAGGTAGAATATTGTTCCCTGCTAGAAAATTAATTACACAAAAGTAGGTTTTGCCACATACATTGACAGATACTGGAAAATGGTCAATTTGAATTTCAAATTAGAGCTATTGACCTTTTAGAATAGGGGAGATTTAAATAAATTTAAAAAGGTTTAGCTGGCATGGTGTCAGGAATCTGGAATGGTACTGAACTGATGAGAATATGAAAGATGCTATTTGTTGGTATGATTTTTCTTTTCGGACAAGATGGATGGGATGGAATAAAGTAGAATGTGTGTATTTAACGTGGCATTTTGCTTGGATTTTTGGATGTGGCTTGTTGTGAATTGTGATGTTTTTCTTTCTATTGTATTTGTTGTACAAAAAAATGTTTTCAATAAATAATATATGGACTAAAAAAAATAAAAAAAATAAAAAATAAAAAAGAAGACGGGCTGCGACCTGGTGTGTATGGCTTAAAATCAGAATGAATGTGCCAGCATAGATAGTAGATCCTTTCCTCTTCCCCTAGTTTCCCTTTCTCCATCCTTTACGTCTAGTTATCATTAATCTTATACATCTATCCCTATTTGTAAATGATCCAAACCCTTGTATATAAAGATCCAGTTACCCATGATCAAAATCGAAACACAACATACAGGGCACATTCTACACAAAACCTAAAACATTCAGGGTTCTTTTTTTTGTAGCTTTTTCTGTACAACACAAAGGGAATATGTGATAGAGCATATATGAAAAGACCTACCCAACATGGAGGCTTACTTCCTCTGTTTCTTCATAATGCAATCAAAATTAAGTTATAGAACAAATGTGGGACAAAGACAGACCTGGAAAACTTGGTTGTGTGGAACTACTGTGGTTCCATTTAGATATAAAATAAAAAAAAACTTGCCCCTTTAATTATACAGATTTTTGCATACCATTTATATACAGTATATCTATCTATCCATCCATCCATTTATATAGATAGGTAGATAGATAGATACATACACAGTTGTGATCATCAGTTTAGATACCCTGACAGAATTGATGATTTCTTTTCAGAGAATAGGAGTGATAACACAAAAACTTTTCTTTCACTCATTAGTGTTTGGCTGAAGTCATTTATTATGAATCAATTGTGTTTACTCTTTTTAAATCATAATGGTAACAGAAACTACCCAAATGACCCTGATCAAAAGTTTACATACCCCAGTTCTTAATACCGTGTTTTGCCCCCTTTAACATCAATGACAGCTTGAAGTCCATTATGGTATTTGTGGATACGGCTCTTTATCTTCTCAGATGGTAAAGCTGCCCATTCCTCTTGCCAAAAAGCCTCCAGTTCCTGTAAATTCTTGCTCTGTCTTGCATGAACTGCATGTCTGAGATCTCCCCAAAGTGGCTCAGTGATATTGAGCTCAGGAGACCGAGATGGCCACTCCAGAACCTTCACTTTATTCTGCTGTAGGCAATGACAGGTCGACTTGGCCTTGTGTTTTGGATCATTGTCATGTTGGAATGTCCAAGTACGTCCCATGCGCAGCTTCCTAACTGATGAATGCAAATGTTCCTCCAGTATTTTTGATAACATAATGCGTTCATCTTGCCATCAATTTTGGCCAAACAGCTAAATTTTGGTCTCATCACTCCAAATGACTTTGTACTAGAAGGTTTGAGGCTTGTTTCTGTGCTGTTTGGCATATTGTAAGCGGGATACTTTGTGGCATTTACATAGTAATGGCTTTCTTCTGGCGACTCGACCATTCAGCACATCTTTCTTCAAGTGCCTCCTTATTGTGCATCTTGAAACAGCCACACCACATGTTTTCATAGAGTCCTGTATTTCACCTGAAGTTATTTGTTATCCCAAACAATTTTCCTGGCAGTTGTGGCTGAAATTCGAGTTGGTCTACGTGACCGTGGTTTGGTTTCAACAGAACCCCTCATTTTCCACTTCTTGATTAAAGTTTGAACACTGCTGATTGGCATTCTCAATTCCTTGGATATCTTTTTATATACCCTTTCCTGTTTTATACAGTTTAAATACCTTTTCCCACAGATCCTTTGACAATTCTTATACTTTCCCCATCACTCAGAATCCAGAAATGTCAGTGCAGCACTGGATAAAAGATGCAGGGGTCTGTCAGGAGTCCAGAAACTCATTGACCTTTTAGGCTACTTTCACACTGGAGTGCTTTACAGGCACTACAACGGTAAAAATAGTGCCTGCATGGTGCCTGTAAAGAGCCTCTCCTGTCTCTCCAGTGTGAAAGCCCAAGTGCTTTCACACTGGAGCAGTGCACTTGCAGGATGATAAAAAAAAAAAAAGTCCTGCAAGCAGCATCTTTGCATCGCTGTAGGAGTGGTCTATACACTGCTCCTAAAGCTCCCCTGCCCATTGAAATCAATGGGGTAGTGCCGCCAAACCGCTGGCAAAGCGCTGCTTTTAACCCTTTTTTTAGTTAAAAGCACCCCGCTAACTGCTGAATAGCGCCACTAAAATGACGGTAAAGCGCAGCTATAAAAAGCGCCACTTTACTGCTGACGCCCGCCCGCCCCAGTGTGAAAGTAGCCTTATACACACACACTAATTACAAGCAAACAAATCTAAGGTGAGGATGGTTACCTTTAATAGCCATTCATACCTTTGTTTCAACTTGTGTGCATGTTATCAGGCCAAAATCACCAGGGTATGTAAACTTTTGATCAGGGTCATTTGGGTAGTTTCTGTTGCCATTATGATTTAAAAAGAGTAAACACAGTTAATTCATAATAAATGGCTTCTGCCAAACACTAACCATGAGTGAAAGAAAAGTTTTTGTGTTATCATTCATATTCTCTGAAAAATGGCCAAGAAATCATACATTCTGCCAGGGTATGTAAACTTATGAGCACAACTGCATATATATATATATATATATATATATATATATATATATATATATATACACACACACACACACACACACACACACACACATACATATTATGGTTCAGAAACAACAGTAGGTGGCAGGATGTGAGAAAGCTTGTCAGTTATCTGGTATATCAGGGTTTTTTTTTTATTCCATTTACTACACTATACCCGGTTTCCCCTGCAAAAATATTCCATACTTAATTCACTATTCAGCAGGAATGAAGGAGTGTGTGTTTTCTACATTGCGTTGTTTATCCATGGCTCATTATGAAGGTTCAAGCTCTTTTCATTTGCAAACGTGTTCTGTAGAAAGGGACAAATACTCTGTGGAATTCAAATAATTTGTAATCATCTTGGCTAAGACACTAATGAACCTCATTCCGCTCCTGGAGATTCTGATTTACTAATCAATTCATGCTTCCCAGAAAAGTTGTGTACTGCCTTCCGGAGTTCTGCATGGTAACAAATTTGTACTGAAGGCTTCCAAAAACAAATTTTCTTCAATATAATGTAATTATGTTGTTAAGATTTTCTTTGTATTTTCTTCTTTGTATTACATGCCTATAATGTATGTGCCTACATAAACCTTTCAAATAATTCCACAGCTTCCTGGGAGCCCTGAATCCTGGGGTGCTCTAATAGGCAGATACTGACTTGAGAAATCAAGAACAATCTTTGTTGCCTCCTGTGCCTTACTATTGGTCACTGAGACTATCCATTGTGTTTTTCTCATACAAGGCAAAGCAACAGGTCTGCTTTAATTTCCCACTTCTAAGCTGCACATACTCACATTTCCTTTGCTCCCCCGCTGCCAGTCAGTTATTCGTGCAAAGAAAGGAAGACCTGTGTAAGCTACAGGTTGCTCTAACTGCAGCTTACACTGGGCTGAGAACTCTCAGCATCCTCAGTTGACAGCACTGGACCAATCACCAGCACCGTCACAGAAAAAATCAAGGGGAGTAATGTTGGTCATAGACTAGTTCGAATCTCAGCTGGTACAGTAGGGACTGGCCAATATTCAAACCATGTATGGGCCGGCTGAATGTACCAAGTTGATTGATCAACTTGGGTACAACCAGCCTGCTGGATTTTAAACACGATCATCGTTAGTGGTTGGTCTTCCCTCAGCGGGGATGACCGCCCCCTGTCAACGCTGTCTGTGGTTGCAGGAAGTATAACAAAGGCTAAACCAAGGGATGGGGGAGCAAAGGAAAGGTATGTGCTTTGCTTTAACTAGCAATGATGAAGAAATCTGCAATGCACTAGTAAAGCCTTTTAAAGATTTGCCTAGAATTCCACTATATTTTCTACTACAGGGTTGTGACCTTATGGTCGCTGCTGAACACCTACAACATAATAAATTATGTTTTTAGGTAGGGATTCTTAATTTTACCTACATCAGTGCATTCTGTGCAAAATGATCCCTTTTCAATGATGCTATGCATACATTCAAATATTCAAATTGATTTTAAGTCCTGATAATGTGATCCTCTGTAAGAGATCTTCTGTTCCCACCTAAACAATAGTTAAAGGAGAAGTACAGCCAAAGCTTGCTTGGCTGTAGTTCTCCTATGAATCCCAGGAGTGCAGTTTTTTTCTGCACTCCTGTGAACCGTTTTCAGCAGAGAGTGGGCTGAAGTCGGCTCTCTGCTGATGTCACAGAGGTGGTCCAGGTTTTGGCGTCATCACGACCATAGAATCAGGATCCGCCAAGATCCCTGGACCAGTACCTGGCTCAGCCTCTCAACTCTCTGCTTGGGGAGCTGTGAGAGCCGAGTGATCGGTGGTGTTTGATTGGTCACTTCTCAGTGATCAGAGGACAGATGCAGTATCGGGCCGATGCTGCATCCAACCAGGTAATTATGAATCCAAAAAAACAAAGAAACCCATATATCTCTTTTAAACAGAACCTGTTATAAGAATGCTATAAGCAGATGGTGATGCATCTACCCTTTCTTACTACTATAAATACATGTCTAAGATTTTGCCATGCCCAGCTGTATTACTTACTGTCAGGAACACTTTATATAGGGACTTGACTCCAAAACACCACAGTCTCTCCCTCTGGCTCCACATCCAACTGCTGGCATGTCTCTCCCAGAGCTTCACACTGTGCTTCTCACGCATCGACCCCAGCATAGATCCCTCCTGAATGACTTGCCTGGACATGCTCCCAACTGTTCTCTTTCCTGCTCCTTTTCCAGGACACCTCTAAATGACTGTGTAATGAGATGCTCCCTCCCAGCTCCTGAGCTCCCAGCCTGAGGTACACCCGCCCACCGTGACCGACAAAGTTTTAGAGCTGGGCTATAAAATCTTCCGATAACATGATCCGATCGGACTTTGTCCGATCATTTGTAGAGAATTACGATCAGACAATGTGCCACGCATACTCAGATCAAATTCCTAGACCAAAGCTATTGGCTACTAGCCTGAATGTAGTCCCGTCGTAACTAAATTATGTCATCACGTTAGGAACGATCGGATTTTCCGACAACTTTATCCGACCGTGTGTATGCAACACCAGTTTCGGACAAAATCCGTCAGACAAAATCCGATGAATTTTGTTGTCGGAATGTCCGACCGTGTGTACAAGGGCTTACACTCCATCATTCAGTTCATCCACCTGACAACTCCTCCCACAGCAGGCTGACTATGGGTATATGTAGGAGGCCTGCCCCCTGCCAATCCTAGTTTGGGATTGGTCAGAGCTCCCGTATACAAACCATGCACTCCAGCTCTCTGCCCTGCCTCTTTTCCAGAACCTTCTGAAAACCAGAGGAGGCACCCAAGAGCTGAAGCACACTAAACCACTCCCGTTCCCCCATATCAAAACAAACAGGCCTAGCTCACAGCATAGGTCTGCCTAAATTTACCTGTACTGGCAGTATACACAAAAACCCACTACTCGAGTACCTACCTAAAGGTAGAGGGTGCTACACTAATTAATAGAAAATAAAAAAAATCTGTTTTTTTTTTTTACCACAGGTGCTCTTTAACCACTTTGCACGTTTAGGGCATAACTGTACATCCTTGGGTTGAAATGTATATACCAAGATTATGGCTGTAGCGGCAGCCATGATCCTGGTATCAGAATTTGTGGCTAGTGCAGGACTTTTTTGCAGAGGTGATCCAAGCGGCCCTACAACCGCCTGATCACCTGTACAAGGCAAGGCGATGTGATCGGTGAGCCTGGAATCATTGCCACCTGTTGGCTCAGCAGCTAGAAGAGAAAAGGCAAGTACATTCCTTCTCGCCCCTCCTCTATGATATCAGAAACTGGAAGCGATGAGGATTTAGTCAATTCCCACTTTAGTTTGTTGTTTACAAGCGGTTATCAGCTTTTAAAGCATCTGATAAAACAATCTTGGTTTGATCAGAAGCTTTGAGGGCAGAGGAAAGATCTGGGGTCTAAAAGACTCGAGTTCTCTCAGTAAAATGTACCCATGCTATCACTAGGAATGTTGTTCATTCCTTGTGATAGCAATAAAGTTGATCCAAAAATAAAATTTAAAGAGACAGTGTAAAAAATGTAAATAAAATGAATAACATTTAAATAAAATTAAAGTTTTCCATCCCTCTGTGCTCATGCACAAATTACAAATGCATACTTAGGTTCCAAACACATATATAAAAGGTGATCACACCACAAATGTGAGGTATCGTTGCAAACATCAGAGTGAGGGCATTAATTCTAGAGCTCCTGTGTAGCTCTAAACTGGTAACCTGAAAAGGAAGTTAAAACCTCACCTATGGATAATTTAATGTATCATAGTTTGTCGCCATTTCATGAACATGTGCAGTTTTAAAGAATAGCATGTTAGTTATCGATTTAGTGTAATCCTATTTTACATTTTACCAAAAATGTGGGTATATATTGTGTTTGTGTGCACTATTGTTTCCTGAAAATTTGCATTTTAAAATTAGCTGTAGGGCATATTAACCATATTTACATATAGAATTAAAATGTGTCTTTTTGCAATCAATAAAACATTTATGAAGCATCTAAAAAAACTGAATTCGGATTTTCTAATGTTCAACTTTGCATGAATATGCTACATATATAAAACAAAAATAATTACCTAAGCGCATCTTCATCCATGACATAAAAAGAGACGGAATGGAAGTTGGGTGGAAGGTGGACTTTGTATTCTTCTCCCCAGAATGGTGATAGAGTCTTCCACACTGTTGCTGTCCTATGCAAAGATCACAGTCATTGTTTATTCCTTTAGAACATTAAATTGAGCTAATAGAATAGGAGGAATAGCGTTATAGCTAGTTTTATAGACACTAACAAAGCAACTCTGAAATGGCCAACTGAAGAGTCGAAGTGTGAGAGCCTTTTTAGGCTAAATAATTGTAAGAGGATAGAAAAAAGAATTCAAATGTAAATACATCTGTAAGTTAAAAAATAACAAATTTACTACTAGTATCTTTTTTATTTTCCTATCAAAACAGAATATAGTAGTATGGTCTAACGCTAACTATGAGATGACAGTCACCCAATCCTACAACAATATCGTGTATATGGATCCAATGCATGGGATCTATTGTTTCTGGGAAAAGATTTTACGATTTATGAATGTTTCATAATTCTTTTTCATCTCTTAAACCACACTCTTTGTGCCATCTTGCTTTACGATCACTGGGAGCAAGTGGAAGTCATGCTGTGTCTGTATTCACTAATACCACATAAATAAATCATTCTAAGGGGGAACAAGGGGTTCCTACGTTTTTGAATTTTTAACTGCCATAAAACTGAACTTTATTGATATTTTGTTTGAAATCACCACTGGAGATAGTAATTACAGTGCCTTGAAAAAGTATTCATACCCCTTGAAATTTTCCAAATTTTTCCATTTGACAACCAAAAACGTAAATGTATTTTATTGGAATTTTTAGGTGGTAGACCAACACAAAGTGGCACATAATTGTGAAATGGAAGGAAAATGATAAATGGTTTTAAATTTTTTTTACAAATAAATATGTGAAAAGTGTGGCATGCATTTGTATTCAGCCCGCCTGAATTAATACTTTGTAGACATTTTTGCCCATTCAAACTAGCTCACGCTCTGTCAGATTGGATGGGGAGCGTCAGTGAACAGCAATTTTCAAGTTTTTCCACAGATTCCAAATTGGATTTAGGTCTGCCCTTTGACTGGGCCATTCTAACACATGAATCTGCTTCGATCTAAATGATTCCATTGTAGCTCTGGCTGTATGTTTAGGGTTGTTGCCCTGCTGGAAAGTAAACATCCAACCCAGTCTCAAGTCTTTTGCAGACTAACAGGTTTCCTTCTAATGCCGTGTGCACACGTATCAGACTATCTGGCGGACTTAGTCTGGCGGACTTTCCGCCGGACTTTCCGAACGAGCTACCTGCCCACACACGGTACTTTTGCGGCGGACTAGGTACGGCGGACTAGGTACGGCGGACTAAGTCCGGCGGACCATCCACCGTACTTTTGAAATGAACGGACTCGCCCACACATGCGGAGGAAAGAATCATATCAGACCCTTATCCGAGCACGCTACCCGGCCGGCCAGGAAAGGGGGTGGGGACGAGTGAGGAGGAGCCTGGCTTTCTTCTTTGCCGCCGCTCTCTTCTTTCCGACTTTGGGGGTCTTGTCCCCCTCTTCGGGGGTCTTTTCCCCCTCTTCGGTTCTTCTTGCCGGGCCATCACTGGATGATGTCCCCGCCCATTATAATGTCACAGTCCCAGGGGATGCTGGGACCGTGACATCATAACGGGCAGGGACATCATCCGGTGATGTCTCTATATAAGTCGCCGCACGCCACGTATCCTGTCATAGTGACCGGAGACAGCGACGAGGCAACATCTCCAGAAGAGAAGAACAGAAGGACAGAAGACAGCGGCAGCAGCGACAAAAGACTGCTTGTAAAAGAGCTAGAAGAAGGCGCGGTGGCCTGGCAAAAAGAACCGAAGAGGGGGGCAAGACCCCCGAAGTCGGAAGAAGAGGGCGGTGGCGAAGAAGAAAGCCGGGCTCCTCCGCTAGTAAAAGAGCTAGCAGAAAATAGCGGAGGAGTCCGGCGAGAAGACCCACACGGCCCCCCTTCCCCAAGGCACCCTCCATGTTGAGGGCACACGGCCTGGTATGGCTCAGAAGGGGGGGCGCTCGCTCGTCCCCACCCCCTTTCCTGGCCGGCCGGGTAGCATGCTCGGATAAGGGACCGATATGGACCTAGGTGGGACCCCCACGCCGTTTGTTTGGCGTAGGGATTCCCCTTTAAGTTCATACCAGGTGACGGGCCAGCGACGCCTCCTTCGCTGGTCCCGGCTACCTGGAGACGTGCTCAAAATGAGCGGACTTTTCTCCAGGCGGGAAAAGTCCGTTCATTTCAAAAGTACGGCGGACTGGCACACACACAGCTGTACTGTCCGCCGAAATGCGAGTCCGGCGGACAGATTGGTGTTCAAAACTCCAATCTTAGTCCGCCGGACTTTTGGGTAAAAAAAGTCCGTCGGAGCCTACACACGGGCGGATTGTCCGGCGGACTTAAGTTTGTGATCGTGTGTACGCGGCATAAGATTGCCATGTATTTGGCTTTATCCATCTTCCCATCAACTCTGACCAACTTCCCTGTCCCTGCTGAAGAAAAACAACACTAAACTTTAGCTTTAAGTATGAATTTTTTATTTTTTTACTAAGAACTGGAGATAATTCTCCCATAGCCACTAATCAGAGAAGGTATTATGCTGATTGAAAGTTTCTGATTGAATGATTAATGAGAACTTCAGCTCTAAAAGGGAACACGTTGATACATAAAGCCATAAGTGTTTAACCATACAAAGCATTGCAGTTTTTCTGAAATTCCTCTGTTACTGAATCGCTAGGAGCGCCTGAGATCAATTAAAGGGTATGCCCATGCCTTAAATTTACCCTCAAACCTCTGTCTTCCTCTCTAAGCAGTTCTCAGAATTATTTTTCACTTTTAACTTGGGAGATAACTTTGTCGTTATCTAAGATAAAGTAATGCTGTATGTATATCAGGGCAAATATGGCTTTCTTTTAGTAATACTGTAATGCAATCATTGTTTTATTGACAAATTTAAAAAAATTAAATTTTGCAAATTTTTTAAGGCAGCAATAAAAGGCTACATGCCCACGGACATTTTTACAGCTGCTTTTATGAGCGTTTTTGCAGCATAATGCTTTCTATGTTAGCCTATGGCCTCATGCCCACCATGGTGTTTTTGAGCTGTAAATGGCATAGGCGTTTTTAAGCTGCAACAAAACCCAGGACCAGTGCGTTCTGAGGCTCCAGTACTAGAGCTGTAAAAATGACAGATGCCGGTAAAAGGTGTTAAATGCAATTTAACGAGGCTTAACTCTGTATACAGCATTATACCTGGTCCAGCGTTTCTCTGTCTCTATTCAAAATCAATGGTTCCCTATGGGAGCCCATTGATTTGAATAGAAGCCGTACCAGAAGTCGCGCAACTTGTGTGCTGATCGAGTGCCCCCCTGGACCATACCAGGCAACATGCCCTCAACATGGGGGAGTTAGTGCTTTGGGGAGGGGGGCCCCCACCCCAAAGCACCTTGTCCCCGTGTTGATGAGGACAAGGGCCTCTTCCCGACAACCCTTGCCCGGTGGTTGTCGGGGTCTACGGATGGGGACTTATCGTGATCTGGAAGCCCCTTTTAACAAGGGGCTCCCCAGATCATGGCCCCCACCCTAGGTGAATTAGTATGAGGTGAAAGAGCACATCGCCTCTTCTGGCGACGTGTTCTTTCCTCTCCAGTTCTTCTCCCCTCTCTGGTTCTTGAACTCTCTCTACGCTGCCCTCTGTCTCCGCTATCTTCCGCTCTTCTTCCGATGTTGACTCAACGCGATTTCCCGGTGTAATGCTGGGTCCACCATGTGCAATGACTTATGTTGGCATGGGGCGGGGCCACCCGATGATGTAAGTTAGAGGGCATGCCCATTGTGATGCTATCACCCAGGGCATGATGGGGTGATGATATTCTGGATCCGACTTCTGGTGCAACTTCTATTCAAATCAATGGGCTCCCATAGGGAACCACTGATTTTGAATAGAGACAGAGAAACGCTGGACGAGGCATAACGTTGTGTATACAGCCTTAAGCCTCGTTAAATCACGTTTAACACCTTTTACTGACTGCCGTTTTTACATTTCTAGCGCTGGAGCCTCGGAAAGCACTTTTTTTTTTTGCAGATTAAAAATGCCTATGCCATTTACAGCTCAAAAACGCCATGGTGGGCATGAGGCCTTAGGTTAACATGGAGAGGCATTTTTAAGTTGCAAAAATGCTCATAGAAGTGGCTGCAAAAATGCCTGTGGGCATGTAGCATAAAAAAAAAACAACAACAAAAAAACTATACTTTGTAACTCTCTATCCTACAGCTGAACAGTGTTTATAAACGCTGTGCCAGATGGTCCATTTTTTTTACAGCAGCAGCTGTGTCTCCCATAGCATGTCCACTGTCCACAACTGTACAATTGTACAAAGTACAATTAAGGTTCTTGTTCAGAAAGTTCCTGTTATAGGGTGACACTCTGCCTCTATCTCCCAGTTGTTCTCCTGTATTGTCACCCCGTCACATACTCTGCCAATGGAGAATACAAGCAGCTGTTCCAACATACCTTGCACAGGTATGTTCCACTACTAAAATCCATCCTGAGAAAAGCCATGCTGCTATTACTGGAGTACATGCATGCAGAAAGAAAGAGGCTGCAGAAAATTATTAAGGTCGGTAAGCAACAAAGCATTAAAAAAAATGTAATTTATTTTAAAAATAACACTAATTGCTAATGTAGGACAGTGATTTAGTAAACGATTATGTCATTGTCAATTTTGGTTTTGTATACTTTAATGGTCTTTACTAAGGCCAGCAGAAACATCCACTTGCAACCACACATAATAATAACACATAATAATAAACCAAAGCAAAATTATCATTTAATTGTTCTGTGTGCAGCAATGCAGCTGACATCTGGTGTGGGTAACTGAATACCACTGCACTGTGCACTAAAGTTGTTTCTAATTAAAAGTCCCTTAACACCCAGCCACAAATATGCATATGTTTCCAGAATTTACATAACGAGAAAACCCACTGGTAACTATATGATTTATGAATTATTCATGTTGGAAAAACCCTTGTGATTCCAAATTTATAAAACACATCCAATACAGAGAATATGACATTTTAGACTGCTTGTCTGTGAACGCCAGGGCTGCAATATCTATTTATAACTTCTTTGTTATTCTCCAAATGGCAGTCATATAAACTTTATTTTGGTTTCATTAATCTCCAGTGGCCACAAAGAGGACAACTATGACTGTAGTTGTTTTATGAACTACGCACTTTGATAGGTAAAGCCAAATGTTTGACTTGGATGGCAGCCATTAACACTGTCTTTTATGTTTGGTAAATGTCAGATAAAGGTTCATTAGATGGATTCTTGCAAGCTTAGCTGTAAATGTAGAAAGGTAAAGCTGAACTCCAGGCAAATATAAAAATGTCGATAATGGACCCAGTTATGGTTTCATTCAAAATGACACATATCTTATATACAAGCAGAAGCAGGGAACAGGTACCTAAATCCTTCTTCATATCTTAGAGACCTGCCTGCTATAATCTCCTGTACAGTAGCACTCCAAATGGGGGGTGGGGAAAGCTTCTTAAGCTAGATAGGCTATACAGAATTTCACAGAGTGCCCATCCAATTATGGCAGCTGGCAGCATTCGTTTCAGCCAAAAAGGCAGCCATCTTAGCCTCTGTTTGATTCTCAACTGCCATGGTGCTACACATGTGATCAATTATGACACCAGCCATTTGATGGCTTGACAGTTTAGTTGTCAGCACAAGCATATTGGACATTCCTGGAGTGTGTCAGCATGTAACTGTTTTTTTTAAACTGTTAAAACGTTGGATTTAGATACACTTTAACTGCCTAGAGTTCAACTTTTATTTTAGTGGGCTGTACCTGATGATGGTCTCATCATCAATCTTCACAATGCAATATGGATCACTGCTGCCAGTTCTGAAAAATAAATAAATAAAGAGAACAATTTAATCAGTCATTAATTAGGAAAAACATTTTTTACAATGGCAAATCATCTATTCACAGATCATTCATTGCTGTACGCCTTTAATTTGTTGCATTTGTATAGCACGTAAGCCAGATCGAAGTACCCATTAATTTGACAAGTTGGGTCTCTTTTGCCAAAGGTAGCCCAAAATCTGGATTTCTCATTCTTCAATGTGAAGTTCAGGCTTCATAATGTCCTTTGTTTTGTATTTTAGAGAGCCTTGGTTTCGAAGCTTTCAGAACACCTTCCATCCCAATGCTTCAATACTTTCACTGAACTAGATAAAGTATGTGGATCTACTAAAACGTATCTTAGCTGTACCTGTTCAGTCACTCAGTACTGAGGTCCAACACAGCCAGGCAACTAACATTTTCTTCCAGTACAGTTTTCTTTATCATAGTATAAAAAAAATCTGTTACAAAACACATTACAAAAGGTAAGTTTTATTGCTCCAAATATCGAGCTTAATGTGGCTAAAAAAACTTTAAACACTATTTCATGATATTTGCCATGCCTGTCAATGCAGATTTAGGAAAAGAAAGGCAACAGTGTTAGACAAATCTTCTTCGAGTTTTTTTTTTATATTAGTCCAGTTGCTGCAGAATTCAAGCCCGTAGGTGTCTCCCTCCCCCCAGACCTTGCTCATAATCCCCAAGAATTTTATGAATTGAAATGAATAATGGATCCTCTTCCATATCTAGACATCAACCTTACCTAATCAAATGACAGCATTTGTCAAGCTAATGTTCTTCCTAATTTCAAATATCTATGCAAACAGTTAACAGAATCGGAAAAGTATCCCATCTCATGTCTGGGACGTGTCTCTGTAATAAAAATGACCTTCTTACTTTAATTTATTATACATTTTTGTGTACTCTTACTCCCTATACTCTCCCATATTCTCTGAATTCTACAGAATAGAATTCTTCACCTTATCTGGAAACCAATTTGAGCAGATTAGCAAGACAAACCCTCTATAAGCCTTAACCTAGAGGTGGGCTAGGTCTACCCCATTTAGCAAACTACTAATAAGTTGCTCAAATTACTCAACTTACCTCCTTGTTTGTCAGGAAGCATGAATCAGACTGAGACAAAAATGCAGTAAAAATCTTGCCTTTTAATGCAATGGTAAAAATGGTACAGATCAGTAAAAGTAGTCAAAACATAAGCCAGGGATTCGGAAGCCAAAGCATGTAGTCAGACAAGCCAGTAATCAGGAGACCAGAGATCAGCATAGTCTGAGGCAGAAGAACAATATCAAGATCCAGAAAGGACGTTAGCCGGGCAAAGTCTTTCATAGGAGCACAGCAGAGAAACTCCATATATGGAGAAGGCAGGAAAAGGTATGAACAAGGCAGTTTAAATAGCCAGAAGGGGCTGGCTGTATGTGGGACTGACAACCAGATAATGATAACTAGATGATAAAGACAATTATCCGACAGCTGAGCAGCCTGAGCACAGAGAAGAGAGCTGCTAAGAGCCCAGCTCTGACATAGTTGCAACTTCTAATATCTCACTTGTTTTCCCACAGTCTTGAAGCCTAAGCTATCACACCACTGCCAAAACAATTTTAAATTTCAAATGCGCTGGTATCAATTACCCATAAGAATGTACCAATTTCGCTATTCCCCCACATGTTCCAGAGGATGATTAGACTTAAGCAGCCCATAGATGACTTGATTTTCTTTCTTTCCACTATGGGTGGAATGAAATAAAATTTCCCAGGTCCCCCTATCAACACAGTCAATGTTGATGGGGAAATGCCTTCCACAGCACTATTGTGTTCTGCTGGCTTGGTGGGGGGCACCTCTGACCAGGAAGGTTGATACCTTCACTGCCATTTCCATACAACCCAATTACTTGCAAATCTAATGCAGTGGTAAACCCTGTAGCTTCTGTGTGTTACCTTCTTAATTTACCATCAACATGATTATGTTCTATTTACTTCAGTATAATATTTGGATTTTACTTTTTCCTTACTACAGTTTTATGTTTACTGTCTTTTAGACTGTCTCACTATACAAAACATGAATAAAAATGATTGAAACAGAAATATTTTTTCTTCCAAACAACACTACAAACATTGTAAACAGCTTATCCTCTTATTCTGGAGTGAAAATGAATTGGGGGAAATCCAAGACCCGACCTTTAGATCCACTAGACAAGACTGACTCACTGTCCTCTGTCCAACTGCAATATGTTTTTATGATAATATATTCGGGGCTTAAAATAGCTAAACTACTATTTTCCTATACTCCTAAAGAGCAAATTGAATTGGTGGAAAAATCTCCCCTTATACCGTAGCAAAATAAATCTCATAAAATTAAGGTGTTCTGCATAGGATACCCTGAACAGTGTTACAGCCCGCATTTGCTCGGGCAGGCAGCCCATTCAGATTCCTATAGGTCTTCAAAACTCCCATTTACAAACAAACTTGAAATGTGGCTAAAGACCAAGGACTATTTATTTAGAAAGAAACTACAATGTGTTTAACACAATCCAAGTAGGAAAGTGATTTCCATTTTGAATTTGAAACTCTCAGTTAAGAAGTTCCTCTAATGTGTAAAAATCACAGACACATCTGTTTCTGGTATAGTTATTTTTCCCCTGGGTGTTCATTATGACAAATCCAAATAATTAGTATTTCTCCACCATCCCACAATGCAAAACACTAAAATGCAAGGGTACATGAGCTCCGATGTAGAATTAAAAGATCAATATTTATAGCCAGAATTAGGCCCCTTTCGTATGGGTGCTCCAATAGGTTCTGCCTGTCAGTTTCTCTCAAGCAGACGTACTTGAAAGTGCCATATAAGTTCATAAACAGGCGGATGTAAACAGACATGCGCCAGCGCACATCCACTTAGCTCAGAGCATCCAGGTCCGGAAAAAATAGAAGAGGTCTGCACCATTTTTTATTTTTTTCCAACCTAAACATGACAGATCAGAGGTAGTTTGTTGAAACAGACGCAAGTCTTTTTACGTCGGTGCAAATGTAGCCTTAATAAGAATACTTCCTGTATGTAGCTTTACTGCTTCCTTATGTCAGTTCCTGTTTATTTTTTTTCAGTTTTCAATCGAGTAGGGAATAGTAAAAATACAGTGAGTTAAATGTTTGCTGTCTGTGTCCCACTGGGGTGATTTCCTGTCCCAAAGACACAAGAGGAACTGAGAGGAAATTTGTAGAAATTGAAGGGAATTCCCATTGTACACAGCTGTCACTAGAACAGGTGAGCCTATTAAAAAAAATTCCCTTCTTTTTTGTGGTGAAGACTCAAATTTTTTTGTATTGCATACCACTTTATGTCTGGATGACAGTGGAAACGAATGCCGCGTACACACGATCAGACTGTTCGGTGGACTTAGCCTGGCAGACAAACCGCTGGACTTTGAAGCGGAGGTCTGCCGGACTTTCCGAACGAGCAGACCTGCCCACACGCCACCGGACTTTTCCGGCGGACTATGGCGGGAGTGCGCCGTACTTTTGAAATGAACGGACTTGCCCACACACGGAGGAAAGTCCGTTCATTTTGAACATGGCTCCAGGTAGCCAGGACTAGCGAAGGAAGTCAATGTCGGCGACGAGATTGATACATCGCTGGCCCCGTCACCTGGTATGGACTTAAAGGGGAAGCCCTACACCGAAAAAAAACAGTGTCCAAGGTTCATATAAGACCCTTATCTGAGCACGCAACCCAGACGGTCAGGAAAGGGGGTGGGGACAAGCGACCGCCCCCTGAGCCACACCAGGCCCTCAACATGGGGGGTGTCCCCGCCCCTTATGATGTCTCAGTCCCAGCATCCTCTGGGACTGTGACATCATAATGGGCGGGGACATCACCTGGTAACCCTGCCCATTGTCCCTATGTAAGTCACCACGCACCGCGTCCCTGTCATTGTGGCCAGAGAGAGCGTTGAGTCAACATCTCAAGGAACAAAAAGAAGAACAAGAAGAAGAGAAGGCGGTGGCTACAGAAGACTGGGCCACCGCTAGTAAAAGAGGGGGACAAGACCCGCAAAGTCAGAAGAAGACCCCCGGGCGGCGACGAAGAAGAAATCCGGGCTCCTCCGCTAGTAAAAGAGCTAGCAGAAGATAGCGGAGGAGTCCGGTGAGAACACCACACGGCATAAGGCAACCTCTTCAAGTAAGGCTGACCTCTGAGTAATTTGATGTATTCAAACTGATCCATGATCCCTGGTTATGTGATAAATAGGCCCAACACCATAGTATGAGAAACATCCCCATATCATGATGCTTGCACCACCATGCTTTACTGTCTCTACTGTGTACGGTGGCTTGAATTCAATGTTAGGGGCTTGTCTGACAAACTGTCTGCAGCCCCTAGACCCAAAAAGAACAATCTTGCTTTCATCAGTCTACAAAATGTTGTGCCATTTCTCTATAGGCCAGTAAATATGTTCTTTGGCAAATTTCAACCCCTTCAACATGCCGTTTTTTTCAACAATGGGACTTTGCAGGGGCTTCTAGCCGATAGTTTGGCTTCACATAGGTATCTATTACCTGTTACAGTACTCACAGGTAACTTTATACCTTCTTTGATCACCCTGGAGCTGATCAGTGGCTGAGTCTTTGCCATTTTGGCTATTCTTCGATCCATTCGAATGGTAGTTTTCTGTTTTCTTATAAGTCTTTCTGGCTGGTTTTGGTTGCCATTTTAAAGCATTTGAGATAATTTTATCAGTTTCTGCACTTCTTTATATGTTTTCCCCTCTCCAATCAACTTTGCAATCAAAGTACCCTGTGCTTCTGAACAATGTCTGGAATGACCCATTTTACTCAGATTTTCAGAGAAAAATGCACTATAACCAGCATGTACAACATTTGCTGCCTTCGTCCCTAAATAATGGCCACCTGTTTGACATCTGTTTTTTTTCACAGACTGAATGACCTCACTAATTGAACTCCGCACTGCTACTATTTTGAGCACACCCCCTTTCAATTATTGATTCAATTACACAGAATCAGAGGCACGCATGTCATGACTGTTGGGTCTGTTGGTTTTCTATTATTCTTCATTTTAAGAGGGACGTTTCAGGAAAAAAATTTTTTTAAATAAAGAATTTTGAAGCAAAATATGGGTCATTGCCCATCATTGCAGCTTGATCAATGTCCATCTGTAGCCTCACAATTGCCCATCATTGCAGCTTGATCAATGCCCATCTGCAGCCTCACAATTGCCCATCATTGCAGCTTGATCAGTGCCCATTTGCAGCCTCACCATTGCCATTAATGCAGCCTGATCAGTGCCCATCTGAAGCCTCATCCTCAAATTACTGCTGCCTTGGAGGAAACAGGCAGGAGGGCGGGACAAGCGCCGTCAGATTACATCAGCAAGAATCTCCTGTTTACTCGGTGGCCCCTTTAATACAAAGTCCCTCCTCCTGGACCGGATTCTATGAATAGACAGAACACTGGTCCAATGCCGGCCCAGGATACGGGACTTCTTATTACAGAGGCCACTGAGTAAACAGGAGATTCTTGCTGTAATCTGACGGCACTCGTCCCACATCCCCGTTCCCTCCTAGGCAACCCAAATTGCAGTATCGGCGCCTAACACTATTTGCACCCAATTCAGGGTGAAAAAGTGCGTGTTACACACCAATAAATACGGGTGTAGAAATACAGTATCTCACAAAAATGAGTACACCCCTCACATTTTTGTAAATATTTTTGTAGCGGTACCCCCGTAGGGGCTGCTGAAAGTTGTGGGGCCCACCCGTCACCCTGCCCAGACCGGCATTCAATTCCCAGACACCTTGGGGTCAATGAACAGTCAATATGCTTGTTTTTTGTATTTTCATTGAGGGATTTGAACTTGGATAGGGATGGGAATATATGGGATGCCAAGTAGAATTATAGAACAGTCAATTTGGTACAGAACTTTGTACACAACATTTCTTTAAACTCCTCCTGCACAACACTTGCTTGCAGACTATCACACCCTCTTGCCTGCACAACACTTGACTCCAGGCACAGCTAGCACATGGTTAGGCCCAACACTGACTCGGTCATTCCTTAGGAATTGCTATTTGTAGGCAGGGGCTGCGGGTGCCTTTTTGTGTAGCAAAGTAGAATAGAAAGTGTTTAGGGCTAGCTGTTCTATGGTGGACTACTGCTCCGAGCAATCCCTCCTCAGGCCCTACCAGCCCTCCCGGCTGCAGCTGCCTAACTCCATTGTCTATGACATTGCAATCCTCACTGGCTCTACATCCAGCTCTGACTGTTGCCTTTCAGTCCTCTCTGGCATGCCTCTCCAGTACTCCCGATAGCACATGTCACTCATCAGCCCTCCTGGCTGCTCACACACTGGTGGTTCCCTCCTGAAGACTTGCCTGGCAGTACTAGCTCCTGCTGTCCTCTCTGATGTGCCTCCTGTTCAGATCCTTCATGGATTCTTTAAAAGGATCCGTCCTGCACCCTAGTCTCCAGGCCCAAGGTCACCCTACAAAATGGGGCGCACCCTCAAAGGGCCCAACAGCCTAGTACTTTATCCTCAGTTCTTCCATCCAACCACTCCCCAGCTGGGCTGACTCTAGGTATTTAGGAAGGCCTGCCCCTGCCAGCCCAAGTTGGGGATTGGTCAGGGCTTCTTAGAACACCCCAGGCAGCTCCACCTCTCATCCCCTCTTCTCTTCTAGATTCCTCTAGAAGCCAGAAGGGGGTAACTGAGAAGTGATGCTATCTGTGAGTCACCAGCCTACTCTAAGTCACTCCTAGCCCATACAGATCAAAACAACTAGCTTTCAGCTACGCCTGCCTACATTTACCTGCACTTACCAAAAATCCTAACTCTAGAACCTACCCAAGTATGTGACAACACTGAAGAAATTACACTTTTCTACAATGTAAGGTAGTAAGTGTACAGCTTGTATAACAGTGTAAATTTGCTGTCACCTCAAAATAACTCAGCACACAGTGCCTTGCAAAAGTATACACCCCCCGCCCCCCCCCCCCTTTGGCTTTTTTTTTTTTTGGCCTTTAGTTCAATGTTTTTTTTAATCTGAATTATATGTGATGGATCAGAACACAATAGTCTAAGTTGGTGATGTAAAATTAGAAAAATATATACATAAAACTATTTTTCAGAAATAAAAAAATGATAATTGGCATGTGCGTATTATGAAACCCATAAAAAGCTCTGGTGGAACCAATTACCATCAGAAGTCACATAATTAGTGAAATGATGTCCACCCGTGTGCAATCTAAGTGTTACATGATCTGTCATTACATATACACACCTTTTTGAAAGGCCCCAGAGGCTGCAACACCTAAGCAAGAGGCTCCACTAATCAAACTCTGCCATGAAGACCAAGGAACTCTCCAAACATGTAAGGGACAATGTTGTTAAGTACAAGTCAGGGTTAGGTTATAAAAAAATATCCAAATCTTTGATGTTCCCTAGGAGCGCCATCAAATCTATCATAACCAAATGGAAAGAACATGGCACAACAGCAAACCTGCCAAGACGGCTGCACACCAAAACTCACAGACCGGGCAAGGGCAATCAGAGAGGCAGCACAGAGACCTAAGTTAACCCTGGAGAAGCTGCAGAGTTACACAGCAGAGACTGGAGTATCTGTACATAGGACAACAATGAGCAGTACGCTCCATAGAGTTGGGCTTTATGGCAGAGTGGCCAGAAGAAAGCCATTACTTTCAGCAAAAAACAAAATGGCACGTTTTGAGTTTGAGAAAAGGCACGTAGGAGACTCCAAAATTGTATGAAGGAAGGTGCTCTGGTCTGATGAGACAAAACTTTTACTTTTTGCCCATCAAAGAAAATGCTATGTCTGGCGCAAACCCAACATATCACATCACTCAAAGAACACCATCCCCACAGTGAATCATGGTGGTGGCAGCATCATGCTGTGATGTTTTTCATCAGTCTGGAGTGGGAAACTGGTCAGGGTTGAGGGAAAGATGGATGGTGCTAAACACAGGGATCTTCTTTATTTAGGACGAAGGTTCACTTTCCAGCAGGACAATGACCCCAAACACACTGCTAAAGCAACACTCGAGTAGTTTAAGGGGAAACATGTAAATGTGTTGGAATGGCCTAGTAAAAGCCCAGACCTCAATCCAATAGAAAATCTGTCGTCAGTCTTAAATATTGCTGTTCACAAGAGCAAACCATGCAGCTTGAAGGAGCTGGAGCAGTTTTGCAAGGAGGAATGGGCAAAAATCCCAGTGGTAAGATGTGGCAAGCTCATAGAGACTAATCCAAAGCGAATTGGAGCTGGGATAGCCACAAAAGGTGGCTCTAATACAAAGTATTGGAATTTAGGGGGGAAAATATTCATGCACACTGGACTTTTTCTGTTGTTTTGTCCTATTTGTTTCACAATAAAAAAAAATAAAAAAAACATCTTCAAAGTTGTGGGCATGTACTGTAAGTTAAATGATGCAAATCCTCATTCCAGGTTGTGAGGCAACAAAACACGAAAAAAGCCAAGGTGGGTGAATAGTTTTTCAAGGCACTGTTTTGTGGCTTGATTTGGAGAGCTGAATTTCTGCCACTTTATAAATATGCTTGTTAGTCATCTAAAAACATATACACAGTCTTCCAAGCTATACACAAGCCAGTACCATTTTAATTATGTTTGCGCCTTATCCACCCACACTGTTCTAGAAACCGGGAGATTGCACGGAAAAAAATGAATAAAACCACCCTTCCAGATGTTTACCGAAAGCTTTGCTTAGTCAGTCAAAGAGAAATTATATACAACTTGAAAGTCATTTCTGATTTCAGCCTAAGAAATTCATTGAATGGTCTGACTTCGCTAGATTGATCAACTGAACTTAAAGGACAAATCCAGCTACACATGCCCTTTTGCTTTGGATAGAATGGAGAAAGCAGACAACTTCTGGCTATTTTTTTCTTGCTTTCTGGGCCCTACTGAGATTTCTTCTGGCTTTGTTGCCACCAGAATGGGAAGTAGGGGTAAATGTATAGCAGGGACACTTAATAAGACACAGTAATAAAAAGCTAATGGAGTTTCTAGCCTTTTACTACTCAAATAAAAAGTAATTTTGATGTTTTATATGCCCCATTGGAGGCTTTTCCTTAAAACGGAACTGCACTCTCTCCATCATTGTTGACTATTTCTAATCCTAATTCTGCTACCATTAGTTAATAGGAAAGTATATCATATTTACTTGTTTTAAATGTTTTTTCTAAATTTCTTCAGTTACTTTCTGGTTTCCAGGCCTAGGCCAATGATGTCATGAATCCCAGAAGTCTTCAGGAGGGGAAGAGGGGTTTTCTCAGCTTAGCACACCCTCCTGCCTGCATGCCTGAGCTGCTGAGAGGGCGCCTGTCCAGGCTCCCCCAGTGCTGGCCTGTTTGCATTCATACAACCCCATTCCAAAAAAGTTTTGTAAAATCCACATAAAAACAGAATGTAATGATTTGCAAACTCATAAACCCGTATTTTATTCACAAAAAATAAATAGAAAACAGATCAACTGTTTAAACAGAGAAATTGTACCATTTTAAGAAAAAAATAAGGTAATTTGGAAATTGATGGCAGCAACATGTCTCAAAAAAGTTGGAACAGGGCACTGTTTACCAAGGTTTTGCATCCACTCTTTTAATAACAGTCTGTAAACATCTGGGAACTGAGAAGAGCAGTTGTTGGAGTTTTGTAAGAGGAATGTTGTCCCATTCTTGCCTGATTTTAGATTGTAATTATTCAACAGTCTTGGGTCTTCAATTGGTGAATGGTGTGAACTGCAGGCAGGCTAGTGCACCCAGACTATTCTAATACGAAGCCATGCTGTTGTCATAAATGCAGTATGCGGTTTAGCATTGTCATGCTGAAATATGCAAGGCCGTCCCTGAAAAATATGTAGTTTGAATGAGAGCATATGCTGCTCTAAAACCTGGATATATCTTTCAGCACTGATGGTGCCTTTCCAGATGTGCAAGCTGCCCATTGCATAGGCACTAATGCACCCCCATACCAGCAGACATGCAGGCTTTTTAACTGAGCACTCATAGCAAGCTAGAAGGTCCCTCTCCTCTTTAGTCCAGAGGTCACAGTGCCCATGGTTGCCAAAAAGAATGTCAAATTTTGATTTGTCTGACCACAGAACAGTTTTCCACTTTGCCAACCATTTTAAATGAGCTTTGGGCCAGAGAAGATGCCTGCATTTCTGGATCATGTTCGGATATGTCTTCTTCTTTGCATGATAGAACTTTAACTTGCATTCTTGGATGGCACGGCAAACTGTGTTGACAGACAGTGATTTTTGGAAGTATTACTGAGCCCATGCAGTGATGTCCATTACAGAATCTTGCCTGTTTTTAATGCAGTGCCATCTGAGGGCCCGAAGACCCCAGGCATCCAAGATTGCGTTTCAGCCTTGCAACTCAGCCTTGTCCCTTGTGCACAGAGATTTCTCCAGATTCTCAAAATATTTTGATATTATGTACTATAAATTATGATGTATTTAAAGTCTTAATTCATGCAATTACAAATATGCAATATACAAAGCTTTTCACAGATTGGTGAACCTCTGCCCATTGTTACTTCTGAGAAACTCTGACTCTCTAAGATGCTGTTTTAGTTCCCAATCCTGTTACTGACCTGTTGCTAATTAGCCTAATTAGTTGCAAAATGTTCTTCAAACTCTTCCTTGTTAGTACCACTTTGTAAAGCTTTTTGTTGCCCTGTTCCAACTTTTTTTTCCCCAACTTTTTTGAGATGTGTTGCTGACATCAATTTAAAAATTACTTTATTCTTTCTGTTAAAGTGATACATTTTCTGTTTAAACATTGGATATGTTTTCTATTTTCTACTGTGAATAAAATATAGGTTTATGAAATTCATCGTATTCTGTTTTTATGTCGATTTTATACAGCCTCCCAAAGTTTTTGGAATTGGGGTATGCGACCAGTGTTGCCAACTCACCATATTATAATTTACTGGCAGGACATCCAAAATGTACTGGCACAGCCAAGTTTTTACTGACATTTCCAAAATGACAGTTTCAAGTGTGCACATTTCAGTATTTAGGCTACAAACAAGTACATTATGCAAATAGCAATGTGATTTAACCCTTTCATGACTAAGCCTATTTTTGGCATTTGGTGTTTACAAGTTAAAATCCATATTTTTAGCTAGAAAATTACTTGGAACTCCCAAAACATTATATATATATATATTTTTTTAGCAGAGACTCTAGAGAATAAAACGGCGATTGTTGCAATATTTTATGTCACACGGTATTTGCGCAGCGGTGTTTTAAACGCAACTTTTTGGGAAAAGGGACACTTTCATGAATTAAAAAAAAAAAAAAACAGTAAAATTAGCCCAATTTTTTTGCATAATGTGAAAGATAATGTTACGCCGAGTAAATAGATACCAAACATGTCACACTTTATAATTACACGCACTTGTGGATTGACGACAAAGTACGGTACCTAAAAATCTCAATAGGCGACGCTTTACATTTTTTTCCCGGTTACCAGGTTAGCGTTACAGAGGAGGTCTAGTGCTAGAATTATTGCTCTCGCTCTGACGATCGCGGCGATACCTCACATGTGTGATTTGAACACCGTTTACATACGCGGGCGTGACTTCCGTATGCGTTTTCTTTGCTTCGCGAATTTGCGGGGACGGCGGGCACTTTAAAAAAAAATTTTTTTACATTTATTTTATTTATTTTAAAATGACTAAATAGTTTTTTTTTTTTTTTTTTAAATGTGATCACTTTTATTGCTGTCACAAGGAATGTAAACATCCCTTGTGACAGTAATAGGTGGTGACAGGTACTCTTTATGGAGGGATCGGGGGTCTAAAAGACCCCCCACCCCTCCTTTACACTTCAATGTATTCAGATCGCCGAAAACGGCGATTCTGAATACCGTATATCTTTTTAAAACCGACGCCATTGGCAGCCGAGTAAATGGGAAGTGACGTCATGACGTCGCTTCCGTGTTTACTATGAGGAGACTGGAACGAAGCCGATTACTGCTTCGTTCCAGTTCCTCCCCAGCAGCCGGAGGCAGCGGAACGTAAATCGGTGCTCCCGATCGAGCGGGAGCACTGGTAACAGCGGCGGGAGGCGGAGGGAGGGGGGGACGTCCCCTCCCGCTCCTCCGGCATAACAGCCGAGCGGCTTTTAGTCGCATCGGTTGTTATGCCTGGATAGCCAATCGCCTGCTGAAAAAAACGATACCGGGATGATGCCTGCAGGTGCGGGCCCCGGAAGCCGAGTACGCACATCTGCGTACGCTCGGCGAGAAGGGGTTAAGGTAGATATTAAGGTAAAAAAAACACACACACACACACACACACACACACACATACACATATATATTTAAACTAATAATAAAAATAAATAAAACTAAGGCTGTAGCTCAGGGGCAGGACAGGAAAGAAATTAGAACGGGCAGGCACACACACATGAAATTGACTCTCGCAGTGACACTGACAGTAGTGTGCAGTAGTACAGATGATGATGACACCTCACTGACACAACACGTCCCCTCCTAAGTCACAGTGACAGTCTCTCTCCACGCCAGGTGGTCCCCTCAGTCCAAACAGCACTGACATTCCCGCTCCGGCTTGCCTTGCTCCTGACCCACACACAAGGCTCAGGCCACTCCGTTCGACACCCTGGCATCATGATATCACATGACACGTTCAGGCACCGCATCTGCCAGACCCACCCCCCGCCGGCGTTGCCTGAACACACTGTAGCATCATAGCCATATTTCTTACTGGCAACCTTTTCCTCTTACTGGCAGCAAAAAAATACTGATGATTGGCAATACTGAGTGTGACATGGCCAAACCCCTACTCCCTCATAGGATTTTACTGACAGCAGCAGGAGCCTATGGCTCCCACTGCTCACACAGTCTCTTGTAAGTAGAGGAAGAGAGAAGTGCAGTGCTGTAGACAGAACAGAGATGGATTGGTGAAAAGTGTCATGTAACTATTTAAAGAGGGGGGTTGGGGAGAAGGAGGCGGTTTATGTTTTTTTTTTTTTTTTCACCTTAATGAATAGAATGCATTAGGGTAAAAAAATAAAAAATAAAAAAAGCACTTTAAAACTACTTTAAGTCCAGTTCTGATGACACCAATGTAATAGAAAGGCACATGAATTTTACCTACAGATAACAATAACAATTCTGATTGAGATTTTAACACATCCCAAAACTGTAAAAAATGTGCCCAGAATTCCATTTTAGTGAACCCATCTGCTATATATTATGACTAGATGTGCCAGTTTAAAGTTTCCTCATTTCACGAGTTAATGCCAGTAAAAGCATGACATTTATCTCCTCTAAATACTCAATGGCTCTTTTGTGATATTTTAGAAACAAATAGATGTGGATTTACACAGCTTCTGCCAAGTTTCATTCTGATTCAGATATCAAGCCAACATTACCAGCAAGAGCAGATGGCCATGTGGATAATCACATTCTAAATTATTCTCCATGAAGCATATGTTGTATATTGCAGCAAGAATTGCAGGATAACACTGGTAACAACAATAAAACAATAGATTTATAATGTTAATGCAAAAAAAAAATCTAATAATAACTGTAACTCAAATATAGTCAATGCCTAAATGGCAAGTATCAGCAGGTGCTGAGCTTTAAAAAGTGGAATGTTAGGTTATTCACAATGCAGCTAATACTGGTGTATATGTTTAATAGCAGGAGGCGCAATAGGGCAAATAAATATTTGAGTGTCTCCCCGAGGCCTTGTGCAGCCAAAGCTTTTGTCCTGAAAATAGATCAGATTTTTTAAGACATTGTATGACTACTTTATTTTTTTATTCTGTTAAATTATTTATTTTAGCTTAGGGGAAAAGAATACAAATTAAATAATTAAAATATAAAATGACGTGTGATAAGAATATATATATAACACCAAAAAAATAAATAAAAAAAATAGAACCCTCTACTATTCGGCTTTATATTTTCTAGGGACATGAATTGTTTAAATGATCATAACATTAGTAAGTCTGTTTAAGCACTATTAGGATTTATATACTATATACGGTGCCTTGAAAAAGTATTCACAACCCTTGAAATTTTCCACATTTTTGTCATGTTAAATGTGTTTTATTGGGATTTTATGTAAACACAACACAAAGTGGCACATAATTGTGAAGTGGAAGGAAAATGATAAATGGTTTTTAAAATGTTTTATAAATAAATATGTGAAAAGTGTGGCGTGCATTTGTATTCACTCTGATACCCCTAACTAAAATCTAGTCTAACCAATTGCCTTCAGAAGTCACCTAATCAGTAAATAGAGTTCATCTGTTTGTATAAATAAAGCTGTTCCGTGAAGCCATCATAGGTTTGTTAGAGAACCTTAGAGAACAAACAGCATCATGAAGGCCAAGGAACACACCAGACGGGTCAGAGATAAAGTTGTGGAAAAGTTTAAAGCAGGGTTAGGTTATAAAAAATTATCCCAAGCTTTGAACATACCACGGAGCACTGTTCAATCCATCATCCGAAAATGGAAAGAGTATGGCACAACTATAAATCTACCAAGACATGGCCGTCCACCTAAACTGATAGGCCTCACAAAGAGAGCATTAATCAGAGAAGCAGCCAAGATGCCCATGGTAACTCTGGAGGAGCTGTAGAGAGATCCACAGCTCAGGTGGGGGAATCTGTCCACAGGACAGCTATTAGTCATGCATTCCGCAAATCTGGCCTTTATGGAAGAGTGGTAAGAAACAGTGGCAGCCCGTCAATATGGGGCGCCAGAGCGCTGACCCCTCTATCCATGGCTGCCACCACCATGCTCTATCTATGGCTGCTATTCTAACAGGACACCGCCACCCCCAATTCATGCATCCGGCCCCTTTCAGGATGCCAGGCACGTGAATTACAGCAGTGGGGTGTTTTTTTTAAGCACCTGATTAGAGCCATAGGCATTAATAGGCTTCAAAATCTGGTGGGCATTGTGCCAGGAGCCCAACCAGGTGTTACAACAGCGAATGAATATTCACTATTGAAACACTGATCCTCAATCCGGCCAATCAGAAGCAGGTCTGAGACCCATTTTCCGATTGGCTGAAAATGGAAGGGTCCCAATTGGCCGTCGAGAAGGGAGGAAACGGATGCCGCTGCAATGCCCATGGAGAGCAGAGGAAGGCAAAGCCGTCACCACGGATGGTGAAGCCATCGATAAAGCCCAGGAGAAGCGCTGCCCACCATAGATGGGGCGAGTGCACCAGACACACCCATCCGACTGACCAGGGGGAGGAATGATACCATTTGCCGCCCCCCCACCAAAAATGACCACTGGCCGACACTGGCAATAAGAAAGTATAAGGGCGCGTACACACGGGCGGACTGTTCGCCCAACTTAGTCCGCTGAACAGTGTTTCAGCGGACAATCCGCTCGTGTGTGGGCTTCAGCGGACTGTTTCAGCGGACAGTCTGACGAACAAAGTCTTACGGAATTTCCGTAAGACAGTCCGTCCAAACTTGATTTTGTCCGTCCAAATTTGGTTTCAGCGGACAGTCCGCTCGTGTGTAGGCAAGTAGGACGGACTAAGTATGGCGCATGCTCAGAAAGGATTTACACGGCCGAAGGTTGCATTGCAGTGTATAGGACGTTGTTTTTCTAGTCCCGTCGTACGTGCTGTAGACGTCATCGCGCACGCTTTCAGCGGACTGTCTGCTCATCGCGTGTGGTCAAGTCCGTTCATGCAAATTTTGAACGGACTGTTTGTCGGATTGTCTGACGAACTTAGTTGGGCGAACAGTCCGCCCGTGTGTACGCGGCCTAAGAAGTCACGTTTGCAATTTGCGAGAAGCCATGTGGGGGACACAGCAAACACGTGGAAGAAGGTGCTCTGGTCAAATGAAACCAAAACACTATATGTGGAGCGGAAAACTAACACTGCACATCACCCTGAACACACCATAATATATTATTACTAGCAAAAGAATGCCTGTTCCAGAACAGGAAAGGTTAGGAATATAACAAACAACGTTAAAGAAGTGTCTTAGCAGGCAGTATATGCAGGAGAGGAGTATGAAGGTTATGATAGAGAAGTGTGGGTGATAAGATAAGGGGCAACATGTGAAGGAGAGAAGAGTGGATGAGCGATGGGGCAGTATGTGCATGAGAGGAGTACATATGACAATGTGCAGGAGAATAAAGCAGAGGATATCACAGGAGGCAGCTTGTGCAGAAGTATAATGCATTGGGTATGAAAGTAGGCAGTATGTGCGGAAGAGGCAGGTGGAGGGTATACCAGGAGACAATTTGCATATGAGAGAAGTACAGAGGGCAAGACATCAGGCAGTATCTACAGAACACGTTTGCAGATTGTATTTTGGGAGGCACTTTGTACAGTAGATAAGTGTGGAGAATATGCCAGGGGGCAATATATGCAGGAAGAGAGTGTGCAGTGTATGGCAGCAGGTAGTTTCTGCATGAGTGGGTTGTAGAGGGCATGACAATTTGCAATATAAGCATAGACGAGTCCAGAGGTAAGACATGGGGCAGTGTGTGAAAAATACAATTATGGAAGGTATTACAGCAGGCATTCTGTGTGGGAGAGGATTGTGAAGGGTATGACAGCGGGAAGAACAATTAATCTTTTAACTCACAAATGGTGGTTACTGATATTTCTATAATCTCCAACCAAATTAACACTGACTGCGTTGATGGGGGAATCAAGCGATTATTTCCCACATGGTTGTAGGAAATAAAATCACTCTGTCTGTGGTCGGCCATAGCAGGGACTATGTAATGGCATACAGGAACTGAGGACAATGGAGGTTGAAAAGGAGACACTAACATTTGATCAGGTTATTAGCATGGTGTCCAGGAACATTAGTTTTTGGGGATGTGGAGCAAGGTCCTGTTGCTGAAGACTGTCAGCAAACAGGGGATAGGGCAATGGAGTGGAAAAACCAGAATTAACCAGAACCAGTTGAGATAAAACTGACAGGGATTAGCACACATGTTTCTGTCCAACTCAACATAATATTTCCTAGTGTCTGTGCTTTATAAAAAAAAAAAGCAGATTTCTACCTGATTTCACAGCGCCTCACAGCGCTCGCATGACTCTTTAGCTCTGTCCTCCCCTCCAGCCTGGCTGATGTCAGCAGAAGTTCTCGGCCCCACTTGCTGAAGCTGTCAGACAGGGAGAAGAGAGAGCCGACGAGTCACGTGAGCGTGGGTAGGTGCTGTGAAATCAGGAAGAAATCAGTTTTTTTATAAAGCACAGGCACTAGGCACATGTTCTTATCTAACAATGGGCATAGTATAAGCCAGCCATAGTGGCTTAACATCCACTTTAAGCCAGCCATAGGCTGATTGAATCACTGCTGAACCGGCCAAGGTTTGAATCATGTATTGGTGGGATGATTGTACCCAAGTTGAACGATTGATCAACTTGGGGACAACCAGCCTGTTCGATTTTTCATGCAATTATTGCCAGCAGCTATAGCTGATAGCAATAATCACTGTGTTCTCCCAGCTAGGACTGCTCCCCACACCTCTCCACCAGGAGAACACAATGGCTCCACGGGAGGGATTACCCCATCAACAGAAATCAAGCAATTTTCTTTTATGCCCCCCCTGATAGCAGGAAAGAAAATCAAGCAGACTATGCCTGAGCTTAAATGTTAAGTTCACCCTTTTTTTTTCTCTAAATTCCAGCTCCCCTGTGTACCAATATAGCATTAATGTACTTAATTTGCAAAAATGAAACAGCTTTCCATTTATTCTATACACGCTTAACCTCACTGTCTTTATAGCTTTTTAAAAACATTGCTCGATTACTTCTGCCTTACTTCCTGAACAGACTTTAGTCCACGACACAAAAGGAATTGACCAGCTGAGGGTAGATGATGCAGGGTCTGTGCTAATGAGGTCAGCTGGTCATCTCCTTCCTGTGTCATGACCTAAAGTCTGACCAGGAAGTAAGCCACAAGAAATGGAGCAGTGTTTTTAAACAGCTATGAAGACCGTGAAGTAAGTGTAAGTAGAATAAATGGGTAGTTGTTTTATTTTTGCAAAAGTAGTACATTAATGGTATAGTGGCACATAGGGGAGCTGAAATTTAGAAGAAAAAAAAAAAGGTGAACTTAGCCTCTATGTTGGCTATACACTGAGTGAATTCAGGCCAGTTTCTAATCAACTGGACAAAATTTGATCAGTGGGTGCACCTATCAGCATCACTCCACTCGGCATCCTTCAATTGAAAAATCTAAGGAGCAGGGTGGAAAACTGTCAGCTGAACAGCAGCGCCAATTGTCAGACAAAAATAGCCACAGTAGGAGATTCATCCATTTGTGCTGTTTAGAGGAATCTGTTAGATTTCTTTTGTGCAGCCCACGGGCAGAATGAAAGGAGTCTGTGGGTACATGAACAGCTTTAAGCTAACTGTTGACATGAAATGGTAAGACCTGACCGCTATAACACCTTACCTACAAACGTTCTTTATATAACCTTAATAAATTTGAATAAGTTATTTTACATAACTTATTATAACCTTAGCAGAACATATACTTGTATGCACTGAGCATGCTTCCAGTGGCCTTATCTCAGTCACAATATATTCCCCTTCAAGATCATTATGCAGTGAAGTAATATTACGTAATTTCAGACAAGTGCCTTTTGTTATTTTCTAACAGAGCAGAATGCTTATTTACTTTTTAATAGCATGTGAAACCTCACAAGTCATATCTCACAGTGATTGCGGGAGGTTTGATAAGGATGTCAGCCACCACAGCCTACTTTTCTGTTCATGGTACATTCACTTGAACAATGGCATGGGCACTATGTAAATTTTGCCTTTGGCAAGGCTGCAAGATTCTCATTGTTTGCCTTACATAAACCTCACAGCACAGAATTAATGAGATTGCTCAGGAAATAGCTGCAACTCACAGGAGAGAGTGAGCAGCAGAGTTTACGAATGGAGCAATTGCCTGTTCTTAATAGCTATTCCTCACAAACTGCCACGGAGCCAATTTTCTGCCTAACTGCACACTAACCTTCTGGTACAACACAACTTATCAAATGGTCTGTTCCTACTGTTGCTTTTATCCAATGATGCAAAAGTTAACCTTGCCAAAAACGTGCCTATTCATTCAACAGAGGAAGGAAGAGAAAAACATCATGAAAAATAATGCATAAGACATTTTTAAAACACTTTTAATTTTTCTAAAAGTATAATAATAATTTTGCAGATTAAATGTAATGTTTAGTGGTTATGTTATGCTACATGTTAAAGTGATACTAAACAGTGGTAATTGCCAAAATTCGTTCACATAAATCATATATATCATGCCATTTTATATATATATATATCTCTATCTATCTATCTATATATCTCTATCTATCTATCTATATATCTATCTATATATATATATATATATATATATCTCTCTATATCTATATATATATATATATATATATATATATATATATATATATTAGCACTAACTTTGTTTTTCACATTTGGTTGGGACTTTGTTTTTTTAAATAACAAACATGTTATACTTACATCCATTGTGCAGTTCCTTTTGCACAGAGTGGCCCCAATCCTGCTGTTCTGGGGTCCCGCGGTGGCTGTCTCGGCTCCTCCCCTCAATAGATAACCCCCTCAGCAAGCTCTCTCCCAAGGGGGTTACCTTGCGTGCACGCTCCCATCTCATACGCTCAGCGTCCATAGACACAGAGTGTATGTCTTGGTCCCGCCACCCCCAGCAGCCGCGTCATTTGGATTTGATTGACAGCAGCGCGAGCCAAATCTATCCAATGAAGAGCCGAGAAGACTGGACCGAGAAGAGCTGAGAAGCCAATTTTCGAGGGCTCAGGTAAGTAAACCGGGGGGCCTGTAACCATCAGATGTTTTTTTCACCTTAATGTACAGGATGCATTAAGGTGAAAAAAAAACAGGTTTACAACCACTTTAACCACTTGCTTACTGGGCACTTAAACCCCCCTCAGTCCCAGACCAATTTTCAGCTTTCAGCGCTGATGCACTTTGAATGACAATTGCGCGGGCATACAACACTGTACCCAAATTAAATTTTTATCATTTTTTTCCCACAAATAGAGCTTTCTTTTGGTGGTATTTAGTTACAGCTCGGAGTTTTATTTTTTGCTAAACAAACAAAAAAAGATGCAAAAAAAAAAATCATGTTTTAATAGTTTGTTATAAAATTTTGCAAACGGGTCATTTTTCTCCTTCATTGAAGTGCGCTGATTAGGCGGCACTGATGGGCTGCATTGGTGGGCACTGATGGGCTGCATTGGAGGGCACTGATGGGCTGCATTGGAGGGCACTGATAGGCTGCATTGGTGGGCACTGATAGGCATAGTTAAGGCGGCACTAATAGGCACAGATAAGGCGGCACCGATCGGCACAGATAAGGCGGCACTGATGGGCAAAGATGGGCACAGATAAGATGGCACGGATGGGTGGCACGGATGGGCACTGATAGGTACCACTGATAGATGGGACTGATGGGCACTGATAGGTGGCACTTATAGGTGGCTCTGATAGGTGGCACTGCTGGGCACTGATGGGCGGCACTGCTGGGCACTGATGGGCGGCACTGCTGGGCACTGATGGGCGGCACTGGGGTGTAGCACCTTTGAGGCAGATTGTGGGCACTGTGGGTGGCACTGCTGGGTGGCACTGTGGGCACTGCTGGGTGGCACTATGGGCACTTACTTTTTATTAGGGTGGCACTGCAGGGGGCAGGTGGGCACTGGCAGGGGGCAGGTGGGCGCTTGCATTGCTGGCCGTGATCGGGACTGATGTCCCGATCACGGCCGCCGGTGATCGGCTTTTTTTTTTTCTCCTCGTGCTGTCAGCGCGAGGAGGAATACTAGCCGATTACCGGCTCCGTTATGTCACCTGATCAGCTGTCATTGGCTGACAGCTGATCACGTGATAAGGGGTCGGGATCGACCCCTTGCACGGATCGGTGATCAGGCGAGTCTCATGGACTCGCCGATCACAGAGCGCGCCGCGCGCGCCCCTCAGGGGGCGCGCAGGCCGCTCGTACACGGGACGACGTCAATAGACGTCGTCCCGGAAAAGGAGATCCGCGCTGTAGCTGTCAATTGACTATAGCGCGGATCTCAAGTGGTTAAAGAGAAATTTTTTTTTTTCAAATAACATTTAAGTTTTATTTAATTTTTTATTGCATTTTAGTGTAACTATGAGATCTGAGGTCTTTTTCACCCCAGATCTCATATTTAAGAGGTCCTGTCATACTTTTTTTCTATTACAAGGCATGTTTAAATTCCTTGTAATAGGAATAAAAGTGACACAATTATTTTTTTTAAAGAGCAGTGTAAAAAAAAAAATTTAAAAGGTAAAATAAATAAGATAGAATTTTTTTTTTTTTTAAACACCCAAGTCCGGCCGAGCTTACATGCAGAAGCGAACGCATGCATGAGCAGCACCCGCATATGAAAATGGTGTTCAAAGCACACATGTGAGCTATTGCCACAATCGTTAGAGCGAGAGCAATAATTCTAGCCTTAGACCTCCTCTGTGACGCAAAACATGCAACTTGTAGAATTTTTTAAACGTTGCCTATGGAGATTTTTAAGGGTAAAAGTTTGTCGCCATTCCACAAGCGGGCGCAAATTTGAAGTGTGACTTTTTGGGTATCAATTTACTCGGCGTAACATTATATTTCACAATATAAAAAATTGGGCTAACTTTACTGTTATCTTATTTTTTAATTTTAAAAAAAGTGCACTTGTAAGATTGCTGCGCAAATACGGTGTGACAGAAAGTTTTGCAATGACCGCCATTTTATTCTCTAGGGAGTTAGAAAACAAATATATAATGTTTGGGGGTTCCAAGTAATTTTCTAGCAAAAAAAAAAGTTTTTAACTTGTAACCACCAAATCTCAGAAAGAAACTCGGTCCTTAAGTGGTTAAAGCAGTATTTAACCCAAAAGCAAACATTTATTATATTGCAGATTACCAATTTATAGATGTGGTGGCTGTATTCTTTTTTTAAGCTTTATTTTTTATATTTTCATCTGGTGATCCAGCCAGCAAGTCTATTGTTTTTCACAAGAAAATGCTGCTGCTATCTGATGTGCCTCTTGTTCTCATTCATCCAGAGTTGAGTCTCACCAATGCGGGAGAGGTGGTATTGACCAGATCACCAGGTGAAAACAGAAGGGAAAAAGCCAAAGAAACAAAAAAAAAAAAAAAGTGCAGCCAACACATCTTTGGTTTAGGGTTTAAAGAGGAAGTAAACCCTGATGAGTTTACTTCCTCTTTCATTCCCTGCAAAGGTAAAGCATAGTAGTCCATTATGTGTCACTTACCTGACACAGGAGCCAGCAAAATACACCGCTGTCCCCTGTAGTCCGGAACATCCATCTTCTCGGTGGGGGTCTCACTGCTCCGCCGCTGTCATTCGGCGAAGCCACGATGACGTCACTCCCTCGCATGCGCAGGGGAGCCGACACGCGCGGCATCTTCGTCGTTGACGATACCGCGCTCAGTGCGCCTGCGCGCCGCTGTCTACGGCGCATGCGCCTTAGACAGCAGTGCCTGTCTTTCGGCAAATATCTCTTAAACCTTGTAGGTTTAGGAGATATTTCTTGAACCTACAGGTAAGCCTTAATCTAGGCTCACCTGTAGGTCAAAGTGTGTTGTAAGGGTTTACAACCACTTTAATACCACTTTAAATTGTATAGCCAAAACATTGCTTTTTTGTTTTCTATAAAGTTGAGAAGGGCTAAAACCCCTATATTTTTTATTTCTTTTTTGGTTTTAATTTATTTATTGCTTTCTGTGTTCTATGTGTAATATTTTCTTCTCTCCCTGTCCAAGAAATATAATAGGAAATCACTATGTAATGGTACCATTAGAAAATATTGTATTTCTCATCACTTCCTGTTTCAATGGCAATGACAATGGTCACCTGGACAAACAGAAGGGTGAATCTCCCCAGTGGGGGGCACAGACAGCAATAAATCTTGACAGAGGATCTAAAGCTAGCCATGGAGTGAATGAATTTCAGCCAGTTCCTGATAAGTTGGCCAAAATGTGAGCCATGGGTGGCTCTGTCGACATCTTCCCACCCAATATTCTTTGATCTGGAACTTGAAGGAGCCAAGTGGCAAATTGTTGGGCAAACAGCTGCAGCATCCAATCATATGCAGCCATTGTTTGGGTAGACTTACAGTCACAAGTGCTGGCCGCCTGAATACAAAAGCCAGCAGAAGAGATTCCCCCATCCACACAGTGTAGCATGAATGGGGGAATTTATAGTTTTCTCACATTTAGGCCAGAGGGCTGAACAAGAGAAATCTTCCAGTGTATGGACAACTTAACTTGTCCCTACTATATCCAAAGCTAAAAAAATAAAAAATAAATTCTGCCTTCACATACATCTTCACATACATCTTAACTTAAGTAATAAACTACAGAGTTAATTTAAAGGGGTTGTAAAGGTAAATGTTTTTTCACCTTAATGCATTCTATGCATTAAGGTGAAAAAACATCTCACACTGCCCGCGCCCCCAGTGCCCCCGTTTTACTTACCTGACCCCTCGAAAATCCCGCGCTCGCCCCCGCCGTCCTCTTCGCCGCTCAGCCTGGCCGCTGATTGGCTGGAGTGGATGGATTGAAAGCAGCGCAGCCATTGGCTCGCGCTGCTGTCAATCACATCCAATGACGCAGCGCGCCGGGGGGCGGGGCCTTGTGATACAGCGAGCGGCTATAGCCGCCGGCTGTATCACGGGAGCGCGCCCGCAGTGCTTCTCACCAATGCGAGGGAGCTCGCATTAACGTGAGAAGCACCTGCGGGAGGAAGCAGAGACAGCCGCCGAGGGACCCCAGAAGAGCAGGTTCGGGGCCACTCTGTGCAAAACGAGCTGCACAGTGGAGGTAAGTATGACATGTTTGTTATTTTAAAAAAATAAAAATTTTTACTTTACAACCCCTTTAACCCCCCAAAAATGACCTTTTGAGTACTGTAAACTATTACTATGAAGACTGACCCTAATAATTGATTTACATTTTTATGTTGTGATGTCAATTGTTATCCTCAATTTGATTATGCTTCTTTTTTTTATCCTTTTTACTGTATTTTCAACCTTTAATAAAAATCACAGAAAAAAAAAGTACCGGTATATACAAAAATTTTAAAGTTTTTCCACCTGTCATTAAATTCATAGCAGTAATAGTTGTAACTGTTGAAGAGTAGAAGAGGAATTACGAAGGCGTATGTATAAAATTAAAACAAAGGCCTATGACAAAAATAACTTGCTGGATGTTGATTAGGAGTTAACTCATGTAATTGTTGAAATTATTAGGCCTCATGCACAATGGACCTTTGGCCAGCTTACATCTTGTTCACACTTGGCTAAATTTCTAATGCTCCTATAGCATTAGTGTGGGCATTAGACTCACATTAATGAGCTTTAGTATGGGGATTAGACTGGCCTCTTACAAGCGTTAATAACGAGTTAAAAATGCCCCCCAAACGCCCTATTGGCAATTTTGAAGGGTTTGATGAGTGTTAAGGTGCTTTAAAGTCGCTCTACATACGCATATTCCGTTACAGGAAATAAAAAAATATTAATGCCCCACAACCGCACTGAAACTGCCCGCTAGAAAGCGTTTGTGAAGCGTTACCACTGATTTGAATTGAAAGGCTTCAAATGCTTCAATTTTGAAGCAACATGACGCTAATGCCGCATACACACAAGCGGAATGTCCGACGGAAAAAGTCAGACGGAAGCTTTTCATCATATATTCCGATCGCGTGAATGTCCCATCAGACTTTTTTTTTCAAAAATTCTGACAGACCTAGAAATAGAACATGTTCTAAATATTTCCGATGGAAGCAAGTCCTATCGGGAAAACCGCTTGTCTGTATGCTATTCCGACGGACCAAAAATGACGCATGCTCTGAAGCAAGTACGAGACGGAAGCTATTGGCTACTGGCCATTGAACTTCCTTTTTCTAGTGCCGTCATACGTGCTGTACGTCACCGTGTTCTTGACGATCGGACTTTGGTGTGATCGTGTGTACGCAAGACAGTTTCGGCGGAACCTTCAGAGTTTATTCTGATGGGAAAATTGGTCGTGTGTACAGTCCATTGTATCATTTGCATAGGTGTTTGAAGGGCATGTTTAACACCTCTCAAACGCCTGCTTTTAATGCCACTGTGAACTAATTTAAGACGCCTTTCCTCCTGGCAGCAGCGTTTGGCAGAACATTTTTTGACACAGCACTGTATCGAAATAAGACTCAGGTAAGTACAGCATCTCACAAAAGTGAGTACACCACTCAAATTTTGGTAAATATTTTAATATATCTTTTCATGTGAAAACACTGAAGAAAGATACGTTGCTACAATGTAAAGTAACGAGTGTACAGCTTGTATAACAGTGTAAAGTTGCTGTCCCCTCAAAATAACTCAACACACAACCATTAATGTCTAAACCGCTGGTAATAAAAGTGAGTACACCTCTAAGTGAAAATGTCCAAATTGGGCCCAATGTGTCAATATTTTGTGCAGCCACCATTATTTTCCAGCACTGCCTTAACCCTTTTGGGCATGGATTTCACCAGAGCTTCACAGGTTGCCACTGGAGTCCTCTCCCACTCCTCCATGATGACATCACAGAGCTGGTGGATGTTAGAGACCTTGCGCTCTTCCACCTTCCATTTAAGGATGCCCCACAGATGCTCAATAGGGTTTAGGTCTGGAGACATGCTTGGCCAGTTCATCACCTTTACCCTAAGCTTCTTTAGCAAGTCGTGGTCATCTTGGAGGTGTGTTTGGGGTCGTAATGTTGGAATACTGCCCTGTGGCCCAGGGAGGGGGATCATGCTCTGCTTCAGTATGTCACAGTACATGTTGGCATTCATAGTTCCCTCAATGAACTGTAGCTCCCCAGTGCCAGCAGCACCCATGCAGTCCCAGCCCATGACACTCCCACCACCATGCTTGAATGTAGACAAGACACACTTGTCTTTGTACTCCTCCCCTTGTTGCTGCCACACACGCTTCACACCATCTGAACCAAATCAGTTTATCTTGGTCTAATCAGACCACAGGACATAGTTCCAGTAATCCATGTCCTTAGTCTTCTTGTCTTCAGCAAACTGTTTTTGGGCTTTCTTGTGCATCATATTTAGAAGAGGCTTCCTTTTGGGACAACAGCCATGCAGACCAATTTGAAGCGGCGTATGGTCTGAGCACTGACAGGCTGATCCCTCCCCCCACCCCTTCAACCTCTGCAGAAATGCACTCAAACATCTATTTCCCAAAGACAACCTCTGGATCTGACGCTGAGCACGTGCACTCAACTTCTTTGGTCAACCATGGCGAGGCCTGTTCTGAGTGAAACCTGTCCTGTTAAACCGCTGTATGGTCTTGGCTACCGTGTTGCAGCTCAGTTTCAGGGTCATGGCAATCTTATTATAGCCTAGGACATCTTTATGTAGAGCAACAATTCTTTTTTTCAGATCCTCAGAAAGTTCGTTGCCATGAGGTGCCATGTTGAACTTCCAGTGACCAGTATGAGTGAGTTAGAGTGATAACACCAAATTTAACACATCTGCTCCCCATTCACACCTGAGACCTTGTAATACTAATGAGTCACATGACACTTGGAGAGTAAATTGCTAATTGGGCACAATTTGGACATTTTCACTTAGGGGTGTACTCACTTTTGTTGCCAGCAGTTTAGACATTAATGACTGTGTGTTGAGATATTTTGAGGGGACAGCAAATTTACACTGTTATATAAGCTGTACACTCACTACTTTACATTGTAGCAAAGTGTAATTTCTTCAGTATTGTCACATGAAAAAATATAATAACATATTTACAAAAAATGAGGGGTGTACTCACTTTTGTGAGATACTGTATATAGGGATGTGAGGTGGATATACAATTATGGGAATATTTTTTTTTTACCTTAAGACAGGGAATGCATTAAGGTAAAAAATGATCTTCTTTTAGAACCACTTTAATTAGGGTAAGTTTGATACGATTTGGTTTCCTTGACTAGAAACACAGTCTACCATCCCTTTTTTTAAATATTCCATATGATGGGAAAGACAATAATATAATGTGCAAAGGCAAATGGAAATATACGATTCAAAAGGCAAAAGTTGTTTAACCAGTTCCCGACCGGTGCACGACGATGTACGTCGGCAGAATGGCACGGGCAGGCAAACTGGCGTACAGGTACGTCCAGTTGAATTTGCCACCCTGTCATCGCGTGCGTGCCGGTCGGGACCCCCGTGAGTCCGGTCACGGCTCCCGCATACTCGATCGTCATTGGGATACCCGCGATCGTCTCACGGGGAAGGAAAACGGGGAGATGCCGCTGTAAACAGCATCTCCCCGTTCTGCCTAGCAATAAGTGACACTGATCTCTGCCCCTAGGACACACTTAACCCCTACACTGCCACCCCCCTGGTTAACCCCTTCACTGCCAGTGTCATTTACACAGGAATCACTGCATTTGTATAGCACTCATTGCTGTATAAATCACAATGGTCCCAAAAACGTGTCAAAAATGTCTGATGTGTCTGCCATAATGTCGCAGTCACAATAAAAATCGCTGATCGCCGATAGTAAAAAAAGAAATTAATAAAAATGCCATAAAACTATCCCCTATTTTGTAAACGCTATAAATTTTGCACAAACTAATCAATAATCGCTTATTGCGATTTTTTTGTTACCAAAAATATGTAGAAGAATACGTATTGGCCTAAACTGAGGAAAAAAATGTTTTTTTTATATATATATAGATTTTTGGAGAATATTTATTATAGCAAAAAGTAAAAAATAATGAGTTTTTTTCAAAATTGTCTCTTTTTTTTGTTTATAGCGCAAAAAATAAAAACCGCAGGGGTGATCAAATACCACCAAAAGAAAGCTCTATTTGTGGGAAAAAAAGTTTGGGAGCCACGTCGCACGACCGCGCAATTGTCAGTTAAAGCGAGGCAGTGCCGAATCGCAAAAAGTGGTCTGGTCTTTGGCCTGCAAAATGGTCCGGTCTGAAAGTGGTTAATCAAAATGTAGACAGTATTCATTTACTACATCAGTATACTATACACAGCTTTTGTATACTTTTTTACTTTGTACTGCATATCCAATAATGCAAAAACATTTTGAATAAGTTAATAAAGGGTTTTATAGGAACAAATTATACTTGCGTGACTCAAAGTTGTTTATAAGTGAGAAACAAAATACATTGTAAAAATGAAAGAATCCTGCAAGCACTGATTTTGGGGTTCTTTCATACAAAAGCAGCTACCAGCACTGATCAAACACAGAGCAGGACCTAACTGTGAAGTGACAGTTAAAGCAGAACATCTTGATAAAAAATTATGTTCTTTAGCAAGGAACATACATTTCACAATAATAATTATGCTACAGAAATTAGTGTGTGCTGTAAATTGCATCCAGCATTGCTCCTGTTTCTTCTTGTTGGAGGCCACCATTTTGCTGAAGCCCAGAGCCCCTGAACATCAGTAAATCATAAAGCAGAACTAAACCAATAGATTTAACAGTTTCAAAAAACAGTTACATTCCTGGAATGCCAGGATTGCTACATTGCCTTTAAAAGTATTCATACCCCTTGAAATTTTCCACATGATGTCATGTTACAACCAAAAAACATTGGGATTTTATGTGACCAACACAAAGTGGCACATAAAATTGTAAAGTGGAAGGAAGATGATAAATGGTTTTCACAATTTTTTATAAATATGTGAAAAGTGTGGTGTGCATTTGTATTCAGTCCCCCGAGTCAATACTTTGTAGAAACACCTGTTGCTGCAATTACAGCTACAAGTCTTTTTGGGGATGTCTCTACCAGCTTTGCACATCTAGAGAGTGAAATTTTTGCCCATTCTTCTTTGTAAAATAGCTCAACCTCTGTCAGATTGGATGGAGAGCATCTGTGAACAGCAATTTTCAAGTCTTACCACAGATTTTCAATTGGATTTAGGTCTGGACTTTGTCAGGGCCATTCTAACATATGAATATGCTTTGATGTAAAACATTCCATTGTAGCTCTGGGATATTTTTTTTTTATAACCTAACCCTGCTTTAAACTTCTCCACAACATTATCCCAGACCTGTGTGGTGTATTCTTTGACCTCCATGATGCTGTTTGTTCACTACGGGCTCTTTCACCCGGGGCAGATCAGTGATGATCCGCCCAGTGGACATCCGCTTGCTCAGCGGGGATCGCTCCACTGAGCAGGAAGATGACAGGTCTGTCTCTGCACACTGCACAGGGACGGATCAGCCTCTACAAACTCAGCAGTGCCTAGAAATGGAGGGCAACTGAGCATGTGCAGAGCAGGGTGAGACGGTGTATTACTGGATTTTAAACAGTATAGACCACAGCTGTCAAACTAGCGTCCCTCCAGCTGTTGCAGAACTAAAGTCCCATGAGGCATTGCAAGGCTGACCGTTGCAAGCATGACTCCCACAGGTAGAGGCATGATGGGAATTGTAGTTCTGCAACAGTTAGAGAGCCACCTGGTATAGACACTTATTTTTTATGTTTTACATAGCTATACCTGCAAGGTGAGGTGGTAGGTTATCTAGCAGGACTGAAGTTCCACTTTAAATCCTGAAACTATACTAGGAAGAGTGCCCAGTACAGCCAGGAGAGGAGAGGTCTAGTCTATCCAGAGTTCCTAAACTTGACAGTTTTAGATGGAAGTCAGCAGTAGGAGCCCTCATATTTCTCTGAGCATGGGTTACCTTTAACCCCCCTATATTATGAAGCAAAATGTCAATGTAACTTTCACTTAGGAAAAGTGCATTAAAATTTCTGTACGCGGAATGATCGGTCAATTATCTGTACATTAGTACACTGCTTTCGACAACCCATTCCGACTGTTTGGACGGGAAAAAAAAAGGAAGACACAAGCTAGAAAATATTTATCGTAAGTGAACGCAACATGCAATTTTCTTTCAGTGAGTACAGTAATCATGCAGAAATAATCGATTAGAAAATGGCGCGCATGATCAGAAGCAAAGAGTGTCATGATAGACACTAGTGCGTAGTTACGTTTGTCTACGTTTGCCTTCTTTTACAAGTTAGTATAATTTTCAGTTACATCACTATATACTCATTCGTGGAAATTCAGACGATCGTTCGTTCGATTTTCTCATAGAATGTACTAGGCTTTACTTGTGTCCAATTTCCGCAGCAGGGAAGTTAAAGTGTTACTAAACCCAGGACCCTCCATTTACTATATCTGGTCTCGCATAGTACACAGAACATAGAAATGCAATTGTTTTAATAACTATAAACTGCTAAATACCCATTCTCATCAACAGTATATAGCATTCTTGTGAATTCTAAGTGTCCACCTGAGCACTGGTTAAAGCTTGTAAGAGGAGTTTTCATTGTCCTCTGACTGTCCTATGAGGCTGCAGGACCCCTGACCCTCTGTCTGATTGGCTGTTTGATGTGCTGATTGAGTGCCGATTGGCCCAGTGCTGATCACATGCACCCTCGCAAAAAAAAAAAAATAAAAAAACTCTAGTACCAAACTGAGCACATGCAGAGAGCCTCCAATGCTCTGTTCTATCAGAAGATGGATTGGGGACTGTGGGAGAAGGGGAGAATCAGAGAAGACAGGATGAAACAGATTTTTTACACAATGCAGAAGATTAACCCCTTAGGTTCCACAATGAGGATAACAAGCATGATTTACTGCATATATATAACAATTTTACAGTTGTGGGTTTAGTAACACTTTAAACCTATTTGCTGTAGGGTTACACCGATACCGATACTGCTATTGGTGCAGATACTAAGCATTTGTACAAGTATCGGTACTCGTGCAAATTCGCCGATACCGGAAAACCGATACCTTCAGGTTCAGCTCTTTCATCTGACAGTGCGATTCCCCAGCTAACAGATGAAATGTATACAAAAGAATGCAGGCAGTCATTACGGTAGTTGTTAAGGAGCGGGGCCGCCGCTTCCTTAACAAACAATAATGTTTCAGCTGTCAGTGGGGATTTCCCTTGCCCGCAGTAGACCAGCTCCAGCTCTGCCCTCTCCTGTGTCGGCTCCGCCCCTCCCCCTTAGCTCAGTTTTTTGTGTCCTCTGGCGATGTGTCTCCCCTCCTCAGGCTCCTCTGCGGGGTAACAGATCTGCCTGCCTGGGAGTAGTGTGTCCTGCACTGAGCCAGTTTTCACTACTGCAGAACTTCTTGGAGGGGAAGGGCAGGTCTGCTGGGTGATGTAGTGCAGTGATTGGCAGTATGTGGGTTCCCAAATACCCCATTTCCCCTCCCCAAACAATAACCCCCCTCCCAACCCCACACGATAACCCCCTCTCCACCCTAAACAATAACCCCCCTCCCCACTGCTCCACCCTAAACAATAGCCCCTCTCCCCACTGCTCCACCCTAAACAATAACCCTCCTCCCCATCTCTCCACCCTAAACAATAATCTCCCTCCCCACCCTAAACAGTAACACCCTCCCCACCTCTCCACCCTAAACAATAATCCTCCTCCCCACCTCTCCACCCTAAACAATAATCCCCCTCCACACCTCTCCACCCTAAACAATAGTCCCCCCTCCCCACCCTAAACAATAATCCTCCTCCCCACCTCTCCACCCTAAACAATAATTCCCCTCCCCACCTCTCCACCCTAAAAAATAACCCCCTCCACACCTCTCCACCCTAAACAATAGTCCCCCTCCCCACCCTAAACAATAACCCCCTCCCCACCTCTCCACGCTAAACAATAATCCTACTCCGCCCTAAACAATAACCCCCCTCCCCACCCTAAACAATAACCCCCTCCCCACCCTAAACAATAATCCCCCTCCCCACCTTTCCCCTCTAAAAAATAACCCCCTCCCCACCTTTCCACTCTAAACAATAACACCCCTCCACTATGAACAATAACCTCCTCCCCACCTCTCCACCCTAAACAATAATATCCCTCCCCACCTCTCCAATCTAAACAGTAACTCCCCTCCACACCTCTTCACTCTAAACAAAAACCCCTCCCCACCTCTCCACCCTAAACAATAACCCCCTCCCCACTCTAAAACAATAACCCCCCTCCCCACCTCTCCACCCTAAGCAATAACCCCCCTCCCCGCCTCTCCACCCTAAACAATAACCCCCTTCCCACCTCTCCACCAAAAATAAGTTAAAGTTATAAAAACGTTAAAAAAAAAAAAAATTGTAAAAATAGGTATCGGTACTTGGTATCGGTGAGTACTTGAGGAAAAGTATCAGTACTCATACTCTGTCTTAAAAAACTGGTATCGGTGCAATCCTAATTTTCTGTGTTGCTGCATTGGAGCTAGCATATGGTACATGAGTCTGGAAGTAGTTACTTCTATCAGGGTCTAATCACACATGAATAACTAGAAAAACAAGTAAAAGGCTGCAGTTCTGGTTCAAGCTCTATGTTATGTAATCATTTAAAATACTCTATAATTTATTAACTCCCCAGCAGATGGATGTAGTCTGTCACCCCCATAAAAGAGTCATAAAAGAGAGTGTGGATAAAGCCTCTTATCTGGTATAAGGTGCATGGAGTGACCTCACGGGGATCTGAACTTAACCTAATTTCACATAATTTCACGTGAGTTTTTTTATTTATAATACAAAAAAGTTTTAAAGCGGTATTACAGTATATTAGTGTGTTTGTTTTTTTGGATTGTATTAACATTCACAGTTGGAGCCGAGTGGAAGGAAACAAATGGAGGGATTTATAAACCCATTTATTAGGAAGTTTATTAGGAACGCCTTGGAGTCCTTTTGTGGATGCATGTTGCACTTTGTGGATTATGTGGTTAAAGAGAATAAGCTCTTTTATGAATATTTAATTTGAGTAGTTCATTCACTTTGATTGGCACATTTAAAGCAATATTACATTATTTTAGTGTTGTTTTTTTTTTTTTGGGCAATTTTGCAATCACTCAAGGAGTAGGATTCTCGAAAGAGATACATTATCAGGAGTACTGCAGTGGTTTATGAGGGACTGGATTAAATAATTTCAGGGTAAGGCTATATAAGGAAGAAACGTATTAGGAATTTTGGCGATATAATATACAGTAAAACCTTGGATTGCAAGCATAATTCGTTCCAGAAACATGCTTATAATCCAAAGGACTCTTATATACATAGTTACATAGTAGGTGAGGTTGAAAAAAGTCCAACCCATGTGTGTGATTATATGGCAGTATTACATTGTATATCTCTGTATGCTGCAGTCGTTCAGGTGCTTATCTAATAGTTTTTTGAAACTATGGATCCCCCCCCCCCCCCCGCTGAGACCACCGCCTGTGGAAAGGAATTCCACATCCTTGCTGCACTTACAGTAAAGAACCCTCTATTCAATTTAAGGTTAAACTTCTTTTCTTCTCATTTAAATGAGTGGCCACGAGTCTTGTTAAACTCCCTTCCCGCAAAAAAGTTTTATCCCGAACGTGGGGTCACTAGTATGGTTTTGGTAAATTGAAATCAAATCCCCTCTCAAGCATCTCTTCTCCAGGGAGAATAATTTCAGTGCTCGCAACCTTTCATCATAACTAAGGTCCTCCACACCCTTTATTAGCTTTGTTGCCCTTCCATTTCCAGTACATCCTTCCTGAGGACTGGTTCCCAGAACTGGACAGTATATTCTAGGTGCGACTGGACCAGAGTCTTGTAGAGTTGGAGAATTATCGCTTTATCCCTGGAGTTAATCCCCTTTTTAATGCATGTCAATATTCTCTGTTTGCTTTGTTAGCAGCAGCTTGGCATTCATTGCATGCCATTGCTGAGCCTTTCATCTATTAGGACCCCCAGGTAATTTCCATCCTATATTCCTCAAGAGGTTCTCCCCCTAGTGTATAGATTGCATTCATATTTTTGCCATCCAAATGCATTATTTTACATTTTGTTGCCCACACCATTAATTTGTTCAGATCTTATTGCAAGGTTTCCACATCCTGCGGAGAAGTTATTGCCCTGCTTATCTTAGTATTGTCTGCAAATACAGAGATTGTGCTGTTTACTCCATCCTCCAGGTCGTTTATGAACAAATTAGCTAGGATTGGTCCCACTACCCACCCCTGACCATTCAGAGTATTCCCCATATATCCCCACCCTCTGAACTTGCCCTTGTAGCCAGTTTTCAATCCATGACCTTATTTTGTACAATAAACGTTTATAGGGAACTATGTCAACTTTTGCAAAATCCAGATACACCATGTCTACGGGCCTTCCTTTATCTAGATGGCAGCTCACCTCCTCATAGAAGGTTAATAGGTTTGGCAAGAACGATTCTTCATAAATCCATGCTGATTACTGCTAATGATAATGACACTTTGAACCTTTTCACCTCTGATACCAAGAACAAAAAGAACAAGATACATCTTATGCCCTGTACACAGGATCGGATTTTCCGACAACATAATCCGATCAGACCTTTTCCGTCAGAATTTCCGACCGTTTGTACAGGGCATAAGACTATTTTGAGATATGCACTTTACTGAAAAAATTGGGTTGACAATATTTGGGACGGATTGCCTCTGAAAGGCACTAGTTTTGTATTAGGCTGTAAAGTTGATTTGAAAACTGTGCTTTTAACAACTCCTGTTACAGTGCACTTTCATAAAAAAAGAAACTAGTGATGCTGATGACAGTTACCTTTCATTGTTTAAGCAAACGTAAGCACCTACCTGTCAGAAGACACTGGCTGTTCACATCTATCATACTGCTAGGAAGGCTGACTGTCAAAGCTAAGATTCATCAGAAAAATGCATTTAACAAGGATTTTGATGTAGGTCATAATGCATTTACAATTTTTTTTAAACAGAATTTTTTTTTACTTTATTCAACACATACAAAAGAAACAACACCTAATTTAGCGTTCTCTGCCTTCTCGGATGTTAAGTAAATGCCATTTGGAAAAAATCCATCAGGGCAAACAGAGCACAGGAATAAGTATGATAGAATATTCTTCTGAAAAGGTTATGCTAGTCAGTAGTCTAGCAGAAAAGGTGTGACATTCTGTTCTTCACTTTGTATCTATATAATAAGCCATAAATTGGATATTGCCTACTCATCACTCTTATATACTAGTTTTCAACCACTGTTAACATGAATGCAGCCTTTATTCCAGCAGGGTAGGCAAGACCTATTTTTTAAATCAATGTAGATTCAAAAAATGAAATTGGCAAGAGCATTTCATGGTAATTTAATTCCTCTTTATTGTGAAGGGATGGCTAGCTAGCGGGTGGAAGGCAGTCTCTAGTGTTCTTCCCAGATCAGAAAAGTTCATACACTACTTTGAACATCTATTGTGTTTAAAATAATTTCTTCAAATTACAAAGGCAAATTTTGTGAAGAGGATTGGTCTTTGGTATTCCCAGGCAGAACAATATATACTCACTATGTGTAAAAGCTCCAGGAAAGTAAGAGAGATAGAGAATTAAGTTTTGAATTTTAATAGTTGCTATAGGCAGCAAAATCACTGTGCTGTAGACTTTCCTATAGATGTGTGATAGTTAAGATCTCTTACGATTCTTGCTAAATCATTGGAAATTAGAGTTCTGGGTGGCCCTGTTGCCATCACCTGGGTCAACAATAGATTTTAAGTGGTAGTAAACCCTGGAATTTGACTTTTACCTATAGGTAAGCTTATAATAAAGCTTACCTGTAGGTAATATTAATATCTCCTAAACATGCACAATTTATGAGATATTCTTGCAAGCAACAGCCGGTGACGTCCCCAATACATGCACTCTGTAGGAACGGCATACCCGTGCCATTGCTTCTAAACTGTGTGCCACAGGAGTGACATCATCGCGGCTCAGCCAATCAGATGCCCAGAGGGTAGACCGGGTGAAAATGGAAGCCTCTACAGCGGCGATAGCATGCTGCTGGAGGGCTCACTCATCAGATACAATGAAGACCTCATATGCATTGGCAGTCAGAAGTCCTCCATTTGGTGGTGTTAAAACTGTGAAGAATCCTCCCTCAGATTTGTAAATTAATTTGGCTTATCAGACTTTATTGTATCTTGTACCAGGATAAAGCCAGACACCTCAGCACTGGCATTTTAGCCTTAGGTCTCTGTTGAACTCTAGCGACATATTAATAGCCCTGTCCTCAGAGAAAAGTGTAGAAGTATACTAAGAACATATTAAGAGTATACTCATGGTTGTAGGTTCCTACTAGAGGAAGACTAGGAGGATAAAAGAAGTACTGGGACACATAGAGTATCTCACAAAAGTGAGTACACCCTTCACATTTTAGTAAATATTTTCTCATATCTTTTCATGTGACAAAACTGAAGAAATTAATTAGCACTACTAGACAAATAAAAGTATGATAATGTACCATCTTCCCATCAATTTCAGAAACAAAAGGCAGCAGGTTTGAGGCAACTATGGACTTTCATGGTACGATAAATACTCACAAATATATACAAATATATACAAATTTATTAAGACAAAAGCATGATTAAAATGGTCCTATAGAGAGAATATACAGTACACATAAACTTGTATCTCTGAACAAGAACAGAGTATGTAGACGTGTATCCATCCACGAGAGAGGGATCAGATCTCTCTCTCAGCGATGAATTGCTAAGACACTGAAACGGAGCTGCAGCATGGTGGTCAAGACCATACAGTGATTTAACAGGACAGGTTCCACTTAGAACAGGCCTTGCCGTGGTCAACCAAAGAAGTTGAGTGCACATGCTCAGCGTCATATCCAGAGGTTGTCTTTGTGAAATAGGTAAATGAGTGCTGCCAGCATTGCTGCAGAGGGGTGGGGGGTGGTGGACAGCCTGTCAGTGCTAAGACCATACACCGCACACTGTATAAAATTGGTCTGCATGGCTGTCATCCCACAAGGAAACCTTTTCTAAAGTTGATGCACAAAAAAGCCCACAAACAGTTTGCTGAAGACAAGCAGACTAAGGACATGGATTACTGGAACCAATTCCTGTGGTCTGATGACACCAAGATAAACTTATTTGGTTCAGATGGTGTCAAGCGTGTGTGGTGGTAACCAGGTGAGGGGTACAAAGACAAGTGTGTCTTGCCTACAGCCAAGCATGGTGCTGGGAGTGTCATGGTCTGGGACTGCATAAGTGCTGCCAGCACTGGGGAGCTACAGTTCATTGAGAGAGCCATGAAACCCAACATGTACTGTGATTTACTGAAGCAGAGCATGAGTCACACCCTTCGGACTGGGCCAAAGGACAGTATTCCAACATGATTACAACCCCAAACATACCTCCAAGATGACCACTGCCTTGCTAAAGAAGCTAAGGGTACAGGTGGAGGACTTGCCAAGTATGTCTCCAGACCGAAACCCTATTGAGCATCTGTGGGGCATCCTCAAACAGAAGGTGGAGGAGAGCAAGGTCTCTAACATCCACCAGCTCCGTGTTGTCATCATGGAGGAGTGGAAGAGGACTCCAGTGGCAACCTGTGAAGCTCTAGTGAACTCCATGCCCAAGAGGGTTAATTCAGTTCTGAAAAATAATGGTGGCCATACAAAATATTGACACTTTGGGCCCAATTTGGCCATTTTTACTTAGGGGGTGTACTCACTTTTGTTGCCAGCGGTTTAGACATGAATGGCTGTGTGTTGAGTTATTTTGAGGGATAGCAAATTTACACTGTTATACAAGCTGTACACTCACTACTTTACATTGTAGCAAAGTGTCATTTCTTCAGTGTTGTCACATTAAAAGTTATAATAAGATATTTACAAAAATGTGAGGGGTGTACTCACTTTTGTGAGATACTGTAGTTCTGCATCTGTGTATGATCTATTTGGGACTGTTGGGACTTGTAGTTTCTTATGGGTGTGAGCTGCTATCTGAACACAAAGACTCAATTTTTCCCTCTCTGACCAGTTGCCTGTCAGCCAGCCTGTACTTGTGTGTACCTGAAGCTGTGGCCGGAAATGCAGGATTTCCCCCCTCTGCCCACCTTGAACCCAGGAGCCTCTTCTCTGTGCTGCTCTGAACTCTTCAGTCTGTGCCTCCTTCCTGCCTGCTGCACCTGAAGCTGCTTCCAGGTCTACCTAGACCAGTGATGGCGAACCTTGGCACCCCAGATGTTTTGGAACTACAATTCCCATGATTCTCATGCACTCTGCAGTGTAGTTGAGCATCATGGGAAATGTAGTTACAAAACATTTGGGGTGCCAAGGTTCGTCATCACTGCCCTAGACCTTCACCTCTCCCAGGACCCAGCTATCTCCCTCCAGTAGGGCTCTGCAAGCCCTTCACCAAAGCCAACTAAACCAGCTGCCCAGGATTGTCAGACACCTATAGTGTGACTTCTTTGATCCCTGTGTTATGACCCTTGCTGTAAAATAGTATTATCCTGTGACCCTGCTGTTTGTCCCATGCTGTGACTGAATTTCTGAATTGTGAACATGGACATACTATTTGCTTTACCAACCAATTCCACACAGTTAAGATGCTTACGCATTTCGGGGGACAAGACCCTTTCACTTGCTGTGTTATATTGCTGCTCTATTATCCTGCTGTTTGTATCTTGCTTGGATTGTTATCCATGGACTTACCCCTTTTTTGCTGCACCATATTCACATTTCATGTTCCTTCTGACTATCCCTGGCTATACCATACCGTTGTACTACACCCCCTAGACCTAACCCTATCCTCCACGTATTGCTCCTGTATACCAAACTACCCACAAGAAACTCCCTACAGGTTTGGTTCTCTGTGATTTACCTCTGTGTATTCTCATTTGTCCTCCTAATTTGTCAGAATCTTCTTATACTGCATGCCAATAAGTAACCAGCAGCATAGTAGTGAAACCATTCTGGCTGAACACAAAAATTGATAAATTCATTCATTCATTCGAATTCGGTGGCTAGAGGAACACTCTGCAACAGCAGTTGCTCAAGAGCTTAGTAAATGAGCAGAAGCTCTGCTGACTTCCATCATCCAATCATATGCAAGCAAACATGCAGTTTTTATTATTTTCTTTGCTGGTGATTGAGTTCTCTTTGTTAAGTGAAGCTTTACCTCATTTACTAAGCTCTGGAGCAACTGCTCTTGCATTGGGGTTGATTTACTAAAGACAAACAGTATATGCACTGCAGGTGCACCTACAAGTGTGTTTGCTCTAAATCTGAGGGGAACATGAAAGGAAAATAAAAAACCTGCATTTTTGCTTGCACATGATTGGATGATAGAAATGAGCAGAGCTTCCCTCAGATCTAGAGCAAATGCACTTGCAGGGCACAGTTTAGTAAATTAACCTCCCAGTGTGGATATACAGTACAATACATCATAATCAAAAAGAAAATGTAAATACACAGCCTTTATGGGCATATTATCGAATGGCACAAAGATGAAATAATCATGTAACCAAAAAAATTCAACACAATTTATTAGGAAGGTACAAGAGAATGAGCAAGAGAAAAAAGGGCAAAAAAAGGCATGCAACTCCGTTTCCACTAGTTTCATGCATTGGTCCATTAGCTGTGAATATATACCTATATAGTGAAGGATGGAGGCCAAGAGAGAAACAGAAACAGTTGCTCCATATAAGTTTGTGAGGAATCCATTATGCATGTGTAATTTAGAAACTGATACAAAAAAAATAGAAATAAATAAAAAGAACAAGAGAGAAATAAGAAAGGAAACGGAAGAGAGGGGTGGTGGGGGGTGCACTAGATGTCAGTTTGAGAAGGAGGGGGCTGCTCAAAAGGGACCCATAATAAGGTGGATTAAAGGATGAGGGTCCATCCTTATATCAAAGTTGCATGAGGCATGTAGTATAACTGAACTAGCTAAATTACAATCAGTTTATGGTCAGCTTAAAGCTTGTGCGTCATCAGAGGCAGGAAGTGGGCAGGTTATGTTGTAGAACAGTGGTTCTCAACCTTTTTTCAATTCTGTTCCACTAAGAAGTCCATTTCCATAAACTGTACCCTCTAACTCAGAGTACATGGCACGGCAGAGTGCTGCGATTGCTGTTGGTGGTAGGAGGGTGACATCAGATCACTTCACTCAATCTGCTGCAGCCCGCTGAGGTCTGTGCTGTGGTCTCTGCAGCTAATGACAATGAACCTAAAACACCATGCCAAAACATATTTACTGGTTACAGAAAGCTCTGAAATCCTGCCAATGTTTGTGGCACACCGCAGTGATTTGAAAAGTTTAGAAGTTGTTCAAAATATGCAGCCAAGAGTGTAAAAAATAAATGTCCGTGCATTTGTGGTATATTTTGAAGGAAAGAGCCCCATATGTTTGTGTCATTAAAAGGAAAAAAGACAACTGTGTCAATGCAATGAGCTCATAGGCTGGCGGGCTTTTTGAGGTGTATCATATTGCACGAGTGGTCCAGTGTTATCTTTGGGACTGTTTGGGGTTCAGCCTGTGACATTGGATTCCCTGGATCTGGTGTTCCTCTGGGGTATTGGGGCTGCCGTGGGTTGGAAGGCTAGGTTTCCTTCCACGGTGGCTTTTTGGGCCACGGAGAACAGCTGGAGAAATGGAACAGTGCGGCGGCTCACCTGTATGTTACAGTTCACGGAGCGGGCCACAGCAGCACTTTCAGTGCTCCACAAAGAGGGTAGTGAAGGGGAACAATGCTGGAAAGTAGAATGGATCTAATTTGTTGAACTTGGCACAACAGCGTTGAAGTGGAACTTCCAGGCAGATACTGGGTAACAGCACATGCATGGTCCTGCACGCACTTCCCCGTACTCAGGCTTCCATTGAACAATACCATCCCATTCCCTGCCCTTCTTGAGTAGTACAGTGTCCCTAAACCAGGTAATCATTCTCAGGCCGTGTTTAAAAACAGTTAGGTGGCAGCGCCACTGCCTTTGTCCCCCTTCATTTTATTTTTTACATACTCTAAAACATCCTTGCATTGGGAAGCATATATGCACCCTGTTCATTATTTTGCTACTCCTCTCCTAGCAAACTGGAAATAAATCCTCCTCTTCAATAAAGCCATATTAGGGGTTAATTTTGTGGGAGAAATGCTCCCCAGTCTATTCAGTGAAACAGGGGATTGTAGACTGAACAGTAGGATTCTGGGAGATTCCCATGGTCCAGTTCCCATGCTATCATTGTTATTTACAGTGGATGAGAAATTGCACTGGAACTATTGTATTTAGTGGTTCATATTCCTACTGATTGATTGCTTGAATGAAGTAATTAAACCAACTGGATTAGAAACAACATGCTTCTGGCCAGCCATCCATTGGGACAAAAGCTCAGATGCCTCCTGTGCAGCAGCGTCATTGCTTATTTTTTTTTTTTTTTTTTTTAAGTTATAGCTGAAGAAAAGAAAAGGAAAATCAAAACAAAGCAATAGATGAAATTGCTGCAGTTAACTAGCTTATAATAGGTGCTATACATGCAAATGCCTTAAACATTGTATTCATTGAATTAATCATTAGTGGCAACATATTTCACATCGAAGAGAGCCCTGAGCCATTTACTTGCACTCAAAATGAGCTTATAAAGCAGCCTTTCTCAAGCTTTTCAACACAGAGGAACCCTTGAAATAGTTTTCCAGTGTCGGGGAACCCCTGTTAAGAATAAGAAATCTACAACTCATGATACATTAGTGTGATGGTCAGTGGGAAGAATGGTCCTTCACTTGTGGTCATTGGGAAGAATTACCTCCTTACAGATAGCTAAAAAGATCAATGGTGTCGGTGGGAACTTATCCAGAAATGGCCCAATGCTGAAGGAACCCCTAGCAACCTCTGGAGGAACCCTGGTTGAGAATCACTGTTAGAAAGTAATGTCCTAGCTGCAGTCAGACTGATACACATAAACTAGCATTAGATATGTTTCTGGGCTTCGGGAAATTGAAGCCAACAAAAGAAATTCATGTAGACTTCATGGAGGATTCCTAGGAATTGGAACTGAATCTAAAACAACAATACCACAAAGGAGTTCTAAGTACTCTTACACAATGCTTTCCGCGACACGCAGCTAATTAACGTACTGTACTGGTCTTTCCAATGGTGCGATAAAGGTCAAAGAACCATTCATTTGGGAATAAACATTTGATCAGAGTCTACATGACCATGAACATCATAGCATTTGTTACCCCTGCTACCCTTATTAGTACATCACATAATTAATTATTGGTGTGTAGTCAAACAGGGGAGTAAACATTTGAAGATTTAATAATCAGTGCAATGTTTCTCATTTACTTAGCACTTTCATGTACCCCGTCTGCCCCTTTTGGCAGCCAGAGCCAGAATACCCGGCCTTTCTAGGTACATAGGAGCATCTGACATTCCTTTCTATTATGATGCAATATTGAGTTCCTCAGCTTTGCCCTGTCCCATGATGTAATGCTGAATACCGTATTTTTCGGACTATAAGGCGCACGTAAAAGCCTAAATTTTCTCCCAAAAACGACTGTGCGCCTTATAATCCGGTGCGCCTCATATATGACCTGTTGACATCGCTGGAGTGCTTTGTTAACAGTATCTGTCAGATGGGCGCGCATGGAGTCACAGATCAAGTCTCTTGACGTTAACCTTCGGACTATAAGGCGCACGTAAAAGCCTAAATTTTCTCACAAAATCGACCGTGCGCCTTATAGTCCGATGCGCCTTATATATATGGAAATATCCATTTTATCAGCCGGTCGTTGCTAGTGCGCCTTATAATCCGGTGCGCCTTATAGTCCGATGCGCCTTATATATGGAAATATCCATTTTATCAGCCGGTCGTTGCTAGTGCGCCTTATAATCCGGTGCGCCTTATAGTCCGAAAAATACGGTACCTCAGCATTGTTTTTTGCCACACATGAAGCTGGGTACACATTAGAAGAAAATTGGGCAAAAGATTGTCCGGTTTTCCTCGATGTTTCACAACAAGTCGAACCCGAGAATGATACTAATTGTACAAAAATTTGTGAAAAACAAAGGTTTTCTTTTTTGTTTGCTTGACTTATTGTTGTTTATTGTTTCTGATCATGTGCAGTCTTTTGTATCTGATTTTTCTTTTCTGAAAAGAGTACACATTAAACAAAAATCGTTAGTACTGTTCAGGTATGAAAAAATATTTGGGGAGTTTTTCCCTTTGGAAATTTTAATTTAAAAAGCCTGAGTCGAATGTTGAAAGTTGTGTGCACACTATACGAAAATCAAACAATTATTCCTCCTATTTGTTCCTGTTAGGTGGGATGTGAGATCACAAGCCCAGTGTAATCTCTATGATGATAAATGGTTGGAGTATACATAGTGCTTTTGCTCATGGCTCTGGCAGGGAAAACGTGCAAGAATGGTATAGGTATGTATCGTCAGTAAAATAACTGCTCAGGTATATCTATAAATAAAAAGGTACCAACATCCCAAATATGTATTTACATATAGAGAAAAAGGGGTGGGGCAAGTAGGATTTTCCTGGTACCGCCATAAGACATTACAACAATTTTGTAAAAGCCATTAGTTTGTTTTACATGTATTCAACATTACAATTTAAAAGCATTTGAACATTACACAATAGATTCCTCTAAGTGGTCATTCCACCACAAATGGAGGATCACATAGAGTTTAAGATACCTCTAATTACCATGTGAACATATAAAAGGTCAAGCACTCAACATGTTTTTTTGTTCCCTGCTTCTTCAGGAGAGCAAACAGGAGAACAGGAGGGCTATGCACTTAGGGGCTGGACTAGCAAACAGAGGAGGCATCAAGGTAAAACATTCCTGGGCGAGCATGGGAACATATCCAAAGGATCCCTATAAATGCAGTCGTACTATTTCCAATTTGTAAAAATTCTATTCAAAGGAATCACAAATATTTAATAGGTGGTGGGACCGATGGAATGCGTCTGAATGTTGGAGTATTGAATGTTTGGATCCAACTCATTCACTCTCAACAGAGTTAGTAGCAGAAAAATGAGTTTTTAATATCAACAGCAAATCAACAAAATTCTAAATCCAGCAGATAAGAGGTCCCTTGTTACCTCCTCCCATGCCCGTCTTCAAGACTTCTCCAGAGCCTCTCCCATCCTCTGGAACTCCCTGTCCCAGTCTGTCCGATCAGCCCCTACTCTATCCACCTTAGGAGATCCCTGAAAACTAATTTTTTCAGGGAAGCCTATCCCACACCCACCTAACAACTGTCCCGAGCCACCCCCATCAAATCATTCTCTGCAGCTATTACCTTTTGTACCACCACCCCCTCCATTTAGAATGTAACTCTACAAGCAGGGCCCTCCTGTACCTTTTGTATTGAACTGTACTGTAATTGTGTTGTCCCCCCCCCCCCCATACATTGTAAAGCGCTGCGTAAACTGTTGGCGCTATATAAATTGTGTATAATAATAAATAAGAGTAATAATTGTAGCCAGACAAATTTATTCAACCCAGGGTAACTCCTGGATGGAGAAGTTCAGCCACGTGCATCCACCGCCATGTGTCGGTGTCACTATTATAAAGGTGTTTTTCTGTTGAGAGTGAATGAGTTGGATGCAATTATTCAATACTCCAACATTCAGCCGTGTTCCATCTGTCTGTATTAAATATTTGTGATTCCTTTAAATTAAATTTTTACCTATTGGTAATAGTAGGACTGCATTTATGGGGATCTTTTGGATATGCTCCCATGCTCGCCCAGGGATGTTTGACCTTGATGCCTCCTCTGTTTGCTAGTCCAGCCGCTAAGTGCATAGCCCTCCTGTTTGCTCTCCTGAAGAAGTGGGTAACTGGGAAACATGTTGAGAGCTTGACCTTTTATATGTTCACATGGCAAATGGAGGTATCCTAAACTCTAACTGATCCCCCAATTGTGGTGGAATGACCACTTAGAGGAATCTATTGTCTAATATTCAAATGCTTTTAAATTGTAATGTTGAATACATGTAAAATAAACTTTAATGGTTTTTACAAAAAGTGTTGAAATGTCTTATGACGGTACTGGGAAAATCCTACTTGCCCCACTACTTTTTCACTATATTTAAATGTATCAACAGTAGTTATATAAATGAAAAACATATGGGGGGTGTCTTTCTTCAGAACTGAATCCAACCTTTACCATTGGCCCAGAATTATACTCTCAAATTTATTTTGAACCTGGTAGTACCCATAACCCAAACTGAAATTGTGGCTATGTTGGAAGGCACTATCACGGTACAAGAGAAAGCTGCCAAGTTCTAGTAGACCTTTATATTACAAAAGAGAGCTGTCACATTACAAGGCTCTTACATGGGGCAGGAGATTATACACTTAGAGAGGGATATGTATTAGACACTGCCATACAAGACATTACTTTCATGTTGCAAGAGACTGTTAAAAACTGCCTCCCAATTAGAAGGGACTGTTAACTGTTGCATCTGACTTAAAGTAATACCAAACAGACAAGGGTAAATTTCTATTAACCATTCTCCTAATGCATATAGATAATGCTACCTTTTTGACATAGTTACATAGTTAGTCAGATTGAAAAAGACACAAGTCCATTTAATTCAACCAATAAAAAAATAAAAATAAATAAAAAAATCATACAATCCTATATACACAATCCTATACCCACAGTTGATCAAGAGGAAGGCGAAAACCCCAGTAAAGCATGATCCAATTTGCTCTAGCAGGGGAAAACATTCCTTCCTGATCCCTCTGAGAGGCAATAAGATATTCCGTGGATCAACTTTACTTATAAATGTCAGTACTGAGTTATGTTCATTAAGGAGAGAATCCAGGCCTTTATTAAAGCAATCTACTGAGCTGGCCAGAACCACATCTGGAGGGAGCCCATTCCACATTTTCACAGCTCTTAGCCCCTGTACACACGGTCGGAGATTTCAACAACCAAATCCGTCGGATTTTGTCTGTCAGATCTTGTCCGAAACTGTTGCATACACACGGTCGGACTAAGTTGTCGAAAAATCCGATCTTTCAGAACGTGATGACGTAATTTCGTTACGATGGGACTACATTCAGGCTAGTAGCCAATAGCTTTGATGTAGGAATTTGATCTGAGAATGCGTGGCACTTGGTCCGATCAAAATTCTCTACACATGATCGGAGTATGTCCAATCGAACCAGTTGGTCGGGAAATATTTCTAACAAGTTGGAAATTTGGGTCCGATGGAAGCATTCCGATGCATACCACACACAGTCGGATTATCCGACAACACGGTCCGATAGGACACATTCCGGCGGATTCTCCGATTGTGTGTACAAGGCTTAACTGTGAAGAAACCTTTTCATATTTGGAGATGAAATCTATTTTCCTCTAGACATAGAAAATGCCCCCTTGTCCTCTGTGATGACCTTAAAGTGAATAACTCAAACACCAAGTTCACTATATGGACCCCCTGTGTATTTTTACATATTGATTATATCCCCCTTAATCTCCTCTTCTCAAGAGAGAACAGATTTGGTTCCTCTAATCTTTCCTCATAGCTGAGCTCCTCAATGCATCTTATCAGTTTGGTTGCCCTTCTCTGCACTTTCTCCAGTTCCCTGATAACCTTTTTGAGAACTGGTGCCCAAAACTGAACTGCATATTCCAGATGAAGCCTTATAATGATTTGTACAGGGAAAAAATGATATCTCTCACTCTGGAGTCCATGCCTCTCCTTATACAAGAAAGGACTTATTTAAAAAAAAAAAAGTTTTTCATTACTTTATTTAGGCCGCACTGTCCAGAGGTCAAATGATCTCTTTCTCTGATTTCTCCCATCCACAAGGAAAGAGCCGTGGGAGCAGCTTCCAGTAACCTGCCGACATATGCTATACACGTCAGCAGAAGACGTCTGCATTCTGATGCCATGTCTACACACCCATGACTTAAAAAAAACAAAGTCAATATAAATAATAAAGAGCAATAACATGTTTGAAAGTTTCATATTAATCTTTATTTGAAAGCATGTATAATTTTTGTGGAGCCTGACTTTAATATGATTGACAATAGCTGTTCAGACAGCTTGGATGGTAACTGAAACAGGAGAATGCGCACTAGTTGTGGCAACCGCTGATCCACACAATCTCAGGTGGCAGCAGGGACATAGGCAAGGAGGGAGCACTAGCAAACAGCAGGATCACCCAGGCTTATTTTAATTTACATAAAACGAATGGTCAAATGCCTAAGTCATTGCGCACACACTGCAATTCAGCATCTAGCAACAGTTTTTGTCATTCTGGGTTTAATGACACGTAGGAAACTGCTAATGACTCCTGCAAAGTTATGTGAGACTGCTAGAAACTGTTGCCATGTTAAGCACAAAGCATGCTTTTATGTGCATGTTAGGTAAGAAAAAAACCCTGATCCTGTATTGCCTATAGTTTTATGCAAGTGTAGGACTTGATTTATGTAAAGTTGTAAACCGTCCTGAAACACCACTTGACACACTGCAGGACTCATGCACATGCTAGTTTTAATATTTCCATTACAGTAATTATATGTACTTTATCTGTTAGTTGTAATTACCACAACATTCAGAGTTCAGGTATCCAATGTAACCTTGCCATACATTATACAACTTTCTTGTACAAATTTCTTTTCGATTTACCCATATACTATATTTTTTGCTCCATAAGACGCACCTGACCATAAGACGCACCTAGGTTTTAGAGGAGGAAAACAAGAAAAAAATATTCTGAACCAAATGGTGTACTAAAATATCTACCAGTGCCCATGAAATGCAGCCTGACCTGTGCAAATTAAATGCAGCCTTACCAGTTTTATTTTTATTTTTATTTTTATTATTATTATTATTATTATTATTATTATTATTATTTTTATATTTATTATTATTATTATTATTATTATTATTATTTTTATATTTATATTTATTTTTATTTTTATTTTTTTTATTATTATTATTTTTATTTTTATTTCTATTTTTAATTTTAATTTGATATAAAATTCTTTTTTCTAATTTAATTCCTTATATATACTAATTTTGTTGGTTCAGTCTTTAGTATTATCTTAATTTTATGTATATATAATTTTATTTTATTTCCTTGTTATGGTTACATGCACATATACACTGAAAGAACTTCTAATAGCTATGATTGTAATAGTAGTCTTATAATATCCTTGTTTCCTTGTCGCTCTTCTTGATTGGTAGATGGGCTTGTCTCCTCCCCTAGATGTTAGGCTCCCTGTGATTGGCACTAGCAGGGAGGGCGGGGAGGGTGTCAGCGTATTTATGCTGTAAGCACACATTAGGGCGTCACCTGAAGAAGGAGGCCACGCCTCCGAAACATGTTGTCTTGGGAACAGTTATAGCCAGCGTCAGAGTCAGTACACACGTTGAGAGATCCGCCCCCCGTTGCGAGTGACGTCATCCAGAGCCGGCAGGTCCGTGCGTGTGAGGCGTGGAGAGAGAGTGTACCTGCAGCCAGCAAGCGAACCGAGTACTTAACCATCCGTATTGCTAGCTACGGCAGAGAGCCTAAAATCGGGGAAGGAGGCAACAGTGGAGGCTATAAATACCAATGCTACTACTCAACGGATGTTTGTGAGTGACATACCTGGCTTTTTTAACCTTTTACTGAGTTAAATAAACTTTAATGCACTAGGGCTGGTGTGCGCTCTGTTTCTCTGTGCTTTGCAGCCTTACCAGTGCCCATGAAATGCAGCCTTACCAGTGCCCATGAAATGCAGCCTCATCAGTGCCAATTAAATGCAGCCTTACCAGTCCCCATAAAATGCAGCCTGACCTGTGCTCATTAAATGCAGCCTGACCTGTGCTCATTAAATACAGCCTGACCTGCGCTCATTAAATACAGCCTGACCTGCGCTCATTAAATACAGCCTGACCTGCGCTCATTAAATACAGCCTGACCTGCGCTCATTAAATACAGCCTGACCTGCGCTCATTAAATGCAGCCTGACCTGTGTCCATTAAATGCAGCCTGACCTGTGTCCATTAAATGCAGCCTGACCTGTGTCCATTAAATGCAGCCTGACCTGTGTCCATTAAACGTAGCCTGACCTGTGTCCATTAAACGCAGCCTGACCTGTTTCCATTAAACGCAGCCTGACCTGTGTCCATTAAACGCAGCCTGACCTGTGTCCATTAAATATAGCCTTACCTGTGTCCATTAAATGCAGCCTGAACTGTGTACATTAAATGTAGCCTGACCTTTGTCCATCAAATGCAGCCTGACCTATGTCCATTAAATGCAGCCTGACCTGTGCTTAACGACTGGTGAGGAGGACGTCATCACATTTGTCTGTCACGCAGAAGACAGCCCAAGCAGCAGTACTCCATTCAGCCGCTGGGGCTGCTCTGTCTTCTGTGAGTGACAGGAGATCGCCCGGCGCTCACGGGAGATTTATTGTGACATGGCGACGTCAGTGGGGGGGGGGGGGGGTTCTGGTCAGTATTTGCTCTAAAAGACACACAGGCATTTCTCCCTATGTTTGGGTGGGTAAAGTGCATCTTATGGAGCGAAAAATACAGTAATAGGAGGCCAAATCCAAACATTTTCAATTTGTATGCAATCGGGAAGGCCCTTGCACTGCATTTTGAAAGGTAAAATCGAAAGGAAATCGAATAAGAAAATTGCATTATGTATGGCCAGCTTAAATGTATATTTCTTCTATTTTATGGTGTGTTTATTGTACGTGCGATTTCTGTGGATGTGCACTGAGGGATCTATCTGGAAGTTCAAACAAATTAAAGGGGGCAACCGGGAACATACTGCCCTGACCTGGAAAAATATGTATCAACAGATAATTTGTTCACTGTAATCTACCTGAAAATCACTAGAATTATTTTTAGTCATATTTCCTGAAAATAATTTGCTTTTCCCGGGAGGATTAGCTATTGTTCTAATGACTGATTACAGATTTCAGAGATTTATTGTTGCCAGTGAGCAGAGATAATTTGAAACCTAAAGGAATAATTTTATCTTTAATCTGCACATATTTCTGGCCATGACGAGTCAGAAAGACCCCTTTCACACTGAGGAGGTGCTTTGCAAGCGCTACATCGCTAAAAATAGCACCTGCAAAGCGCCCTGAAAGAGCCGCTGCTGTGTTTCCAGTGTGAAAGCCCCGAGGGCTTTCACACTGGAGTGGTGCGCTTACAGGACGTTAAAATAACTCCTGCAAGCCACATCTTTGGAACGGTGTATATACACTGCTCCTTCACCGCTCCTGCCCATTGAAATCAATGGGGGGGGGGGGGGGTACCAAGGTTCACCATCACTGCAAAAAAACATGGGTAGGTAACCTTTGAGAGGAGGAGATCTATCTGAACAACATCAAAAGAGATCAAACATTACCCGGTTTCGCACCCTTATTTTCTAAAAGAGATTAACTAGCACAGCCTATCTAAAGTATTTAGTAAAACTTAAAAACTGGGTGGCACAGTGGTGTAGTGGTTAGCACTCTCACCTAACAGTAAGAAGCATCGCTGGTTCAAATCCCAACCACGACACTACCTGCTGGAGTTGCATGTTCTCCCTGTGCCTGCGTGGGTTTCCTCCGGGTACTCCGGTTTCCTCCCACAATCCAAAGACATGCTGCTAGGTTAAATTAGCCTCTGTCCAAAATTGGCCCTAGTATATGAATGGGGACCTTGGATTGTGGGGACTGATGCGAGTGTTCAATGTACAGGGATAGGGACAATTGTAGACACTCACTCAGGTTGAACTGGATGGACTGGTGTCTTTATTTAACCTAACTATGAAATTATGAAAAATATAATAAAACAAATGTCACTGTAAAAATAGAAACTTACATTACCTTACAAGTGGACAGTGTTAGTCAGTAGAGCAGTGGACATTTCAGTGAGGCAGAGGCTGGTGTCCGTAAAGTAGTGGACATTTCAGTAAGGCAGAGGCTGGCGTCAGTAGAACAGTGGATGGTGTCAGTAAAGTAGTGGACATTTCAGTAAGGCAGAAGCTGGTGTCAGTAGGACAGTGGATGGTGTCGGTAAAGTAGCAGACATTTCAGTGAGGCAGAGACTGGTGTCAATAGGATAGTGGATGGTGTCAGTAGAGTAGTGGACAATGTCAGTAGGGCAGTTATCTTTGTCGGTACGGCAGTGGACTTTGTCACAAGGGCAGAGGATGGTGTCAGAAAGGCAGAGGGCAGTGTCAGTAGGGCAGTTTTTTTATTTTTATTTTCTGTTTCAATATGTTTATTGAAAATTTTTAATAAACAGGAATAAACAAGACTACAATCTGCTCCTTGTGCGCCCTCGCAGGGGCTACAAAACGTGAATATGAAACCGAAGTGCAAACCATCACAGTATACTTATCAAAACACAAGAAGGGAAGGAAAAAGTGTAGGGAATGGTATCGAGACTGGCTCCAGTACCAAGCAACTCGTTCCTTTATCGTTTCCAGGGGGCAAGCCCTTCTCCCACTACTCCCTCCTACGGGGGGCAGCAGTATTTGTTAGCAATGAGAGAGATTGCAAAGAAGAGTGAAAAGAGATAGGGAACAGAAGAAGGAAAGGTTGGGAGAAAAAAGAGGGGGAAGAAAGGAGGGGGAAAGTTCGGGTGTGGACGCCTCGCCAAGAGGAGTTAGACCAAGCCCAGGCCTGCAGCTAGGAGCCCGGGGAACTCATAGGAGATCCACGGCTCCCAGATTTTTAGAAACTTATCATGAGAATTATGGACAATACTGGACATACGTTCCTGAAGTAACATAGCAGTCATGCGGGTTTTAACCCCTTGAAAATCTACCCGCTGGGACTTCCAGGCTTGGGCAATGGTCCGCTTGGCCGCTATAAATAAATAAGTAGCCAGCTTTTGTTGAGGGCCTCGCAAACCAGGTACCGGGCAATGTAGAAGAGCTAGCTTAGCGTCCCTTCAGTTCGTAAGGTGGAAGAGTGTCTGCAGCAAACCGAAAATCCTAGACCAGAATCCCACCAGCCTTGGGCAAGCCCACCATGTGTGCAGAACATCACCTCGCTGTCCACAGTTGCGGAAGCATCTGTCAGTACTCCCAGGGAAAGCCCGGGCTGTGCGGGCAGGTACCCAATACCATCGGAACATTACTTTATATGCAGCCTCTAGGGTATTTGTGTTGAACGAGCATTTGGCGACCATTTTCCAGGCCCTGCTCCAGTCCTCTGGGTCTACTGAGGCCTGAAGGTCCTTTTCCCATTGAGTCATATAAGAGAGGGGTGCTGATGGCGGGCGACCATTCAGAGAGGCATAAATGGCCGAAATAAGACCTGGGGACCCTGGGGCGTGCTGGCATGAATGTTCAAAAAAAGTTTTTTGGAAGGGGTAGGTGGACATTAGGCGCAACGTTGCAATCCAGTGCTTTAATTGGATAAAGTGATAATGCTCATTAGCCGGCGCCTCATGCGTTTCCCGGATACTTTCCCAAGAGGGGAATAAGCGTGAGGAAAGAAAATTTTGGACTTGTGGGTAGCCATGTGAGGACCACCAGGAGAATGCCTGGGGCTCCTCCAGACCCGGGGGGAAAAGAGGGTTATGAGTGATGGGAAGTAGGGGTAGAAAGGGGGTCATCAGATTACTGGAATAGCGAACTGAGTCCCACACCTGCAGACCATGGAGCAGCATGGGGCTTAGGGAGGGAGGGCGCAGATTCCTGGGGAGCCAGAGGAGTGCCTGAAGTGCACAAGGGTCACAGCCAGGCACCTCCAGGAGCACCCACAGAGGAACATCCGCGGTTGCATGGAGCATAGTCAACGGAGAGATCTGGGCTGCTGTGTAATATTTAGAGATATTGGGGACCCCCAAGCCTCCCCGGAGCCTATGGGTATAAAGGGTCGCTCTAGGTACCCTGGGGCGTTTGCGCGCCCATATAAATTGGAGGATTTTATTCTGCAAGAGTCTAAGGAAAAAAGTGGGTACCCGGACAGGCAAAGTGCGAAAATAATAAAGGACTTTAGGAAGAATCGTCATCTTAACCGCCGAGATCTTGCCTACCCATGAGAGAGAGTGGAGAATTGCCAGGCCTGCATAAGGGTGGACACCGTTCGCAACAGGGGATAGTAATTGGCCGAGAAAAGGGAAGAATAAGATGGTGTTAATTTGACACCCAAATAATCAATCGAGTGGGATGCCCAACGGTATGGAAAATGGTCCTGGAGACGCTGCACCAGTTCCAGAGGAAGAGTAACGTTCAGCGCTGTGGTCTTGGCGGGGTTAATTTGAAGACCCGAGAAGGCTGAAAATTGGTCTAATATCAGTTGCAGGTTGGGCAGGGAGATAAGCGGGTTTGATATGGTCAAAAGGGCGTCGTCCGCGAAGAGGTTCACTTTGTATTGAGTGCCCGCGTAAGGGATTCCCGAGACATCGCTATTGGCCCTAATCACCGCCGCCAGCGGCTCCAATGCTAGGATAAATAGTGTCGGGGACAGGGGGCATCCCTGTCTAGTCCCCCGGAGTATCGGGAAAGGGTCAGAAAGGAAACCCGCATATTTAACCGACGCCGACGGTGCGGAATAGAGGGCCTGGATTCATTGCAGAAAATGTGGTCCAAATCCCCATTTGGTTAGAACAAAATAAAGGTAGTCCCAGGAGAGCGAATCAAACGCTTTATAAATATCTAGGGAGAGCAAAAGTCCAGGTATTTTACGCTGATGAAGTATATGAAGGAGATGGACCACCTTGCGGACATTGTCCCCCGCCTGGCGACCGGGCACAAAGCCCACTTGATCCCTGTGAATGAGGGCCTGAAGATATCTGTTGACCCTTGTGCTCAGGACCTTTCCCAGAACCTTCACGTCAACATTCAACAGGGATATGAGACGAAAGGACTGCGGGTCTGTGGCTTCCTCGTGTGACTTAGGAATCATAGAGATATAGGCTTTCAGCGAGTCTGGCACGGGCCTTGCACCCTCCCGCCAGGCGTTGAAATAAGACGTTAGATGGGGCGTGAGCAGGGACGCAAATGTCCTATAGTACAGACCGGTAAAGCCATCCGGGCCCGGGGCTTTGGATGGCTTAAGGGACTTTAGGGCTTGGGCGACCTCCATTTCCGTTATAGGAGCATTCAAATTGGCCTGTGCCGCCGAGGACAATGAGGGGAGGCAAATCGATTGGAAGAATCTCTCGGCCTTGTCCCGGTCGAAGGAAGCTGGCCCACTATAGAGGGAGGAGAGGAAGGAGGCAAAGCCAGCCGCTACCTTGGATGGATTTGACGTGAGTCCCTCACCTGTCACCTGTAATCGAATTGGCCTGCCCGACCGTCCCGCTGAATTAAGTTTCCTAGCTAACATAGGACCAGGTTTGTTCGAGCAACTGTAGAATTTATACTTGGACCAGCGCAGGGCTTTCTCCGCCTGAGCAGAGGCGAGCAGGTCCAACTCAGTGGCCAAGTTGTCACGTGTCCGCCTATGGGCTACCGTAGGACGCGCCTTCCACGTCGCATCTGCCGCTTCCAACAAGGAAGTCAACTCTCGTATCCGCTGCTCCCTGGCCCGCTTCGTACGGGAAGCGATCTGGATTAGATGTCCCCTGACCGTCGCCTTGTGAGCTTCCCACAAGGCAACTGGAGAATCAACTGAGCCTACATTTTCTGTGAAATAGGTTTGGATATGGGTTTCTATTTGAGATGATGTTGCTTGCGTACTCAGGAGGGATTCATTAATCCGCCAGAGAAAGGCCGGGCAGGAGAATCCCGCCAAGGAGATTCCGAGGATCAGGGGGTCATGATCAGACCACGGAGAAGTGGCGATAATGATCTTATGTACCAACGGCAGGGAATTAAGTTGCAGAAACACGTGATCTATCCTACAAAAACTCTGGTGGGGGTTAGAGAAAAAGGTAAATTCCTGTGACAACGGATGTTGCTCGCGCCACACGTCCACCATGCCATATGACTGGAAGAGATCACGCAATATTTGCTCTTGGGAGGCATCACGGGACGGAGGCACTTCCCGGAGACTACGCCTGTCCTAATCGGAGTTAAAAACAGAGTTGGAGTCTCCCATCATAATCAGGAGGCCTTTTTGGTGCCTGATGATCACCTGAAGCAAATGGGAGAAAAACCTCTGTTGAAATGAGTTAAGAGCATAGTATCCAACCAAAGTGACCTCCTGGTCCCACAGGGTGCCCTGCAAGATCAAATATCTACCCGTAGGGTCCACGATTTCCTTAGAACAGGTGAATTGGAGGTTACGCCTAAAGGCCATCAGCACCCCTCTTTGCTTCTCAGAGGCGGAAGCCGTATAAAACACTGGATAATGGGAGGACAAATATTTGGGGGATGAGGACAGGGAGAACATGGTTTCCTGCAGACACACCACATCAATAGACTGAGATTTTAGATGATGGAAAACCTTTGACCTCTTAATGGGGGAATTAAACCCATGGATGTTCTGCGAGAATATTTTCAGCACATTCTGAGCCATCAGGAGGGTAAAGTAAGGACTATATCATTATAGAGCGGCCAACAAGGTACGTACTTACCCTGGTCCCATGGCGACGCAATCCGAACCCGAATAGGGGAGTGAGAGGGAGGGAAACACAGGGAGAAAGAGAAAGAGAGAGAAAAGGAAACACAGAGTAGACAAGTGAAACACATAAACACCACAGTTGGTGGGCATTGCATCCTGCTACAGGACACTAAAAGGTGTGGCTCTACCACCAACCACAAAGCTAGCAAATAGCAAAACATAACAGCAATAATACTACAATATTACTAGAATATTACTACATTACCGCCCCTGCACAGGGCAATTATAACTAGAAAAAAAAAACAGGCGAGACGAGCCAAGCCCATCTCGTAGTACTGCTACCGGGTAGCAGTGGATAAAACTAACAATGGGATTAAAGGTTCTCCCCAGCCGGCGCCGCCCCACAGGAAGCGCCCGAGGGGAGAACAGAACCTCGGTCCCCGAACGTGACCCCTGCGCCAAAGCGCCGTCAGGCCTCAAGGAGTCCACCACTAAGAGGGGACCCCGTAAGGCCCAGGCAAAAAACCACCGTGCTGATTAAGATCCGCCCCCTTAAGGGGGTGTGGACCTGAAGTAAACCATGGCTTGACCCGAGCGAAAATCAGACTTTATATACATTAAGCCCCGGAATCGGCCCCCCAGACTGCCCCTATCCCATCAGGAGCATTTTTATGTCCCAAGAGAAGGCCCCCAGGTTAGCTGGGAGGTTTGGGCAAAACTAGGCATTCTTAGTAGAGCTTGTTCACTGACAAAAGCCTAAAGTCTAAAGTGAAGGCGCATAAGGCCTTTATAATAAGTAAAAACTGAAAGTAACTATAAATTTATAAAATAAAACAGGGAAGGGGGGGGGGAGGCATGGGCCAGGAGAGCATGGTCACATTGTCTGGTATGAGTCAAGAACCAGCACAGGCAGAAACAAACAGTGCTTCAAAGGTCCGGGGTAAACAACCGGGCAGAAAGCAAGGGATCATGGACAGGCACACCCGTGAGGTCGTCATCCCGGATCTGAATAGGGGGATCGGCATGCGGCTGGGCATCAGGGGAGGGCCGTTTCCGGTTGCTGACTGGTTCCCACACAAGGCCCAGGCGCCCAGAGGGGGGCCTAGGACCTGAAGCTCTCTCACGAAGGCTGGGGTCATCCGAAGAGGGGAGCAAATGTAGTGCTGCAAAAGTCGTCTGGGCTTCCTCCACGGTGCGTACAGTGTAGCCCCGGCCTTGGTAGGTGAAAGTGAGGCGAAAAGGAAAGCCCCATGTGTATTTGATGTTGCGTTCCATCAGAGCTGAAGTATAAGGTTTCAGTTGTCGTCTCTTTTGCACTGTGGAGGGGGCCAAATCAGTAAAGAGCTGGTACTTGTGGCCTTGGAAACGGAGTTCAGGCTTGCCCCGTGCTGCCTTAAGGAGCGTTTCCTTAGTGCGGTAGTACGTGAACTTGATGATAATGTCCCGAGGGGGCCCCCCTCCGTCTTCGGCCCCAGGGCCCGATGGATCCGGTCAAATTCCATGCGATCAATGGGGATGCCTGGGACCAGTTCCTGGAATAGGGCCGTGGCGGTGGAGGTTAAGTCCTCAATAGTTTCAGGGAGTCCCCTAAGCCGGAGGTTCCCACGTCTAGACCTGTTCTCATAGTCCTCTAGTTTTAGGAGGGCTGCATCCAGCTCCCTGCGGACGTCCTGCAAGTCCTGCTCATGGTGATCAATGACCGTGGCCGCAGCCTCCATTCTATCTTCCAGCGCATTTGTACGGTTACCCAGCTCACGGATTTCCTTTGTGAGATGTGTGGCCAGTTTGGAAGTGGCTGCTGACAGTTCCCCCTGCAGCATGGTTTTAAAGCGAGACAGCAGGTCGGCATCCCGCAAGGAAGGCACTACATAGTGTTGCTGGACTCCTGGTATGCTTTCTGCATCCGAGCAGGCCTCGGGCTCACCAGTGAGCAACGGAGGGGTAAAGTCCATGTCCGAGGCCTGTGAGTCCAGCAGGCCGTCCGGTGGAAAGGCCTCAAGGCTAGCTCGCACAGCCTGTCTCTTCGTGGTGCTCTGCGCTGTGCCTGATTTGCGTCCCATAATGTCAGTCTCGATGCCGGGATATAGCGAGCCCAGATTAATGTGCAGGAGCAGTTATATCACAGCTGGTGTGGTCGGTGGTGGAGAAGCACCATTAGCTTGCGGCCATCCTGGCTCTTAGCTCACAAGCGCCCTTGGTATATAGTGATTTCTGATAATGCCAAGTAATTACATTCTCCCCTCACATCAGCAGGCTGTAGTAAGAAGAGTTTTTTTATTTTTATTTGGAGCTCTAACCCACTAGAGCGGTAGTCAGGCTGTTAAGAGCCTGAACCCAGGAGGAGGCCGGGCCGGAGAGAGGGCCGCGGAGCTTTGGGGATGGGGAGAGTGTCCAGTACACAGCAGGGAGAGGTCTGGGGAGAGCAAGGGCCCCTTGGGCTAAGACAGTGCCTCACCTGCAGTCCGTGGAGCCCACCGTCACCTCCTCTCCTTCAGCTGTCCTGGGATCCTGGAGTGTGGGGGGGATGAGAAGGCAGCTGTAGTGTCCAGGTTCCAGTGCGCAGGCCCCCTGCCAGGCGCTGGGGCAGGAAGGTGTGGGAACTGGCAGGCTTCACTGGGCCTCGCTAGGCCGCATCCGCGGCAGACAGTCCCGGGGGCCCCACAGATCTCCAGAGGTCCCCAGTTAATGACTAGGGCAGACCAGGTGGCAAGGGGAGCCGAGCAGCCCACCAGGAGGGCCTCCGGTAGCGTGGTTGAGGAGGGTGGAGGCCGGGAGGACGGCCGCGGCGTCTTCCCGCCGTGCGCTGGCGTAGGAAAGTGTGGGGACTGGCTGGCTGTACTAGGCCGCACTAGGCCGCATCCGCGGCAGACAATCCCGGCGACCCCGCGGGCCTCTGGACCTTACCGGGCATGGAGTAAGGCAGTCCGGATGATGGGGAGATCCACTGCCAGGTCCCCCGTTGAAGTGGTGGAGGAGGATGAAGGGCGGGGAAGATGGCGGCGGCGGCCGCGGACGGACAAGGCCGGGGTCTCTCTCCGCGGATCCCAGGCCAATCTCGTCCCAATTTTCCTCCAGGCTGAGGCAGGGCAAGTGGTAGGGTGCATAGGCCGAAGGATTGGGGAAAAACGGCCGTGTATGCACCCGGATTGCTGCGGATTGCACTGGGCACTCAGGAGCTCTCTGGGAACACGTCCGTCCTGGGTCACTTCCGGGTACGCCCCCTTTTTATTTTTATTTTAATAATATTTTTTTACAATAGTATTATTATTTTTATTTTTCTAGGAGCCCCCATGAGGGGCTTTGGTGAAATAACAGGGGTCTAAAAAGACCCCTGATGTCTCAATTTTGAGAAAGAGAAAGGGACCGAGGACAGATTCCCCAGTTCCTTTCTCTGCAGCCTCAGCTGCTCTGGACAGTGAATAAATGAAAATTGCTTTGTGCTGAGCGGCTTCGTGTTCATTTACTAACCAAAGCATAGTAAACGGTTTATTATGCTTCAGTTATGAATGGACACAGGAGCGATCAGTATCAATCACTTTCTGTGTTCATTCAGAAAAGGAACGGGCTGGTAAATTACATATTTGCCAGCCCCTTTCCTGCTCTCCATACTGAAACATCCCCTACTGCAGCTGCCGGAAGAGGAGAGGAGGAAAGCTGGCAGTGCTGCAGGGGGAGAACACAGAAGGGGGGGGGGGCGGTGCGGGAAGCAGAAAAAGCAGGAACAGGGACATGAGGGGCGGCATATACTTGTACTGATCCTCTTTACTCCTGCAGCCACTGAATGTCGGTGGGAGGGAGAGGAGGAGAGGTGTCTTCAGGAGGAAAGCGAATTGGTATCAGTAAATGATGCCCCCTGCCCCTTCTGTCCAAGTTCTGGGGGTCAGCAAGGAAGGATCGTAGTCCACCTGTCACTTACCCGCGATCAACGGTTTGCTGATTCCACAATAGAGACTGTAGCTGGCAGGAATAAGTGTCTGGTAAGAAAATTGTTTATGGTTTTTGGATTCTAGAGGTGTTATGTGTGTTGCGAAAAGTCCAATTGTCTATGATAGGATCAGTAAGACACAATGCAGGAAACTCAGTAAAGCTGCTGCTCCATAATTCTGGATTTTGGACACTTTTGGTTCTAACTCATGCACCAAATTCAGGTAGTTCTAAAATGTGCCACTTTTAACATTGTGCCAAATTCAAAACAAAATACCAACATCTTATGAAAGTAGAGCTAATTAGGACCAACGCTCTTTTGGTGTGCAGAGAGAGAACCTGGTGCAGACAGATTTTGCAAACACGTCTCTTATGCCTTCGGAAAGTGGCACATCGTGCACCAAATTCAAGTACAATTTTAGAGAGGTGCATGAATTTGGCGTATGCTGCACCACTTTTACAATGCACGCCAGACTCTTTCACAATATCTGTCTACACCATTCTTTATGTTCAGCTATTAACCACTTGAGACCCGCGCTATAGCCGAATGACGGCTACAGCGGGGATCTCTTTTGCTGGGACTACGTCTATTGACATCGTCCTGTGCACGAACGGCCCATCAGACCCATCTATCAGTGGTACCTATCAGTGCCCCTTAGTGCCACCCATCTGTGCCACCCACCCGTGCCATCTTATCTGTGCCCATCTTTGCCCATCAGTGCCGCCTTATCTGTGCCCATTGGTGCCGCCTTATCTGTGTCTATTAGTGCCGCCTTAACTATGCCTATCAGTGCCCACCAGTGCAGCCTATCAGTGCCCACCAATGCAGCCTACCAGTGCCGCCTCATCAGCGCACTTCAATGAAGGAGAAAAATGACCTGTTTGCAAAATTTTATAACAAACTATTAAACATGATTTTTTTATTTTTATTTTTTTGCATCTTTTTTTGTTTGTTTAGCAAAAAATAAAACTCCCAGTTGTAATTAAATACCACCAAAAGAAAGCTCTATTTGTGGGAAAAAAATGATAAAAATTTAATTTGGGTACAGTGTTGTATGCCCGCGCAATTGTCATTCAAAGTGCATCAGCGCTGAAAGCTGAAAATTGGTCTGGGCATGAGGGGGGTTTAAGTGCCCAGTAAGCAAGTGGTTAAAGAGAAAGTAAACCCTGATGGCTTGTGGCATTCTGAACATATTTTTTGAATGAATGCAAAGTGTTCTCTAACTGGACAAGGTGGAGAGCATGACATCACTTCTCCACCTCATCCAATCAGAAAATGAAAAGCATTTTCTGAATGGCGTCTGTGTTGAGTGGTTGATTTCCTATGTGGAGCAGCCCAGTAGTGCTGTCTATCAGCCTCCAGGGGCATTGGCCAGTTATGGTATACGCATAGTTACATTGACTCAAACTGTGCCAAGTATAAATATGCATACATGGAATTCTTCTTTACTTAATATTGTGGTAATCAACAAGCAGCAGGATTAAAATGCATGAAGCCTTAAAAAATATTTTTGTGATATTTTAGTAACCTATTATTCTACCCTCAATGGAATGTTAAGCCAGTGTATAAAGTATAGGAAACACTGATACGGTGGTGTGAGCTAGATGAGATATGTTTTACCTGCGATGTGACATATGATATTGCCACTTGCTCTTTTATACCACTTCTTACTGTTCACCGTCTGTTCGTTTCATGATGATGTCTAGGTCAGCCTGGCATATGGCTGACAATTTAATACAACCTGACACTCACTATCTAAAACAGGAGATCATCTGTTAGAAGAACAAGCTCATTTTAATACACATGCTCTGCTTTCATTTATATGTCATTTGAAATGCTGTATAATTCAGTTAGGATGTAGAAACGTAGCGCACAAACATTCCGTGCATTTCTAATCACTAATCAGTAAATCTGTTACTGAGAACATTTTGATGATTTCTAATGAGTATGCTTATCAATTTACATAATTTTATTACTTATAAATGAAATGTTAAGTATAGCGCAAAAAGAAAAGAAAAGAAAAAAAAAAAGAGAAACCATTGCTTCCTTTAAATGTCTTATTGGGAACGTGTGGTTTCATCCAAATCAGAAAAACAATGGGGGTTATTTACTAAAGGAAAAACACATTTAGGGCAGCACAGTGGTGTAGTGGTTAGCACTCTCACCTAGCAGTGAGAGTTCAAATCCCAACCATGACACTATCTGCCTGGAGTTTGCATGATCTCCCTGTGCCTGTGTGGGTTTCCTCCAGTTTCCTCTCACACTCCAAAGACATGCAGGTAGGTTAATTGGCTTCTGTCCAAAATTGGCCCTAGTATATGAATGGGGACCTTGGATTGTGGGCTCCTTGAAGGTAGGGACCAATGTGAGTGTGCAATGTACAGGGATAGGGACAATTGTAGACACTCACTCAGGATGGACTGGTGTCTTTATTCAACCTTTATTCAACCTTACAAACTATGAAACTAAAATAAAGTTGCTGTAGATCCAAGGGGTGGAAGGAAAATAAAAAAAACAGCATTTTAGCTTGCACATGACTGGATGATAAAATCAGCAGAGCTTCCCCTCATTTCAGATCTACCCCTTAGATTTAGAGTGACTGCACTTTCAGTGCAAAGTGGATTTGCCTTTCCTAAATAACCCCCAATGTGGGCCAATCTAGCTATAACAAAATTAAAGTTTTGTTTATGGCTTTTATTTTTAGCAGAAAGCCTGATTTGATATTGAGGACCCTGGCCATGGTCACAAGTTTAACCACCTACAGATAAAGGTCAGGTTGTTGGACTTCCAGCACACCAACACCTCCAGTGACTTGAGACAAGTCACAATATCTACATAAAAAATGGTTACGTCAATGCTGCCTACAGTTGGCAGCACAAAGAACAAAATGTAGTGCATCTTGGGTGGAAGTGGACATGAGTTATAGCCGTTTCTCCCCCCTCTCTCCTCAGGTGGGGCAAGATGGTGATGCCTGTTGTCACATACAGGGCAGGGATACTCAGTGGGTCTGCTGTCAGAATATAGTGTCCCATCAGAAAGGATGACTTTGTTTCTCTTTTTAAATTCTTCATGACCCAGAGTTAGCCATGGCTTCCAATCCCTAACTAGATACAGCCAATTCAACAAAATCTACCCTTTCTAAATTACAAGAACAAGTGACAGACCTCATGGAATCCCCTATCACCACCCAAGGGCAAAGGATGGTCTCACTTTAGCCTACTAAAAGATATTCTTTCTGCAGTTGATGCTTTGTTTTTTCAAAACATATAATTCTCTAATGTAGATAAAGCTTTATCAATCTGAAACTATTCATAAAACTTTTTACTACCCATAATATTGTCCATCTGAATGTATTTAATGTTGATCAGACTGGGGGTTTATAGACACTAGGGAGGAAAAGGATAATTTTTTAGAGTAATGAATGCACTTGGCATGTAGATCTTTTTACTTTTCCTGTTCTCCATAGATGCAGAGGAGGACCCCATTCAGAAAAGTATAAGGAAGTAAAACTCAAAAAAATTCAAAATAGAGGTGCAAGGAACTGGACAAGGCAATGCATGTAATAGAGGCGGAGGGCACTGCATGTAACAGAGAGGTGGGAGGCATTGCATGTAATAAACATACATGAGGCACTACATGTGATTCATAGGATGCAAGATGTAGCCATGTCACCACAACACAAAAATTCCAAGGTTCCAAGGTATCCCAGGCTGAAGCCCAATTTGAGCAGTCCCGTGGCAAACTACAGCTATAACCACTACGCCCACAATCAGTAAGGGCCAGTTCACACCAGATGCAGTTCTGTGCTCTTTTTTTCTGCACTAAAAATGCATGCACATTTCCATGTATTCCAATGGCTCTAGTTCACACCATGCAGTCAGTTTCTGGTCAGTTTCCAGTCAGTTTCTGCACCAGAAACTGACCTGAACTGACTGTATTGGTGCAGAAAACACGGAACTGCATCTGGTGTGAACTGGCCCTAAAAATAAATAAATAAAAACAAAAAAGTTTTTCTTTTTTCTTACAATTGTTTTATTTTTTTACATTTTTTTTTTACAAACTGTAACCAAAGCAATAAAGCGTTACCATAGAGACACTGTACTACTCTGGGGAGGTGGTCTGGATTTAGTTTCTTTTTACTGCTTATAACAGTAAAAATAACTGCTATAAGCAATGTTTTTCATGAATGGTATCCATTCATCCAGTGTGTACTTATGTAAAGCTGTGGTTGGTCACAGCTATCACATGGTACAGATGAACTGTGACTGGCCCTGTCTGTACCATTTGATCACTGTGACCAATCACAGAGATCCACACAATAGTACATAATGAATGGCTATGAATGAAAGGCATTTATTGTGTAAAACTGTCATATGATCTGCTGTGATTGGTCACAGTGATCACATAGTACTGGCAACAGCCCAGTACACTGATTGAACACAGCGGGTGACAAATTGCACCTAAGCATGGCCCATGGGGCGTGAACTCAGCCTGTGACTGTTATCCACAGCTGTGCTTGCTCTCTGTATTGTGTGAAGTTGCTCCAATCCCTCTGATCAGGGAACAGAGCTGTTGGTTGTGTAAAGAATTCAGGTCCCCACCCCCTGCTCCTAGAACTAAAGAGAAATCCGTTCTTCTGTGTGTTTTCAGATTGATCTACAGAAGAAATGGCTGCAGATACACAGAGACAAGGTATGTAGGAGGATTTGTTTAATCTCTGTGTATCACCTAATGCTAGTCACTTCACTGGGTATATGTAAGAGTTTACAACCACTTTAACTTAAAGCCCAACTCTAGGAATTACAGAAAAACTAGGGTTTCATGCCTATTACTCTAGGACAGGGAGTCTCCAAACTTCGTAAACAAAGGGCCAGTTTACTGTCCTTCAGACTTTAAAGGGGGTCGGACTGTGGCCAGCAGGAATAGAACATTTTTCTGGTATCAGTGGAACTAAACAATGCCCGATCGTTTGTATTAGCGGGAAGAATATCACCTTATTGTTGGTGTCAGTGGAAGAAATGGCACTCCAGTATTGATATCAGTGGTAGGAATTATGCCCCATTGTTGGTGTCAGAGGACAGAATAGAGTTTCATATCACTGGGATGAATAGTGCCCCAAGGGCTGGATAAAGGCAAGCAAAGGGTCGCAGTTTGGAGATCCCTGCTCTAGGAGATTGGAAATAAGGTGTTACCTAATTTGTCACTCCAGCTGGCTCCCTCCATTTGTTCAACCACCCCCTGAAGCCTCTTCTATAAGATGCTTATGGCCACTGCTACGTGATGATTTCATCAAGTAGTGGTGAGGCCAATGTGGGGACGGCTCACAAGCTGTAATGGAGGAGAGCACTAAAATTCCCCTAGGATAGTGATGGCGATTTAAAAACAAATACCTGGCCACATCCAGTCCTGCCCACTGCTATCTGGATTGGTAGACTTCTTCATTTGCTGAAACCCTCCCACTCTGCAGTGTCTGAGAAGGGGAGCACATGAGATACAAGCAGGGCTGGACTTACCATTGGGCTTGACTGGGCTCAAGCCCATGGGCCCCACCCAATAGGGGGCCCCACCAAGATACATAGCCAAGTGTACTTGGATCAGCTCTGCTCACAGTCACGTCCAGTCCCGCCCTATGATGGACATAACACAGGGACTGAGCGTGACTGTGAGCCAAGCCGAGTACACTCGGCTACTCTCGGCTCTGCTTTGGACTGCAAGAGGACCCTTAGCCGCCGAGAGCCGACGAGAGGACCCGAGGGCCGCCGAGATACACAGGACTCTGTATCTTGGCGGCGCCATTTCTAAACTTCAAGACTGCAATGACAAGGCTGCAAATGACAAGGCTACACTGACAAGGCTGCAATGACATTGGTCAAGGCTGCAGATGGATGGGCAAGGCTGCAGATGGACACTGATAGGGCTACATTTATGGGCATTTAAATGTAATTTTTTCCCTTAAAATTCCCTCCTAAACTTGGGGTGCGTGTTATACACCAATAAATACGGTAATGTATAGAAGGTAGGGATCGAAAGTGACTCAAGCCCAGGGGCCCCCACCACCCTAAGTCCTGCCCTGGATACAATCGAAGGGTTCTTCTGATTACTTTATGAAGTTTGTCAGGATGACTGGAGGTTGGGACTTTAAATGAAGCAGGCAGGTGTAAACACATTTAAATTTATTGGAAAATCAATGGTAAGTTGCATGAGGATAGTCATGAGTACACCAAGAAGACCAATATATTCCATACAATGGATAGACATACAGTAATAACAATTGACCACTAAAAATACAAATCACATTACAAGTGATCATTAAGTAAGTAAAACATATAGTTGGCATAAAACATGGCATATAGTAACAAAACAAAGCGACAATTCTGCATTAGAATCAAGGACCATATTAAACCCATTATTAAAAAGAGAATGGAGACGGCCATCAGTCGGCATGTTGGCCTTTTCCATGCCTTTAATCCCAAATTCATTACTTTCTCTGCACTAGAGCATATTCCTCTAGATTCGAGAGGGGGTAGTGTGGATAATATCCTACTTCAGCATGAAGCTGAATGGATCTTTAATTTAAGGGCCACAATTCCGCCTGGCTTTAATGAAAACCTAAGCTTTAAACCGTTTTTGTGAATCTCTGTCCCGCTCCTCCAATTTTGGTGACCACCCTTCTAAGATGGGAATGTGTGTGTTTTTTTTTTTTTTTTTTTATTATTATTATTATTAGTAATTGTATTATTGTATAATTTGTAATATGTATGTATTGATCTGTTTGTAATAATGGTGACAACTATAATATAATATTTTATCACTGTCCGCAATATTATGATGTGCAGTTTCAGAGAAAAAAATCCTCCTTTTTATTTTTATTTTATTTTTTTATTTTATTCACTTATCATTTTTGATCCTTAATCATGACTTCCTTTCTTTTTTTTTTTTTCTTTCCCCTTCTTTTTTCTTCCTGCCGCGACCGTCCACCTCTCTGGTTTCTCCATTAATGCTGTTCGCACGGACGCCTGGGGGCATAGGCGCCTTGAGTGCCGCTGCCCCTTTTTAGCGCTGCGCAGCTCCCCTCCGGTCGGTTGGAGAGATTGGCCACAGGTTGGTCATCCCTCCCCTTCCAGCTTTTTCCATCGTCTCTCTGTCCCTCTATGTCTGAGCGGACGGGCGTTCCCCGCCCGCCAGCCTGAGGCACTATGGGATTTTTAGGCCTGCCTAGTCTCGTCCTACTGGCGAGCATGCGCACTAGCGCTCCTTTTGTCCGCATCCGGCCGGCTACGTAAGACGCCGGCTTGATGGCGGGGCATATAAAAAGCCAGCGTGACACTGTCATTCCTTGCTAGCTGCAGCCAAGGGTGACGCTTGATTCCCCAGATCCCGCGCCTTTCAGTAAGTTAATTGTCATATTTCTTTTACATTATCATAGCTGACATTCTTTTTTGCCCGAATCTGTTTTCTTTCTTTACTGATTCCTCACCACTCTGCATAGCAAATTTGCTTTCTTCCTATATGCACTTTTAACCTTTTCCTCCCTCTGGTTGAGGTCCTGCCATGCAGACTCTATATATTTGGGTTACTGCCATGGTTCTTATCACCCCTGCATCTATTCATCAGCATAAAACCCTATGCTTTGGGGTGCCATCCTCAATTCCTAGTGTGTGCTTATATGTATGTGTGTTTATGTGTGTGTATACATATATATATACGTGTACATGCATTTTTATGTGTATGTGTACGTATATGTGCACCTATATATTTCATTTACCCATTTATTCTAATTTTTCTTTTCTGCCTTTTTCTCTTGAACTATTACTCAGTTGGTACTTCGTTGGAAGTGCGTCTTCTTAAGTGCTGAACCTCTAACGCTCGCCCATATTTTTACAATTATTCAATTCATGTAAGTAACATATTGAAATAAAAATACTTCCTACTATGTCTTTCAAGAGGGTATTTACCCCTTTAGGTTGACTTATTTTAGCAACCTCTATATTTATTTATTTATTCATTTACTCAGTATTTATTTAATTATTTTAAATCCCTATAAAATTCTACCTTTCATTGTATACTTTCTTTTATTAGTTACTTTGGGCTGGTTTTTTAGCCCCCTGCGAATCAGCATGGCTGTGGTTAACTCTTGAGGTGGACAATTTTCCTACTTTACCATCTACGTAGTGGTCGAAGGTGGGTGTATGTGTTGTGTTTTATTTTATTTTTTGTTTTGTTTTTTTGTTTTGTTTTTTCTCTTATGCTTGCACTCATACCTATTAATCTTTTGATACAACTTTGTGATATACTCTGTTACCATATTATTTTGTTTTTTGGTTTAGATTTCGTTGTAATATTCACACATCCCCTGAAGAAGCAACCTATTGCGAAACATGTCGGGATTATGTGTGTCTAATAAGAACAACCACTGCACTGTATTGTCCTGTATTTTTTAAGCATAATCTGCCATTGATTTTAATTTGAAATTTAATAAATTTTTGTATTAGAAATGTTGTATTCTATTCAATTATGTTTATTATTTATTGTCAATTGCACCGTTAAAATCCCTATTCCCTCTCCTGTCTTTTGATTTATGGCATATAGTAGCTCTATGCATTTCGTGGATTCATCCACTCTTCAGGAGCATGCACGTGGAAAACTGAATGCTGTAGTATAATAATAAGAATATCTGTAAGGTCTGACCCTGTCACGGAAAACAGAGTTTAAAATAAAGTAATTAGAAGTAATATTGGCTAGGATGAACCCCCCAAAACCACTCTCAAGAGTACTTACATTATCTGTATCTATGCAGTAGCAATGTGCCAAAATGAATCAGAATGACCCCATATGGGTATCACTGGTGGGAGCTGAGGTGGTTAAGGCAGACCAGGACTGGACAAGGATGGTTTCCAAAAAATAAAATTCCAAAAATTAATAATGGTCAGCAGTGACCATATGTGCTAAAAATAAAATGCATAGAGCTACTATATGCCATGTTTTATGCCAACTATATGTTTTATTTACTTAATGATCACTTGTAATGTGATTTGTATTTTTAGTGGTCAATTGTTATTGCTGTATGTCTATCCATTGTATGGAATATATTGGTCTTCTTGGTGTACTCATGACTATCCTCATGCAACTTACCACTGATTTTCCAATAAACCTGCCTGCTTCATTTAAAGTCCCAACCTCCAGTCATCCTGATTGCTTTATTCAAATAGGGATGGAGGCAACTGACCTTACCCGGTCACCGCCTCATTTAAAGTCCCAACGTTCTCTTTTTCTTCTTTATGAAGTTTGTATCAGCATAGTATCTCGATTTGGTACTTGTTTACTACAAGAGCCTTTAGTTGTACTTTAAATAAAATATCAACTTGATTGGTAATGTAATGCCATGTACACATGGCCAGACTTTGACAGCAAAGGTCCGACAGATAAGTTCCAAGACAATTCGACCATATGTGGGCTTCATCAGACCTTTGCTGTCGAAAAATCAGACAGACTTTAGATTTAAAACATGTTTCAAATCTTTCCGACGGACTCGAGTCCGGTCGAAAAATCAGTTTGTCTGTATGCTAGTCCGACGGATGAAAACCGACGCTAGGGCAGCTATTGGCTACTGGCTATGAACTTCTTTATTCTAGTCCAGTCTTACGTCATCAAGGTCAAATCCGTCAGACTATGGTGTGATTGTGTGTGGCCAAGCCCGTTCATTCGGAAAGTCCGTCTGAACTCCGCCGAAAGTCCATCGGGAAGACCGTCGGACCTAGTCTGCCGGAAAGTCTGGCCGTATGTACACGGCAATTGGCTCAGTAGATTCTCTTCCCAGAAACCAATTTGCTAAAATATCTTCAAGAGATTTTCAACCATAAAAACAAAAGCCAGAGATTGTTGTTCCTGCCAAAAGCAACAATGCTCAATACCTAATCCATATATTACTTGATTATCACTAAGAAGCTTAAATAGGTCACATCGCTTCCCAAAATTTAATAGCATGTATTCACTAAAAATACTAAATATACAGTATATTCTGAAATCAGAATAATAATAATAAGAGTAATAAGAGTAATATGTGTGGAAGATATTACATTTCTGTGACTAAATTGGGTATGGTAGTATTATTATATGACAACATATGTCACTGTGTACATGTGTATGATGCATAGCAACCTATGATTATAGACAGCTGTTCTCTTATGCGTTAAACTTTTCATGAGATTATAAATGTCCCAGAGTATACAGTGCCTTGAAAAAGTATTCATACCCCTTGAAATTTTCCACATTTTGTCATCTTACAACCAAAAATATAAATGTATTTTATTGGGATTTTATGTGATAGACCAACACAAAGTGACACATAATTGTAACGTGGAAGGAAATGATAAAATGGTTTTCAAAATTGTGGTGTACATTTGTATTCGGCCCCCTTTACTCTGATACCCTTAACTAAAATCTAGTGCAACCAGTTGCCTTCAGAAGTCACATAATTAGTAAATAGAGTCCACCTGTGTGCAATTTCATCTCAGTATAAATACAGCTGTTCTTTGGAGGCCTCAGAGGTTTGTTAGAGAACCTTAGTGAACAAACAGCATCATTAAGGCCAAGGAACACACCAGACAGGTCAGGGATAAAGTTGTGGAGAAGTTTAACCACTTGCTGACCAGCCACCATACTTATACTGTGGCAGAACCTGTACGTCAGCACGTGCATGTGAGATTGCTGGTGTGTGCCCGCCAGCAGCAGCCCAGTGGAATTGATGACCGCCAGCCCCCCGCGATTGCTATATATAGATGCAGAATGGGGATCTGCCATTGTAAACAAGGCGGATCTCCATTCTGACAAGGGACATCTCAGAGATCTGCTGTTCCCTACAGTTAGACTGAGGGAACACGTTTAACCCCTTGATCGCCACCTAGTGTTTACCCCTTCCCTGCCAGTGTCATTTATACATTGATCAGTGCATTTTTATAATGTAATAATGTCACTGGTCCCATAAGGTCAATGTAATAATGTCACAAATGCCAAAAAGTGTCATTTGGGGTCAGATTTGTCCTATGCAATGTCGCAGTCCCGCTAAAAATCGCACTATCAGTAAAACAAAACAATAAAAAAGAAATAAAAGTCCATAAATCGATCCCATAGTTTGTAGACGCGCTAACTTTTGCGCAAACCAATTAATAATACACTTATTGAGATTTTGTTAACCAAAAAATATGTACAAGATTAAATATTGGCATAAACTGATGAATAATTGTGTTTAATTTTTTTTGGATATGAATTACAGCAGAAAGCAAAAAAAAATATTTTTTTTTCAAAATTGTCACTCTTTTTTTGTTCATAGTGCAAAAAAGGAAAAACTCAGAGATGATCAAATACCACCAAAGCTCTATTTGTGGGGAAAAAAAGGACATCAATTTTATTTGGGTACAACGTCACATGACCGCGCAATTGTCAGTTAACCACTTCCCGACCAGCGCACGACGATGTACGTCGACAGAATGGCACGGGCAGGCATATTGGCGTACAGGTACGTCCAATATTCAATGCCGCCCTGCCGGCGGCGCGCTCCCGCGCTGGTCGGGACCCCCGTGAGTCCGGTCGCGGGACCCGCGGACTCGATCGCCGCGGGCATCCCCGCGATCGTCTCATGGAGCGGCCGAATGGAGGAAATGCAGAGTAAACAGCATTTCTCCATTCTGCCTAGCAACTAGTGACGCTGATCTCTGCTCCATGTGATTGGAGCAGAGATCAGTGTTCACTAAATGAAAGCCCAACCCCCCCACAGTTAGTAACACACCCCTAGGAACACTTAACCCCTACACTGCCACCCCCTGGTTAACCCCTTCACTGCCAGTGTCATTTACACAGGAATCACTGCATTTATATAGCAGTGATTACTGTATAAATGACAATGGTCCCAAAAATGTGTCAAAAATGTCCGATGGGTCCCCCACAATGTCGCAGTCACAATAAAAATCGCTGATCGCCGCCATTACTAGTAAAAAAATAAATAATAAAAAATGATTAATAAAAATGCTATAAAACTATCCCTATTTAGTAAACGCTATAACTTTTGCGCAAACCAATCAATAATCGCTTATTGCGATTTTTTTTACCAAAAATATGTAGAAGAATAGGTATCGGCCTAAACTGAGGGAAAAAAAAGTTTTTTTATATATTTTTGGGGGATATTTATTATAACAAAAAGTAAAATATAATGCGTTTTTTTCAAAATTGTCGCTCTATTTTTGTTTATAGCGCAAAAAATAAAAACCGCAGGGGTGATCAAATACCACCAAAAGAAAGCTCTATTTGTGGGAAAATAAGGAAGTCAATTTTGTTTGGGAGCCACGTCGCATGACCGCGCAATTGTCAGTTAAAGCGACGCAGTGCCGAATCGCAAAAAGTGGTCTGGTCTTTGACCAGCAAATTGGTCCGGTCTGAAAGTGGTTAAAAAAGTCCAGCCTGAACTTGTTTGGCTGGGCTTCTCCTATGGGTCACAGGAGAGCAATTAGTTTTGCACTCCTGTGACCTGTTTTCAGGAGAGAGCAGTCTGAAGTCCGCTCTCTGCTGACGTCACACAGATCAGTCCATGCACAGTGTCATCCTGACTTTGAGGCCCCTTTCACACATGCGGACCCGTTCAGATCCGCTTGTGAGTTTTTTCAAGTGGATCTGAGTGGTCACTGTGTACAGCTCTATGGTGACATGTCCGCTGACATCCAATCCGCCCCAATCCGATCCGCTCTGCAAAATCCAGATGAATGGATGTCCTATTTTCCATCTGTCTGGGGGATCGGATCGGATGAAAATGGACAGGTGGTCCGTAATAATCCGATCCCCCCTTAGAGGAGAGCGGACTCTCTGACAGGTCCGTCCCTGCACAGAGTTAAGAGACTGACTTGTCATCTGCCGGCTCAGCTGGGATCAACAGAGCGATCCCCGCTGAGCAAGCGGAGTAGCGAAAATGGACAGCCCCCCGTGAAAGGGGCCTTAGAGTTTGGATCCCACCAGGTGTCTGGACTGATGGCCGAGATTGCCACACCCTGCCGCCCCAGTGAGCATGGAGGAGCCGAGACATCTACGATGTTCGATGGCTCGGTTCTCAGTGTAGAGGTGGGGGGGGGGTGAAGATGCTCACCCATCTAGGTAAGTATGAATCTGAAAAAAAATTAAAACCCCATACTTCTCTTTTAAAGCGACGCAGTGTCGTATCGCAAAAAATGGCCTGGTCATTAAGGAGGCAAACATTTCTGGGGCTGAAGCGGTTAAAGCACGGTTAGGTTATAAAAAAATATCCCAAGCTTTAAACATCTCACGGAGCATGTTCAAGACATGGCCGTTCACCTAAACTGACCGGTTGGGCAAGGAGAGCATTAAAGAAGCAGCCAAGAGGCCCATGGTAACTCTGGTTACATGGTGGCAGCATCATCTAGCGGGATGCTTTTCTTCGGAAAGGGACAGGGTAGCTAGTCAGAGTTAATGGAAAGATGGATGGAGCCAAATACAGGGCAATCTTAGAAGAAAACGTGGAGGTTTCACCTTTCAGTAGGTGACAACATACAGTACAGTAGTCTGGAAACCACTACAGGATAACTAGAAGAACTGACTTTCAGATAGAGATTAGAGAGATGAGGATTCCCTTAATGGTTTCACACAAAGATACAGCCCTGGTTAAAGTGGTTAGAGAAGAGAAAAGCACTGGTTTTAACGCTTGCAGGGATGGGAACCAATGTGCAGGCTCTGAGAGCTGCTTTTTGTATTTGATAGTTTTTTTTACCTGGTGCTGTTGGCCATGTTTTAACCACTTCAGCATCTTTAAGGTTCATGACCAGACCATTTTGTGTGAAATGGCAATGCGTTATTTTAACTGACAATTGCGTGAAAATGCATGTATACAAATAAAATGTCATTTTTTTTCTCACAAATAGAGCTTTCTTTTGGTGGCATTTGTCGTTTTTATTATTTGCGCTATTAATTAAAAAAGACTGACAATTTTGAAAAAATAAAAACAATATTTTAAAAAAATACCCAATAAAAAATAAATTAAAAAAAATGTAAAAAAACTCACATTTCTTCATCAATTTAGGCCAATATGTGTTCTACTACATAGTTTTCAATAAAAAAAATCCCAATAAGCATACTTTGATTGGTTTGTACAAAAGTTATAAGGTCTACAAACTATGGAATATATTTTTGGAATTTTTATTTATTTATTTTTACTAGTAATATCAGCGATCAGTGACTCATGTGACTTTTTGGGGACCAGTGACACTAATACAGTGATCAGTGCAAAAAAATATGGCCGTTCTTCTAGCTCTTTTACAGGCGGTGGCCCAGTCTTCTGTCGCCGCTGTCGCCGTCTTCTGTTCTTCTCTTCTTCTGTTCAGAAGAAAAGAACAGAAGACGGCGACAGCGGTGACAGAAGACCGGGCCACCGCCTGTAAAAGAGCTAGAAGAAGGCGCGGTGGCCCGGCAAGAAGAACCGAAGAGGGGGACAAGACCCCCGAAGTCGGAAGAAGACCGGGCTCCTCCGCTAGTAAAAGAGCTAGCAGAAGATAGAGGAGGAGTCCGGGAAGAAGACCCCCGGAGCTGTGCAATAAACTATTTTAACCCTTGTGTGTTGTGTTTTGTTTTTACTTTTTTTCACAGGTGAATGGGTAGGGGTACATTGTACTCCATACTCATTCACATAGGGTGGGGGGGCCGGGATCCAGGGGCCCCCTTATTAAAGGGGGCTCACGGATTCTGATAAGCCCCCCGCCAGGAGACCCCGACAAACAACGGCCAGGGTTGTCGGGAAGAGGCCCTTGTCCTCATCAACACGGGGACAAGGTGCTTTGGGGTGGGGGGGCGCGCGGTGCGGTTCAGGAGGAGTGGGGGCGCTCCCTCGTCCCAACCCCCTTTCCTGGCCGGCCGGGTAGTGTGCTCGGATAAGGGTCTGATATGGACCTAGGGGGGGACCCCCACGCCGATTTTTCGGCGTAGGGATTCCCCTTTAACTCCATACCAGGTGACAGGGCCAGCGACGCCTCCTTTGCTGGCCCCGGCTACCTGGAGACGCGCTCAAAATTAGCAGACTTTCCCTCGCGTGTTTCAAAAGTACGGCGGATAGTTCGGCGGACTTAGTACGCCATATTAGTCCACCGCAAAAGTGCCGTGTGTGGGCAGATAGCTCGTTCGGAAAGTCCAGCGGAAAGTCCGCCAGACTAAGTCCGCCAGATAGTCTGCTACGTGTGTACGCAGCATTAGGAGAACCAGTCCTGAGGGTGGGCTCACGTGATTGGGAATCATGGAAAAACAGTTCATATGAATGCTACAACTTTATCATGCCCTTTTCAAAGGATTGAAGAGGAGCTTTCGTTTTTTTTTTTTTCTTTTTAGATGTACACATGAAAGAGGTCAGCTTAATGTAAAAGACCATATGTAATATATGTTTAAAATCTTTTAAAAATAAAAAAAATGTTGTACTCTACATACATTTCATAATTTTATATATAAACAAAAAAAAAGTTCAGAATGGAATAACCTGATTTACATTGAACCCTATGGGAAAATTTGCCTTGGTTCACGACCAGAGTCGTTTTGCGAATTAAGTTTGTGAACCGAGGTATCACTGTACCTGAAAAAAAAAGAAAATTGTGCCTGTGTCCAAATATATATGGACCTAACTGTATATGAACTGAGTAATAAATAAATAGACTATTGGTATGGATCAAACAATGGCAGTGGCTTAAACGGGAATGCCTAAATAAAACATGAGCCTATTCTTTGTATAATTTCCGCATTTGATAGGCCCTTGCACTTACAAAATTAACACTGATAATTGTGCCACAGGGAAGTCTCACAGATGCACATAAACCTTAACACAAGCGAATTAAACATTTCCATTACCGTATATACTCGAGTATAAGCCGAGATTTTCAGCCTCTTTTTTGAGGCTGAAAGTGCCCCCTCGGCTTATACTCGAGTCACCGCTGTCTGACTGCTCGATCAGCGTATCGAGCAGACAGACGGCGGACATTAAAATTTAAAAGCCGCGCCTCCTTCTCCGCCTCCGCCTGTGATAGGCGGAACACTGAATTTCCCAGCAGTCAGTGTTCCACCTATCACGGACATCCGCTCATTCTCATACTACGGACGAGTATGAGAGGATGTCCGTGATAGGCGGAACACAGGCTGCTGGGAAATTGAGTGTTCCGCCTATCACAGGCGGAGGCGGAATTTTGAATTGTAGAATGGCCGCCGAGAAGAGCGGCGATCCATCGGCACGGCACGGGACGGAGGAGGCACGGGACGGAGGAGGCACGGCACGGGACGGAGGAGGCACGGGAAGGAGGAGGCACGGCACGGGACGGAGGAGGCACGGGACGGAGGAGGCACGGCACGGGTCGGAGGAGGCTCGGGACGACGGCGGCTCGGGACGGAGGCTTGGGACACAGGTAGGCTGGACACACACACAAGGCTGCACGGACACACACACACACACACACACACACACACACACACACACACACACACACACAAGGCTGCACGGACACACACACACACACACACACACACACACACAGGGATGGATGGATGGATGGATACACACACACACACACAGGGATGGATGGATGGATGGATACACACACACACACACACACACACACAGGGATGGATGGATGGATGGATGGATACACACACAGGGATGGATGGACGGACACACACACAGGGATGGATGGACACACAGGGATGGACGGACACACACACAGGGATGGACAGCCATGTCTCACCCTCGGCTTATACACGAGTCAATAAGTTTTCCAGTTTTTTGGGGGTAAATTGGGGGCCTCGGCTTATATTCGGGTCGGCCTATACTCGAGTATATACGGTATGTATGCTTTTTCTGAATTTTGCTGAGCAAATCTTACTTGATTAAAATGTTTAAAGCCAGGGTACAGGCAAAAAAATAAAAATAAAATAAGGTTTTCCAATGCAGTGGGGCTTTGCCCGTTCTGCATGGGTCAACTGCTTGTTTTGTTCAGGGGAAAGAAGAAAGCTATATACTCACCTGATCCTTTGTTCCACACGACGAGCCTCCATAATTCAGCATTTAAACTGGAGCACGACTGTTTCTGATGTCCTGACATCCAGAGCAGGTCTATGGGCGTGTTGATGTAAGGAACAGTCCACTGCTAGACTGCTAGACCAAAGGGGCATTTAGCCACAGGGACCATTCTTGTGTGCGGCGGATCTGAGAATTAGGTAAATATATCTGTGTTCTCCAATCCCCTATACAAAAACATATTTTTTTTGCCCAGAGTTGGCCTTTAAGGACTAGTTGGTAAATCAGCAACTGTTGAGACAATGAACACTTTGGTCAAGAGTATGTAATGTACAATAAACAATCACATAACAGCATGCGATTGTCAGGAGTAGAAGGTCCCTTGCATTGGTGGCCAGTGGTGAGTGGGGTTAGTAGTCAGTACCCCCTAAAACACTAGTGGTCAGGGCACTTGGCAGTCAGTATGGCGTGTTCCCTTAGAAGGTGGTGGTTGGTGCTCAATAACTTAAATGGTGGTGGGCAGTACCCTCTACAATATTGGTGTTCGGTAGTCTGTGCCCCATGCAATATTTGAGGAAAGTACCCCCTGCAGTATGATGGTCGGTATCCTCTGCAGCATAGGTGATCAGTGCCAAGTCATGTATGGCCAATGGTAGCTCAGTAAGACAAATCATTGGTGCTCATTGGTAATTACATAAGAGAAGATGCAGAGGTACCATGCCTCTGAGTGCAGAAACTAAGTAGCATTGGGAAGAATATCACTCCAGCTGGCACTTCCTACGTTTCTCTTTTTGACCATTGGGACTAACTAGCTGTAACTCTGTATTCCACAATGCTTTTTTTTAAAGATACGTTGTAATAAAGAGACACAGTTAGAGCAGGGAACCCAGGGCAGTCAGAATTATTCTGGGCAAAGGCAGTTGTCACTAGACCCAGGCACCAGGCAGGAGAGTTGGGTCATGTGCTTGTGGTATCAACCAAACCAAAAATAGGGTTATAGGCGTTTTGCCAATAGAAAATAAAAAGGTGTCAATAATGGCATGCTGTGTCCCATTGACTACAATGCAAAAATCGCACCTCAATGACTTCAATGTAAAAACACCCTCTCCAAATGATGGATGTAGTATATGTTAATGAGAAATACCAATGGGAGGCTGTGACCTCCACTGTTAATAACGACTGTTGTAACTACTGCACTTTGTCCATTTCTGAAAACTTTAATAAAAATTATATTTGAAAAAAAAAAAACAGGGTTAAAAACACACCTAAATCCAGGTTTTTCAAATGCACTTAGGTGCGTTTAGATGGGTTCAGGTTCATCAAGCATTGGACATTCATTAATTTCATTGGCCAGGAGTTTTAATTTATTCTGACCAATGAAATGAATGAGCATTCAAGCATTAAACCAGAATTTGATGCATTCAGATTTTTGACCCTTAACACCCCTCCCTTTAAATGCCTACAATTGCATGGGCACATAGGCTAACATAGAAGGGCATTTAAAGGCAAAAAAAGAATGGCATTTTTTAGCTGAAGTGTGTACGAGGCCTTTAGGAGGGTGCTTAAAGATGACTCCCCAAGAATAAGGACGTTTTTTTAACGAGAGACCCCCATGCCGGCAACCTCCTCCTCCTCCCCTTAGCAATCCCTTCCCCAGGTATTATAAATGCAAAAGAGCTCAGTGCCTGTCAGCATTGGCGTTTTAGGAAGGGTACCCCTTTTTTTAAATGAACAATAAACAGAGCAAATTCCTCTATAGTGTGTAATAGCCTCAATCCAAAGCACTGATTGTCCTCTCTCCTCCCTCTGCATCACTCATTTCTGACAGGTTATCCCAACATGGCCACTGCCCCCCCCCCCCTCCAGAACACAGAAGGTGATTTACAGCCTTAGCTGTGCATGTTTCCCTGAGATTGTGTGTAGATGGGCGTGTCCTTTCCCTCCACTCAGGTCTCAGATTACACTGAGTTCTGTGCGCTATGATGTGCAGTGGGTGAGGTCAGATCCTCCTGCTGAAGCTGAGAAATAGCCTTTGATCGGTGCGTTTTAGAAGGCTATAGAGAAGACTGCAAACAACCAGGTACATCTTACGATGGAGGATTAGTTTCATCTCTGTGTAGGCCAGTCACTACACTGGGTATATGTAAGGCTTTACAACCTCTTTAAAGCTGCCCCCCCCCATGTTGAGCTGGTATAAGTATGATTGAGAGCAAACGCTTACTTACTGCCCTCTTGCTGGGGGGATAAAAGCCTATATAGCTGATATACTAGACTGCTAGTCTGGGAGGGACGGGAGCCTTTTTTAATACAAACACGCATGTTTGCTGCTTCATACTGGCATTAGAGTAGTGCTGTTCTGTCCTAATCAGGTTTTAATAGGGTGGATGGTACGAAAAACATCATCACCCAAGGAAGAACAGAATGTTACTTATTCTGGCAAGCCTACAGAGTCTTCCTAAATTGTCACTATTGACTTTCTAGCCATGTCCCTAAATGTCAGGTCAGTAGTATTCAGCAGTCACCCCCATCCAATGTGCTGGTCTGCTCATGAAATAAAGCTAGCCATACACGGAAAGAAATTCAGCTAGTTCTGCAGGGACAGGTTACATTTTATTCAGTGTGTCACTGCCCCTCCCCTGATGGGAATTGTTCACATGATTGACTTTTGTCAAGGGGACGTGCTGGAAATTAGATTTTCTAAATCAATGGCTGCAGACAATCAATTTTAGTCTCTCTCCCCCCCCCCCTCTGTTTTCACCTGATTATCTGCCCAGTAACACACCTCCTGTATTAGAGTGCTTCCATTCTGGATGACGGAGCACAGGGTCACATTTGGACAGCAGCACTGTAAGTCTGTGGGGAGAGGAGTGTTAGATGTACTAGCAGATTTAGATACACTAACAAATTGAATACAAACTCCAGCTAATACTTCATAAGCAGTTACAGCAGCAGTTTTGTTCCTTTTGAGATAAAGGATTTCCCTAAATAAAAGCTGATCATTGTAAGCACCTACTGTATGTCAGTTTCAAAGTGGTTGTAAGCCAATACATATACCCAGTGAAGTGACTGGCCTCATGTGACAGAGAGATAAAACAAATTCTCCTACATATGTTGTATCCGTTTATCTGCAGTCTTCTCTAAATCCATTCAAAGCGCAGAATTTATAAACTGCATCTGAGCTGTCAGAAAAAAGGGGGTGTACAGCTGAAGTTACACTCTGCGGAGCTCAGTAAGGAGAGCTCTGACAGCTGATTGGAGAGAACAGACACACCCCTTCACACAGCACACAGGAACAGAGCCGAGGCTGTCAATCAGTTGGAGAGTCTTCCCTTGTCACCTTTTTTTCTCTTGGTGTCAGGAAAACTTGTCAGCAGTGACTCATGCTGATAGCAGAAGAACAAAGCAGCAGACAGAAAGTACACTTAGTGCTCTGGATTGAGACAAGTACACACTATAGAGGGATATGCTTTGTTCATATTTCACATCTGAGGTTTACAACCATTTTAGCCACTTCCCGGCCACCGCAACACTGATGTACATCGACAGAATGGCACAGGTGCCCAAAAGGACGTACCCGTATGTCCTTTCGTAAGGTTAGCGGGCGCGCACATGCCATGTGAGCATGCCCGTGGACTTAATGTCCTCTGGCCCGTGATCGTGACGAGGAGAGGCAGAACGGGGAGATGCCTATGTAAACAAGGCCTTTTCCTGTTCTGCCTAGCAACATGACAGGGATCTACTGCTCCCAGTGATCTCTGTCATGTCCTAGGTAGCTCATCACCCATTACAGTTAGAACACACTGAGGGAGCACTGTTAACCCCTTGATCACCCCCTAGTGTTTAACCCCCTTCCCTGCCAGTGGCATTTACACAGTAATCGGTGGCTTTTTTTTTTTTTTTAGCTCTGTAAAAATGTCAATGGTCCCAAAATAGTGTCAAAAGTGTCCGATCTGTCCACCGCAATGTCGCAGTCCCGTAAAAAAAAAAAAAAATAAATAAAAAAAATCGCTGATCACCGCCATTACTAATAAAAAAAAAAAAATAAGAAAAATGCCATAAATCTATCACCTATTTTGTAGATGCTGTAACGTTTGCGCAAACCAATCAATATACACTTATTGTGATTTTTTTTTTACCAAAAGAAAGTAGGAGCATACGTATCGGCCTAAACTGAGAAAGAAATTATTTTTGGGGGGGATATTTATTATAGCAAAAAGTAAAGAAAAATATTATATATATATATATATATATATATATATATATATATATATATATCATTTTTTTTTTTTTTAATGCATAGGTGAAAAAAAACACGAACTTTACAACTCCTTTAAGGTATGTTTCTAGTGGAGTGTTCATCCCACTAGTGTGCTGTGCTCTGATCCATGCATACAAACACATAGGATGATAGCACCGGCACACAGTACAATATCTATCACACAACAGGTTTCCCATGGAAGGTAAACAATGCTCCCAGATGATCTCTTTGACGTTCTCATTTGGGTGGCCATTATTCATTGGAATATTCTGTGCCAAGCTGCTAGAGGTAATACCCTAATCTTAATTGGAATCTTACATTTCCGATGAGATGCTAAAAACTCCAATGCTTTGTATGTCTGATTTGCATAATTGTTGATACGACACTAGCTAACACATCGTGAAGTCTAAGCTGTCAGGATCTGAACCAACACATTCATGTTGTGGGTATAGGTGCTTAATAAAAGCTAATGGCACGTATGTCACTAGACGGCATATGTGACAGGATGGCTTCGACGGGTAGACAGCTCCTGCAATTTCACAGCCCAAGGCAAAGATTGCCGTCTAGAGACAACTACTACTGCAGCAGCATTTCGCTGCTTACCTGTAGCGGTACTGAATGTCTGGATTTATTGTGTACACAGACATAATATAATATGGATATCTAGGCAGGAGGATCCAGTGTACCGCGTAGGGCTCATTTACACCAGCAGCTGCCACGCCAAGCCCATCTCACGGAAACCTTTTTTTCTTTCTTGACTTTGAATGACACTTCATTCAGTCCTAACATCCGCAGCGCCGTGCGATATTTGATTGCGTTGCACAATGCCGCACTGAAAAAAATAAAAAAGTGCTACTTTTTCCAGTGTACTGCACACTGCCACAACACAGAGGTGCCAACCTACCAACCTAATAGGAATCAAGGTGCTTGCCCTGTCCTTGCATGTTGACTGCGCTGGTGTAAACGAGGGGAAAACATTTGCGTCTGCAAAATAGTTCTTTCCTTACTTTAGCTAATGCAATCAGGAGTAAATGACGCTGAAATACTGACCGCAGGGGCAGAACTTTCTACTTTGATTTGATGCAACGCAGAGCATAATTAAAGAGCGCACTGCGGTGTAAGATTACAGAGTTCAACGCAGCTCAAGATTATAGAGCAAAATTCAGCACAAGAGCGCAATGCAGCGCAAGATTACAAAGCACAACACAGCTCGAGATTACACAGAGCAACATGTCGCAAGATTACAGAACACAGCGCAAGATTAAAGAGCGCAACACAGTTTGAGATTACACAGTGCAACATGGCGCAAGATTACAGAAGGCAACAGCAGTGCAAGATTACAGAGCGCAAGGCAGCACACGATTACAGAACATAACACAGCTCAAGCTTACAGAGCACAATGCAACTCAAGATTAAAGAACGCAATACCATGCAAGATTACAGATCACAACACAGTGCAAGATTACAGAGCGCAAGGAAGCTCAAGATTACACAGTGCAACATGGTGTTAGATACAGAACGCAGCACGGAGAAGATTACAGATCATAACGCGGCGCAATATTACAGATCACAGCACGCTGCAAGATTACAGAGCGCAATGTGGCACAAAATTACAGAGTGCAACGCAGCGCAAAATTACAGATCACAGCGCTGTGCAAGGTTAGAGTTCAACGTGGCGCAAGGTTACAGAGCGCAACTTGGCGCAAGGTTACAGAGCGCAACTTGGCGCAAGGTTACAGAGCGCAACGTGGCGCAAGATTACAGAGCGCAACGTGGCGCAAGGTTAGAGCTCAACGTGGCGCAAGATTACAGAGCGCAACGTGGCGCAAGGTTACAGAGCTCAACGTGGCGCAAGGTTACAGAGCTCAACGTGGCGCAAGGTTACAGAGCGCAACGTGGCGCAAGGTTACAGAGCGCAACGTGGCGCAAGGTTACAGAGCGCAACGTGGCGCAAGGTTACAGAGCACAACGCAGAGCAAGATTACAAAGCGCAATGTGGCGCAAGATTACAGAGCGCAACATGGCGCAAGGTTACAGAGTGCAACGCAGAGCAAGATTACAGAGCGCAATGTGGCACAAGATTACAGAACGCAACGCAGCCCGAAATTACACAGCGCAACGTGGTGCAAGATTACATATCGCAGTGCGGTGCAAGATTTCAGAGCACAACGCTGCGCAACTCAGCGCAAGATTACAGAGCGCAGCACCGCTGTGCGCACTTATATAAACATAAAATCACTATACCTGTACGGATGCAAAGGCAGAATTTTGCGCCGTGCACACGACTTGTGATGGATAGGACTGGCTGCCTAATTCATGTCATTTTCCAGGAGGGAAATAATGAGTGTGATGTGCTCAGCTGACATGTTGAGGTGACAATGACATTAGAGAATAAAGTTGCTGTGATGATATGAGGATGATGACCTGGTGATAGAGTGCAGTACAGGCTGATGTCCCCCTCTCCCCTGACTTACATGTCCTTGGCCGGTAAGTTCTTGCCTTCCACTATCCGGATGAATAGAGAACTCCTTCTAGCCATGGCTGAGCACACAGACAGGGATGAGGCGCCTCTCCCCCGGTACATCCAGCGCTCTCTATGTGTGTGTCAGGTGCTCGTAGCTGAGAAGGAACGAATAACAATCACATCGCAGCCAGTAGCTGGAGGAGAGCGGGGAGGGCGTGGCTTGTAAAGTGCACACAGCCCAGACCTGTTGTAGTCCGGAGTGTATGAATGTAGAGCGGAGTCCCGGGCTGAGGGGGCGGTACTGAGTGACGTATACACAATTTGTGTCATCTCTACACCACCACCACACTCCCCGCACTCCCTCCCAGCCCATTCTAACCCGTGCTAGGCTGGGGCTCGCCTGACGTCAGGGAAATTACCTTTTCCACTCAACGCACAGCACTTCATTAAACCATCATATGCAGGGGCTTCACTGGGCTTTGCTTTGTCTTTCAGGAAAAAGTCACAATAAACTATGGGGCAAAAACATTCCATTTACATTTGTATTTTACCTCAGAAAAGTCTCTTCTATTGTCCTCCACCTCCTCTAAATCTACACATTCCTTCATTTTTTTTTTTTCTTTGCTTCTGTAACATGTATGTAGGACCATAGACACTCTTGCCTGCCCCCCAGATGGACTATGGGCTGGACAAGGAATTATGGACTGTGGTCGTAGGACTTTGAACAATGGACTATCGGGGGTTAAGTCCTGGGGAAAAAAGTGCGGGAACTCCCACCCAAGATCCACTCTCCCATCAAAAAAATAAAAATAAATGATACGTTCATATGCACAAACGCTTCAAAAGTGGTATTTTTCATCCAATTTTTCGTATTGTGTGTATGAGACCTGGTTCACACTGAGGCACGACTTGCAGCGTGACTGCCTCAGGCGACCAGGATCCGACTTTAGCGGCGGCTTGCAAAATGACTTCTTTATAGAAGTAAATGCAAGTTGCCCCAAAAGTCGTACAGGAACCTTTTTCGACTTGAGTCACTCCGATTAGAACGGTTCCATTGCACAGAACGGGACGTGACTTGTCAGGTGGCTAAGTCGCCCCTGTGTGAACCGGCTCTGAAGCATAACTGTTAGTACATACAAAAAAAAATAATCCTCAATAAACATAAATACGGAAATTCTCTGAATAATCAGCATTCATTGAATTGTGCTTCCATGCAAATGTGAACATCATGTTCTGATCTTTATTGGGGAATTTTATTTTGTATATAGAGTGTTTATTTGGTGAGTTTACACTTTTCATTGAACAGAGTTTGGATAACACAGGGTTAAAGGGAAAGGTCATAAATTAACGGCACATTATCTGGACAGAATGCTTGGGGAGATAGTGATGTTCCTGCTTAGGAGATGTATGTTAGCTTGGGGGGCTGTAAACTCTGCAGGGGCTCCAACACACACTCGTTGCTATTCCAACCCTTCACATATTTCCACATAAACTTCCCTCCTGGCATTAAACTTTGCCAGGTATTGTGCTCAGCTTAACACCCCAAACTGATGTTCCTCCCTCAGCTCACCTCTCTCCCTGCATGTCCTGTGAGCAGAATAGCTGTGCTCCTCCTCTGGGTTCTCTCATCATATGGCACTGAAGATAGAGGAGGGGGGATTCAGCGGGACACACAGAACAAGTATGCAGGAGACTGGGGGGGGGGGGGGGGGGGTGAGAAGACAGGAAATCAGCAGGGGCCGGCAGGGAGGAGTGCATCACGAAAGGTCTGACTAAATAAAATCTCTTAGCAGCAGGGACCTGATCTACCCATCAGCTAGCTGTGATTGACAGGTAGATCGAAGCGGAAGCTGTCATGGGGCCCCCTACTGGCAATGCCTGAATGGTCAGGTGTGCGGCACTTACTATTGTGAGCTGTGTCGGTGGCTGCTGGTGTAGCACCTGCCACACAGCTCGCATACTTCAAAGTCTTGCAGAACACGGCTGCTAATGGGAACTGAGTTCCTGTTGTGGAAAAAGTACAGGAACTCCGTTCCCATGCGTTCCCGCAGGACTTGAACTATGGACAATAGGCTATGGCCTTTGACCTATCTGAGTAATAAAACATTTTAAAAAAAACTTTTTTTTTTTAATCATTTTTTATTATAAAAATTAATGAGGGCAGCATAAAACTAGTGTGATATTTGACTCTGTTTTTGTAAAACGAACCCATCAACATCTGGTTCAATTAATGTAGTAGCAATTCTCAGTGAGAAGATAAAAGGTATAAAAGTCCAGTAAAGAGACGCTATTTTCTCTTCATGTGGGCCGGAATGGACAGCTCCAGGAGCACCCCCGGACTAGATACAGTGGAGCTCACAGTGTGCAGTAACATCAAAGTAAGCTATTTCAGTAAAGGAGAAGAACCCGTACAACTCTGCAAGCCTGAATGTTGGTCTGGAGTTCAACTTTAAAAACAGAAAAACTTGCTGTTTGAGGCCTCAATGTTAACATTTTTAGGACGCATTGGGGGTTATTTACGAAAGGCAAATCCACTTTGCACTGCAAGTGCACTTGAAAGTGCAGTCGCTCTAAATCTACAGGGTAGATCTGAAATGAGGGGAAGCTCTGCTGATTTTATCATCCAATCATGTGCAAGCTAAAATGCTGTTTTTTATTTTCCTTGCATGGCCTCCTCGGATCTACAGCGACTTTCAGTGCAAAGTGGATTTTCCTTTAGTAAATAACCCCCATGGTGTAATTAAAGTGTAACTAAACCCAGGAGTCTGCATTTACTATATCTGGTCTCCCACAGTACACAGAGCATGGAAATGCAATTGTTTTAGTAAATATAAACTGTTAAATACCCTTTCTCATCTGCAGTATATAGCAATCTTGTGACTTCTATCAGTGCCTGGTTAAAGCTTGTAGGAGGAGCTTTCATACTACACTGGCATAACGCAGGACCCCTGATCCTCTGTCTGGACAGTGCAGATTGGCCCTTTGCTGATCACATGCACTCTCCCAAGAAGAAAAAAACCTCTCTAGCAATACACACCAAACTGAGCATGTGCAGCCTGACTCCAGTAACTCTGTCTTATCCAGATATGTTTTGGAGTTAATGGAAGAAGGGGAGGATCAGAGAAGACGGGATCAGGCAGCCTTTTTACACAATACGGAGGATTAACCTCTTAAGTTCCTCAGTGAGTATAACAAGCATGATTAATTAACACCGTACACCCCCCAGCCCTTCACTGTACTTATCTCTCAGGGATGCTAAGCTGTCAGTGTCCCTGCAGTCGCTCCAGTGGTCCAGAAATGAGAAGTCCTGACTGCTTACGGGACAGACTAAACAGATTGACTTTGCAGGTGCTGTGCAATCAGAATTGCTCTGGTCTGTCCTGAAAGTGCTGGGCAGAGAAGAGGGAGAAGTGGGGAGTTCTAATTCCCGGACCACTGGAGTGACTGCAGGGACACTGACAACTCATCACCCACAGAGGTTATGGCTCAGTTCACATATATGGGAATTGGATGTGATTTGAACCACATCCATTTCACATTACATGTGAACTGAACGACTTTCAGAGTCCAAGGAAGCTGCAGTCCATTTTTCGGTCTGGTTCAGGTGCAACGTCAAGCAAAAACTCGCACCTGAATCTCACCCGAACTGATGAACCAAACCGCACCAGACTCTTTTTAGAAACTGCAGTTGGACATATATGAACTGAGCCTAAAAGAAAAGTATGGAATTGTTTTTCTTAAGAATCATACTTACCTAGGTGGATGCAGCATTGGTTCGAACTTCCGACGGGACGTTTCATGAACGCGAACCGCGAACGCAGGCAAAAGTTTGCGAACCTCAAAGTTCGTGCCGGACCCCATTGACTTTAATGGCAGGCGAACCTTAAAAACCTACAGGTCATATTTTCAGCCACAAAATACTTACTAGCTGTGCACACATAGTCCCACCACATGGACACTAACATAACAAAAGTATTAAGTGAATCTGGGATCGACAATGACAAGCATTCTTTTTTTATCTGTGAAATTTTGACAATTCAGGAACGCATGAAGGCCATGGAGGAGAAGCAAGGTCAGGGCAGGCTATGAAGGGGGTGCAGGAGATGATCAGTGCCACAGTCAGGGCAGCGCAGTCCTGTGCCAGTGTCCCAGTGTGCCAACCTGTGCTTGAGCCCCTCAATCTGCCTGGCCCTTACCCCCACCTATGCAGGGCTCCACTGCGGTGGTCTGGAGGTGCCAGTCCAGTGCTGATCCTCAGCCATGGTGCTGGCACTGCCTGCTGATTGGCTTCTCCGCTGCTATCTTCCTCACTGTCTGAAACCTGCACCGCGATAGAGACTGAGCACTGACACCAGCACCGTGATAGAGAGCACTGACACCAGCACCGAGATAGAGAGCACTGATACCAGCACCGAGATAGAGAGCACTGACACCAGCAACGAGATAGAGAGCACTGACACCAGCACCGAGATAGAGAGCACTGACACCAGCATGTGACAGAGAGCACTGACACCATCACCGAGATAGAGAGCACTGACACCAGCACCGAGATAGAGAGCACTGACACCAGCACCGTGATAGAGAGCACTGTTGGTGGTAGTGTCTTTGGGGGTGCACACAGCAGAGAGTGAGGAGGGTGCAGAAGAGTAAGGCTGAGTGAGCCACTCAACCAAGTCTGGTGCCTCCTTTGACATAATCACACGCACCTTTTGCAATTTGCCACTTTGGCTCAAGTCTGTTTCTCCTGCCCTACCCCTACCACCCCTGCGGAAGGGCCTGCCTCTTCCTCTGCTTGTCATTTTTTAAATAAACCTGTGACAAAAGTCTCTAGAGAAGTGCAGTATGTATGTGAAAGACGGTATATAACACCCTGCTTCAATCTGTCGTTTTTGGGGGCCACTGGTCTATCACATCAGTTATAATACTTTTTTTTTATTGCGTTTGTCACTCTTTGTAGTATCGCTGCAGAACTGCTCAGCAGTCACAATGCTGCACAGTGGAAATGCACTATACTATGCTTTCTATATGTGCAAGTATTTTATATGTATTACATCCCTATATATTGCACACCAAATAGTACACCTATACCAGTCCTTAAAAGTAATTGGTCAGCACTTAGCTCAGCAGTCAAGTATAATAGGCTTTCTATATTTGAAAGAAAGTATATTATAGGTGTACAACCCTATATATTGTACAACTATACCAGTCCTTAAAAGGACCTTTGTGGACCTAATAGTAATAGCTAGTGATTAAACTGACTGTCCCTGCTCCACACAGCGTCCTGTCCCTACACTGACAAAAGACAGCTGCAGAATCGGTCAGCAGTGCACTCAGCAATCAGCAGCACAGTAGTCAGCAGCAGTGCACCAGAACCCTATATACTGTACACCATTACCAGTCCTTAAAAGGACTTTTGTGGACCTAATAGCTAGTGATTTGTGTCACTACAGTCTGTCCCTGCTCCACAGAGCAACCTCTCCATACACTGACAAAAGACAGAATGTAAAATGGCCGCCAGATCAGGTTTATTTATAAGGTAGGGGGAATGTCCAATTGTCCATGTGCTGAAATGTCTCAATTGGCTGTCCTGTACCCCATGATGGATGTGTCATCATGGGTCAAAGTTCTTTCACAATGTAAACGCATATGTCCACTGCACGAACAACTCTAGAAGTCCGCCGGTTTGGCGAATCGCGAACACGCAAAATTCGCCACAAAACGACCACCGGGCGAACCGCAAGGCCATCCCTATTTGATAGTGCATTTGTCCCCCACGGCTCTAAGGCTGAGAACCAAGCAATGAAACATCGCTGATCGCTTGGTTCTCACAGCTACGCGAGAAGAGAGCTGGTGACTGTCTGTCAGCTATTTCGATCATACAGGCAGGGCCGGGACAAGTGGTGGGCAGGAGGGGCGGCTGCCCCTGGCGCAATGGTCTATTGCAGGGGTAGGGGGCACCCTGACCCTAACCATAAGGGAAAGGGGGCGCAGTTTGGCATCTTTGCCCTGGGCGCTGGGTGACCTTGTCCCGGCACTGCATACAGGCTCATCATCATGTGGGTGTTACCTAGACTGGTCTACATGCAAATGCCCACTCCTTCAGACAATATCCACCAGCCACGATCAGCTTTCCTTGTATAGAGAAGCACTGAGGCTCACTGATGATGGTCAGTGGGTCTAAAGGTATGTATTGAAAATAAAAAGATTTTATTTAACCACTTCAATACCGGGCACTTAAACACCTTCCTGCCCGGATCAATTTTGAGCTTTCAGCGCTGTCGCACTTTGAATGACAATTGCGCGGTCATGCTACACTGTACCCAAATGAAATTTTTATCATTTTTTCCCCACAAATAGAGCTTTCTTTTGGTGGTATTTGATCACCTCTATGGTTTTTATTTTTTGCGCTACAAATAAAAAAATACCGAAAATGTGAAAAAAAAAATATGTTTTTTTTTGTTTCAGTTTCAAAACTTTGTAAATAAGTATGTTTTCTCCTTCACTGATGGGCACTGATAGGGGCTACACTGATGGGCACTGATAAGGCGACACTGATGGGGCACCAATGATGTGGCACCAATGAAGTGGCACTGAGGAGGTGGCATTGATGGACACTGATATGTGGCACTGATAGGTGGCACTGATGGGCACTGATAGGTGGCACTGATGGGTGGCACTGATGGGTGACACGGATGGGCACTGATAGGTGGCACAAATTGGCACTGATAGCTGGCACGGATTGGCATGGATGGGCGGCACAGATGGGCATGGATAGGCGGCACAGATGGGCATGGATAGGCGGCACAGATAAGCATGGGTGGGCACTGATAGGTGGCACGGATGGGCACTGATAGGCGGCACAGGTGGGCACTGATAGGCGGCACAGGTGGGCACTCATAGGCGGCACAGGTGGGCACTCATAGGCAGCATTGTATTATGTTATACTGTACTAATGGATGCCAATCAGTGCCAAACAATAATGCATGCCAATCAGTGATGCCCATTGTGGGCACTGATTGGCATCCATTATGGGCACTTATTGGCATCCATTGTGGCACTGACTGGCATCCCTGGTGATCTAGGGAGGATTACCTTTTGCTAGGTATCCCTGGTGGTCTGGTGGCGTCCCTGGTGGTCCAGTGTGGGCATCCTCGGGGGGGCTGTGCTGATAATCGATCAGCACAGACCCCCCCTGTCAGAGGAGCAGCCGATCGGCTCTCCTCTACTCGCGTCTGACAGATTGACTGATTGGACAAGGCTGATCACGTGGTAAAGAGTCTCCGTCGGAGACTCTTTACCGAGATCATAGTTGCCGGGTGTCAGACTGACACCCCGCAACAATGATCGCCGCGATGCGCGCCCCCGGGGGCTCATAATCCTGATCACGTCATATGACGTCCGATCAGGATTATGCAACCACTTTGCCACCGTCAATTGCCTATAGGGCAGGCGACAAGTGGTTAACCACTTGAATCCTTACATCATGTCTGGGTGGCCACCAAGGAGAGGGAGACGTTCTCATACCACTATGAGGGGGCCAGCAGCGTCTGTGTCCACAGGCAAAGGTGGACATGGTCCATTCTTAGGCAGGACATTTCCTTTGTTTAGTGATGTTGCCTGTGCTATCCAGCCACAGCATGCAGAGGAGGTGGTGGACTGGCTTACTAAACCCTCCTTATCCTCTATCACCTAAGCTGACACTAGTTTGCACTCCACCGTAGCTGCCAGAGCGGCCTATTCTGCCTCCTTGTCCACAGCTACTAGCCCCAGCTTGGAGGAATCAATTGAATTATTTGAACACAGTATAAGTCCTGAACCCTCCAAAAAAGTAACTGTAAGGAGTTCTAGGGTGTAGGCACCACCAACACCCAAGGCCCAATTTTCTTCACCTGTGTGACATTTTTAAGAACAGAATCCAATCCTGCATTTGCCAAGAATAACTGTGAAGGGTTATGGTGTGAAGGCACCACCAACACCCAAGCCCCAATTTTGCCGCACCTCTGACTTCTATCCAAAGTCTGTAAAAGAGAAGACACCAGAATTTATGTAAAAAAAAATGTTAATCTTGGCCTGAGTGTACTATAATTTGATTTCTTCACATATGGCTTGCTCACTGTGGCACAAAACATTTTATTTCCATCCAAAGTCTGCCAGAGACAACAGAATTTATCCAAAAAATCTCTAATCTTGTTCTGAATGCACTATATTGTGGCCTCATCATACAGACTGGCTCCCCACGCTGTTGTTTACAAAATTAAGAAAGCTTGCAGGACAAATCTATTTAAAGTGGTTGTATGGTCAATTTTTTAACTTTTACCTACAGGAAAGCCTATAATAAGGCTTACCTGTAGGTAAAAAAAATATCTCCTAAACCTGTACGGTTTAGGAGATATTCCCGTCGGTATGCGCCGCTGACTGCAGCGGCGCATGCGCACAAGGGGGTTCTCGCCGTGAAAATCCGGCAGCGCTCGTCCGGCCGGACTGAAATCTCCCGCGCGCATGCGCTGGAGTGACGATATCGCGGCTCCGGCCACTCACAGTGCCGGAGCCGCGATACCCGGAAGAGACGCCGAGGGAGCATGTCAGCTCCCTCGGCGTGGATCGGGCCAGATGTCGGGGCCTCGTTCTAAGGTAAGTATTTCATAATGAGCTAGTATGCGGTGCATACTAGCTCATTATGCCTTTTGCTTTGCAGGTTTAAAAAATAAAAAATTGCGGGTTTACTACCGCTTTAAATGTCATTTTTTTTCTTTATATATGTCATTTTTGCTGCAGGAGGTTCTGTACAAGGTACAGATGCGCCCCTTTACAGGCAGATTAAGGGGACCCCCAGGCATTATATTTAATGGAATTTTTCTTTTTTATTGTTTCACATTAACCATCATTAAAATTTCTGCTCCTTTAAAAACTCTTTTTAAAAATAAACTTTTGCATTGATACATATCCACCAGAGCAGAAGCTGGGACCCCATACCCTTTTTATGGGCAATAACTTGCATATAAGCCTTCAAAAGTGATTTTTCAAGTTTCGGTCCCATAGAGTTTAATAGGGTTCGGAGTTCGGGTCTGAACTTTTGTGATGTTTGAGAGTTCTGGCTCGAACCGAACCAGGAGTGTTCACCCCAAATCTACCTGACAGGTGCTCCAATCACTCCCAATTCCATCCAAAACTAAAAGAAAAAACAATTCTGTCAATTCTGCATGTGAAAAAAAGACATGTTTAATTAAAAAAAAAACACCCCCATCCCCAGCACACAAACAATTTTCTTAGTTTTGCACCAGAAGTTAGGGTAGATTTAGACATCCTGTATGGCTAAATCTCCCTTTCCTCTGTAGCCTGAATCGCATTTGGATCTTTCTCCAGAGGCTGCTGACAGGCGGTGAGGAAGCAATGCAACGCCTCCTGCAATCGCATGCATTGCACGCAGTTTTGGGGCCTATGCGGTGCTTTTCCATTTACTTGGGGACACCTAATCCCATAACAACTGTCTAAGAGGGGATATCCTCCACATTGGAAAGATATCTTTTCTTCTACTGTTAAAGTGTTACTAAACTCACAACAGTAAAATCAGTCTGTATATGCAGAATAGCATGCTTGTTATACTCACTGTGGAACTTAAAGTGGTTGTAAACCCTTACAAACAACTTTGACCTACAGGTAAGCCTAGATTAAGGCTTACCTGTAGGTCCAAGAAATATCTCCTAAACCTACACGGTTTAGGAGATATTTGCCGAAAGACAGGCACCGCTGTCTACGGCGCATGCGCGGGAGTGACGTCATCGCGGCCGGAGCAGCGAGACCCACCAAGAAGATGGAGGCTCCGGACTACAGGAGACAGCGGTGACTTCGCTGGCTCCTGTGTCAGGTAAGTGATAGGTCATAGAGGCGATCGGAGATGATCTGGTCTCTGTTTGCTTCTGTGACCAGCCGGCTGCACCATCAGATCTTAAAAACAGTAAGCCCAAGTAAGCCCCAGAAACACTGGTGAGCGGGGGGACGTCCCCTCCCACTTCTTCTGAAAGCAATCCAATGTTTAATGAGCTGCTCAGGCCGCTTTCAAGAGAAAGCCAATTGCTGGCTGAAAAAAAAATACCAGAGTTATGGCTGATAGCTTTCAGCCATAACCCTGGTAAACCATGTAAAAATCATAGCGTATATATACATATTGTGGTCGGCATATGGTCAATGGACAATGTCTACATTGTGCTGCAATATGTAGAGCTTATTGAACTCTATCATTACTCTGAAGGTAAATGGCTAATGGATAGGGATCTGAGCAGGGCAATTCCTTGCAAATCCAATTAGGGGTGCAAATAAACACATTTTTAAATATATACTTAAATTTTATCTATAGCCAAAAATTTTTTTAATTTAGGACAGTGTAGGTCAGGGTTAGGACCTTTCTTAGCCCTTGTACACACGGTCGGAGAATCCGTCGGAGTGTGTCCTATCGGACCGCGTCGTCGGATAATCTGACTGTGTGTGGTATGCATCGGACTGATTCTGTCCGAATCTCCGTCGGACCCAATTTTCCAACATGTTGGAAATATTTCCCGACCAACTGGGCCGATCGGACATACTCCGATCATGTGTAGAGAATTTTGATCGGACCAAGTGCCACGCATGCTCAGATCAAATTCCTACATCAAAGCTATTGGCTACTAGCCTGAATGTAGTCCCAGAGTAACGAAATTACGTCATCACGTTCTGAAAGATCAGATTTTTTGCCAACTTTGTCTGACCGTGTGTATGCAACAGTTTCGGACAAGATCCGACGGACAAAATCCGACGGGCAAAATCCGACGGATTTGGTTGTGGAAATCTCCGACCGTGTGTACAGGGGCTTAGACCCCCATACACACTATTAGATTTTCTGCTGATTTTTGTCTTCAGATTTACCAGATTGTAGTGCAAGGCCTGCCTGATTGCATACAAATTCAAATTCCTAAGGTTTGACCTCATAGTATATGGTTTTGGTAAATCTGAAGACAAAAATCTGCAGAAAATCTAATAGTGTGTATGGGGCTTAAGGTTTGTCACTGTGCTGGAAACAGATGATGGGAAATTAAATTTTTTATTGTTGTCACAATAATAGAAGGTATGGGGAAACATTCCAATGGGGACAGCTGTTCTAGTGACAACTATTGGATGTGCCCTAGTTTTGGAAAGAATAGCTATTGTGTTTCCAGAAGAGGAAGTGAAAGGAAATCTGCCAATTTGGACACAGACAACAAAAAACCCAGACAAAGGTTTTTGCCATCCCCTACTCTATACAAAACATAAAAATGTTCTATATATCCATAAGGTCTATTTGTAAAAAAAAAAAAATTGCAGGACGAATGTCACAAGCATTTACCCAACTATAACAAATTATTTCTGTATTTTGTCTAATGTTATTTTTTCCTATGATTGACAATCACAATTTAGTGGCCTTTCAGGAAAATACTGCATTATGGTCACTAAATGGAGCTGACGATAGGGAAAAATCATATTAGACAAAATATGGTAATTATTCATTACAGCTGGTGGAATGCATGATATATTTGCTCAGTCATTTTTTTTTATATAAATAGACCATGCAAAGAAAGTGAAGAAAAAAATATTGTTTTTGCCAAGTCTTGCCAAGTCTGCAGCAAAGCATAACCTCAGCCTTTCATTTCACTTTTTCATTTGTTTTGACATTTTTCAATCCCTCCAGCCAAAAAAAATACTTCAGGTCATAGCTGGTATATGCATGTGTGCTATGAAAGCATCTAATTTATTTAGGGATTGTAACAGAACAGGTTTTTAAAATGTTCCTGCAGGACTTGCAATAATTAAACTGGCCAGAGGGATGCAATACTATGAATGGACGGAAACAGAAAATAATGTAGAAAGGAATCTCATAAAGCAGTTATTTTTATGCATAATTAGTGCACCTTGTACTATAGTGTTCTGTCGGTCTAGAAAAACACGTACTTTGCAGAGACATGCAAGTGGTTAATGGACATGCCTTGTTTGCTGAGTTAGTTCAGTAAGGTCTCATGCACACAGCACGTTATAAAAAAATAAAAATAAAAAAATACGAGATGCAACGCCACTACCAACGCTAGGAAAAAGCAGCTGTAAAAACGTGCTTTTAGTAGTTTTTTTGTATTGGCGTTAATGTACGTTTAGTCACGCTAGGTTTTATCCGCATTTCTCTGCCTCTATTCAAAATCAATGGTTCCCTATGAGAGCCCATTGATTTAAATAGAAGTTGCACCAGAAGTCGGATCATGTTGATCTGACTTGCAGTGAAGCTTGTGCACTGAGGATCTTGAAGAGGAACCCCATGCCAAAATTCAGTCTCCTTTGGATTTTAAGGGGAACCCCCACGCCAAAAAAAACAGCACGGGGGTACTCTCAAAATCCATACCAGATCCTTATCCTAGCATGCAAGTCAGGAAAGTGGGGGGGGGGGACATGCAAGCGCCCCCCTGCAATGGACCATACCAGGCCACATGCCTTCAAAATAGGGGAGAGTGATTTGTGCCCCCCTCTCCAAAGCACCTTGTCCCCCATGTTGATGAGCACAAGGGCCTCTTCCTGACAACCCTGGTCTTTGGTTGTTGGGGTCTGCGGACGGGGTGCTTAATGGAATCTGGAAGCCCCCTTTAACAAGGTGGCCCCCAGATCCCAGACCCCCACCCTATGTGAATGAGTATGTTAGTGGTAGCCGTGGCATTTGCCTCAACATATACTTTTGCTTCTCTATTTAATATTTAAAAAACAGGGAACAGAACTAAGCAATCTGATGATCTTGGGACCTCAACACAAACAGCTTTTACATATTCTACACCAGATGACTCCAACACAGCGACAGAAATGATAGATAGCCTTTGACAGGCAAGGGTGCTGCAGTGATCAAAGAATACATGGTGCCGTTGTATCATATTTAGCAGTTAGAAAGCACTGTCATCAGTACACCAGACTTCTCCTAATGAGCACTTTTGTTAATCAGATAGAGAATGCAATGTTTCAAAACCACTAGAGGAAGCCTTAATTCCCTGAAGGAGTCTAATAGCGATTGAAACATTTCTGTTACAAATGCTCACTAGGAGAAGTATGGCATCCTATTGACACTGCTTTCTAACTTGGAAAGAGTGGAAACCACTGTAGGCAGCATAGTGGTTAACACTATTGTTTTGAAGCACTGGATGCCAACCCCACATTGGACACTTTCTGCATGGAGTTTGAATGTTTTCTGCAATAATCATAAAATGTACTATTAGGTTAATTGGGTTTATGTTAGTGTGGCCAGATGCTGGGCTACGGCAATATGGAAAAGGAGACATTGGGGTTGATTTACTAAAAATGGAGAGTGCAAAATCCTGTGTGGCTCCGCATAGAAACCAGCTTCCAGTTTTTTTTCTTGTCAAAGCTTAATTGAAGCTGAAGTTAGAAGCTGATTGGCTACCATGCACAGCTAAACCAGGTTTTGCACTCTCCAGTTTTAGTAAATCAACCATTGCCTTTTATTCTTCTCTCCCTCTACTGAGCTACTGATGTTATGCTGCACCATTCTCCTCTGGCCAGTGAGGGGGAGAACTAAAGCCAAGCAAGCCCATAGACTTCTACGCTAAGCGCTGAGAACCCTAGGGCCGCGTACACACGGGCGGACTGTCTGGCCAACTAAGTCCGTCAGACAATCCGACAGACAGTCCGTCCTACTTTTGAATGAACGGACTTGACCACACACGATGAACAGACAGTCCGCTGAAAGCTTGCGCGATGACAGCACGTACGACGGGACTAGAAATACGACGTCCAATACACTGCAATGCAACCTTCGGCCGTGTAAATCCTTTCTGAGCATGCGCCATACTTAGTCCGTCCAACTTGCCTACTCACGAGCGGACTGTCCGCTGAAACCAAAGTTGGACGGACAATATTACGGAAATTCCGAAAGACTTAGTCCGCCAGACTGTCCGCTGAAAAAGTCCGCTGAAGCCCACACACGAGCGCACTGTCCGCTGAAACACGTTTCAGCGGACTAAGTTGGACAGACAGTCCGCCCGTGTGTACGCGGCCTTGGAGTTGGAGTATGGAGCGGCATCCATATAATGGGACCCATAGACTGGACTGCAGATCCCATTGGATACTGTGCAGTGGAGAGAGGATTTTTGTTAAACTGCTCAGGCAATGTTCTTTGTATTGGTGGCAAAGAGAGAAGGAGAACAGAGCACCTCTATCCAAGTATTCACCTGCCAGTGGGTGAGGAGCCCCGGGGCAGCATAGCACCATCCACATCACAGCATCTGCCACAGAGAGAATGAAGCATTCACTCACCCTAAGATTTCCAGAGGCCTCCAGGGAGAGACTGAGAGGGGCCCCTTCCACAACGAGTGTCCACAGCAGCATCCTGAGGAATAGTAAGAGGTCTATCCACAAATTATTGATACTGCTTATAGAGACTGAGTCCCTGGCAGCAGGACACCAAGCAAATCCAACCTATCATATCTAGCAGCTCCCACAGGGTGGGGAAAGTGCTACCTGAGTATGAGTTACTTGGAGCGATCTGGATGTACCCTATAGATCCAGGGTCAAAGACTCTTATGCAGCTGAGAACAGAGCACAAAACAAAAGTATCGGGGGGTTTAATGGCATCCCAGTCTTAGTCTGTAGGGTTCAATATTGAGTTGGACCACCCTTTGCAGCTATGATAGCTTCAACTCCTCTGGGAAGGCTGTCCAGAAGGTTTTGGAGCGTGTATATGGGAATGTTTGACATGCCAGTGACATTCCTCCACCCCAAACTCCTCATCCATGTCTTTATGGACCTTTCTTTGTGCACTGGTGTGCAGTCATGTTATATATTATAAAATATGTATTCTAAAATTCATTACATAATCAGCAGTGGAAAATCAGCAGTTTTGGTGCCATTTAAATCACTATCTCTGGAGCAGAAAACTGTTCATGGTGAGCAGATTGTCATTGCTCTGTGCCAGGACACTGCAAGCACTTGCATAGAATGGTCTGAAAAGTGACAAAGTCAAGGAAGGTATGCTGCTTTAAATGGTTGTACATCTCAGGCATGAAATATAAACACAGCATATCCATCTAGTATGAGTTCTCTCTGCTGCCTCATTCCTTTGTAATCTGACAGCTTTTCCCAGCTCCGAGAGATTATTAATGATGAGGGAAGAGAGCTCCAGCAAACAGCCTGTAATTGACAGTAACAGCTGTGCATACTCTTAGGTACTGTGAGGAGTGAGGTGTGTCACTTCCTCCAATCAGGGCTCAGACCTCTCCTCTCTGAGCTCTGCAGTGCGAGACTTCAGATCCTCGTCCCCTGCTTTTCAGAGCTGAGAGTTGCAGTGTAAAATGTATATTTTGGAAGACTGTAGAGGCGAGGGCTGAAAATAAACAGGTATAATTTATGTAGGAGGATTTTTTTCATCTCTGTGTATTACCTGATACTAGTTACTTCACTGGGCCTATGTAAGGATTTTCAACCACTTTAAGGGCTGATATAGGTGGGCAAATGCAATCTACTTTTAGATGCATTTAGCTTGCATTTGAGATTTGTCTGAGACACTTCTGTTATATTTAGTGTTAACTGAACTGCATTTGACCGTCTTTCTAAGCTGCATTATGTTGTTTTTGCATTCCCTTTGACTGGTATTGGGAGAAAAGCAATTCAAACAAGAACAAAAATCCATGTACAAAGGAAAACGTTTAAAGTGCTTTTAAAGGTAGTGCACCCTGGCAGGTGATGTGGGCTCACTCAAGTTGCAGAGTGGCAGTTGGTCTTCATCAGCCTTCACCAGAATTCATGATGGTGGAAATGGGCCTGGAACCCTAGTGCAAACTGGCAGCATGTTGGGGTCCTCAGGATCGCCACAGCAAGGGGGTGGCTGAAACAGAAGGCTAAAGTACTGTTCACAAGGCTGCTGACAGGACGTTGTCAGGTCGGGGTTTGGTCAAGTGGCAAGCGAGAGAGTAGTCAGGTTCAAGCAAAGTTCCTGGTAGCGGCATGCGAGTGTGTAGTCAAGTCAATCCATTTTAGCAAAAACTCTGCAATATACAGGCAGTGTTTTAGCTCCTTTAACTCTGGGGTAGTGAATGATAAGACACAGTACTAGCCACTTCGAGTTTGTTGATTAAATACTCATCTTGGTCAGTGGACATGCCCAACACTTTTACTGGGAACTCTGGAAGTCCTGGAGGTGGTGGAAGTCCTGGGCATCCTGGAAATCCTGAAAGACCTGGCAAGGAACCTGTGGTTACTGAAATCCTAGGAATCCTTGAAATAGTGAAAGGGATCCTGTGAGTACTGTAACAAGTGTCCAATCAAACTCAAAATGTTCTGCCATGTTGAGTGGAAGGACTAGACTAACTTGCTTAGTTAAAGTGATTGTAAAGATTTGTTTGTTTGTTTTTTCTTTAAATAACAAACATGTCATAGTTACCTCTACTGTGCAGTTCATTTTGCACAGATTGGCCCCAAACACCGACTTCTGGGGTCCCGAGGCGGATCCCGGAGGTTACCTTGCGGGCATGCACCCGAGTCCAGCATTTGCGTCCATAGGCACGAATGCCGGGCTTGGCCCTAACACCCCGGCACCCGTGTCATTGGATTTGATTAACAGTAGCAGGAACCAATGGCTGTGCTGCTATCAATCTTTCCAATCAAGTGCTAAGAACCCCAGGCAAAGGAAGAGCATGTCTCTGCCAGGTGAAATTCCCGGGCTCAGGTAAGTAAAACGAGGGGGGGGGCAGTGACTGCCAGGTAGGATGCATTAAGGTGAAAAAACACAAAGGGTTTACAACCCCTTTAAGAGCATTGGCCTAGCCTTCTAAGTCTCACTGCTAGCCCCTCACTGTGATTGGTGACCTCAGTAGCCTATAGTGAGCCTTAGGAGGTGGGCAGAGCCAAGCCTGGGAATTGGGGTCACCATACCAGAGTACCTTTGGAATCAGGACACCTGGGTCATTAAAGTGAAAAACAGACCTTATGTGCAGGCATCTGCTGTGTGCTGGCATTAGTGGTTTGGGTACTTTCCCACATCAGATTCACTTTAATTAGTAAGTTCATAGATGTGTGCAGCCTATTGCATTAGGGTGTGCACCCTAAAGCTCAAACACGTGTTTGTGTGTATGTGTGTCTGCACATATATGTCCTCTGCACATTGATCTCACTGCTGATACAGTGAAAGAGAAGTGCTTAAACACTTCTCTTATGGCAGAACCAGTAAGAAGGAATCTTTTTCATCTTTCTGCTGGCACACAAGGCAATAATGCTAATGCGCATGGGGTGATTAGGGTGCGCCCACGCCTATGAGTAAGTTGTTGTACATGCAGGTGTTCTAGGTGACATATTCCCAATGAAATGGTACCAACATTCTTGTTTGTGATGTATATAAATTAATATATATAAATTTATGTGGATATGATACTAACCCAAAACAGTTATGTTTTGTTAAACCAGTGAGTAAAAAAATATCATAAACTGACACGCAATCTATTCCCTATTTTGGTATGAGCCATGGACCAAACAAGGCATGTCAAGTTAATTTTAATGTACCACAATACAGATTGGCTTGTAATGAATCATTCAGTATACTGCCTTCAGTCTGGCACATGGGAAAACCCTGAGGGTTAAAGTGGATGTAAACCTGATTTTTTATTTTTTTTGTCTAGCACAATATAGAGTATGGGATTTCAGATCACATGTGCCCAGTCTTGCCACAAAGAGTTAATCTAGCTCTGAGCAATCCTCATATCTTTTTTCAGTGAAATAAAACTGTGAAATCTTTGTCCCTTTTTCCCCCTTGCTGTGATTGACAGGGGATTTACATATCTCGTGCACTAGCCTAAGACATGCGTTATTTTTTAATTCCCACCCCCATTCCTTTCTTTAGCAGCTCTGCAAGGATTGGCTGTGTTGGGAGTTCATTACAGAAAGTTAAAAGCTCACTGGATTTCTGCCAGTATCAACAGCTATATTTATGTACTTTCAGTTTTCTTAAAGAAACAAAACATGGAGAGATGTGCTTGTATTACAAAGATGCAATGAATATGTCCATTGTTAGTTTGCACAGACATACACTTTAAAATTCAGGTCGCTGTATTAAGGGAAAAGTGACCACATCTGCAATGGTGACTGTGTAATGTGCTTGTTCTTGCTCTTCTTACCTCCCACCAACCATTAAACATTATAGATAATAATAAGGAGGAGGGTCACTTTGCATGAAACTGAATCTGGCCATACACTATGCAGATTTCAGTTGATTCCTAATGAATAGGCTGGAATTGGCTACATGGGGGACCCTGTTGGTTCCCTCCTGCATGAAAATTTTCAGTTGAAATATTGAAGGAGCTAGATGGAAAATATTTTTTTGAACAGTGGCTGCATCTAATCAGCTGAAGCCCATGTTCCGGTAGTCTGACAACTGGCTTCCAAGGCTGTCAGAATACAATAAGTACAGTGGGAGATTTGTCTATTCACGCTGTATGGAATGTATAGGCAAGTAGTGGTTAACGCTGCCCTGGTTGGGTGGGGGGAGTTAATTGTGTTTCCTGGGTCTGTCTTGGTGTGTTTTCTTTGGTATGACCCCCCGGTCATGTGTGCTATAAGAAGGAGGGAAACCCGCACGTTATGGCTGCTGGAGTGTGGTTCAGTTCTTGTCTGCTCTGTTTCATCAGACTCACTCAATGCCTTTGCTGGAGTCTGGATTTCCAGTGCCATGCTGAGGTCAAAGTTCAGTGTACTCAACTAGTTATGACCTTTTTCCTATGCAGGTATGCTGGGGCAGCCACCAGTCTGATCTTAGGGACTAGGGATATTAGGAAAATTACTGCACTTTGTTTCGGTCTGTTTTCTGTATATGCCATCATTTTAATTTATTCAAGTAAAGTGTTTGAAACCTTGCCTTGGCTTGGTTTTAAATTACTCGAGGGGTGTAATGCAAGTAACCAGCATATGTACAGTTAGGTCCATATATATTTGGACACAGGCACAATTCTCATACTTTTGGCTCTGTATGCCACCAGAATAAAATTTTAATGAAACAATCCAAATTAATTTGAAGTGCAGCCTTTTAGCTTTAATTCAAAGCTTAATATAATCATGAATAAAATGTTAATTTTGAATATTGATAATTAATTAATTAATATTTCCTGGCAACGACTGCCTAAAGTCTGGAACCCATGGACATTACCAAAGACTGGGTTTCCTCTTTTGTGATGCTTTGGTAGGCTCTAACTGCCTTCAGCAAGTGAAATGCATGTGCAATTTGGTTGAGATCAGATGATTGACTTGGCCATTGCATAATATTCTACTTCTTTTCCATCAAAAGCTCCTGGGTTGCTTTTGAAGTGTATTTTGGATCATTGTCCATTTGTACTGTGAAGCGCCGTCCAATCAGCTTTGCTGCATTTGGCTGAATATTGTCTGACAGTATATCGTTAAACACTGCAGAATTCATTCGGCTACTTCTGTCTTCTCTCACATCATCTATGAACACCAATGAACCAGTGCCACTGAATGCCATGCATGCCCATGCCATCACACTGCCTCCACCATGTTTTACAGATGACGTTGTGTGCTTTGGATCATGAGCTGTTCCAAGCCTTCTCCACACTTTTTTCTTCCCTTCACTCTGGTACAGATTAATCTTAATTTCATGCGTCCAAAGAATGCTTTTCCAGAACTAGAGTGGTCTGGCTTTTTAGATGTTTTTTGGCTTTTCTATTCTTCAGACTTATGAATGGTTTGCAACTTGTGGTGGATCCTCTGTATTTGCTCTGGTGAAGTCTTCTCTTGATCATAAACTTGACAATGATATGCCCACCTCCTGGAGAGTATCCTTCACTTGTCTGGATGTTGTGAATGGGTTGTTCTTTACCATAGAGAGGATCATGCGATCATCCACCACTGTTGTCTTCCATGGATTTCCAGGCCTTTTTATGCTGCTGAGCTCACCAATGCATTCTTCTTTACCCAAAATGTACCAAACTGTTGATTTGGGCACTCCTAATGTTGCCTGCTATCTCTCTGATGGATTTGTTTTGTTTTTGAAGCCTTACAATAGCCTGTTTCACTTGCATGGACAGCTCCTTTGAAGGCATGATGTAGGTTCAAAACAATAGACCAATTACTTTTGGTCCCTTGAAAAAAGGTGTGGCTATTCTTAAGAGCTGTAATTTCTAAACCCTTCCTCTAATTTGGATGTACATACCCTCAAATTAAACCTGCGAATGTACACTTTCAGACCATATCAATTATTTAACTATAACTTGAATATGTTTTGGTAAATTCCAGAAAAATCTATAATTGTGCCTGTGTCCAAATATATATGGACCTAACTGTAGTTTCAGCTCAGGTTACTAAACACATTGGGGTATATAGATAATAGTACAAGAATTCATACAGTGTGAGGTTACAGTGGTTACCAAGAGTAAAGAAGGTCTCTCTAGCAGCCTCTCATAAACATGTACTTGGGACAGGTGAGATAGCCTCTTGCAGTGAAAGAGATTTTGTTGGCACTCCTTCAGTAGTGATCTGTTTCCCATAGCAATTGGAGCATATCTGCACCGCAAGGGCCCTCATCTTGTACACAGGTATGGAAGAGAACGAGTGAAGTGATGAAGTGAAGTTCATGCATGAAGTCAATGCTAGGTGCGCAGGTGGGACCCCATACTGATACTGTGAGTAAAGTAGCGGTGATACACTGGATAGGTGGAGAGGGAAAGGGCTCTGTGAGTCCCTCCTATTTGCACAATTGACCGTGATGATGTACAGTATATAGAGAGCATTTATTAGAGATCAGTCAGCTGACCCAGAAAAGGTACTCCCTGTGTAAGACCAGTGACCCGGTACAAAGGGCCTAGCCTAGCCCAGAAGAACCTATCCTGTGGTAGGCCTCTCATGTGACCCTTGCTTGGTACCCAACGAGGAGGAAAACATGGATGATGTTACGACCAACCACCCCACCTATACTACACCTGGATGGAGAAATCTGTTAGATTTGTTTCATTCCATACACAGGCTGCGGCCAGGTTAAGTCTGAGCTAACATTTCTTTACAATGATTTTATCAGCTGAATATGTATATACAAAATTGTATGTACAATACAAAACCACAGTAAATTAACATAATGTCTACAGCTAGACGTATTTAGAAATCTTGTAAACTAAGATAAAAATAATTTCCTTCCTCTTTACTTGGAAAAGAGGACTTCTACAAGGGATACCTAGTCATTGTGATACTACAGGCTAGGCATTGACATGTATAACTGGATTCCTTGGTGTATTTGCAAGTGATAAATCTGTTCTAGGACTGTGTTGTGTGCTTACCAAATACAGTAGCTCACATCCTACTCATGAATCTGTGTCAATTCAAACTGTCAAACAAGTTTACAATGTATAAGCACCACAGTTCAGAGAGGAAATACTGTCTGTGAAGGTGTGGTTGGTTCCCTCTACTGCAGTACATTCCTGGAAACTTGAAATGTCACAGCCTAGCTGACATTTTCCACATTGCTACATTCCCTATTCCATTCTAACCAGAAAGATCTTTTAGGCTGCATTCACATTTGAGCTGAGAGTCTTTGCTTGCTTTTACAGGATTTTTCTTGAGAGTTTGTACAGGATTTTAATTGTCTTTGCAGGTGCTTTTTTTTATTTTTTTTATTTTTTTTATTTTTTTATTATTTTAGCCAATGGAAAGCTAGTTGCTGGGGAAAATTTCCATATTTTTCATGCATTTTTCAGAAATTCCGATTGATGTCTACTGGGAGCAAAAATACAGCTCAAAAGAAACTCATGTGCCTTTTTTCAAGGTACAAGCATCAAGCAACACGACACTGTTAACAGACGCAGTTGAAAACCATGGGATTTTGGATTCTGAGCATTTTCGAGCTTTGGAGCCTTGCTATATATATATATATATATATATATATATATATATATATATATATATATTATATATAATATATTATAGTGGCTGTGAGCCTCTATAATCATAAAACAGAACCTCAAAAGCTTTCCTGCACTAGGCCCAGGAGCTAAAACAATCAACTTCTGAGCTTCCAATTCTTTTACAGATTGCTCCATAGCAAAAAAGTGGAAATAAACAGAATGCTTCCACATTCTGTTTACATTGAGAGTAATGAGCAAGCAATGTCCGGCCTCACCCGTTAAGTATGGTGGCCAGGAAAGAGCAACTCTAGCTTTACCTCTCCTTTTCCTGCAACAAAAGATGACTGTTATGTCTGCTAGTATCTATTACTAGCTGATTGCAGCCAGTAGCCAGCAAAAGGATTGGTATTAAAAGTGACCTACTGCTACACAACTACTTGGGCAGGTCTGTATCTGGTCTCCACTAACAAGATCCCCCCAATGAAAAAAAAAAAGAAAATGATTCTCTATTAATATTTAGTTCTGGGTGGGTTACAGCAATGATATGACATTATCTAGATGACATTTGCATTCAATGTGCAAGCATTAAATTCTCAAGAAAGGGAACAAAATGTCATTACATTTTTTAACAATCACAAGCCTGTGAAAAAAAAAAAACACTGCAGTGCTTATTTTTGCCTTCATTAGCCTGAAAGAAAAGTATAGTAAAACCTTGGTTTGAGAGCATTTTGCAAGACAAGCAACATTTTTTAATACATTTTGACCTGATATACAAGCGATGCCTTGATATACAAGTAGCATCACGTCACAACTGAGTATAAAAGAGAACAGTGGCTCCTCCAAGTGTAGCAATACACTTGGAGGCATTACATTTAATGAAGGTACAACATTTAGCAACTCACATGGTTGATGATTAAAACAGGCACATCTAAGTATGCAGGCATCCAGGGTAAAGCTGTCTACATAGACCATCCTCCGCACTGTCATTGACGTTGTCCCTTCCACACTGCGCTGCACGAGCGGTTCAAGCTTTCAGATCACTCTAATGCAGGGTAGCCTTCCTGGTCATGATTGCAGACTGACAGCGGTGAGAGCCAGCAATGCAGAGGATGGTCTATGTGGACAGCTTTACCCCGGATGTCTGCATACTTAGATGTACCTCTTTTAACCACTACAGATCCGCGCTATTGCCAAATGACGGCATCAGCGCGGACCTACATTTCCGGGACGACGTCTATTGACGTCGTCCCGGATACGAGCGGCCTGCGCGCCCCTGAGGGGCGCGCGCGGCGCGCTCTGTGATCGGCGAGTCCGTGAGACTCGCCTGATCACCGATCCGTGCAAGGGGTCGATCCCGACCCCTTATCACGTGATCAGCTGTCAGCCAATGACAGCTGATCATGTGATAGAACGGAGCCAGTAATCGGCTATTATTCCTCCTCGCGCTGACAGCGCGAGGAGAGAAAAAAAAAGCCGATCACCGGCGGCCGTGATCGGGACATCAGTCCCGATCACGGCCAGCAATACAGCTGACCACCTGCCCCCTGCCAGTGCCCACCTGCCCACCGCCGTGCCATCCTGAATAAAAGTAAGTGCCCCCTATCAGTGCCCCCCATCAGTGCCCATAGTGCCCACAGTGCCACCTACAGTGCCACCCACAATGCCACCCACAGTGCCATCCAGCAGTGCCACCAACAGTGCCACCCACAGTGCCCACAATCTGCCTCAAAGGTGCTGCGACCCAGTGCCGCCCATCAGTGCCCAGCAGTGCCGCCCATCAGTGCCCAGCAGTGCCGCCCATCAGTGCCCAGCAGTGCCACCTATCAGAGCCACCTATCAGTGCCACCTATCAGTGCCCATCAGTCCCATCTATCAGTGGTACCTATCAGTGCCCATCCGTGCCACCCATCCGTGCCACTTATCCGTGCCACCCATCCATGCCATCTTATCTGTGCCCATCTTTGCCCATCAGTGCCGCCTTATCTGTGCCCATCGGTGCCGCCTTATCTGTGCCTATTAGTGCCGCCTTAACTATGCCTATCAGTGCCCACCAGTGCAGCCCATCAGTGCCCACCAATGCAGCCCATCAGTGCCCACCAATGCAGCCCATCAGTGCCCACCAATGCAGCCATCAGTGCCGCCTAATCAGCGCACTTCAATGAAGGAGAAAAATGACCCGTTTGCAAAATTTTATAACAAACTATTAAAACATGATTTTTTTATTTTTATTTTTTTGCATCTTTTTTTGTTTGTTTAGCAAAAAATAAAACTCCGAGCTGTAACTAAATACCACCAAAAGAAAGCTCTATTTGTGGGAAAAAAATGATAAAAATTTCATTTGGGTACAGTGTTGTATGCCCGCGCAATTGTCATTCAAAGTGCATCAGCGCTGAAAGCTGAAAATTGGTCTGGGACTGAGGGGGGTTTAAGTGCCCAGTAAGCAAGTGGTTAATCATCAACCATGTGAGTTGCTAAATCTTGTACCTTCATTAAATGTAAACATATTGCTACACTTAGAGGTACCTCTCTTCTCTTTTATAATCTGTAGCTCCTGATGGATTTTATTTCTAATCCCTTTGTGGAGGTTGCCATTTGTGGATGGACATTTTATAGTCATACAACCTATCACATTGCTATAATCTTTTTATATGGACTATAAACTGAACGACTTATGAATAAATGGTTGTGGAACAAATCATTTGAGTTTCCATTGGTTCTTATTGGGAAATTCACTTTGATATACAAGTGCTTTGGATTACAAGCATGCTTCCAGAACTAATTATGCTCACAATTCAAGGTTTTGCTGTAAAGGTTTTTTTTTTCCATAATCACACTTACCTGGGTGGATGCAGCATTGGTTCAATGCTGCATCTGTCCTCCGGTGCCTCTACACTGAGAACCAAGCGATCAAACACCGCCGATCACTCGGTTTTCAGAGCTCCCCAAGCAGAGAGCTGCAGACTGTCAGTCACAGCTCTCTGCTCTTCCCCCTACTCGTTTACTGGAGTGCTGAGCTGTGTAGGGGGTGGCCGCCTCAGCCTCTCAGCAGCTGACCGTGGCCGTGGCCGTCTCAGCCTCTCAGTGGCCGTCGGAAATTTTGATAAAACAAAAACACTTTTTTTGTTTCTATTATAACATTTTGCAAAGAAGTAATTTTTGTTCATAAATTTGGACAAAAAAAGTTTATACTGCTACATATCTTTGGTAAAAATAACACAAATTTGTGGATATTATTTAGTCTTTGTGAAAGTTATAGAGTCTACAAGCTATGGTGCTAAATCCAATCATTAAAAATTGATCACACCTGATGTACTGGCAGCCGCTCTAACTTCTTAAGGCCCTGAAATGTCAGGCCAGTACAAATACTCCCCAAATGACCCCTTTTTGGAAAGTAGACAGTCCAAGGTATTTAGTAAGAGGCATGGTAAGTTTTTGAAGTTGTAATTTTTTCCCCTTGGGAAAATTAAGAATTTTTTTTTTCCTTTACACAAAATTGTTATAATAACAAGTTATTTCTCACACACAGCATATGCATACCTGCAATTACACCCAAAATACATTCTGTTACTCCTCCTGAGTATGGCAATACCACATGTGTGTGACTTTTGCACAGCCTGGCCACACAGAGAGGTCCAACATGCAGGGAGCACCATCAGGTGTTCTAGGCGCATAAATTACACATCTAAATTCCTGACTACCTATCACACTTTGAAGGCCCTGGAGCACCAGGACAGTGGAATTACTCACAAAATGACCCTATTTTGGAAAGCAATGTATATTCTATGGCCGCGTACACACGGGCGGACTGTCTGCCCAACTTAGTCCGCCAAAACACATTTCAGCGGACAGTCCGCTGGTGTGTGGGCTTCAGCGGACTTTTTCAGCGGACAGTCTGGCGGACTAAGTCTTTCGGAATGTTGGAAAGACTGTCCGTCGGACTCGCATTTCAGCGCACAGTCCGCCCGTGTGTGTGCCAGTCCGCCCTACTTTTGAAATGAGCGGACTTTTCCCGCCCGGAGAAAAGTCCGCTCATTTCGAGCGGGTATCCAGGTAGGCGGGGCCCGCGACGGAGACGTCGCTGGCCCCGCCGCCTGGTATGGACTTAAAGGGGAACCCCAACGCCGAAAAAAAATCGGCGTGGGGTCCCCCCCAAGTCCACAACAGACCCTTGTCCGAGCACGCTACCCGGCCGGCCAGGAAAGGGGGGCGAGCGAGCGCCCCCCCCTCCTGAGCCGTACCAGGCCGCGTGCCCTCAACATGGGGGGTGCCTTGGGGAAGGGGGGGCCGCGCGGCCCCCCCACCCCAAAGCACCTTGTCCCCATGTTGATGAGGACAAGGGCCTCTTCCCGACAACCCTGGCCGTTGGTTGTCGGGGTCTGCGGGCGGGGGGCTTATCGGAATCCGGGAGCCCCCTTTAATAAGGGGGCCCCTGGATACCGGCCCCCCACCCTATGTGAATGAGTATGGGGTACAATGTACCCCTACCCATTCACCTGTGAAAAAAAGTACAAAAAAAACACAACACAGGGTTAAAATATTTTATTGCACAGCTCCGGGGGTCTTCCGTCTTCGGGGGTCTTCTCGCCGGACTCCTCCGCTATCTTCTTGTAGCTCTTTTACTAGCGGAGGAGTCCGGCTTTCTTCCTCCCCGCCGGCCTCTTCTCCCGACTTCGGGGGTCTTGTCCCCCTCTTCGGTTCTTCTGCCGGGCCACCTCGCCTTCTTATAGCTCTTTTACAGGCGGTGGCCCGGTCTTCTGTCGCCGCTGTCGCCGCCGCCTTCCGTTCTTCTTCTTCTTCTTTTTCTTCTTCTCCAGGAGATGTTGCCTCAACGATCTCTCCGGCCGGAATGCCAGAGCCGCGCTGCGCGGCCACTTATATAGGGACAATGGGGCAGTGTCACTCGGGTACTCCGGGCTGGAGACAGGTACTCGGGTACTCTGGGCTGGAGACAGCTACTCAGGTATTCTGATGGGCTGCAGATAGGTACTTGTGTATTTGATGGGCTGCAGATAGGTACTCGGGTACTCTTTTTGTAGGAATATAGCTCACATGTACATACTGATAGGATCAGATCACAATTCTGAAGAAGCTGCAGAGATCCACAGGTCAGGTGAAATAATCTGTCCACAGGACAACTATTAGTTGTGCACTCCACAAATTTGACCTTTATGGAAGAGTGGCAAGAAGAAAGCCATTGTTGAAAGAAAGCCATAAGAAGTCCCATTTGCAGTTTGTGAGAAGCCATGTGGGGGACTGTCAGGGCTGGGCTCAGCCCTTCCTTCTCTGAGCTGCTGCTCAGCTGTCAGCTAATTGGCAGCTCCTATCTCTCCACAGTTACTCAGCTGTTGATGATATCCTACTCGTCAGTCCTGCCTATTTAAGCCGTCCAGTCCAGAGGAGCTCTGCCTTTGCCTTGGTCAACATCACAGAAACTATCTCCTGTGATCTTGTTCAAGACTTACTTCGCTGACATCACTTCTGGCTCCAGATCCTGTTTGCTGTTCCACTACATCGATCCCTGATGTCTGGCCTGGCTCATGGTAACTCTGGAGGAGCTGCAAAGATCCACAGCTCTGGTGAAAGAATCTGTCCACAGGACAACTGTTAGTCTGGCTTTTGTGGAAGAGTGGCAAGAAGAAAGCCATTGTTGAAAGAAAGTCATAAGAAGTCCTGTTTGCAGTTTGTGAGAAGCCATGTGGGGGACACAGCAAACATGTGGAAGAAGGTGCTCTGGTCAGATGAGACCAAAATTGAACTTTTTAGCCTAAAAGCAAAACGCTATGTGTTTAGCGGAAAACTAACACTGCACATCACCCTTAGCATTATGTTGTGGGGATGCTTTTCTTCAGCAGGGTCAAGGAAGCTGGTCAGGGTTGATGGGAGTAGAGATGGCCTTGCGGTTCGCTGCAAATTTTGCTCGTTCGCGATTCGCCAAACCGGCGGACTTCTGCCACTGTTCGCACGGTGGACATATGCATTTACATTGTGAAGAACTTTGACCCATGATGACACATCCATCATGGGGTACAGGACAGCCAATTGAGAAATTTCAGCACATGGACAATTGGACATACCCCCTACCTTATAAATAGACCTGATCTGGTGGCCATTTTACATTCTGTCTTTTGTCAGTGTAGGGACAGGACGCTGTGTGGAGCAGGGACAGTCAGTTTAATCACTAGCTATTACTATTAGGTCCACAAAAGTCCTTTTAAGGACTGGTATAGGTGTACAGTATATAGGGTTGTAATACACTTAGAATATACTTTCTTTCAAAGATACAAAGTATATTATGGTGCACTGCTGTGCTGCTGAGTGCACTGCTGACCGATTCTGCAGATGTCTTTTGTCAGTGTAGGGACAGGACGCTGTGTGGAGCAGGGACAGTCAGTTTAATCACTAGCTATTACTATTAGGTCCACAAAGGTCCTTTTAAGGACTGGTATAGGTGTACAGTATATAGGGTTGTAATACACTTTGAATATACTTTCTTTCAAGTATATTATGGTGCACTGCTGACTGCTGTGCTGCTGAGTGCTTGCTGAACAATTCTGCAGCTGTCTTTTATCAGTGTAGGGAGGGACAGTTCAGTGTTTGGAACAGGGACAGTCTGCAAATCACTAGCTACTAGGTCCACAAAGGTCCCTTTAAGGACTGGTATAAGTGTACAGTATATAGGGTTGTACACGTATAATATATTTTCTTTCAAATATAAAAAGCATATTATACTTGACTGCTGTGCTGCTGAGCTGATTGCTGCCCGATTCTGCAGCTGTCTTTTTTTAGTGTAGGGACTGAGGGACAGTTTGGTGTTTGGAACAGGGACAGTCTGCAAATCACTAGCTACTAGGTCCACAAAGGTCCTTTTAAGGACTGGTATAGGTGTACAGTATATAGGGTTGTACACATATAATATACTTTCTTTCAAATATAGAAAGCATATTATATATCACGGTGCTGGTGTCAGTGCTCTCTATCTCGGTGCTGGTGTCAGTGCTCTCTATCTCGGTGCTGGTGTCAGTGTTCTATCTCAGTGCTGGTGTCAGTGAGGGAGATAGCAACGGAGAAGCCAATCAGTAGGCAGTGCCAGCACCATGGCTGAGGATCAGCACTGGACAGGCACCTCCGAACCACCGCAGTGGAGCCCTGCATAGGTGGGGGTAAGAGCCGGGCAGAGGGAGGGGCTCAAGCACAGGTTGGCACACTGGGACACTGGCACAGGACTGTGCTGCCCTAACTGTGGCACTGATCATCTCCTGCACCCTTTCATAGCCTGCCCTGACCTTGCCTCTCCTCCATGACCTTCATGCGCTCCTGAATTGTCAAAATTTATCAGATAAAAAAAAAATGCTTGTCGTTGTCGATTCCAGATTCACTTAATACTTCTGTTATGTCGGTGTCCATGTTGTGGGACTATGTGTGCACAGCTAGTAAGTATTTTGTGGCTGAAAATATGACCTAGAAGTTTTTAAGGTTCGCCTGCCATTAAAGTCAATGGGGTCCACCGTGAACTTTGCGGTTCGTGAACTTTTGGCCGTGTTCGCGTTTCGCATTCGCAAAACGTCCCGTCAGGAAGTTCGACCATCACTAGATGGGAGGATGGATGGAGCCAAATACAGGCCAATCTTAGAAGGAAACCTGTCAGAGTCTGCAAAAGACTTGAGACTGAGGCGGAAATTCACCTTCCATGACCAATGACCCTAAACATACAGCCAGATATACAATGGAATATTCTAGATTAAAGCATATTCATGTGCTAGAATGGCCCAGTCAAAGTCCAGACCTAAATCTATTTAAGAATCTATGGAAAGACTTGAAAATTGCAAACATGTCACTCTCTAGATTTGCATAGCTGGTACAGAGCTCCCCAAAAAGACTTGCAGCTATAATCGCAGTGAAAGGTGGTTCTACAAAGTATTGACTCAGGGGGGCTGAATACAAATGCACGCCACACTGTTCACATATTTATTTGTAAAAAATGTTGAAAACCATTTGTCATTTTCCTTCCACTTCACAATTATGTGCCACTTTGTGTTGGTATATCAGAAAAAAATCCCAAAAAATACATTTACATTTTTGGTCGCAACATGATGTGGAAAATTTCAAGGGGTATGAATACTTTTTCAAGGCACTGTAACTCTAGATATATCAATATTACACACCTTTGTGTCACCAGCAAAAATACATTCCTTGCACAACAAACCTTTAGGTAAAAAGGGGAGGAAGCTCCAGCACACAGCCTACAATTTACAGCCTCAGCTCTATTGCTGTGTAAAGGTCAGATCTGCAGAGTGTAACTTTAGCTCCCTTTCCCCCTTTTTTCTGAACTCTCAGGTGTGCTTTATAAATTCTGCACTTTGATTAGATGTAGACAAGCGAATACTGTAGATAAACTGTAATAAGTTATGTAGGAGGATTTGTTTCATCGCTGTGTATCATGTGAGGCCAGTCACTTCACTGGGTATATGTAGGGGTTTAGAACCACTTTAGTGTTACAATAACAATTTCTGAGAAACATTTTTTTTTAATGTGTGCATTACAATGTATTGTCAAAGAGGGAAAAAGACTCTCCAAAAGTAAAACTCATATGTCCACTTTGAGCTTTACCATTCTGCTAAATTACATAAAAGTCCCACTAATGTGGTATAATTTTAACCACCAAACTTCAATTATTACATTTTATGGTAGGGATGCACAAATTACATAAAACATTGTGTTGGGAAAAAAAAAATTACAGGAAAATTATTTCTTTTCTTTTGTTCCCAATAAATCTAGAGAAATACAATTATTTGTATCCACATTTCGTACTAAATTTAAGCCCTATCTATCCCAAAAAAGGAGCATAATACATTAGGGGAGAATACAAGCACTAAAAGGTATAATGTACAGAACCGAGACATCTTCAGATCAAAAAACTACTCTGGGACTCAAGGGGGGGGGGGGGGGGGGGTTAAGGCTGGATTCACACCTATGCATTTTTTGTGCTTTTTGCTTTTTGCAGATTTGCTCTACAGAACATGTTCCATAGGAAACCATGGTAAATGTACTGTGGTGCAAATCTGCAAAATGCGAAAATCACAAAAAATGCATAGGTGTGAATCCAGCCTTAGGGAGAAAAGGGCCTAAGGAATAAAATCTTGAATAATATGCAAATAGATAATTATCCATACCCTGGCCCCAGTTCTGTAATACAAGACAACACTCACTGCAACCAACCACTTACAGTCGAATAGGGGATCAGAGGTCCGAATGTCATTACTGACCCATACAATTGCTTAGAACAGGGGTCTCAAACTGGTGGCCCTCCAGCTGTTTCAGAACTACAAGTCCCATCATGCCTCTGCCTGAGGGAGTCATGCTTGCAATGCCTCATGGGAGTTGTGGTTTTGCAACAGCTGCAGGGCCACCAGTTTGATATCCCTGGCTTAGAGGAAAGATCTATGCCTGCAAGCCATTGCTGACCCCAACAAACATGCAAGTAGTGTGACCTGCCAATACAGTGTTTGTCTATATAAGGCAATCAGAATCCTTGTTTCATTTCCAACTCTATGCTGTAGACATGACAGTTGGAAGCTAATTAATTGCTATGGACAAAGTCTTCTTGTTAGCACTTTTGTCTTTATACATTGTGCAAAAATAGGCAATGCCTGATTATAGGCCCAATTACCACTAAGGTATAATGATCATTATTTGCCACACTAAACATTATTTTTAGCAGCCATTGAGACTGAGAGTAATGAGAGCATGCCTCCTGCGTCTTGTTTAATATATATTTTTTCAGCTTGTAATATGTACTTATTGATTTGTAGCATATTTGGTGCTTGGTAAGCAAAAATAATAACAAAAAATGTCTTACAACACATCAATACCAAATTATTAGGTATTACAGTAGATGTTATTGGGTATTAGAAATAAATATTTTTGTGTGTTAAAATATATATTTTTTAAAATATGGATACAATTGACTTTCTTTTTCGCTTCATCATTCGGCAGAAAATTCCATCATTGGAAAAGAGAAATAATATTTTTTCACTGTGGAAATTCAGAAACCACAGACGTGAACTGTGAAGTTTTGCCAGCAAGCTGTGGAGAAAATTATAGCGATACTTTTTCTGTGCTTTGAGAGTTCTTCTGTGACTCAGTGACTATTTTTGTTTTATTGCTGTACGCTTTTCTAGATACTTCATAGGTAATTTGTCAGACATATTGAGCTCATATTCTAAGCAATTAAATTGCCGTTTCCACTAAACCTAATGCAGTCAGCTATTATAGAACAAATCAACATAATCTTTCTTGATCACATGCACTGTTTAATTTCTATTGTTTCTTGTAAGCTGTTTAATGGCAAATGAGCAAAAAGAAAAGTTCCCTTACTTAATCTAATCACTACTTAAAACACAGTTCCAGGCAGAAAAACATTTATTTAAATTGATTTTTCAATAGCCACAAACGATATAAATCCACTTTTTGTGCACCAAGTTTTTTTAGCTTGAAGAATTAACAGTGCCCCATCACTGTGCTGTGCAGAGCCGTGAGAGGAACCCAACAGGCCACACCCAGTATAGGCTTCCTGTAGACAATTACAGGAGGGGGTGGAGACAGGACCAGTCACCCTGAAGAAGGAGAGAGAGCAACAGTGACTGGTCTTTATTATAGAAAGCTCCTGCACAGTGGAATAGTTTCACACTAGCTTACTACACAGATCTGGAAGAAATACATAAATCACACTAAGATTCAAGTAAGAACACACATGAATCTTGTATCTAGACAATATATGCTTTTACCGTGGTCCAGCTTTGGTTCCTTTACTAAATTAGAAACAACTAGAATATCAAGTGCGGAAGCACTGGAGAGAACCCATATTGGATATATTATAGACAGACCAAGTATTGTTATAAAAATGGTCAATTTTATTACAAATACATATAAGCAAACGGAGATAAGAACATTGATGACTTCAATAAAAGCAAAGATACAGACCCCTATTGGATGTATTATAGACAGACCAAGTATTGTTATAAAAATAGTAAATTGTAAACCATTTTTACATACCATTGCAATTTTGGGTACTCTGTGTCTTTGTTTTTATTGAATTGTTCAATGTTCTTTTTCACTTTTGCTTATATGTATTTGTAATAAAATCTACAATTTTTATAACAATACTTGGTCTGTCTATAATAGTGATGGCGAACCTTGGCACCCCAGATGTTTTGGAACTACATTTCCCATGATGCTAAACTACACTTCAGAGTTCATGAGCATCATAGGAAATGTAGTTCCAAAACATCTGGGGTGCCAGGGTTCACCATCACAGGTATATAATACATCCAATAGGGGTTCTCTCCAGTGCTTCTACACTGGATATTCCAATTGTTTCAATTTACCGGATTGATCAGACCAAGTTATTTGGTATACACACATCAATTCCTCCCTTTTTGTTCTTACATAATTTAGAAAACACTTGCAAAATTATGCCCTATTAAAAACAGAATAAGTGGAGGAATTAACAAACCGAAGTGTCTTAGCCCTTGTACACACAGTCGGAGATTCCGACAACCAAATCCGTCGGAGTAATTCCGATGGATTAATTCCGGAAGAGGTCTGGAAGTGATGTTGCATACACACGGTCGGACAAAGTTGTTGGAAAATACGATTGTACATAAGGTAATGATGTTATTTCGTTACAACGGGACTACGTTCAGGCTAGTATCCAATAGCTTTGGTCTAGGAATTTGATCTGAGCATGCGTGGCACTTTGTCTGTCGGAGTAGGCTACACATGATCGGAGTATGTCCGATCTGAGCATTTTGTTGGAAAATTTTACCGGCAAGTTGGAAAAGTTGGTCCGTCGGATATTCAGACGGAAACAGTCCGATGGAGACCACACACAGTCGGAATATCCGACAAAACGGTCCGATAGGACACATTCCGTCGGAATCTCCGACCGTGTGTACAAGGGCTTAGTGGGCAGTATATGCAGTAAAGTGATGCCTAGAGTCTGACAGAGAACAGTATATTTAGGAAATGAGTGAAGAGACTATGACGGCCGTATGTCAAAGAGAGGAGTGCAGAGAATATGCCAAGGGGCAACATATGCTGGGTGATTCACGAATATTGTCAGCTATGACAATATTTAGGTTTAAGAATAGAGCTACACTATATTTTCAAAAGTATTGGGACACGTGCCTTTACATGCACATGAACTTTAACCACTTCCGGACCAGCCGCCGCAGTTTTACTGCGGCAGAATGGCTCAGCTGGGCAAAACGACGTTATCTTACGTCGCTTCACCTTTTAGCCACTAGGAGCGTGCATGCATGAGCCTGCAGTGTGTCCCCGAAGCTGATGCGAGTGCCCGGCAGGCATGTGGCACCAGCGATCCCTCGTGACAGAGTGAGAACTGGGACCTGTGTGTGTAAACACACAAATCCCGGTTCTTTCAGGGGAGTAGATACAGATCATGTGTTCATACTGGGTATCAACACCGATCTCTCTCTCCTCCTAGACAGTCCCATCTTCTCACAGTAAGAACACACACTAGGGAACACAGTTAACCTCTTCAATACCCCCTAGTGTTAACCCCTTCCCTGCCAGTGAAATTTATAGAGTAATCAGTGCATTTTTATAGCACTGATCACTGTATAATTTTCAATGGTCCCAAAAATGTGTCAAAAGTGTCCAATTTGTCCGCCACAATATCGCAGTCCTGATAAAAATCTCAGATCGCCTTCATTACTAGTAAAAATAATAATAATAATAAAAATGCCATAAATCTATCCCCTATTTTGTAGATGCAATAACTTTTGCGCAAACCAATCAATATACACTTATTGTGATTTTTTTTTATCAAAAATATGTAGAAGACTACATATGGGAAAAATGTGTTTTTTTTTTTCTTTAAATGTGGGATATTTATTATAACAAAAAGTAAAAAATATCGGGGATTATTTACTAAAGGCAAATTCACTTTGTACTACAAGTGCACTGCAAATGCACTTGGAAGTGCAGTTGCTGCAGATCTGAGAGTGACATGAAAGTAAAGTAAAAAACAGGATTTTTGCTTGTACATGATTGGATGACTGTCCACAAGGTTTAGAAGTGTGTTTATGGGAATGTTTGACTATTCTTCCAGAAACGAATTTGTGAGGTCAGACACTGATGTTTACACGAGAAGGCCTGGCTCTCAATCTCCGCTCTAATTCATTTCAAAGGTGTTCTATCAGGTTGAGGTCAGGACTCTGTGTAGGCCAGTCAAGTTCCTCCACTGCAAACTTGCTCATCCCTGTCTTCATGGACCTTGCTTTGTGCACTGGTCCAAGTAAATTAGTGGAGGGGGGGTTATGGTGCCGGGTTGTTTTTCAGGGGTTGGGCTTGGCCCCTTAGTTCCAGTGAAGGGAACACTTAAGTTGTCAGGATACCAAGACATTTTGGACAATTTCATGCTCCCAACTTTGTGGGAACTGTTTGGGGATGGCCCCTTTCTTTTCCAACATCACTGCGCACCAGTGCACAAAGCATTGTCCATAAAGACATGGATCAGCGAGTTTGGGGTGGAAGAACTTGACTGGCCTGGACTTCAACCCAATAGAACATCCCAGTCTCAGTCTGTAGGGTTTATTAGAGCGGAGACTGCGAGCGAGGCCTTCTTGTCCAACATCAGTGCCTGACATCACAAATGAGTTTCTGGAAGAATGGTCAAACATTGCCATAGACACATTCCTAAACCTTGTGTAAAGCTTTCCCAGAAGAGTTGAAGAGCTTTTATAGCTGCAAAAGATGGGCCAACTCAATATTGAACCTTATCCTACCACACGGATCAAGACTGGGATGCCATTAAAGTTCAAGTGCATGTCAAGGCAGGCATCTCAATATATTCAATATATATATATTTATATGTGATAGATCAACACAAAGTGGCACTTAATTGTGAAGTGGAAGGAAAATGATAAATGGTTTCCAACATTTTTATAAATAAATATGTGAAAAGTGTGGTGTGCATTTGTATTCAGTCCCCTGAGTCAATACTTTGTAGAACCACCTTTTCGCAGCAATTACAGCTGCAAGTCTTTTGGGGGATGTGTCTACCAGCTTTGCACATCTAGAGAGTGAAATTTTTGCCCATTCTTCTTTTCAAAATAGCTCAAGCTCTGTCAGATTGGATGGAGAGCATTTGTGAAAAGCAATTTTAAAGTCTTGCCACAGTTTCTCAATTGAATTTAGGTTTGAACTTTGGCCAGATTTGTGGAGTTCATGACTAATAGTTGTCTTGTGGACAGGTTCTTTCACCTGAGCTGTGCATTTCTGCAGCTCCTCCAGAGTTACCATGTCAGTTTAGGTGGACGGCCATGTCTTGGTAGGTTTGCAGCTGTGCCATACGCTTCCCATTTTCGGATGATGAATTGAACAGTGCTCCATGAGATGTTCAAAGCTAGGGATTTTTTTTATACCCTAACCCTGCTTTAAACTTCTCCACATCTTTATCCCTAATCTGTGTTATGTGTTCCTTGGCCTTCATACTGCTCTTTGTTCACTAAGGTTCTCTAAGCCCTTGTACACACGGTCGGACATTCTGACGGAAAATGTCAGATCGGACCGTGTTGTCCGATAATCCGACCGTTTGTGGGCTCCGTCAGACTTTTTCCCGTCGGAATGTCCGACCAACAAAGTTTGAGAGCTGGATATAAAATTTTCCGACAATATGATCAGATCGGACTTTGTACGATCGTTTGTAGAGAATTCCGATCGGACAAAGTGCCACGCATGCTCAGATCAAAGTACGAGAGCAAAGCTATTGGCTACTAGGCTGAACGTGGTCCCAACAGAAGCGAACGATTGGATTTTCCGACAACTTTGTCCGACCATGTGTATGCAACCTCACTTTCGGACAAAATCCGTTGGAAAAAATCAGACGGATTTTGTGGTTGGAATTTCCGTGTGTACAAGGGCTTACACACCTCTGAGGGCTTCACAGAACAGGTGTATTTATACTGAGATTAAATTACACACAGGTGGACTCTATTTACTAATTAGGTAACTTCCGAAGGCAATTGGTTCCACTAGATTTTAGTTAGGGGTATCAGAGTAAAGGGGGCTGAATACAAATGCACACCACACTTTTCACATATTTATTTGTAAAAAAAAAAAGTAAAAAAACATTAATCGTTTTCCTTCCACTTCACAATTATGTGCCGCTTTGTGTAGATGAGCATCATGGGAAATGTAGTTCCAAAACATTTGGGGTGCCAAGGTTTGCCATCACTGGTCTATCACATAAAATCCAAATAAAATACATTTAAGCTTTTGGTTGTAACATGACAAAATTGGGAAAATTTAAAGGGTTATGGACACTTTTTCAAGGCACTGTATATATATATATATATATATATATATATATATATATATATATATATATATATACATACACACATACACACACACACACATATATATATATATATATATATATATATATATATACACACATACACACATATATATATATATATATATATATATATATATATGTACTGTGTATCAAAATTATGTATTTTATATATAATTCATATTTATACACTTGGCTATGTAATCCATATAGATTTCATAAAAAGAAATCTGCCTTACCATCCAACAGTCTTATTATGTAGCTTTTGTATGAAGCTGGTTATTTAAGAAAACTGTATTTTCCCTCCACATTCATTCTCCTGGTGATTTAATAGCTTCTACTGAATGTCAGTTCACAAAACCTTGCCCTGTACAATGAACTGTAATTGCAGTCATCTACCCATTGTTCTGGATTTTCACAAAACATATTTGCCTCAAACAGTTTGATACACTATTAATGATTTGTTTGCTGGAATGTGTTTTATTTAAATGCAATTTATTGTTAAATACATCACCTACCTCTTTGAGACAGTCACAGATCACTTGCTGTGCTTTTGATAAAAAAACATTTATTTTAAAAGATTGATGTGTAGGCAGAGCTCTGGCTTAAAGACATATGTCTAATTTTTGTTTCTCCTATAAGAATCAGAGCCTTTTTTTTAGTTGATGCATACTTCTAAATCATACTGTATGTGCACTACAATGGAATTTAACTATATTTGGCACAAAATGGACAATATGTCTAAATTATAAAAGTAATGCAAGAAACATAAACCACATTTCACAACTGTAAAAGGGCCTAGAATGATTTGTATCAACTATACAAGTATATATTCCCAGGTGATACAAAATAATAGTGTAGGGATCTGCTGTCCTCTACTGTCTGAATTTGTAAATGCCTGCAAATATTTTATATATGCACTTCCTGTTCCTGGGTTGTTGGCTTTGAAACCCTCGAAGGAGGAAGTGGAGTAAGATTTAAATTTAGAGTGAATTTAGATTTTAGAGTGGGAAAGGTTTTGAACCCTTGTCAGTTTTTTTTTTTTGCTACCTGGGGCTCTGTTAGACAATTCCCCTTTACTGACTGTCTAGGTTACAATGATTTCAACAGACAGGAAGCAAGGAAGCATCTGCAGCAGTGACACAGACAGCAAAAAAAAGCTGATATAGGTTCTTAACTTGTGTAACTCTACTAAAATGAATCATCTTTTTTCTATCTGTGTTACTGTTTCCTTTCACTTCTTTTCTAAAGAAACCATTGTTCACAGATGGCACCAAGTTATTCAGTGGAATAATGTCCTTACAGAGTGCATACATCATACATTCTAGGAGAACAGCTAGAAGATGGTTGAGAAGGATCTGGGTATTCTGTTACAAAAAAAGAAGAAAATCCCTCTTTGTTTTGGGACTTTAACGGCAATAAAATACAGCTGTTTTGCAAAACATACATAGAAAACTTTATTTAAACAAACATGATAATAAAATTCATCATTAAGAATGGAATTACGGCTGTTGTGTATACAAATATATATTGTGGCATGAGCTATACAATATATTCTACGCCTCTTGTCAACATAGCATAATTCTGATCTTGGTTTTGGTTTTACTCTTGGCTTTAATGATGAATTTTATTATCATTTTTATTTAAATAAATGTTTAAATGTATTTTATGCAATACAGTTGTATCTAATTGCCGTTAAATTTCCAAAACAAAGAGGGGTTTTCTTCTTTTTTTCTCATTAAGCTTTGAGATGTTGGGAGTCCTCAGAGCACTCCTGCTTACTTACTATAGGTCTTCTATTAGATCATAGACATAATACAGGCAGTCCCCGAGTTACAAACATCTGACTTACATACAATTCTTACAAACGGAGGGAGACAACAAGAATGAGAGAAAATCTACCCCAGAAAGGGAAATTCACGCCTGTAAGAGTTATCATAGAAAAAAGGTGTCTCCACTGAAGCTTTTCACCAATCCTTTTTTCTAACAAAACCCAAAATTTTCTAAATCCAATTGTCACAGACAGAAAGTGAGGTGTAATCCTCTGAGCAGGTGGACCATATATTGAACTTGGTGTTGAGTTATTCACTTGCAGGTCATTACAGAAGACAAGGGGGCACTCTTTATATCCTGAGGAAAAAAAATGTACCCTCCCTGTCAGAAAAGGCTTCTTCACTGTAAGAACTGTACAAATTTGGAATAGACCCCCTCAAGATGTTGATTGTCTTAAAATAGAGCTGAATGCCTTCCTAAAATGCACAACATACTGTATATCTGGGTTCTAACATTTATAAGCAATAGCACCAGGGTTGTCGTAAACCCCTAGAATATCAGATTGCCTCCTGGGGGATCGGGAAGGAGTTTTTTCCCCCACTGGAGCAATTTGGACAATGCTTTATTGTTTTTTTTTGCTTGCCTCTGGTAAAGGAATGTGTATATGGAGGTTTTCTATTTGTTTTTTCTATTGCTTGAACTAGACGTATATGTGTCTTTTTTCAACCTGACTAACTGTGTAAGTATATAACTATGTAATGTAGGCTATTCATAGACATAATATACCATTCTGAAGAAGCAGGAAATTTTGAGCCAAACGTTTAGGGCCGGTTCACACTGCGACGCGAGGCGAGGCGACACGGCTCGCCTCGCCTCGCTCGCGCAAGTCGCCCCCATACAGTGCTATGGAACCGTTCTGAGAGGAGCGACTCGAGTCGCTCCGACTCAGAAAAAAGGTTCCTGTACTACTTCGGGGCGACTTCGGGGGCGACTTGCATTGACTTCTATGCAGAAGTCCTCTGCAAGTCGCCGCTGACCCCCCCTGCAAGTCGCGGCGAGGAAGTCGGAGACGCCTCGCCGCGGCTCGCAGTGTGAACCGGCCCTAAGTCATCTTAAATTGATCACACATGTTACAGATATATAGGAACCAAACCTGTGAATTTAGGACTATGTTTAATCATGTACTAAAATCTGACATTTCAATCATAACTTTTTTAGGTCCTAAACACACAGATTTGATGATCTGTTTTAAATGTATGTAATGCTCTGCCATTTGTACTGATTGTAATCAACCTCAAAATAGACAATTTGATTCCAATTAAAGCTTTTTTTTTACATTATTACAAATTACATGTCAGTATTCATATGTGGTATATATTAATTGGTGTCTGTGTGGCCTCTGTGTATAACTAAAGGCAAAACTTTTTTTTTTGTTTTGTTCTGGATAGAGTGCAGAGGGACTAGAACACTTGTCAGTTTTTATTTCTGTTTGTGCCCCTGTTAAAGAGATTCACCCTCTCTATTTGTCCTATTTACCATTAACATTGAAAGTGAACGTAAAAGAAAATCCCAAATTGTAGGTTTTCTCTAGAAAAGTAACAGAGGGAAAAATCTTACAATGGGGACACTAGTTCCCCTTAATTTGCCAGGATTTCCTATCACTTCTTGTTTGGTTATGGTATGAAGGGAAGGGAAAGTGAATGGCACGAAGTGATGGGAAATCTCCACAAAGGGACACAGATGGCGAAAAAAAATCTGACAGGGGCTATACCCTCCTTTGCTCTAAAATGAAAGCTAATGTTTTACTTATAGTTCTGCTTTAAGTTGGGGAGACTACCTAGAAACTTAACCACTTAAGGACCGAGCCTCTTTCAGGGATTTGGTGTTAAAAACTGTTTTTTTTTTCTAGAAAATTAACCCACAAGTATGATATATTATTTTTTCTAACACCCTAGAGAATAAAATGGCGGTCATTGCAATACTTTCATGTCACACCCTATTTGTGCAGCATTCTTACAAGCACACTTTTTTTAAATAAAAAACAAGACAACAGTAAAGTTAGCCCAATTTTATTTTAAAAAAAAAGAAAAAAAAAAAAAGGCGCCAAAGAAATCTAAATATTAATATGAGTAAGTGATAATATGAAAATTGACAATTGACAGCAATAGTGAATAAAACTTTGCAAGTGCAAAATGAAACTAGTAAAGAAAATAAATATTTTGCGCTAAGTGCCAAAAAAATTAAAATGAATATCACATTTGAAACCAATGCGACTTTGGAAAAAAATCGCTAAAAAGTCCCATTCAGATAGTTTGTTGCAAACATCAATAACCTTGAAGCAACAAAAGTTCCATATCCCAAGTAAAGTGCTTGTGCTCTACAAAGTGGATACAAATCCGTGCTTGATATGTGCTCACAAGATGGTACCCTCACATAGATGTGAACTCACCCCTCCAAGTGGACCAACTATTTCTAGTTTGGTCACACACACGTGGAGCAGTCCCCGTGGATTTTCTGTGGGCTGATGTGGTTTAAGATAGTTGTTTCCTCATATGAATGGACGTAATAAAGACTGCCTCATTCATCTATGTAACAGCGATATTTGGGATAGATGTTCCTCATAACAATGACAGAAAAAGCCTCATTGCGCAGGAACATTTAAAACATTTATTCCAGATAAAAAAAAAACATGGTATTAGACTCACATGTAAGGGTGCCCAAAAGCCTGGCACCTGGTGTAAACAGCAGATAAGTTTCCAGGAAATCTGCCCATAAGCAGTGGTAAGCCGCCACCGCGGTGTACTGGTTGATTTCTGGGACCGGAAGTGTGTTGTGATGATGCGATAAAGCGGACCAACATCTACATCTACAGCCAATCAGACGGGCTGTCTCCATGGAAGTGTTTTTTTTATATATAATTTTTTTTATATTGTGAAAGCCGAGTAAATTTATACCCAACATGTCACGCTTCAAAATTGCGCCCGCTCGTGGAATGGCGACAAACTTTTACCCTTAAAAATCTCCATATGCAACCTTTTAAAAATTCTACTGGTTGCATGTTTTGAGTTACAGAGGAGGTCTAGTGCTAGAGTTATTGCTCTCACTCTAACAATCGCGGAGATACCTCACATGTGTGGTTTGAACACTGTTTTCATATGCGGGCGCTGCTCACTTGTGCGTTCGCTTCTGCACGCAAGCTCAGTCTTGTTTATTTTACCTTTTTTTTATTTTTACACTGTTCTTTAAAAAAATAAAAACCATGACAATACCTCTTAAATATGAGATATTGGGGTCAAAAAGACCTCGGATCTCATATTTACACTAAAATGCAATAAAAAAATAAAATTAAATGTCTCTTTAGGAGCTATGGGCAGAAGTGACATTTTGATGTCGCTTCCGCCCTGCAATGTTATGGAGACGGTTGGGGGCCATCTTCCTATCATCTCCATACCACACACGGAAGAGGACCCGATCGCCTCCACCACTACCAACAGCTCCGGTAAATGGTTGAGGGCACCGGAGCGCAGCGGGAGGGGGGGCCTCTCCCAATGCAGATAAAAGTGATCTTGCGGCAAATCCGCTGTAGAGACCACTTTTATCTGAAAGTGGACCACCCGCTGAAGAAGAGGATACTGGGTTTATGGAAGCTAGCTGCTGCCATAATAATAATATCCCTCTTCAAAGTATAATGTATAACGATGGCGGGCAGTCCGTAAGTGGTTAAAGACCGCATTACAAGGTTTAAGTATGCCACTTGGGATAATTGGGTGGAATTACCATTGGTAATACATTTTTTGAAGAGAGGTGATACTGTTTACTGTGATACTGCATTTTTTTGGCTATTGATCATATTTATAAATAAAAAAAGAGAAGGATATAAGGAATTGATGCTGAAAAAGAATCAGGTAAATTGAATACACAATCTAAATACTTTAAAGCGGGAGTCCGCTGGGAGTTCCGCCGTTTTTTTTTTTTAAAAGCCAGCAGCTACAAATACTGCAGCTGCTGACTTTTAAAATAAGGACACTTACCCGCCCAGCGCGCCCGCGATGTCGGCACCCGAAGCCGATCTCTCGATCGTCTCTCGGGTGCTGCCGCCGCCATCTTTGGTATGGGAATCAGGAAGTGGAGCATTTCGGCTTCATTTCCCGGTTCCCTACTGCGCATGCGCGAGTCGCGCTGCGCAATAAGGATGGTCCCGCTGCCTCTGGGATCCGTGTGTTTCCCAGCAGGCAGTGGGGGACTTTTGGAAAGGGGCGTAATCTACGCCCCTTTCCACAGATAGCTATGACGGAAGTGGGTGCAGATACCTGTACTGTACAGGTACCTGCACCCCCCTCCCCCCTGAAAGGTGCCAATTGTGGCGCCAGAGGAGGGGAGGATTCCAAAGAGCGGAAGGTCCACTTTAGGGTGGACCTCCGCTTTAACACCATTAGGATTAAATATGGTCTTTGTCAAATTTGTTTATTGAATTTTAACAATTAGCATACATAAGTACATATGGTGGCAGCAAAAGAAAAGATCACCTATATGATAATAATATTGAGTTGTGATTCCAACATAAACTAAAAGTAGTTTAGCTAAAACCATTTTAGCATGGATCTAACTACTCAAAAGATTACGTCATGCATTGTGTAAGAAAGGATAAAACCAACTTAGACCAGGTTAATATGAGATGACCTTAGATAAAAAAATTGTTTTAAATTATTAAGAGTATAGTTTTTAAATAAAAAAATTAAAACATTTCTTATAGAATCTAAAATCTTATACTACATATTGGAACTATGTACAATTAGTATAATAATAACCAAGGATATAAAAGTTCTGCTATCAGAACTATATAAAGAGCAAATAGAAAGAGGAGAGAGAGAGAATGGAGGGAAAAAGTAGAAGAGAGAAAAAAGATAAAAGAAAAAGTAATCTTAGGTAGGAGAAAAAATATATAGGGAAGAAAGAAATGAGAGGTAGTAGGGGTCCCCAGGGTAGTAAATGGTAATAAACACATACCATGAAGGCAGAGAATGGAAGTATAAATCAAGATTACCAAGGTCTTAGTAGGGAAGCATCAAAATTGGAAGGCAAAAAGTGAGTCACCCAGGGATTCCATCTATTCTCAAAGTTGGGTATTTTTTCTTGAGTTATAGCCTCTGTTTTTGCATGGATCATTGATTGACTCTATTTTTAGTTTCAGCAATTATTAGGTAAATGTAGTCTTTTATCCCGATTTCTTTTTTAATTAAAGATGCAACGCTTATTGTTCTTACATTTGAATCTACAGGTATCAGTATAAGGAAGCATCCTCCAAATCTGCTTTAGAAGAAAATTGGAAAAAAAAGTATACTAAAGTGGAACTAAAGGAAAAATTACAAAGTTTATAAGCAGACAGGGTATTTATAGGAGAAAAGACATGGAATGTCTCTTGTTCAATAAAATAAACCTTCCCATCTGCTTATAATCTGTGACATGTACACTGAACTTCGCACATGCAGCTCAGTTTACATCAACACACATGGTCCCTGTGCACCGGGATAACTGACGCGATCCCATGGTCTCGTGTCCTGGCATTACTGACATTATGTCATCCTCCGCAGGTCATTCATGATGGTTAAAGACCAGCACCTGGAAAAAGCCACAGAGAAGATGTTGGAGATGGACCCTTTGGTGATGTTAGACCATTGGAGATGAGGTATTCTGACTTTAACGCCTCTTTAAAGGTTATTTTAGGTATATACATATATATATATATGTAGTGGGTGTGTCTCACTCTATAACCCGCAATCCCACCAAGCTGGCCGGAACAATGTACACAGGCTTTCCAGCTTGAGTTAGGGAGAGCTGCCTGCTAGCAGTAGCAAGGGGGTTTTTCACACCCCCCTCCTTCCGGTTTTCACTGACTGAGTTAATGTAATATAATGTAATATGAGCTGACACACACAGAGCTCTGCATTCAGTGGCCTCTCTTGTGCCCCTATTGGCTGCAAGAATAAAAACCAATTGAGGGCACAGTTTCAACAGCCAATTGAAGAGATTGTGCTGAACTGCAGGGAGAGCTGCAATGGATGCTGAAAAATGCAGTTTCCACACAAAACGACCCCATAGAATGGTATATAGGAAGAAATACAAATCCCAAGAGGCTTTGCTGACAGGAAAATGAAAGACTCAATTTTGTGTCCCAAGGTAAAGTTCAGTCAGCCTTGACGGAGTGAGGAGACCAGACCTGATAGAGAGGTGCTGTCTCTCAGGTGATCTTTCTGTGCGATTCTGGCCTCCGCTACCAGTTGGAACATTCAGTCTGAGAGAGAGGGATCCCAGGTAAATATTGAGGAGCATCTCCACCAACAGTGAAATGTTCCAGTGTGAGGCGACTCATCGGGTCGCCATGAAAGCCTGCCTGTTCCAGAACGTTTGTTTGAGCCTTGTTCTCAGGATTTGGTGGGAGGGCATTTCTGCCCATCTGCAGGGAACAGAGACACTGCACTACAGAAAGAGTTATTTGAACACTGTATACAAACATCATTGCCGGTAGTCATCTTGCTGACACTTGTAGTACTACAGGGATAAAAGATAAGGCTATCCATTTCTGGGACATTGTATATAGACACCATTGTCCTCTCACCTTGAACAAAATCCTGTCTGCTTCACTTGATAATCTGGGACAGTTATATTGTTTGCCCTGCTACCCAGGACTTAAAGTGCACTAATGAAAGTGGCTAGCTGAAGACACCAAAGCTTATCTTTTCTTCAAAAAGGACTGAAGCTGTTAGGGCCATACGGATCTGCACACACATATTCAAGGCTCTGCATATGTATTGGGTGTGCGGGACAGTTTATTTATAGAGTTAAGCCATTACTTGCAAACTTGAATAGATGTGTTAAGTTGGGTCTGTGGTGTCAGGGGACAGTACAGAGAGGCCTGACACAAAGGGAGTCATTCCTCTGCTCTCCTCCTGCCTGGACTCATAGAGCCAATCTGAGTAAAGGTAACCAATCTTATTTGAAGTGCCATATTGTGCTTTATTTACCATTTAACTCTGCTCTGTTTGGAATCCTCTGAAAGCAGCCTGAGAGCTATATTGCTCCTAAATCTCAGTTATTGCTCTTTATGTTGATTACTCGAATATATACTGTTACTGTCTGTTATTCTTCCACAGAAATATTGCAGTAAAGACAATTTCTGTGTTTTATCTTAACGTGTGTGTGTGTGTGTGTGTGTGTGTGTGTGTGTGTGTGTGTGTGTGTGTGAGATTCATTGGTCATTCCCCTTACACTATTGCCAGGTGTGCCAGAGGCTGAGACTGTTATTGGGGTTGAGAGGCAGAGTAACAGACTGAACTAAATATATGGGTAAAGTTGCGCTATGGACCAAACCCGGAGTCGGGAAGTGGGTAAGAGCTGCCTCTACTTAATACCTCCTCCCGAAATTGGGGGGAGGATAATATAATTAAAATAAAGGTGAGTAGATTTTGGCGGTATACCTAGATCATCTGTGTTAGAATGCACAACTCAAAATGAATGCAAATCCTTAGTGTATCCTTCACTAAGACTCCAGAGTTCATACATAAAAATATAATAAAATAATACCAATACAACATACATAAATTAGACCCGCAAATGAATAAATGAAATATGTATCAATGATTATGCATAAAAAAGTGAAGATTAACTAGTGATCAAAAAATTGTGACATTCAGAGAAATTATATATAACGCAAGTAATGAAATAAAATATGTATTAGTAATTATGCATAAAAAATTGTGCCAAATTAATTAGTGACGATTAAAAATTGTGACAAATTAATTTGGCACAATTTTTTCTACATAATTACTGATACATATTTTATTTCATTAATTTCTTTATATATAATTTCTCTGATTGTCACAATCTTTTGATTGTCACTAATTAATCGGCACTTTTTTATGCATAATCATTGATACATATTTCATTTATTCATTTGCGGGTCTAATTTATGTATGTTGTATTGGTATTATTTTATTATATTTTTATGTATGAACTCTGGAGTCTAGGCACATAGAGCATATGCATATTTATTAGTAGGCACAACCATACTTTTTTTTATTTTTTTTCATGGTTTTGTATATTTTAAATATTTTGAAGGATACACTAAGGATCTGCGTTCATTTTGAGTTGCGCATTCTAACACAGATGATCTAGGTATAGTGCCAAAATCTACTCCCCTTTATTTTAGCAGACTGAACTAACTTAAGCAGCTCCTGTGGGGGTTATCGCTACATATTTATTTATATATATATATATATATATATATATATATATATATATATATATATATATATATGTGTGTATGTAGCACTGACCTCCGAAGGAGCTGCTGCAGTCTTTAGTCTTCTTGTTTTCTGCTAGCTATTGTAATTTCTTATAATTTGTAATCCAAGGAATAAAGTAATTAAAGTAGAGTTAAAGATGATCCTGGTGTTGCTTCTGTAACTCTGATACACGGCTTGAGATGTAATAGCAGATAGGCCTTATGCCTGCCTAGTGTCAGTTGCTATACTCCTCCTCCGTAGGACTATGGATCCCAGTGAGGCCTGTATATAAGTCTGACAAGGTGCAAAAGTTAATAAACTATGGGCCGTAACCCACTCACCAACTGGATCAGAAGCTCGGTATGGTAGCCCTGGTTTGGTGTTTGCAGTTTGCTTCTATGTCAGCCGGCTCCGTCACTCCGTTCCGTTCCGATAGGTGGACCCGGTCTTCCGATGCTCAAACGAGCGTCTCTGGATCTTCCCAATCCAATTACTGTGTCTCTGGCACTTCAGGTCACTCACACAATCAAGCAGGGGTTGTGCTCCGCAAGTGCAATAGGCTGCTTCCTCCGGGAGGCCTCCTCACAAGTCCTCACATGCAGATCATACATTCCTCAGAGACCTAAGATGGTCGCTTGGGCTCCTTTTATGTCCTACCCAGAATGCACTGCCAGAGAGGGTGTCCATGGGTAGGTCACCCGGCATCCTGGGTAAAAAGGTCAACTCTCCAGTGTAAATAACAGTCACTTCCTGTACAAAGTTCAATGCTTTGATAAAGCAAAAATAATTTATGTCCACTATCAGTGTTTGGCCGCTAGATGGCGCCAAACACTAAGCCATAGAAACGACCATAGACTTTCATTGTAAATGCTAATATAATTTAGTAGGCAAGGATGTCAGCGCTACACCTATACTGGTACTGCTGGGTGTGCTTGTTTTCAGAGTGACAGGTTCCCGGACAACGCCCCCGTGTGTAGCACTGACTCCCGAAGGAGCAGCTGATTTGATTTGGGCCTGCACGCTACTAACAAAACCCCAATAACTCGCCTCCGTGCCCTTGAAACAGCTGTGGTGCAATACAATACAGTACAATATAATATATCACAATATACCTGTATTGTCCTCTCAGGGTCCGCTGGCTCCACCTGCTGAGAGAAAACAATACTCCACACAACAAGGTACTTAACCAAAGTATATTTTACTATATATGTTTGTAAACAGGTGATTACAACAATTGTACTGTCATCCAGCATGGATTGACAGGACAATAAACTTTGGTAAAACAGTTACAAACTATATATATATATATATATATATATATATATATATATATATATATATATATGAGCTCCCCCTACTTTTGTAGCTATGTGTGAGATCTCACTTAAAGTACTCAGTCTTTATCTTCGGATCTTCGCTAGCAAGGGTAACTCCATATAAATTTGTAATCCAAGGTTAAAGCAGTTAAAATTGAATTAAGGATGATCCTAGTATTTCTTCCACGAATATAATATGGTGCTTGAAGTGTTATAGTAAGTAGACCTTATGCCTGCCTAGCGTCAGTTGCTATACTCCTCCTCCATGGGACTAGGTGTCCCAGCGAGGCCTGTATATAAGTCTGACTAGGTGCAATGGTTTAGAAAATGGTGGGTAGTAACCCGCTCACCAACTGGATGGGAACCTTGGAATGGTATTTTTGGTCCGGTAGTTGCAGCTTGCTTCTGCGTCAGCCAGTTCCGTCCCTCCGTCCCATTCTGATAGGTGGACCTGGCCTTCCGAGGCTCAAACAAGTGTCTCTGGATCCTCTCAATCCGATCTCTGAGTCGCTGGCACTTCAGGTCACTCACACAACCGAGAGACCTAAAATGGCCGCTAAGGGTCCTTTTATCTCCTACCCAGCATGCAATGCAAGAGAGGGTCCAGGGGTAGGTCTCTCAGCATCCTGTGTAAAGGGGTCAACTCTCCAATGTAAATAACAGTCACTTCCTGTAAATAGTTCAATGCTTGAAGGCCAAATATCCTTTAAGTTCACTTTCAGTATTTGGCCACTAGATGGCACCAAACACTAAGCTATAGAACCGTCCATAGACTTTCATTATAAGGCTAATACACATCAGAAGACAACTACATCAGTGCGATTGACACTAAGGCACAGTGTGAAGTTCTAGAATATGTTGAGAAGACTGGCTTATCAGTGTTCTCTGGTGTAGAATATGTATGTGTTGCAGATTTACATAGATGTGTGAGGACCTGGGGGTGGGAACAGGAAGTAGGAAGTTATGAAGTGAAACTAAAAAAGGCTTACATGTGGTTCACTGCTGGAAATAAACAAGTTATTTACAAGGGACGACCCCCTATGGGGATGCACTCACCAAACATATGAAACCAATAAGCCTTCAAAATGCCATTGCAGTTTTCTCCTTTTACCACCAGTTATCTCCTTTGTTGGAAATCGGCAGTGTGCCCAGCTCTGGTGAATGGCCGCTTTTCTAATATTACTTTCAGCATACAAGACGGTGCAATCCTCGCTTTGAAGAGGCGACACCAGGAAGTAGCACTTCAAATCACACTGAACGCCCTCTCTACGAGGAAGTAGGAAGTAGGAAGTTATGAAGTGAAACTAAAAAAGGCTTACATGTGGTTCACTGCTGGAAATAAACAAGTTATTTACAAGGGACGACCCCCTATGGGGATGCACTCACCAAACATATGAAACCAATAAGCCTTCAAAATGCCATTGCAGTTTTCTCCTTTTACCACCAGTTATCTCCTTTGTTGGAAATCGGCAGTGTGCCCAGCTCTGGTGAATGGCCGCTTTTCTAATATTACTTTCAGCATACAAGACGGTGCAATCCTCGCTTTGAAGAGGCGACACCAGGAAGTAGCACTTCAAATCACACTGAACGCCCTCTCTACGAGGACGTAGAGAGGGCGTTCAGTGTGATTTGAAGTGCTACTTCCTGGTGTCGCCTCTTCAAAGCGAGGATTGCACCGTCTTGTATGCTGAAAGTAATATTAGAAAAGCGGCCATTCACCAGAGCTGGGCACACTGCCGATTTCCAACAAAGGAGATAACTGGTGGTAAAAGGAGAAAACTGCAATGGCATTTTGAAGGCTTATTGGTTTCATATGTTTGGTGAGTGCATCCCCATAGGGGGTCGTCCTTTGTTCCACAAGTGGTGATCTATATGGTGGAAGCTGTGTCTCAATCACAAAGCAAGTGGATAGAACAAAGCACCCTGTCTCCTGAACACTGAATTGAACTTTTACGCATGTTTTGAAAAAAATGTGCATGCGCTGCTATACATAAAAAGTGGACTTTTTAGTTTGAGTTACATGTTTTGTGTATTTTTGATATATGTTTTTGTTCTAAAAGCAGCAGCTGTCTAATAGATGATATATTGAGTAAATATTGTAGTTAAACACCCAAGAGCGCAGAGTAGTGTGCTGTAGGGGCTGGCAAGAATTATTGTTTTTAGCACATTTTTTGACAAGTTATTTACAAGATTCATCTGACGACTCATCGTTGCTTCCACAAAATTTACATGGTGACAGAAGTGAGATCGCTGAAATATCATGGCTCAGAATCTACATGGCATACAACCCCTAATCTTTGATAATGACATTGCTAACAACTGCCTAAAATTGCCTGAAATTCAAAAGAGAATGGGAATTGTACAGCAAAGCAGGACTCTCAGATAAGTCAAAAAAGGTACAAGCTTAAATTTTTCTCAATTTTGCTGGTTCAGATGCACTAGATAAATATGAGTCATTTATTTTTTAAGACAATGAGGACCCTCATGTCTTAACCACTTGGGATCCGCGCTATTGCCAAATGACGGCATTAGCGCGGACCTACTTTTCCGGGACTACGTCTATTGACGTCGTCCCGTGCACGAGCGGCCTGCGCGCCCCCTGAGGGGCGCGCGCGGCGCGCTCTGTGATCTGCGAGTCCGCGAGACTCGCCTGATCACCGATCCGAGCAAGGGGTCGATCTCGACCCCTTATCACGTGATCAGCTGTCAGCCAAAGACAGCTGATCATGTGATAGAACGGAGCCGGTAATTGGCTATTATTCCTCCTCGCGCTAACAGCGCGAGGAGAAAAAAAAAGAGCCGATCACCGGCGGCCGTGATCGGGACATCAGTCCCGATCATGGCCAGCCCTGCTAGTGCCCACCTGCCCCCTGCCAGTGCCCACCTGCCCCACCTGCCCACCAACATTAATAAAATGTTAGTGCCACCCAGCAGTGCCCACAGTGCCACCCAGCAGTGCCCACAGTGCCACCCAGCAGTGCCCACAATCTGCCTCAACAAAGGTGCTGCACCCCAGTGCCACATATCCGTGCCCATCAGTGTCATCTACCAGTGCCCATCAGTGCCCATCAGTGCTGCCCATCAGTGCCCAGCAGTGCCACCTATCAGAGCCACCTATCAGAGCCACCTATCAGTGCCCATCAGTCCCACCCATCCGTGTCACCCATCCGTGCCACCCATCCGTGCCACCCATCCGTGCCACCCATCTGTGCCACCCATCCGTGCCATCTTATCTGTGCCCATCTTTGCCCATCAGTGCCGCCTTATCTGTGCCTATTAGTGCCGCCTTAACTATGCCTATCAGTGCCCACCAGTGCAGCCTATCAGTGCCCACCAATGCAGCCTATCAGTGCCCACCATTGCAGCCTATCAGTGCCCACCAGTGCAGCCTATCAGTGCCCACCAGTGCAGCCTATCAGTGCTGCCTCATCAGCGCACTTCAATGAAGGAGAAAAATTACCTGTTTGCAAAATTTTATAACAAACTATTAAACATGATTTTTTTTTTGCATCTTTTTTTGTTTGTTTAGCAAAAAATAAAACTCCCAGCTGTAATTAAATACCACCAAAAGAAAGCTCTATTTGTGGGAAAAAAATGATAAAAATTTAATTTGGGTACAGTGTTGTATGCCTGCGCAATTGTCATTCAAAGTGCATCAGCGCTGAAAGCTGAAAATTGGTCTGGGACTGAGGGGGGTTTAAGTGCCCAGTAAGCAAGTGGTTAAACAAGAAATTTGATGAGATATGCTTACCACAATGTAATGTGATAATAGACAGACATGCATTTAACATGATGGCTCAGAAACCTGATGAAGGAATGCAATCTTATTCAGCCACACTGAGATTGCTGGCTAAAAAATTTGATTTTGGTGCACTAACAGATGAACTGATACGTGACAGGATTGTATTTGGTATCTACAATGAAGCAGTTTGTGCTCAGTTGTTAAGGGAGAAAGATTTAACACTGGAATCAGCCATCGGAATATGTATGTTGTTTGAACATTCTGAAAGGGCCACCAAAGAGGCAAAAGTGTTTGTGGTGAAACAGAACAAAAGGTAATGCAGCAACTGTGGTAGTGAACACACTACTGAGTGCAACAAGTGTCCGGCTTTTAACAAAAGGCGTAACTCATGCAACAAATGGAATCATTGTCTGGGTTTTGCAATCCCGGATAAAGGTCTAGAGTTTGAAGGTTTAATAATGTGTTGCATGAGGTGAAACCTTCAATCATAAGTCCAGATCTTCCTGGAGACATGCAGTTTGTGTGCATGCCCCAGTGTACATACTTGTTATAAGTGAGTCCTGGCCATAGCTCAGGGGTCCTGTCAGTAGAGAGCTGTGTGCTCCAGCCAGGAGAGAACCCTTGTTGTGAGGCCAGGAGTGGGCCTGTGCTGCAGGGTTCTGCAACTTACAAGGCTGAATGAACCAGAAATAATCAGAGAGCCAGGTCTGAGGGACCAGTGCCAAAAGTAGAGGTGCTGCTGAGAGAGGACTGTTGAAAATCCCCTGCATGGGAAACTGGAGTGCTGTGAACTTTTTTTTTTGTTTGTTTACAAAATAAAAGTGGGCCACCAAGCCCTTAATCACAGTTGGACTGATGTGAACTCATTGTAAGCGCTCACCACAACTGAAATGAATCACCTCATATTACTATTTACAATTAAGAGCAAATGGTGGGACTTTATATGAAGCATACAGCAGCACAAAAGGAAGTCAAGTGACTGGGAAATACTGTTTATTCGTGTTGTATAATTTAACATACAACTTACAGTGGTGTGAAAAAGTGTTTGCCCCCTTCCTCATTTCCTGTTCCTTTGCATGTTTGTCACACTTAAGTGTTTCGGAACATCAAACCAATTTAAACAATAGTCAAGGACAACACAAGTAAACACAAAATGCAATTTGTAAATGAAGGTGTTTATTATTAAAGGTGAAAAAAAATCCAAACCATCATGGCCCTGTGTGAAAAAGTGATTGCCCCCTAAACCTAATAACTGGTTGGGCCACCCTTAGCAGCAACAACTGCAACCAAGCGTTTGCGATAACGTGCAATGAGGCTTTTACAGCGTCCTGGAGGAATTTTGGCCCACTCATCTTTGCAGAATTGTCCTAATTCAGTTACATTAGAGGGTTTTCGAGCATGAACGGCCTTTTTAAGGTCATACCACAACATCTCAATAGGATTCAGGTCAGGACTTTGGCTAGGCCACTCCAAAGTCTTCATTTTGTTTTTCTTCAGCCATTCGGTGGTGGACTTGCTGGTGTGTTTAGGATCATTGTCCTGCTGCAGAACCCAAGTTCGTTTCAGCTTGAGTACACGAACAGATGGTCGGACATTCTCCTTCAGGATCTCTTGGTAGACAGCAGAATTCATAGTTCCTTTTATCACGGCAAGTCTTCCAGGTCCTGAAGCAGCAAAACAGCCCCAGACCATCACACTACCACCACCATATTTTACTGTTGGCATAATGTTCTTTTTATGAAATGCAGTGTTCCTTCTACGCCAGATATACTTGGACACACACCTTCCAAAGAGTTCCACTTTTGTCTCATCGGTCCACAGAATGTTGTCCCAAAAGTCTTGGGGATCATCAAGATGTGTTGTGGAGAAATTGAGACGAGCTTTGATGTTCTTTTTGCTCAGCAGTGGTTTTCTCCTTGGAACTCTGCCATGCAGGCCATTTTTGCCCAGTCTTTTCCTGATGGTGGAGGCATGAACGCTGACCTTAACTGAGGCAAGTGAGGCCTGCAGTTCCTTGGACGTTGTTGTGGGGTCTTTTGTGACCTCTTGGATGAGTCGTCGCTGCGCTCTTGGGGTAATTTTGGGCGGCCGGCCACTCCTGGGAAGGTTCACCACTGTTCCATGTCTTCGCCATTTGTGGATAATGGCTCTCACTGTGGTTCGCTGGATTCCCAAAGCTTTGGAAATGGCTTTATAACCCTTTCCAGACTGATAGATCTCAATTACTTTCTTTCTCAATTGTTCCTGAATTTCTTTGGGTCTCGGCATGATGTGTAGCTTTTAAGGATCTTCTGGTGGACCTTACTGTGTCAAGCAGCTCCTATTTAAGTGATGCCTTGATTGTGAACAGGTGTGGCAATAATCAGGCCTGGGTGTGGCTAGAGAAATTGAACTCAGGTGTGGACAACCACAGTTATAGTATGTTTTAACAAGGGGGGCAATCACTTTTTCACACAGGGCCATGATGGTTTGGATTTTTTTTCACCTTTAATAATAAACACCTTCATTTACAAATTGCATTTTGTGTTTACTTGTGTTGTCCTTGACTATTGTTTAAATTGGTTTGATGTTCCGAAACACTTAAGTGTGACAAACATGCAAAGGAACAGGAAATGAGGAAGGGGGCAAACACTTTTTCACACCACTGTAATGGATATATAACCTCCAAAAGCATTTGCTCATTTACAACATAAGTTACATAGTAGTCCGCAATCATTGAGACAGTTGCAGAACAGACATTGGATACATATTATAAACATAGGTAAGTTAAAAACAGTACTAAATATATAAAAAATAAATAGGAGAAGGGGAGAAAAAATAAATAAATAAAAGAAAAAGAAAAAAATGAACATAATTAATATACTGAATGATTATAAACATGAATAAAACCGCAGAGAATATAATTTGGTCTGTGGTAGAAAGATAGTAAAGTGTAAGGCTTGATGCGTTTCACGGCCTCATAGCCAATCATTAGAAGCATAAACCATGGAAAATATCTAAAAACAAAAAATATTAGTTCTAAATGGTCTAAACGCATAATTGGTTTTAATTGAGTTACCAGGTTGCGTATTAAACCGACATCTGCATCTGTGCAGCGGCAGTGCGGCATCGAGAGTCGCCAACAAATCGTACGGTCTCATCTCTGGGCACCGCGGTCGCCAAAGGGTCGATTACAACCAACGCATACAATTCGTAGGCCATGTGTGTGAGTGGACAACCCTTGTAAAGGGTGAGCCTGATGGGAAACCTGTAAGTTAACAAATAAAAAGAATGATCAATGTAAGTGGAAGTGATCCAGGATGTGTGGAGTGAGAAATGTGTTCATTTTTTCTTTTTTCTTTTTCTTTTATCTATTTATTTTTTCTCCCCCCTTCTCCTATTTGTTTTATATATTTAGTACTGGTGTTAACTTACCTATGTTTATAATATGTATCCAATGTCTTTATACAACTGTCTCAATGATTGCGGACTACTATGTAACTTATGGTGTAAATAATCAAATGCTTTTGGAGGTTATATACTTATTAATTTGTATGTTAGATTATACAACATGAATTAACAGTATTTCTCAGTCACTTGACTTCCTTTTGTGCTGCTGTATGCTTCGTATAAAGTCCCACCATTTGCTCTCAATTGTAATCAATGATAGGGAAGGAGGCAGTTACCCCTTTTGGTTCTTGCCTCAGTCCCAAAACTCCTTTTCTTTTCTCAATATAACCTCATATTACTATGTATATATTATATAGTGACAGACAGACTGGCAGTCACAATGGTAATGTAATCAATGAGAGAGAGTGCTAGCAAATATAGGGAGTTATAGTTAGCACAGTGGCATCAGAAGTCTTATATGGGACAGATTTTTGCCCACAAATGAGAGTAGACTGCTTTCAGTCAGGGGTCTGCCAGTGGAGACCATTGCTGCAGAGGCAATAAGTTTGTGGACAACCTGGGGCAGAAGTGCAGGCCTGTCTCACCCTACAGACTAACTAGACCAATGTCTGTGAAAAATGGCATTGGGACACGGTCTAATGAGTTAGTCAGGATTGTAACAGACTGAGAGCTGCACAGGTGCAGATGGCTGACATATTAGCCAGCAGGCTACTAAACCATATGAAAATTACCCTTTACTTAGGGTGAAAAATGCTTTTTTTAATTTTTTTTATTTAGTGCTCTATTTATTATTTAAGAGCGTGTGCAGGAATTCGAATTTTTAAGGTGAATCGAGATTCAGCTAGAGGTAGTTAATGCTTAGGAAATACTTTTCAGTCCACTCTCAACATTGTATTTCCCAGCATACACCTGTAGGAGTTGTACTACACAATTTAATTTATTTCACCATCTTTTGTATTTAATTTTTATTTCCATTATAATAGAAGTTAAGTTTTATAGTTCAGTGGGCTTTATACGTGGTGAGTGAGACCAGAACATAGCTCTTGTGTTATAATGTTGACTCCTACATAGAGGTCAACCTTTAATACTGTTTTGACAATTCAGGCACATTGTTATGCCGCAGACACATGGCCAGACTTTCCCCGCAGACTAGGTCCGACGGTCTTCCCGATGCACTTTCGACTTCTGACTGACTTTCCGAATGAACACACACAATCACACCAAAGTCCCGCGGATTCGAACGTGATGACATACGACCAGACTAGAATAAGGAAGTTTATAGCCAGTAGCCAATAGCTGCCCTAGCGATGGTTTTCGTCCGTCGGACTAGCATACAGACTAACAGATTTTTCAACCTACTCGAGTCCATCGGAAAAATTTGAAACCTGTTCTAAATCTAAAGTCCATCTGATTTTTTGACAGCAAAGGTCCGATAAAAGCCCACACGCGGTCCAATTGTCCGCCGGATTCGTTCCGTCGGACCTTTGCTGTCGACAAGTCCAGCCGTGTGTACACGGCATTAGAGTTTTCATCATGTGCATATAACCCATGCAAAGGCACACCTTTGTGTTTCGCTGCTGGGCTGATGAATACACATGGTTCAAGAAACCTTAAAATGTACTCTACTGAATGGACTGTATCCTTGACAAGCTCTCTATTTGGCACTTATCCTTATAATATATCTGTGTATATTCTTAATTTCTTGGTGGTGTTCTACATCATGTTAAATCTTTGCAAAGCACTACAAAGAATTTCCTCTGCCTGGCACAGTGATCACAGTAACAGGTAGCTAGTAAGTACAGCATGTCCCATTAACAGAGATTTGCTTGGCAAATGGCCATGACCACAGCTAGCCTCAGAGGCCATAGGCAGTCTCACTAAGTTCACCCATATATAATATAGAGAGACTTAAAGTAGTTGTAAACATCTGGCATGAAATATCAACAAAGCATATCCCTTTATAGTGTGTACAGGTCTAAATCCAAAGCACTAAGTGTAATTTCTGTCTGTTGCCTTGTGCCTCTGCTCTCTGCATTAATCATTTCTGACAAGTTTTGCTGATCTCAAGTGGTAAAAAGGTGCCAAGTAGGGATGAGCCGAACACCCCCCGGTTCGGTTCGCACCAGAACTTGCGAACGACCCCCGCGTTCGGCACGAACGTTAGAACCCCATTGAAGTCTATGGGACTCGAACGTTCGAATTGGAAAGTGCTAATTTTAACGGCTAATATGCAAGATAGTGTGCTAAAAAGGGTTTGGCGATCTGCCTCCTGCCTCAGGGGACATGGGTCACTACAAAAAAAAGTTTTAAAAACTACCGTTTTGGCGGGAGCACTGATTTTAATGACGATTAAAGTGAAAAAAAAAGTGAAATATTCCTTTAAATATGGTGCCTGGGGGGTGTCTATAGTATGCCTGTGAAGTGCCACGTGTTTCCCGTGTTTAGAACAGTCCCTGCACAAAATGACATTAAACGGAAATAACACCATTTAAAACTGCTTGCGGTTTTAATGTTATATCTGGTTCCTGCAATATGGTTGAAAATCATTCAGAAAAATGGCATGGGTAGCCCTCCCTGCCCATTACCAGCCTATTTGGGTCTTGTACGCATATTAAGGGGAACCCCGTACCCATATTAAAAAAAGGAAATGCGTGTGGCCCCCAGGCCCTATATACTCAGAACAGCAGTATACAGGCGGTGCAAACAAGACAGGGACTGTGTAGGTTTGTTGTGTTAAGTTGAATCTGTTTGTCATTTTCAACCGGTACATTTTTAAAGTGTAGCTCCAGTCAAAAAAAATATCTTTAAGCTTTTTGGAAAACATAGGGAAGGGTTATCACCCCTGTATAATTTGTTTTGTCGTCCATCTTTTTTCATCTCACTTGCTGTTGTCTCCTTCCGTTTGCAAGTAGGAGATGTTTGTAAATTGGATGTTTGAAAGTAGGGGCCTGCCCTATATGCTCTGCAGAAATGGCGGAACAAGGTGTTGGTTTTGCAACAACATTGTAAGCCTTCAAAGTGACTCTTGGTGGCCGCTGGAGCGCCCTGCTGTGAACGATTATATCAAGAATTGTAATTACATGCCATTGTTGAACAGTGGTAGAAAAATTGACCTTTGGTGGTTGTGGTGCTGGTGCCACAACACTATAAGTCCTCACCGTTACTCTGGGTGGGCACAGGAAGGGGCCCTCCTGTGAAATATTATATCAAGAATTGTAATTACATGTCCCTGTTAAACAGGGGCAGAAAAATTGGGCCTTAGGCACTGGTGCCATCACACTGCAACCTCTGCCATACACTCTAGTTTTATTGCAGGAATTAGCCCTGCTGCAAAGCATTGCATCAAAAATTGTACTTAAACACCCCTGTTAAACAGGGGCAGAAAAATTGGGCCTTAGGCACTGGTGCCATCACACTGCAACCTCTGCCATACACTCTAGTTTTATTGCAGGAATTAGCCCTGCTGCAAAGCATTGCATCAAAAATTGTACTTAAACGCCCCTGTTAAACAGGGGCAGAAAAATTGGGCCTTAGGCACTGGTGCCATCACACTGCAACCTCTGCCATACACTCTAGTTTTATTGCAGGAATTAGCCCTGCTGCAAAGCATTGCATCAAAAATTGTACTTAAACGCCCCTGTTAAACAGGGGCAGAAAAATTGGGCCTTAGGCACTGGTGCCATCACACTGCAACCTCTGCCATACACTCTAGTTTTATTGCAGGAATTAGCCCTGCTGCAAAGCATTGCATCAAAAATTGTACTTAAACGCCCCTGTTAAACAGGGGCAGAAAAATTGGGCCTTAGGCACTGGTGCCATCACACTGCAACCTCTGCCATACACTCTAGTTTTATTGCAGGAATTAGCCCTGCTGCAAAGCATTGCATCAAAAATTGTACTTAAACACCCCTGTTAAACAGGGGCAGAAAAATTGGGCCTTAGGCACTGGTGCCATCACACTGCAACCTCTGCCATACACTCTAGTTTTATTGCAGGAATTAGCCCTGCTGCAAAGCATTGCATCAAAAATTGTACTTAAACGCCCCTGTTAAACAGGGGCAGAAAAATTGGGCCTTAGGCACTGGTGCCATCACACTGCAACCTCTGCCATACACTCTAGTTTTATTGCAGGAATTAGCCCTGCTGCAAAGCATTGCATCAAAAATTGTACTTAAACGCCCCTGTTAAACAGGGGCAGAAAAATTGGGCCTTAGGCACTGGTGCCATCACACTGCAACCTCTGCCATACACTCTAGTTTTATTGCAGGAATTAGCCCTGCTGCAAAGCATTGCATCAAAAATTGTACTTAAACGCCCCTGTTAAACAGGGGCAGAAAAATTGGGCCTTAGGCACTGGTGCCATCACACTGCAACCTCTGCCATACACTCTAGTTTTATTGCAGGAATTAGCCCTGCTGCAAAGCATTGCATCAAAAATTGTACTTAAACGCCCCTGTTAAACAGGGGCAGAAAAATTGGGCCTTAGGCACTGGTGCCATCACACTGCAACCTCTGCCATACACTCTAGTTTTATTGCAGGAATTAGCCCTGCTGCAAAGCATTGCATCAAAAATTGTACTTAAACACCCCTGTTAAACAGGGGCAGAAAAATTGGGCCTTAGGCACTGGTGCCATCACACTGCAACCTCTGCCATACACTCTAGTTTTTTTGCAGGAATTAGCCCTGCTGCAAAGCATTGCATCAAAAATTGTACTTAAACGCCCCTGTTAAACAGGGGCAGAAAAATTGGGCTGCTGGCATCACCCAGAACCAAAAATGTTCTTCCAACATATCAGCGGAGGAGGAAGAGGATAGACAATCAACATAACAGGACAGTCACTCAGCATCAGCATAGGCAGTCTTGAAGGGATGTGGTATTTCAAAAAAATTATTCGGTTACATCAGCTTCAGGTGCTTGGTAGCTGTGGGTGATCCAAGACTGATTCATCTTGATGAAGGTCAGTCGATCAACTGATTCGGTGGACAGGCGCACCCTGTGATCGGTAACGAAGCCACCAGCAGCACTGAAGGTGCGTTCCGAAAGAACGCTGGATGCAGGACAGGCCAGTAGCTCAATTGCATACTGTGCAAGCTCTGGCCAGTGATCCATCCTCAAGACCCAGTAAGCCAGAGGATTTTCAGTGGGAAAGGTGTCCAAGTCTGACCTTGCCCCTAGGTATTCCTGCACCATGTAAATTAGACGCTGGCGATGGGTGCTGGAACCAATCATACCTTGGGGCTGCGGACTAAAAAATTGTCTGAACGCATCAGTCAGACGGCCACCTTCTCCACCGCTCCTTCTGACTGATGCCTCAGCAACACGTTGTCCAGGACCAGGAGTTTGTGACCTCCCAGTCTCTGGGAACGCGTTGCACAGAGCTTTCTGCAAGGCCTCCCGGAGATGTCTCATCCTCTGCTCCCTCTGCGATGGCAAGATAAGGTCGGCAACCTTACCCTTGTACCGTGGATCAAGGAGAGTGGCCAGCCAGTAATGGTCCCTCTCCTTGATCCGAAGAATACGAGGATCCTTCCGCAGGCTTTGCAGGATCAGGGAGGCCATGCAGCGTAGGTTAGCTGAGGCATTCGGTCCGGAGTCCTCTGGGTCACTAAGGACAACATGATCCGCAGCTACCTCCTCCCAGCCACGTACAAGTCCACGTGTTTCTTGGGACTGTAAATCATCCCTATAAGACTGCTGCTGCTGATGCTGAGTGCCAGCCTCCACCTCCATGCTGACACAATCATCCTCCTCCTCCTCTTCCTCCTCCTCACCCTCTTCCTGTGTGATGGGTGGCACAGCAGGAACACTGTCTGGATAAAGGGGGCCTTGAGAGGCAAGGAAGTCCTCCTCTTCCTGCCTCTGTTCTGCCTCAAGTGCCCTGTCCATTATTCCACGCAGCGTATGCTCCAAGAGGTGGACAAGAGGTATAGTGTCACTGATGCATGCACTGTCACTGCTCACCATCCTTGTGGCCTCCTCAAACGGTGACAGGACAGTGCATGCATCCCTGATCATGCCCCACTGGCGTGGTGAGAAAAAACCAAGCTCTCCTGACCCTGTCCTGGTGCCGTAGTCGCACAGGTACTCATTGATGGCCCTCTGCTGCGTGTGCAGCCGCTGCAGCATGGCCAATGTTGAGTTCCATCTGGTGGGCATGTCACATATAAGGCGGTTCTTGGGCAGGTTCAACTCCTTTTGGAGCTCAGCCAGCCGAGCACAGGCATTAAATGATCGGCGGAAATGCACACAGACTCTCCTGGCCTGTTTCAGGACATCCTGTAAGCCGGGGTACCTGCCCAAGAACCGCTGCACCACCAGGTTAAGGACGTGAGCTACACAGGGCACATGGGTCAGTTGTCCCTGTCGGAGGGCGGAGAGGAGGTTGGTGCCATTGTCGCAAACCACCATTCCTGGCTTAAGCTGGCATGGCGTCAACCACCTCTCGGCCTGCCCCTGCAGAGCTGACAAAACATCCGCCCCAGTGTGGCTCCTGTCCCCCAAACAAACCAGCGCAAGCACGGCATGGCATCGTTTTGCCTGCGTACTTGCGTAGCCCCTGCAACGCCTACGGAGCACCGCTGGTTCTGAGGACAGAGCACTGGAAGAGGCCGTGGAGGAAGAAGAAGAGGAGGGGGTGGAGGAGAGAGGTGTGTCACAACCAATAGTAGCATTTTGGAGGCGTGGTGGCGGAACAACCTCCAATACTACTGCACCTTGTCCTGCATCCTTCCCAGCAGCCAGAAGAGTGACCCAATGGGCCGTGAAAGACAGGTAACGTCCCTGTCCATGCCTGCTGGACCATGAGTCAGCGGTAATATGCACCTTACCGCTGACCGCCCTGTCCAGCGAGGCAAGGACATTGCCTTCCACATGCCGGTAGAGAGCCGGAATTGCCTTCCGTGAGAAAAAGTGGCGTTTGGGGACCTGCCACTGAGGAACCGCACATTGTACAAACTCACGGAAGGGGGCCGAATCTACCAACTGAAAAGGCAGCAGTTGAAGTGCTAGCAATTTAGCCAAGCTAGCATTCAACCGCTGGGCATGTGGATGGCTGGGAGTAAATTTCTTCCGCCGGTCCAGCAGCTGGGGCAGGGACATTTGTCTGCTATAATCGGACGTGGATGTACCACTAGCAGAGTTCCCGGAAGCACTTGGCTGTGACACACCTAATTCTACACCTTCATTCCTCTCAGAGCAGGTTTCAGAGAGGACTGAAGGTCTAGTGGGGTTGGAGATGCCAGCTGATGAGGAGCAAGGAGAGGTCCGCTTTGTTCTTTGGTGTGGGTCTTTGAGGTATGCTTGCCAACGAGCTGCATGGCAGGTCAACATATGTCTGGTCAAGCATGTGGTGCCCAAGCGGCTGATGTTTTGGCCACGTGAGATACGCTTGAGACATATGTTGCAAATAGCAGCGGTGCGATCTGATGCACTCGTCTCAAAAAAGGCCCACACCAAAGAACTTTTAGAATAACGCGCAGAGGAAGCGCTCTGCGCAGAGGAAGCGCTCTGCGCAGGCGGAGCTCTGCGGTGTGATTCAGTCGGTGTGCTGCCCCTAAGCTGGCCCCCGGAGGGCATCCTGCCTCGTTGGACATGTGCCTCCTCCTCCTCCTCCTCCTCCTCCCTCCTTCCAGGCACCCACGTGGAGTCAGTGCCCTCATCATCCCCTCCCTCTTCATCGCTGTAGCAAACCTGGCAGTATGCTGCAGCTTGTGGAACATTACTGCCAGATTGCTGTCCTTCTTGAGCATCCCCTCTCTCTGTGCTCACGCTACTGCCTTCCTCTAGCTGAGTGTCATCATCAGAGCCCACCAAACACTGGGCATCCTCCTGGAGCATGTACCCAACACTGTGCTCAAAGAGTTCAGGAGACTCCTCAGGAGGACGTGGTGGGTCTAGGGAAGGAGTCACTGATGATGACATTGAGAGGAGGGACGACGATGTGTTGGCAGCTGCTTTTCTACTACCCTGAGACTGGGTGAGAGAGGATGAGGAGGATGAAGAGGGCTTGGTCATCCACTCTACCAAGTCGTTGGCATGTTGCGGTTCAACATGTCCAGCTGCAGAAAAGAAGGACAAGCATGTCCCATGGCCACGTGCTGATGACAATGCACCGTGTCCCCGACCAGCACTGTTGTCTCTAGACACAGAGCCTGCTTGCCCTCTTTTATCGGCTCGCGCCTGTCTGCCTCTCCTTGCTGGCCTTCCAGACATGGTAATGGCCTGAAGGGAGTTGGGTAAAACAGTAGTTGGGTAGTTTATATTGTGCTGGAGGCACACAACACCCACTAACTCCTGCAGATGCCTTTTTTATAGAACAGCAGAGTTAAAGGGGTATATACAGATGTATACTGTGCTGTGCTGGAAGCACACACAACTTCCAATAACTCCAGCAGATGCCAATCGGGCCCAAATACAGAACAGCTATGTAGGTGGATAATAGCGGTATGTACTGGGTACAGAGCAGGCACACAGCACGCACTATCTCCTGAGTGACACTGCTGACTGCAAGCTCTATTGTTAAAGATGGACCACTAGCTATATAGGTGAGGTGAATATCACGGTGTATACTGCGGTCAGGGCACGCAGACAATAACAAGAAAACAGCAGAGTTAAAGGGGTATATACAGATGTATACTGTGCTGTGCTGGAAGCACACACAACTTCCAATAACTCCAGCAGATGTCAATCGGGCCCAAATACAGAACAGCTATGTAGGTGGATAATAGCGGTATGTACTGGGTACAGAGCAGGCACACAGCACGCACTATCTCCTGAGTGACACTGCTGACTGCAAGCTCTATTGTTAAAGATGGACCACTAGCTATATAGGTGAGGTGAATATCACGGTGTATACTGCGGTCAGGGCACGCAGACAATAACAAGAAAACAGCAGAGTTAAAGGGGTATATACAGATGTATACTGTGCTGTGCTGGAAGCACACACAACTTCCAATAACTCCAGCAGATGCCAATCGGGCCCAAATACAGAACAGCTATGTAGGTGGATAATAGCGGTATGTACTGGGTACAGAGCAGGCACACAGCACGCACTATCTCCTGAGTGACACTGCTGACTGCAAGCTCTATTGTTAAAGATGGACCACTAGCTATATAGGTGAGGTGAATATCACGGTGTATACTGCGGTCAGGGCACGCAGACAATAACAAGAAAACAGCAGAGTTAAAGGGGTATATACAGATGTATACTGTGCTGTGCTGGAGGCACACACAACTTCCAATAACTCCAGCAAATGACAATCGGGCTCAAATAGAGAACAGCTTTGTAGGTGTATATAGTGGTATGTACTGGGTACAGAGCACGCAGACAGCACGCACTAACACTATTGACTGCAAGCTCTATTATTAAAGCTAGATCACTAGCTATATAGGTGAGGTGAATATAGTGGTGTATACTGCGGTCAGGGCACAGACAGTAACCACTACACAAGAGCAAAATAGTAAATCAGCCAAAAACGATTGGTGTGTAACTGTGTTGAAGGTACACAGAACACCCACTGCTTCAGATGCTAACAAACACTACACGAGGCCGCCTGAAAGGCAGCTTTATATAGTGTGGGGCGTGCACTACACAGTCTGAGCTATGATTGGCCACAGGCAGGATGCCTGTGGCCAACCATTGCTCTTCCCGCTACTGGCGCTGCGATTGGCCAAGCATGCGGGGTCACAGTGCATGCTTGGCCAATCGTGAGACAGCAATGCATTGCGCCATCGCAGTGCATTGTGGGCCACACGAATTTTGCCGCGAACGGCCCAAACGTTCGGAATTCGGCGAACGCACGAACGACCAATGTTCGAGTCGAACATGCGTTCGACTCGAACACGAAGCTCATCCCTAGTGCCAAGGGAGGAGAACTCCAGCACACAGCCTGTGATGGACAGCCTCAGCACTGTTGCTGTGTACTGTGTGAAGGCGGGGTGTGTCCCTTCCCTCCAATCAGCTCTAAGCTCTTCTCACAGTGTAATCAGCTCCTTGCCTCCTTACTTTCTGAAAGCTCAGACAAGCTTATGTTGGAGGATTTGCACCTGAGACTCATCACTTTACTGGGTACATGTAAGGCCGCGTACACACGGGCGGACTGTTCGCCCAACTTAGTTCGTCAGACAATCCGACAAACAGTCCGCTCAAAATTTGCATGAACGGACTTGACCACACACGATGAGCAGACAGTCCGCTGAAAGCGTGCGCGATGACGTGAACGGCATGTACGACGGGACGAGAAATTCGACGTCCAATACACTGCAATGCAACCTTCGCCGTGTAAATCCTTTCTGAGCATGCGCGAAACTTAGTCTGTCGAACGAGCCTACACACGAGCGGACTGTCCGCTGAAACCAAGTTTGGGCGGACAGTCTTACAGAAATTCCGAAAAACTTTGTTCGTCAGACTGTCCGCTGAAACAGTCCGCTGAAGCCCACACACGAGCGGACTGTCCGCTGAAACACTGTTCAGCGGACAAAGTTCGGTTGAACAGTCCGCCCGTGTGTACGCGGCCTTAGGCTTTACAACCATTTTAAGTCTCTCTCTCTCTCTCTCTCTCTCTCTCTCTCTCCGTTCTGCCTGACAACCTGAGGTCCACAAGACAGGTATCAATACATCAGCCCTTGCTGTACACAAACACTTTACAGCACTGCCTCTCTTCAGTATAATAAAACAGTTCTTCCCAGAGGTATATGGTCCACCGGTGGTCAAACCCTTTTTTTAATCTTCCATAGGCCTTGCTTTGTTTCATCTAATTTTCTGAAATATTCAAGTCCCAAGCAGATAGCCCAATGATAGGAACACATGGCTTTTTTTACCACTCCTCAGTCCTCAGTGCTCCCATTCACAAACTTCCCCTAGCAGATGCACCCCCAGTCTACATATCCCAGCAAAGTAAAATGAAGACCAGCCCAGACTGGCTGGAGATAGAGAGGGAATCCACCCTACAAGGTACCCTAAAGCAGGGTATACATGATTTTTTTTTTTGTGTGTAACCAGTGGGTTAAACAAGAAAAAAACACTGACAGATCCCCACATTAACACAAGTGATGTTGAAGCAGTGATCTCTCCTGCTGTTCTATTGTCTTCTGACAACTGGGAATCCCCTCTGTCAGATAAAACAGATCAGAACTGCAGCTATTGGCTGCAAGCGCTAATCGAATGCTGTTTTTCCAGCATGACCATTCGACAGAAGTTGGCTGTACGACTGGCTTCTGTTGAATAGACAGCGGTACACACAGACCAAAACTTGTCCAGTTCCTGCTGAACCAGTGAATTTTCAGTCCATGTATACCCTGCTTTACTATCCCTTACATGCCTTAAGGAGAATTACAGCCAAAGCTTATTTGGCTGTACTTCTCCTGTGGATCACAGGAGTGCAGATCATTCTGCACTCATGTGACCCGTTTTCAGCAGACATCACAGAGTTGGGAAAGATCGCATATGGTCGGGATCCGCCCACATGCCTGGACCAGCAAACTACTGAGAGCCTGAGTTGGCGGTTTCCGCCCCCTCTATAGCCCAGCTCTCCGGTGAGCGGGGCAGGGGGGAGAGAGCAAAGAGCGGTGACTGACAATCAACAGCTCTCTGTTCTAGGAGCTTTGAGAACCGAGTGATCGTCAGTGTTTGATCACTCGGTTCTCAGTCTTGGAGCTGGCGGGGGACAGATGCAGTATCAGACTGATGCTGCATCCACCTAAGTACGTATACCTAGCCCTCTTCTCAGAGTGTCTTTAGGTTCGGAGTTTCTGTTTCTGTAGTTGCTGGAGTATGCATTTTGATCTATCTGATGTTCATGTGTGAAGATCTGCACACATTTTCAATTAAAGCTTTCTCGGATCTGCAAGTTCTTTGGATCGAGTCACTGTCTGAATCACACTTGCAATGCTTAGATTGGGGAAGCAAAACAGGCACTTTGTCTATATAGAAAGTGTTTAGAGAATTATATTTATTATTCACATGTTTGGCAAACATTAATGCACAGCCATCTATGAAATGCCATGCCAGGGTGAACTTAGTGGCAGGATAAGAGAAAGATAAGCAGTACCTGCATACTGTGCTATTGCAAAGGGATTCTGGGAGACAATGGAACCCATACATTTATGAGGCTCAGTCTTTAAATCAGCATCCTATGTTTTTCTTGCTGGTGTAGGTATATAGTGTGTTGGGTATGGTTAGCATTAGGTAAGAAAAAAAAACAGATAATATAAATAATTATTAGGTAGGGAAGGGAGAAAATTAATACATTTCCTGGATGCAGTTTTATCCAGGAGTATCAGTAGGTGTGAAAGGTAGGGAGGTAAAATGGCTACAATCAATAGACGGAAGTAGTTTTATCTTGGAGTATCATTAGGTAGAAATCAGAGGGAGGCAAAATGGTTACATTTTGTAGCGCTCTACCAAATATGTCGTTTTCAATTCCACTGTACTCATTGGGGTAATGATCTAGTACTAGTAGCCTCTGTACTAGCAAGGAAGACCTTGGCATATGCTCAGTGCCCCCTCTGGGGGTGACCACAAAATTTTCTAGTCAGAAACAGTTTTGTCTTGGAGATTCATTAAGTATCAAAGGCAGATAGACTATATAGTTTTGCTCCCTAATGTTTTTTACTGGAATATTTCACTACAAAGTGAAAATGCTATTTCATTAATTTTCAATATTAAAAGAAACTTCGCCCATACATCCATGTCTCCATGCTTTATTTTGTTTAGAAATCACTTTGAAAACACTCCCACTAGCATTTCTAGCAGAGGCCATCTTGAGCAAGGGCACATGATTCATGTAGCATTTACTTCCTGGAATCCATCTGCCTCTAGCTCAGGTAGCCAGGCAGGAGGTTGTGCTTAGGTGTCAAAGCCCCTCCTCCCCCATCCAGATGAAAGAAAAAAATGCTAGTGAAGAAGGCCTTAGATGAAGAAGCGACTGTAGAAATATTTATATTAAAAAAAGTTTAAACAAGTAAATGTGATATACCTTCTTATCCATTTACTAAGCCTAGCAGGATTAAAAATAGTTAACATTGATTGAGAGAGTTTAGTTCAGCTTTCAAAAGAGCAGCACGTTGTAATTTTTCACAGATCCTGCTCATCAAAAAATCTGTCTTAACAACTATTCATTTATCCTAGATGGATTATTATTAATTTAGCTCCATAGAAGATTGAACAGTTTCTTAGAAAAAACAATTCATATAAAGTGCTTGCATCCCACTCGACAGTTAAGCATTGTTTGAAGCTTTGTTCAGAGTTTTTACATCAACATTTTGCTAATCTAGATAGGTTTTTCAGTGTTAACTGAGGTAAAATGCTATTTTCAGAACCGAATCCTCTGACTCCGTTACTGTGACATCATTTTATGCACCCCATCTGTTACAAATTCGTCTACAAACACAGGGGAGTAAAGCTTGAAGCATGCCCCCTGGTATTGGTGAAACTAAAGGTCTGAACCATGTTAAATGCACATGAATTCTGACATAATGAAAAATTCAGCATATGTGACTGGCCAGTATTCTACCTAATTTTGCGCCTAAAGGCTCAGGTGCGTGGGTGCATTGGATCATATAATGCAAAATACAGCCATATGTGCCTGGGAGCCCCAGATGTTGCCTGTAGTCACTGTACAAATTAGTTATAGGATAGGGCTGTATGCAGGTGTATGCAGCTCTGAATGTAACCATACATATGGACGTACAGCTCTGGAGGCAGACTGACTGTCATCCCCCATGGGAGGAATTCCACTTGGTGTCTATCTTTAGTGGCATAGCTCCCAACTGTCCCTGATTTCGAAGGACTGTCCCTGATTTGGAGCAATGGCCCTCTGTCCCTCATTACTCCTCATTTGTCCCTCATTTTGGTCTGATCTATATAGATGTATACAAAATGCACTTTTTATCTATCAAAAAGTGTTTCCCAGCGCTAAACCTTTCTTCTGATTTCTAAATTGCTGCATTTGTAAATTCCAAAAGCCAATATAAAGGAATAATAGTGGTAAAAAAAAGCACTTGTGGGTTTAACCAATCTTGTTTTTTTTTTTGTTTGTTTTTTTACAATTCTCCTTTAAGGGGCGCGGTAGGGGTGTGTCCTATGCCTGCATACTTTTGCTGATAGGTGCCCCTCATTTCCATCTCAAAAAGTTGGGAGGTATGTAGTGGTACTGGTTCCTGGTACAGAGAGCAAATACAAATATCCCCAGCAGAGACACAGAAAGAAATACAAAATGCATAGATTATAATCATTCCCTCTAGATCAGTGGTCATCAACCCTGTCCTCAGGGCCCACTAACAGGCCAGGTTTTATGTATTACCTTCGGGAGATGCAGACTAGAATACTGCAATCACTGAGCAGCAAATTATATCACCTGTCATGTATTCCAGTTATCTTGCAAACCTGGCCTGTTAGTGGGCCCTGAGGACAGGGCTGATGACCACTGCTCTAGATAACAGTGTTCCTAATACTGCCCTTATCTGTCTTCTATAGATTTCCCCTCCCTTCCTGTCCCTGTGGCACCACTATCAAGAACAGAAACGGTGGTGAAATCTCCCCAGTGGGGACATAAACAGCAATAAAATCTTCAAATATGGCAGATTAAGGATCTTAGGGAAGTTTTTGCTATGTGAATAATTCCACAGGTGGCTCTTTAATGTAGAGGAACCAGAGCTAAGTTCTTGTATCACCAATGAAAAAGAATAAGAAAAGCACAAAAAGTGCATGTCCAGATTATGTTAGGAAGCCGCGCAGACTCAGAATTGGAAGTTATGATAATAAAATATCTTTCTGAAGATATTCTTGTTTACCATCCATTTAGGGTAAGGTAAATTGTGATAATCAAGTTTATGTTATTTAATTTTTTTAGTCTAAGCCCTTGTACACACGGTCGGAAATTCAGACGGAAACGGTCCGATCGGATTATATTGTCGGAAAATCTGATCGCGTGTGTGGGCTCTATCGGACTTTTTCCGTCTGTAATTTCCGACGGAAAAAATTTGAGAGCAGGATCTCACATTTTCCAACAACAAAATCCGATCAGACATTTTCCCATTGTTAGCAGAGAATTCTGATGGACAAAGTGCTCAGATCAAAGTATGAGAGCAAAGCTATTGGCCACTAGGCTGAACGCAGTCCCGGAACGAACGATCGTCATCACGTTCCAAACGATTGGATTTTCCGAAAACTTTGTCCGACCGTGTGTATGCAACACCAGTTTTGGACAAAATCAGTCGAAAAAAATCTGATGGATTTTGTGGTCAGAATTTCCGACCATGTGTACAAGGGCTAAAAGGCAAGGGATTGTTAAAAATGGCATGGGAAGTTGGATATTGACATGTACCAATGAAATGACTGGAGTTTTTCCGCATGGGATATACAGTATCTGAAACAAGTGCGTACACCCCTCACATTTTCTAAATATTTTATTATATTATTATTATTCTTATTATACAGGTTTTATATAGCGCCAACAGTATGCGCAGCGCTTTACAACATGAGGGCAGACATTACAGTTACATCACAATTTGGTATAAGAGGAATAAATTAACTGAACTGAATAAATGAAACTTTGCTACAATGTAAAGTAGTGAGTGTACAGCTTGTATAACTTTGTGTAAATTTGCTGTCCCCTCAAAATAACTCAACACACAGCTATTAATGTCTAAACTGCTGGCAACAAAAGTGAGTACACCCCTAAGTGAAAATGACCAAATTGGGGAAAATTAGCCATTTTCCCTCTCTGTCATGACTCGTTAGTGTTACAAGGTCTAAGGTGTGAATGGGGAGCAGGTGTGTTAAATTTGGTGTTATCGCTCTTAATCTGTTATACTGGTCACTGGAAGTTCAACATGACCTCATGAAAAGATATAATAAAATATTTACAAAAATGTGAGGGGTGTACTCACTTTTGTGATATACTGTATGTTAGTTCAGAAAATCGCATTGTTATCTTTATGCTCCATTCATACTGCTTTTCCTATCGCAGCTAAGCACATTGTCAAAATGGCGGGGGGGGGGGGGGGCTGGATTATCCAACTGTCCCCTTATTGGTCCTTCTTAGCCATTTGACCAAAGTTAAAAGGTAAGGATGTGCATTACTGGTTTTTGTTGTTTTGGTGGTGAAATTGCGCACCATTTCATTATATCCTCAAACCAAATATTTTCTGGGTTTGCCTCACTTTCATGCTTAACAAGAACACAAAACTCATCCTTAGTTCTTAGTAACAGAATGATCAGAGAAGGCATACAGTGCCCATAAATGTACTCTGTAGAATGTACAGTATCTATGATGCTTTCTAAAAAGAAAAGCAATACTGTATCTCAAATCGATTTAGTGGAGGACAATAAAAGCGATATTAAACCCAAAAGCAAACATTTTCTAAATTGCAGCTTACTATGTTTTAGATATGGTGGCTTTTCTTTTTTTGCTTGTTTGCTTCATTTACACCTGGTGATCCAGCCAGTAGGTCTGTTATTTTTCAGCTTCTTTTAACAGACCAAGTTGTCCAGTCAGCATAGCAGGTTTTTGGAAAACCATTTTCAATGGACAGGGGTGCTTACTATGGTCAGCTGTTATTCATTTATGAAAAACCTACAGTATATCCTAAAAGGAAAAAAATAAAAACAGTTTTCTGTAACTACTTATGACGTGTTAGCTGGAGTTCAGCTTCAGTTTGTTAGTCAAGTCTATATAAATTTGCTAGTCTTGTGCCCTGTACACACGGTCCGACTTTCCAACGGAAAATGTACGATTGGACTGTGTTGGCGGAAATTCTGATCGTGTGTGGGCTCCATCAGACTTTTTCCGCTGGAATTTCCGACACACAAAGTTTGAAATCTGAATCTAAAATTTTCTGACAACAAAATCCGATCGTTTACATTCCAATCGTGTGTATACAATTCAGACGCACAAAGTGGCACGCATGCTCAGAATAAATTACGAGATGAAAGCTATTGGCTACTGGCCTCTTTATAGTCCTGTTGTACCTTTTGTACGTCACCTCGTTCTGAACGATCAGATTTTCTGACATCTTTGTGCGACCGTGTGTATGCAAGACGAGTTTGGGCCAAAATCCGCGGGAAAAAATCCAATGGATTTTGTCGTCGGAATGTCCGACCGTGTATACAGGCCATAACACTACCCTCTTCCTAGACTGACAATGCTTCTGTCCAATGGTGTCCGTTTTATTACTCCATCCTGAGCGCTGACACCTTAACTACTTCCCGACCAGCGCACGACGATGTACGTCGACAGAATGGCACGGGCAGGCATATTGGCGTACATGTACGTCCAATCTTCAATGCCGCCCTGCCATCGGGAGCGTGCCGCCGGCGGCGCGCTCCCGCGCCGGTCGGGACCCCCGTGAGTCCGATTGCGGGACCCGCGGACTCGATCGCCGCGGGCATCCCCGCGATCGTCTCACGGGACGGCTGAATGGAGGAAATGCCGTGTAAACAGCATTTCTCCATTCTGCCTAGCAACTAGTGACGCTGATCTCTGCTCCATGTGATTGGAGCAGAGATCAGTGTTTACTAAATGAAAGCCCAACCCCCCACAGTTAGTAACACACCCCTAGGAACACTTAACCCCTATACTGCCACCCACTGGTTAACCCCTTCACTGCCAGTGTCATTTACACAGGAATTACTGCATTTATATAGCAGTGATTACTGTATAAATGACAATTGTACCAAAAATGTGTCAAAAATGTCCGATGGGTCCCCCACAATGTCGCAGTCACAATAAAATTCGCTGATCGCCGCCATTACTAGTAAAAAAAAAATAATAAAAAATTATTAATAAAAATGCTATAAAACTATCCCTATTTTGTAAACGCTATAACTTTTGCGCAAACCAATCAATAATCGCTTATTGCGATTTTTTTTACCAAAAATATGTAGAAGAATACATATCGGCCTAAACTGAGGGAAAAAAATGTTTTTTTATATATTTTTGGGGGATATTTATTATAACAAAAAGTAAAAAATAATGCGTTTTTTTCATAATTGTCGCTCTATTTTTGTTTATAGCGCAAAAAATAAAAACCGCAGGGGTGATCAAATACCACCAAAAGAAAGCTCTATTTGTGGGAAAAAAAGGACATCAATTTTGTTTGGGAGCCACGTCGCACGACCGCGCAATTGTCAGTTAAACCGACGCAGTGCCGAATCGCAAAAAGTGGTCTGGTCTTTGACCAGCAAAATGGTCCGGTCTGAAAGTGGTTAAAGAGGGAATCCACCTAAAAAAAAAAATATTAAAAGCCAGCAGCTACAAATACTGCAGCTGCTGACTTTTAATAAATGGACACTTACCTTTCCTGGAGTCCAGCGATGTTGGCAGCCGAAGCCGAGCAATCGCTCGGCTCTCAGCTACTGCCAGTGCCATTCTCGGTGAGGGAATAAGGAAATGAAGCATTGTGGCTTCACTTCACATGCACGAGTCGCCCGGTTCAATGAGAAGGGTCCATGCTGTCTCTGGGACCCGTGTGTGTCCCAGCAGACAGCGCAACGGGACAGGAAGAGGCATAGACTCCCGTGGGAGTCTATGCCTGGAAGTGGGTGCAAATACCTGTTTTAGATAGATATCTCCACCCCCTCCCCCCTGAAAGGTGCCAAATGTGACACCGGAGGGGGGGGGGGGGGGTTCTAAAAAGCGGAGGTTTAATTTTTGTGTGAACCACCACTTTAAGACAGAAAGTGTGTTACTAGCTGGATCACCAGACGAAATAAAAAGAAAAAAGCTTAAAAAAAAGAAAAGGAATGCAGTCATCACATTTAAGGATTGGTGACATTATAATTTTGTTTTTTGGATCTAATACCATTTTAAGATATTATTTTGTTAAACACCAACCATTCTTAATGCCCAGTTCCCTACAGGGGCATGCTTAGAAATACTTTTCTGTTAAAAAGGCCATATGGAAACCTCTTTAGTATCAGTTATCTGCCACATCACTATCTGTAATCAAAAATTATTTTGTCCTTCTTGCACATCTTATAAAACTCCCTAGTGTTTTCAGCCAAACTCTCTTCATTTCACATTAGCTCTACACATCCACATTTAGAAGGTACAAAAAGAGTGGACGACTGTGACTTTGTTAAAAATAATAAATCAGATGTATTGTTTATCAAATTGCATGTTTTTCCTCACTATCTGGTTATTCCAGGCTTACAGATCACACAAGTTAAAGACTAACATGTTCTACTTTTCCACTCTTGGCAAGAAAATATTCAGAACAGAGCAAACATTCATATTCATGTCTTAAGGAAGAAAAGCTGCAAAAACCTTTAGCTACAGCTATAATAAATGTCACGCCAAATCCTCAAAGTAAACATTGAATTAATTTTACCTGACTTTTGAGCTCTGTATTTGCTGGCATTCAAAAAGAACTACTGGGTGTCAAGAATGTATCACTGGCTGGAGAGAGCTCGATATGCACTTGAAGAACCAGGCTGCCCTGCTACACATCTCATGTCAGACCAGTGGCAGCTGGCGCTAAAAATATTTGGGGGGGGGCGCAAACAAACCCCTCCAGGTCCGCACTCACTATGGTCATGGCTCCCCTGATATGGCTCTCATCCATGGTGTTCGTATTAATCCGGTCTTCTTTCTGGGTTTCAAATCTTCAGCCTCCTGATTGGCCGGACGAGAAGCCAGAAACCGGAAACGACGCAATGGCAAATATTAAATCAAAAGTGGGAGGGTTTGGGGCACAGTGCTCTGCGCCCCGAGGACAACCTAAAACAAGCCAAGTAGAGCCTCAGGCTCTAATCACATGCATGTCAAAAATTTACAAACCTAATAGACATCTATTAGTCCGGCCCTCTGCACTCTGCACACACATAGAATAATTTATTTTTAAACAACTTTTAACTTGAATATGTTCAAAAATGTTAGTCATATTATCATTTATTTGAATATAATTTGTTCTATGATTAGCTTTCTTATTTTGGCAAAACTTTGGGGGGACGGCGCCCCTGCACCCATTATGGATCGGCCACCACTGTGTCAGACACAGCCTTCACTGCAATGGGTGATGGAGGGGGATTGTGACTATGAGGACTTTAACCACTTCAATACCAGGCACTTAGACACCTTCCTGCCCAAGCCAATTTTCAGCTTTCAGCACTGTAGCAATTTGAATGACAATTGTGCGAACTTGCTCTACACTTTTTTTTATCATTTTGTTCCCACAAATAGAGCTTTATTTTGGTGGTATTTGATCACCTCTGTGATTTTTATTTTGTGTGCAATAAATAAAAGAAGGTCGAAAATTTAGAAAAAAAGTTTTTCCTTGTTTCTGTTACTTTTTTTGTAAATAAGTACATTTTCTTCTTCAATAACAGGCACTAATATGGCTGCACTGATAAGCATTGATAAGGCGGCACTGATAGGCACCGATGAGGTGGCACCAATGAAGTGGCACTGATGGGCACTGATATGTGGCACTGATAGGTGGCACTGATGGGCAGTCGTAGGCAGCACTGCTGGGCACTCGTAGGCAGCACTGCTGGGCACTCGTAGGCAGCACTGATGGGTAATTATGGATGGCACTGATGGGTACTTATGGGTGGCACTGATAGGTGGCACAGATGGGCACTGATAGGTGGGCACTGATGGGCATGGATGGGCACTGATAGGTGGCACTGATGGACACTGATGGTGATGGGTGGCACTGATGACACTGATGGGTGGCATTGCTGGGCATCCCTGTTTTGTAATGTGCCACAGAGGTGCCAGTCGGTGCCCATTTGTGGGCACTGATTGGCATATTTTGGGCATTTTCTTTACATGTGGATGGCCATGGGGGATGTACCTGGCCATCCACATGCTGGGGGCTTCCCTGGTGCTCCTGGGGGCTTCCCTGGTGGTCTAGTGTGGGTATCTGAGGGGGGCTGCGCTGATAAATAATCAGCACAGACCTCCCTGTCAGGAGAGCCACCGTTCTGCTCTCCTCTACTTGCGTCTATCATGTTTACATCATGATCAGCCATTATTCGACACGGATGATCATGTGGCAAAGAGCCTCCGCCGGAGGCTCTTTACTGAGGTCGGTGTAGCGGTGTGGCAGAATGACACACCACACCACCAATCGCTACAAACGCGCCCCCCCCCCCCCCCCCCCCATGTGCGCAGGGCTTCTGTTATCCTGAAGAACGCCATATGATGCTCGGTCAGGATAACTGAACCACTGCCCGGCATCAGGTAGGTTGGCTCTCCTGGGCAAATCGTCGTAGCTTTAAATAGGCTTAGCAGGCACGTGTGCACCCGCCCCATAACGTAGGAGCTGATGCACATTCTGGTGGCCGCGGTGTCTGCAGTGAACACCATGGTCAGCTGTATTGATGAATATTTTTATTTTTTACATTGGGTGTTTATGTGAGTTTACATGTTTCATTGTATAGAGTTTGGACCCACACAGGCTTAAGTGGACATTATCTGGACAAACAAAATGATTAGGGGGATCTTGTATAGTGATGTATGCCTGCTTGGGATATTTCTGTCAGCTGTAGGGGGCTGTAGGCTTAGGCAGCTCCCCACCACACAATTGCCAGCTCTTTTCCGACCCCCTTGTCAATGTAAACCTTCTCATGTCCTCCTGAGTCATGACATGAAATGCTGCCAGCTTACCTCCCTAAACAAACTTATCTCAGGCCATCAGCTCACCTCCCTCCCTGTCTCTGCAATCGTGGAGGTGGAGAGGATCCGAGTGAAGGAGGGCACAAAGAGAGTGTGCAGAAGACTGCTGGGGGGGAGAAAGAAAGAACATTCATAGCTTTTAAATGCATACAACCCCAGACAGTGTATGTATTTGGAAGAAATGACACTGCTACTGTCCTCACATTCCAGATCCCAGGACTGAGCTGTAGTGGGAGATCTTACTAGAAGGCGCGACTGTCCCGGCAAATCCAGGACAGTTGCCGAGACTGAGAGCCCCGTATAGGGGAACATTACCGTGACATAAATAACCCAAAAGCTAGAAATATTTAGAATGCAACACATCACTTTAAAGAATGTCATCAGGGTGATATTTCCTCATTTCGCTTCTGAGAAATAGAACGCTTGTCTCACTCGCCCAGAGGAGGTGACAGGGAAAGAAGGCTATTGGGGAGAGAAGCATGGTGGATTTTTAGATTAAAAACTAGATCGCCGCAGGGGTTAAACCTGAGGTGGGATCTGGACTTGCACTTGCATTAAGAATGCCTCTCCCCAGAGCCTCTTCTCTCTCTTTTCCTTTCTCTTTTATTTTTTTCACATACATGGATTATTATTTCATCTTTTTTATTAATGTATTTTGAATTTTATGGTGTGCTTCCTTATGCATATGTATATACGTGTATGCACGTATCTGTACATGCGTGTGTGTAGATTAGGGATGAGCTTCGAGTTTGAGTTGAACTCATGTTCGACTCGAATGTTGCCTGTTCGTCTGTTCAGCGAACAGTGAACAATTTGGGCTGTTCGTGGCAAATTCGAAAAGCCGGAACACCCTGTACAAGTCTATGGGAGAAATCTAAAGTGCTAATTTTAAAGGCTAATATGCAAGTTACTGTCCTAAAAAGTGTTTGGGGACCCGGGTCCTGCCCCTGGGGATATGGATCAATGCAAAAAAAAGTTTTAAACACTTCAGTTTTTTCAGGAGCAGTGATTTTAATAATGATTAAAGTGAAACAATAAAAGTGTAATATTCCTTTAAATTTCATACCTGGGGGGTGTCTATAGTATGCCTGTGAAGGGGCGCATGTTTCCCGTGCTTAGAACTGTCCCTGCACAAAGTGTAATTTCGCAAGGAAAAAAAGTCTTTTAAAATCACTTTCCATTGTCGGCTCCCATAATACAGAGAACACTCAATGAGTGTTCTCTGTATTAGTCGACAATTCATTCATTGATAAAAAAATAAATTTTTTTTAATAAAAGCGTGGGGGTTCCCCTAAATTCAATTACCAGGCCCTTCAGGTCTGGTATGGATATTAAGGGGAACCCCGTGTCAAATTAAAAAAAAAATTGATGTGGGGGTCCCCCTAAATATCCATACCAGACCCTTCAGGTCTGGTATAGATATTAAGGGGAACCCGACATCAATTTTTTTTTTTTTGACACGGGGTTCCCCTTAATATCCATACCAGACCTGAAGGGCCTGGTAATTGAATTTAGGGGAACCCCCACGCTTTTATTAAAAAATTATTTTTTATCAATGAATGAATTGTCGGCTAATACAGAGAACACTCATTGAGTGTTCTCTGTATTACGGGAGCCGACAATGGAAATTGATTTTAACCACTAGAGATCCGCGCTATAGCCAAATGACGGCTACAGCGCGGACCTCCTTTGCCGGGACTACATCTATTGACGTCGCCCCGCGCACGAGCTGCCTGCGTGCCCCCTGAGGAGCGCGTGCGGTGCGCTCTGTGATCGGCGAGTCTATGAGACTCGCCTGATCATCGATCCCGACCCCTTACCACGTGATCAGCTTTCAGCCAATGACAGCTGATCACGTGATACACACGGCCAGCTTACCAGTGCCCACCTGCCCCCCTCAGGAATAAATCAGTGCCCCTGTAAGTGCCACCCAGCAATGCCCATAGTGCCACCCAGCAGTGCCCACAGTGCCACCCAGCAGTGCCCACAGTGCCACCCAGCAGTGCCCACAATCTGCCTCAACAATGGTGCTGCACCCCAGTGCCACATATCCGTGCCCATCAGTGTCATCTACCAGTGCCCATCAGTGCTGCCCATCAGTGGCCAGCAGAGCCACCTATCAGAGCCACCTATCAGTGCCCATCAGTCCCATCTATCAGTGGTACCTATCAGTGCCCCTTAGTACCACCCATCCGTGCCACCCATCCGTGCCACCCATCCGTGCCATCTTATCTGTGCCCATCTTTGCCCATCAGTGCCGCCTTATCTGTGCCCATCAGTACTGCCTTATCTGTGCCTATCGGTGCCACCTTATCTGTGCCTATTAGTGCCGCCTTAACTATGCCTATCAGTGCAGCCTATCAGTGCCGACCAGTGCAGCCTATCAGTGCGCCTCATTAGCGCACTTCAATGAAGGAGAAAAATGACCTGTTTGCAAAATTTTATAACAAACTATTAAACATGATTTTTTATTTTTTTTTATTTTGCATTTTTTTTTGTTTGTTTAGCAAAAAATAAAACTCCCAGCTGTAATTAAATACCACCAAAAGAAAGCTCTATTTGTGGGAAAAAAATGATAAAAATTTCATTTGGGTACAGTGTTGTATGACCGCGCAATTTTCATTCAAAGTGCATTAGCGCTGAAAGCTGAAAATTGGTCTGGGCAGGAGGGGGGTTTAAGTGCCCAGTAAGCAAGTGGTTAAAATACTTTTTTTCCTTGCGAAATTACACTTTGTGCAGGGAGAGTTCTAAGCACGGGAAACATGCGCCCCTTCACAGGCATACTATAGACACCCCCCCCGGTATGAAATTTAAAGGAATATTACACTTTTATTGTTTCACTTTAATCATTATTAAAATCACTGCTCCTGAAAAAACAGCCGTTTTTAAAACCTTTTTTTTGCATTGATCCATGTCCCCTGGGGCAGGACCCAGGTCCCTAAACACTTTTTAGGACAGTAACTTGCATATTAGCCTTTAAAATTAGCACTTTATATTGTGAACGTTCGAGTCCCATAGACTTTAATAGGGTTCTAAAGTTCACACGAAGTTTAGGTCTGTTCGCAGGTTCTGGTGCGAACCGAACAGGGGGATATTTGGCTCATCCTTAGTGTAGATACATGTGCATATTATTACTACAAGGTGTGTGAAAATTAGTGTCATACACAGGGATCACCCTATATGTATTGCAGCTGGTTCTCATTTTTGGATAATTGCCTGCGGTCAATTAAGACAATCAATGGGTGGAGCCTGTGATTTTTATAGCTACTATTTATTTCTAAGTTTTATGTCTGTAATATGGTTATGACTAAGGCCTTATAGGCTGAAACGTATCAACTGACTTCAGGGCTGGACTGGGACAAAAATTTGGCCCTGGACTTCATCCAGACCAGCCCACTTTAATTTTGCAAACAATCACAAAAACAGTATATAAAACTATACGTAATTGTGCAAAAAAACCTAAGTAGCATAACATAAGGCGTCCTCACTAACCTCTTTTATTATTTCACTTATTCTCCTCTTTATTTTTCTCATCTTTCTCACATCACTGTGTGAAGTTGAGGGCAAGTCGCACAGCCATTACTTGGTCACTGAAACCGGCCCAATGAGCCATCGGCCCACCGGGAAACTCCCTGTAATCCCAATGGCCAGTACATGCCTGACTGACTTAATCTGTGTTTGTTCACTGTGGCTATTCAATAAAATGAAGACATTTTAAAAGCAACAACTGGAATGTGGATCATTTTTTCTACATTACTATACTCAATCAGTGACTGTGGATCGAGCACCTGGGAGCTCTGCTATCTATGTGGTGTATGTGTAGTAGCACTGACTTTTCTGTTTATACAGTTACCAAGTATGCTTGTGGAAAAACACATGCAACCTGTAATGACAGTAGTGCATGTAAAGAGACTATAAAGCAGGGGCAGACACACATGAGCAACATCTATGTACAGTATGTGAATGTACTCTGTAGAATGCACAATATCTATAAAGTAAACTCCTTCTGCCATGGAAAGCAATACTGTATCGCAAAGTGCTTTAGTAGAGGACTTTTAAAATATATATCTTACTAAACACCAGCAAGTCTAGATGCTTAGTTCTTCACAGGGGTATGAAGGGCATTAAAAATGCATTATCTTTTTGGATTTGTGATTGAAATGATGATGATAGAATTTTATTTGGAAATTATTCTCCGTAAGGCTGGATTCACACCTATGCATTTTAGTGCTTTTGCCTTTTGCAGATTTGCACTACAGAACGTGTTCCATAGGAAACAATGTTAAATAGACTGTAGTGCAAATCTGCAAAATGCAAAAAGCACTAAAACTGCATAGGTGTGAATCCAGCCTAAGGCCGCGTACACACGGGCGGACTATCCGTCCAACTAAGTCCGTCAGACAATCCGACAGACAGTCCGTCCTACTTTTGAATGAACGGACTTGACCACACACGACGAACAGACAGTCCGCTGAAAGCTTGCGCGATGACGTGTACGGCACGTACGACGGGACTAGAAATACGATGTCCAATACACAGCAATGCAACCTTTCGCCGTGTAAATCCTTTCTGAGCATGCGCCATACCTAGTCCGTCCAACTTGCCTGCTCACGAGCGGACTGTCCGCTGAAACCAAGTTTGGACGGACTGTATTACAGAAATTCTGAAAGACTTAGTCCGCCAGACTGTCCGCTGAAAAAGTCAGCTGAAGCCCACACACGAGCGGTTGTCCGCTGAAACACGTTTCAGCGGACTAAGTTGGACGGACAATCCTCTCGTGTGTACGCGGCCTTAAGAAAGGCCCCGAGAAGACCTTTTTGAGCATCAATTATCTGCTACACTACTAATTGTGACACAAAACATCTAAATCTTAAATGCACTCCTTGTAAAACTCTCTAGTTTCACAAGGTTATTAATTTTTTTTAATCATCATTTTCCAACATGTCAAAACAAAGAAAGAAAAAAATATATATATTAATTACTTAGATTTTGACCACATTGGCTAATGCACAGCTGCTGCACAGTAAACTGCAGTGGCTACAGTGAGCCCGTGGTAGGGGACATTGTGGTGCTCGTTTGAGCCCATCACACATTTCCCTTTTTGTTCACTCAACTTTGTTTGAAGTGTACAAAAGTGACACTTTATTCATGTCGCTGTACAGCAGCACAGTGCACTGCGTTTCTGTACAGGGACATGCAATTCTGTCCAGTGTGCTGCGATAAAAAGCAGAAAATGTGCATTTTATAGAGATCACTACAGTGCAGCTTTGGCCTCTGTTGCAGTGTGAATAGGACACACAGAAAACAAATGTTTACTGTATGTCCTAGCAGTGACTGACATTCCTCCAGTGAGGAAAAACGCTGGTCACCACACTATTTATGAAATGGCCTTTACAGACCACACAAACTAACAAACATATAATATGTTCTACTTTTCCACCTCTGGTAAAAAAAAAATATTCAGAACAGAGCAAACATTCATATTCCTGTTTTAGTAATGAAAAGCTGCCAAATTATTTAGCCACGGCTGTAAATGTCATGGCAAAACTTCAAAATAAACACTGAATTACTTTTACCTGATTGTTGAGCCCTGTGCCTGCTGGCATTTAAAAATAATCTATTCTCGCATTTTGGTTATGTACATGAATTATGTATTTCATCAATGCTCATTATTTATAAACTACGCAAGCAGGTTTGTATAGCAACATAGTTTAATGTAAATATTTTATTGCATGCCTGAAATGAATATGTTTTTTATCATATTTCCAAGAACATGTCATGATGATATATAACAGCCTATGTAACTATGCCATTTTTGTTCTACGCATTCACTGGTTCCTGTAATAGGACCACAGATCCTTCAAACTGATAAACTTTTCAAGCTTATTTCTTTAAAGAGAAGCTCAAGGCTTCTTCATAAAAAAATAAAAGTCAGGAGCTACAAATACTGTTGCTGCTGACTTTTAATATAAGGACACTTACCTGTCCATAGAGCCTGTGCTGTCCTGACCCAAGCCCAATTCTTCAATCAGCTACAGGTGCAGACACCCGCATCTCTAGTTTAAGGGAAACAGTAATTTGAGCTTGAAGTGGAAGTGGGTACCCCTGAAAAAAGTGTAAAATGTGGTAGTGGAGGTGGGAAGGTACAACTAAGCAGAGCTTAGCCTTTTGAATGGAGCTCCGCTTTAATTACTATATTTTGTACATCATTATTGTTCCTACACTGTTTTATTTATTGAGCTTGCTGCTACAAAAATGATCTACTGCATATATAAGCAAAAACAGCACACAGGATATGTTATCTCCATGTCCTGAGTGCAGGGCCCCCACTATGCCAATATTAAGCAGTATATTCAGCAGCAAAACTGGACTTTTAGGAGAGGTTCCTTGAACATCCTCTAAGCATTGTCTTCTGGAGCAGGGCCGCTGATAGAAATCATGGGGCCCCCTTCAGCTCCACCCTGGCCCCGCCCCTGGTCCCTCATTCAGCCCCACCCCTGGCCCCACCCATTGCCCCTCCCCAGACCCGCCTTGGCGGGGTATGTATTGCAGAGTATTGGCGGGGTATGTATTGCAGAGTATTGGCGGGGTAAGTATTGCAGAGTATTGGCAGGGTATTGGCAGGGTATGTATTGCAGAGTATTGGCAGGGTATGTATTGCAGAGCATTGGCAGGGTATTGGCAGGGTAAGTATTGCAGAGTATTGACAGGGTATTGGCAGGGTAACTACCCAGACCCGCCTTGAAACAATTGGCGGGGTATGTATTGGCAAGGTATTGGCAGGGTATGTATTGCAGGGTATTGGCAGGGTATGTATTGCAGAGTATTGGCAGGGTATGTATTGCAGAGTATTGGCGGGGTATGTATTGCAGAGTATTGGCAGGGTATTAGCAGGGTAACTATTGCAGAGTATTGGCAGGGTATTTATTGCAGAGTATTGGCAGGGTAAGTATTGCAGGGTATTGGCAGGGTATGTATTGCAGAGTATTGGCAGGGTATGTATTGCAGAGTATTGGCGGGGTATGTATTGCAGAGTATTGGCAGGGTATTGGCAGGGTAACTATTGCAGAGTATTGGCAGGGTATTTATTGCAGAGTATTGGCGGGGTAAGTATTGCAGGGTATTGGCAGGGTATGTATTGCAGAGTATTGGCGGGGTAAGTATTGCAGAGTATTGGCAGGGTATGTATTGCAGAGTATTGGCGGGGTAAGTATTGCAGAGTATTGGCAGGGTATGTATTGCAGAGTATTGGCGGGGTAAGTATTGCAGAGTATTGGCAGGGTAAGTATTGCAGAGTATTGGCGGGGTAAGTATTGCAGAGTATTGGCAGGGTAAGTATTGCAGAGTATTGGCGGGGTAAGTATTGCAGAGTATTGGCAGGGTAAGTATTGCAGAGTATTGGCGGGGTAAGTATTGCAGAGTATTGGCAGGGTAAGTATTGCAGAGTATTGGCGGGGTAAGTATTGCAGAGTATTGGCGGGGTAAGTATTGCAGAGTATTGGCAGGGTAAGTATTGCAGAGTATTGGCGGGGTAAGTATTGCAGAGTATTGGCGGGGTATGTATTGCAGAGTTTTGGCAGGGTATTGGCAGGGTAAGTATTGCAGAGTATTGGCAGGGTATTGGCAGGGTATGTATTGCAGAGTATTGGGTATTGGCAGGGTATGTATTGCAGAGTATTGGGTATTGGCAGGGTATTGGCAGGGTATGTATTGCATTTGCAGATGTTGAACTTCAAGCCCCCCCAAGCAAGCATACACCTCACCTTGTCACCTGTAATTGTCCACAAGATCTCGACTCGATCGATTCGCCCGGCCCCTGCTCTCTCTGCTCGCCTGAGTCGCCTCTCACTCTGCTACTAAGTTCTTGTCAGTCACACGGAGAGAGAGAGAGAGGATTGGGAATATCACTCCGCAACATAACATTATATGCTAATGCTGGCCAGGACTTGTGCGGTGTGCAGAGCGGGTGCAGAAGACGTATTCTTCCGCGCCCGAAATACAGGAAAGAGTCCCTCCCCTGCAGCTGCATACACTTACACAGCGCATAGCACATTTAAAAAAATAAAATAAAATACTTTACCGAACAAGGGGGGGGGGGGGGGGTGGGGATGGGGAGCGTTATGGCAATCACTTATCGGTGGAGGAGGAACTTTTTTTTTTATATATAGAATTTTGCAGTTCAGGTTGCCCGGGCCCCCCTGCTGGTCAGGCCCAGTACAGCAGGGCCAGTTGTACTGGCCTATCAGCGGCCCTGTTCTGGAGACATTATGGGTTAAAGTTGCAGGTGTACCTAATAATCCTAATGGATTGCAAGAGATTCCAATGGTACTAAATTCAAGGCAACAAGTGAAAGCATTCAGTGAGTGGGATCGGGGTCTTCCTGGCAAAAAGGATGTGAGCTGCATTACTGCAATACTGTATTTTATCCAGGCCAAAAGCAGAGACTAATAGGTAATTGTAACGGTGTTCTGGCTGTTTAACTGTAGCTACCCATAACTTCTTGATCTGAAACCTAGGGAAAGACACGTCTCTGTCCTAATATTGTCTCACATTCACACAGTACCAGATAGCTAGGTCTTTGCTACTGTAAGTGTGTAGTGGTCACCTTACAGTATATTAGTAGGTGAACATGCTTATTGCAATAGAGTTTATATGCAGCTCCTATTCATGAGTGTCCGCAGAACTTTTTTCAAGGGGGGGCATCATTTTAAGGCCACTCATGCTCCGCCCCTTTTCGACAATCTCATGAAAATCTTTCCACTGGAAATACATATGTGTTATATAAGAGATAATTCATCTTCACTTTGTATTGGAAGTTACTCTGGCGGCTGTGTCCCATGCCCATATAGCCTAGAGAATGTACATCTTTTTACATCGCAATACATCTGTTGTGGCCATATTTGGATCTCATACTGTCACTGTATAGGCTGTTTTCATCAAGATAAAAATATGGCAAAAACAGATGTATTGCAATATTAAAAGATGTACATTCTCTAGGCTATATGGGCATGGTACCCAGCCACCTGAGTAACCTCGCGGATGCCCATGCTTTCAAAAACCAGCCCTGGAAAAAATTTCATACCAGCCTCACAGCATTATTATACCAGCCCAACAGCATAACGTCATTATTTTCTTGTTCATGAAAGGGAAAACCATACATTTTAAAGCATATTTGATGAAGAGAGTATTATATATAGATATGAAATCACATAGGGTTTATATATTTTATATATATATATATATATATATATATATATATATATTCAAATTCCAGTTAATAGTGGTAAGTGATCAATCATCAAGGGGAACCCCAGGAACTCAGAACGTGGGGGGGGGGCACCTTCTGCAGAAAGAATACTCTAAGGTAAGGGGGTTACATATAAGGAAGAAACCCTTTATATCAGTGCCACTTACATAGTCTCCTGTCCACAGTCCACACAAGTCTGACTTCTCCCATGACCCCCATCCCGGCGGCGCTCCCATTCTTGACTCCTCTCCAGACTCCCTCAGAGACTGCAGACATGCTACAGGAGATGGTCAGAGACTGCAGACTTGATGCAAGAGCTCAATGCAACCTCACCAGTGCCCACCAAATGCAGCCTCACTGTGCTCACCAAATGCAGCCTCACTGTGACCACCAAATGCAGCTTCACTCTGCCCACCAAATGCAGCCTCATTGTGCCCATCAAATGCAGCCTCACTGTGTCCATCAAATACAGCTTTACTGTGCCGTGAATGCAGTCTCACTGTGCCCATCATTGCAGCCCCTCCTGTGCCCCATGTCCCAGTCTGCAATCCCTGTCTGTGGGAAGGTGTGTTGTTGATACTCGATACGGTACCTTGCATGCCAGCAGGATATCCATGGCAGCCAGCAGCAGGCAGGGTCTGTTCTCGTTTTGGATGGGGACGGTGCTCCTTCCAGAGGATCTGTTTGCTGTGAGATAGAGTGATCCCTGGCCACCTGCACCTTCAGCCATCCTCATTTTCCAGCCCCAGTCAGCCTGTCCTCTGGTCCTGGGAAAGTGGAGAGCACTGGGTGGGAGTTGGGGAGAAGGGGGAGCATACTAGAGAGTACTGGTGGGGTTGGAGAACACATGGGTGGGGGGCAAAGAGCGAGGGGGAGTGGATCTCACAGGGGTGGGGAGCAGAGAGCGCTGGGGGGGAACTTGAGAGCACTGGGGGGGCCAATAAGAACAGGGGTAGAGAGCACGGTAGGCTGAGAGTACTGGGGGGGCTAAGAGTGTGGGGCGGTGAAGAGCACTGGGGGGGGGCAGAAAAACAGGGGTGGAGAGCACGGGGGCTGGAGAGTACGGGGGGGTACAAAGAGCAGGGGGGAGTGGAGAGCACCAGTGGGGGCCAGAAAGAACAGGGGTGGAAAGCACAGGGGACTGGAGAGCACTATGGGGGGTGGAGAGCACTGGTAGGGTTGGAGAGCACATTGGTGGGGCAAAATGCAGGGGTGGAGAGCACGGAGGGTAGAGAGCACTGGGAGGGGGCCTGGAGAGCACCAGGGGGGCAAAAAGGACAGGGGTGGGGAGAATGGGGGGCTGAAGAGCACTGGGGTGGAGGCGGGAGAGTGATGGGGAGAGCTAAAGAGCACTGGGGGGAAGAACAGGGGGGAGAGCACGGGGGAGCACTTGGGGGAGTGGAGAGCACTGGGGGAGAACAGGGGGGAGCACTTGGGGGAGTGGAGAGCACTGGGGGAGAACAGGGGGGAGAGCACTGGGGGGAGTGGAGGGTATGACATGTTAACCGACCCCCTTCCTCACTCTCCACCCAGATGGATTCCCGGGAGAGGGGAGGGGGGAGCCCGGCCAAGGTGTGGAGGCGAGGGGGGACCAGGAAATAGCATAGATGGGTGGAGAAGACAGGGTGAAACCTTGAGAACAAGGGGTGGGGCGAAAGCACAGGGGAGAGGCAGAGAACACAGGGAGGAAGAGGAGAGCTCAGGGGAGAATCAGAGAGCATGGGGGGATGTGGAGTGCACAGGAGGGCAGTGGAGAATATGGGGGATGTAGAGAGCACGGGGGAAAGTGAAGAGCATAGGGGGAGGTGGAGAGCACAGGAGGCAGCGGAGAGCATGGGAGGTTGTGGAGAGCACAGTGGAGTGGCGGAGAGCATGGGGGAGGTGGAGAGTAAGGATGAGCCGAACACCCCCCTGTTTGGTTCACACCAGAACCTGCAAACAGACCTAAACTTCGTGTGAACTTTAGAACCGTATTCAAGTCTATGGGACTTGAATGCTCAAAATCAAAAGTGCTAATTTTAAAGGCTAATATGCAAGTTATTGTCCTAAAAAGTGTTTGTGGACCTGTGTCCTGCCCCAGGGGACATGTATCAATGCAAAAATTTTTTTAAAAACTGATGTTTTTCGGGAGCAGTGATTTTAATAATGCTTAAAGTGAAACAATAAGTGTAATATTCCTTTAAATTTCATACCTGGGGGGGGGGGGGGTGTATAGTATGCCTGTAAAGGGGCACATGTTTCCCGTGCTTAGAACTGTCCCTGCACAAAGTGTCATTTCTGCAGGAAAAAAAAGTCATTTAAAAGCCCTCGCGGCTATAGTGAATTGTCGGCTCCCCGTAATACAGAGAACAGTCATTGAAAGTCATTGATGATTAAAACAAAACAAAAACATGGGGTTCGCCCAAATTCAATTACCAGGCCCTTCAGGTCTGGTATGGATATTAAGGAGAACCCCACGTCAAAAAAAAATGACGTGGGGTTCCCCCCAAGTATCCATACCAGACCCTTCAGGGTCTGCTTAAAAAATAAAATATACTGCTTAAAAAATAAAAAAAGATTCCAGAGGTGGAAATCCACTCTTGCTATCCAGCGATGGATGATCATTTCTCCGGGGTCCAGCGATGGGTGATCTGATCCAGTGATGGGTGATCTCTCCCGATGGTCCAGCGCAGTGCATCCATCCTGTCTCCACCGGAGACACTGCGGGAATCCCAGCAGCCTGACATGTCATAGCTGAGGAGGACGGGGCCACCCGTCACCTGTCTGGCTTTCCCCTTGCGTCAGAGGGGGGCAGGGTCTGGGGGTCCCCTTGTTAAAGGGGGCTTCCAGATTCTGATAAGCCCTCTGCCCACAGACCCCCACAACCACCGGCCAGGGTTGTGGGGATGAGGCCCTTGTCCCCATCAACAAGGGAACATGGTGCTTTGAGGTGGCACAGACCCCCAAAGCATCCTCCCAATGTTGAGGGCATGTGGCCTGGTACGGTTCAGGAGGGGGGCCGCTCTCTTCGTCCCCCCCTATTTTCCTGTGGCCTGCCAGGTTGCATGCTCGGATAAAGGGTCTGGTATGGATTTTTGGGGGGAACTCCATGCCATTTTTTTTTAAATTTGGTGTGGAGTTCCCCTTAAAATCCATACCCGACCTCATGTCTGGTATGGATATTTGGGGGGAACCCCACATCATTTTTTTTTCTTTATTTGACATGGGGTTCCCCTTATTATCCACACCAGACCTGAAGGGCCTGGTAATTGAATTTAGGGGAACCCCAAGCTTTATTTATTTATTTTTTTATCAATGACTTTCAATGACCGTTCTCTGTATTACGGGGAACCAACAATTCATTATAGCCGCGAGTGCTTTTAAATTACTTTTTTTTCCTGCAGAAATTACACTTTGTGCAGGGACAGTTCTAAGCACAGGAAACACTCAAATTTGAAGCTCATTCCTAGTGGAGAGCACAGGGGGGCGGTGGAGAGCATAGGGGGATGTGGAGAGCACAGGGGGTGGCGGAGATCATGGGGGATGTGGAGAGCACAGAGAGGCGGCAGAGAGCATGGAGGGATGTGGAAAGCACAGGGGGGTGGAGAGCTTGGGGAAGGTGGAGAGCACAGGGGGGCGGGGGAGAGCATGGGAGGAGGTGGAGAGCACAGGGGGTGGCAGAGAGAATGGGGGGAGATGCAGGGCACAAGGGGGTGGCGGAGAGCATGGGGGAGGTGGAGAGCACTGGGGAGGCTGGAGAGCATGGGGGAGAGGGTGAGAGCACAAGGGGGCAAAGAGTATGGATGGGGTGAAGAACACAGGGAGGGCAGCAGAAAGAAGCAGGATAGGAGGAGCAATGGGGACGGCTGCATATAGAAGAATAATTCTCCCATCTTCCACCTGCAGCCTTGGAATGCCTGCCTCTCTTCTCCCTCTAGCAGACATTCAGAGACTGCAGGAGGAAGATGGAGAGAATGATTCTTCTGTATGCCGCCACCCCCACTGCCCCTCCTATCCAGGTTATGGGGGGGTGCATCACGTTCTCTCTCATCCGACTCCAAGGTGTCTGCAGCAGGTGTCTGCTCTAGCTCCTCCCCCCTTGTAGTCAGGCCCCCTGGCAATGACGGCTGAGCTTCGCTGGCAGCCGGGCTGCCGCAGAGAGGCTGAGTGAGTGGCATGGGCACAAAGAGCAGCCCAGCTGCCTTGGGCCCTGCAAAGGACTTACAGCCTGGTGGACTCGGCCCACGGGCAAGTGCCCAGTTTGCCCTATGGCCAATCTGGGCCTGCACACTATTATTAATTTTTCTTATATAATGCTTGTATTATTGTCATACTGGTATGCATCTACTTATGGTTAATGGTATATGCTTGTTGCAGTAGTTTCTCTGCTCTCAATAGCTTTGATTATATTAATCAGTAATATAATAAATTGCTTTGATTATATTACTGATTAATTTCCCGGGAAGGGATGTTCACAGAGGTTCTGTCCTGGGTGGAGGCACTGCCAACTTTATTATCAAGCTCACTCTTCCACTTAGCAAAGGTTCTCTTATTTACCTATAGGTTTTATCTTGTTTGGGGAGGACCATTTCTCATATCCCCTCTCAAAAAAAGGTGTAGGCAAATCAGTTGAACCAGAGTTCCAAAATTCTGCATTTGTTCATTCTAATGTCACAGAGGACAAGTATAGAAAGCTATTTTTATACAGTGTAATTCTTTTGAATTCTGGGATCTGGTCCAACTTTAGAGTAAGACTTGCCAATTTCCTTTTCATTTTTTTTTTTGTTCAACAATAATTGCCCCCAACACATTTTGCTTAAAGAAAGTTTTCAGATCTCGTTAAAGTTTGAATTCATACATGAATTGCAATTTTCTGACTAAGTGACTTTCTACAGATTAAAATTGCTCAAAGATAGGCAGATCTTTCACAAAAATCAACAGGCAGTAAAAGTTCTAAGCATCTGTACATGCATTGCTGAACTATTGAGACACAACAGGATCTTCCTCATGACTGGGATATGAAGCACAAATCAAAAGCTTTTTCTCTAATCTTCATTGAAAAGAGAACACGCTTTTTCACTCATAGATTTTCCAACACATTACAGTATCTCTCTTTGTGATAATGAGTGCTTCTGATGCCAGGAAAAACTTTTTATCACTTTTACTTAGAATGAGCAAACCAATTAGCAAGAACAAAGACTGGATTACCCTCATTTACCCAAGGTAGATACTGTATGTACAAACCTGATGCTTTAATTCCTCGTGACACAGTCTCTAGGCTCTTCATGGGGTATTGATTATGCCCCATTCCTCCTAAAAGTCAAGTCACATTAGTACATGGACGACCTCAACCCTGTAATTCCTCTCTACTGTCACCTGTCTACTGGGCAATAAAGTAATGCCTAATAGGCTTGTAGTGCTACCCCTTTCTGTTGAGTCATAGTATACTGTGGACTACAGGAGGCTAATAAAGAGAAACATTACTTAGAAATAAATGTAAGGATTTTTAATACCTATTAGTTAATTGGAGGAGGTTTACTAAAAATTGAGACAGGAGGTTTGGAATGGTATACGTAATAATAATGTAGCACCATCTTATATAGGTATTAAGATTAGGTACATTTTTGTCCTGGTTCACTTTATCCAGTGGAACTTCTGTTTTGTTGTTAGACAACTTTAGTGTTGCTCACTGTAATTAGTGGAGCTGTGTTGATTATTCTGGTCTGTTCAGTGTTTCACTTGCTGCAGATTTGATTGCTCTCTCGGCTTTCTGGAGAACTGTGGATCCTTCGAGAACAGGCATCACCAAATGGCAGACTGCAATCTTGAATCCGAACCAAGCCACTGTCCCGCCCAGACTGCGACGATTCCACCATTTAAGAGACAATTTTTTCCCTCCTCCACTGTCAATAGCAGAGCAGATAGTGGGAGACAGGACGATTCTAGACTGAGGGCAGGAGCAGCAGTGCAGAACTGAATGGTGTTAACCAGCAAGTGATTGGTTGGTAGGATGCATGGGGAATTTAGTATGAAAACGTAACCCCAGCATCTCCTTCCATCGTTGCAGTCCCTCCCGCCCTCAGTCAAGAATTGTTCTGCCTCCTCCTCCGCTGTGTAAGGTAGGAAAATTTAGGGGGGTAGATGACATGGCTGTGAAGAATGGGGAGCAGGGGTAATGTGAAGGGGGCAGGGCAGAGGTGCGGAGATGTGAAGGGGCAGTGGTGCAAGGGGATGTGAAGGGGCAGTGCTGCCTTGGGGGTGATATAAAGGGGTTCATGTGAAGGGGGGCTATGATGGGGGCTATGATGGGGGCAGTGCTGGGGGGGAGGTGATGGGGAAATTCTATGGGGGGAGATGTGAAGGGAGAAGTGCTGTGAAGGGAGATATGAAGGGGGCAGTGCTGTGGTGTCCTAAAAAGATCTAATTCTCTGTGAAGAGACTCAGCTCTAATTGCTCAAAGAAGGAGGCCTTTGTGCCTTTAAATACTACTACTTCAAAGCGCAGTCTGCTTTTACAAGGACTTTTGCTTACAGTTCTACAGAAGGAAGTTTACTGTCCTCACTTTTTACATAGTCCTTTTTTTAGTATCCCACCATATCCCCCAACCTTATCCAAGTAACCCCAAAAATAAAAATGCCAAAAAGAGCACCCTTGGACCTGTCATTACGCCAAAGAGAGACTATAATCATGTGCCTGGCTGTGGATCAATTGCTAGGAAAAAAAAACTTGGGCATTTCTCCAGCCTACGGGAGCCTAGTTCCTACGGCTTAGCACTACAATAACAGAGAATAAGGAGACTGACTTTAATAATCATGTAAAAAAGTCAAAATTAACAACCGTTTCATGATGTCTTTTGCCTTGACTGCTCTCTATTATGTTTATGACAACTATATATATGTTTTGCTGGATGTTTTCAAGACTGTAAATCAATGCTTAAGAAGTTTGTAAATCATCTTATTCTTACTTCTTGTACTATAGGAACTTCCTAATGTTTTACTGGAGATTCATGTAAAAATAATATCATGGTTCACTTAACCAGTGATTTACACACTGGAATGTTCTAATGTCATGGACTTACATATTGAGAACAACTATTATTTGATTTTTAACTCTCAATGTTTTTCTTCCAACATAGCAATCAAAAATCGGAAGGTAAAATGCTTTTATTACTTTAGCCTACATTTACTGAAATTATCAAGCTGCTTTTTTCAATTTCCTTGCTTGGTGCTTATTAAGCAACTTAGGTTCTCCATTGTATAATATGTCACATGCAGCTGTACCTTTAGCATTTGTTAGCCTAATTTAAATGCATCTCTGACCTATATTTTTAAAACCAACAATTTTTCTAACTCATTCACCGCCAGAAATAAATATCCACTTTCACACATTATGCAGTCACATCACATTTCTGGCTTTGTGGAGCTTGTGAGCAATAGCCTATTCTCACACAATTATGAGTCCTCTTGCCTGAAAAGAAAACCCCCGGAAAGATTCAAATGACAAAACAGTGAAAATGTTAGTTGTGACCAGACATTGGGTTGTCATTAGGAGATCATTTAATACAGTCATATGAATACGTTTAGGATTTTACAAAGTCAGCTTGTAGGTTCCATGAATTCAGAGCTTATTGAGTCTGGGTGCCATGACTAGTGATTTTGGTTTTGTGGGCTCTCAAATGCTTTTTGGTGACAATGTACCCACAATGTAATCTGCACCTCAATGTTCAGAATAAAACACACAACAAAAGACTGTGATGGACAATTTGTGTACCCTCTTGACTGATATGGACCTTGGGAGATCTTTTGGTATACATAGTTGAACTTGGTGACAGATTGCAAATTATGAGTGGTGCTAGTAAAAATAAGTCAGTTGCGTTATTTAGCTAGAGAAAGCACAATAGGCTCTGCCTGCTTTGCAGCTTGATTTGTCTCACTGAAACGTCAGACTTAGCTGTCCATTATGGGACAGGTCACTTGGATGGATTATTCAATTTTGGGTTAATTGCAAAGTTCTCTAAACAATAGGCTTTTTAGATAAAAACAAAGAGGACGACTGAATTTAAAAAGCTCCACATACCAGCTCAGAATGACAATGTAAAGTATGATTCTTCAATATTTCATATTTACAAGATTTTTTTTTTCCAAATAGTAAAATGATATACATTTCCTTTAGGAAACACACACAATCATACTGTATGTCCCTACACCTGTCATATAGGCATGCACTAGAGTCCTGTTCTACATGTCTTTAATATGTTACACATGTCTACATTTTAGACTGTTCTTTCCTCTTGAATAAAGAATTTATAAACATTCACTAGAAACAAATATGGGTGTATTGGCTATAATGTGGTGTTTATTAACTGGCTAAGAATTGTACATCATTCCCTTGGTGTATGGGTTTTATTGCTGTAGTTATTCCCCAAATGTAGTGACCTTAAAGAGGACCTGCACTCTGGAAGCTGAGCCCCAAAAAGCAAGAAAAGAAAAGGGCTAGTCACAAGTATTGTCTAAAAATTCCTTACATTCCTTGTTAGACATTAGGGGGTTCATTTACCAAAACTGGGAATTACAAAATCTGGTGCAGATGTGCATGATAGCCAATCAGCTTCTAACTTCAGCTTGTTCAATAAAGCTTTGAAAAAAAAAAAAAAAAAAAAAACGGAAGTTGTTTCTATTTAGAGCTGCACCAGACTTTTCGCTCTTCAGTAAGCCCTAATTGACTACAGTAGAGGTCACCTGGTGATTAATTAGCGATAACTTCTTGACTGTAGTGGTATTGGTCAATTACTTGTTAAACTGGTTGGCTGTAGCGGTGATCATTTCTGGAATGTATTGGTAGTAAGTTACTGGGTCTAGTAGCAGTTATTTGGTTATAGCAATTTGCGATATTTGCCTGTAGTAACTCTGTGGTTATTGGTTTCTCACCTAACCACTCACTCCTGCACAATACTGTTCCAGTTCTTTCCCTCTCCTTCCAATGCTAAATGTCGTTCCAATGTTGAAAAAAATTATACAGGTTGGTTTACATCTCTTCTAATAACTAAAGTTGGGTGGCAAAGTGGTGTAGAGGGTGGCACAGTGGTGTAGTGGTTAGCACTCTCACCTAGCAGTGAAAAAGGGTCGCTGGTTTGAATCCCAACCATGACACTACCTGTCTGGAGTTTTCATGTTCTCCCCATGCTTGTGTGGGTTTCATCCCACACCCCAAAGACATGCTGGTAGGTTAATTGGCTTCTGTCCAAAATTGGCCCTAGTGTATGAATTGGCTTGTGAAAACCTTGAGGGTAGGGACCGATGAGAGTGTGTGATGTACAATGTACAAGGATAGGGGCAATTGTAGACACTCACTTAGGTTGAACTGGGTGGGCTGGTGTCTTTATACAACCTTACTAACTATGTAACTATGTAATGCGATGTGTCGTTCCAATGTTGAAAAAAATTATACAGGTTGTTTTATAGGCGAATGAGAGAGAAGAGATGCAGAAATAAAATGACTGACCAGGTAAGTGACCTCTAGGCACATAAAGTGAGATTAGTCTAATTAGGTACCATTTCTAACATATATCCCTAGAAAAGTAGACTAGGCCACCATGCAACCAGATCTTTTATTCAGCATATTCACTATAGATGACAATAAGTTTGTGAAGAAGTCAGATGTTTGAGATAAACAGGCAGAATACATGAAACAACCTAATTTTTTAAATGTATATAATCCAGCAGTATATGCAACAAAATAATAAAAACATACAGCGATATCCAAGAGAAGTGGCAGTCAATAAAAACATGACTTGGCTATTGCGTTCGGCTTCCAGCTGTAGCACTAATTTAACTAATTTAAGCGAAAGGCAGACAACTTCATTAAATGTTATAAACATATAACCTGAAACCTCTCTTACTTGCTTCAAATGGCAGAGTATGTTCCATACTGCAGATGCCAAAGCATGGTTACATTATCCCTACATTGAAAGCTACTGGATGGCACCAGTTCTCCTTTCCTACCTGATTGTTGTGTTAAATTAAAAAAAACATATCGTAATGTCATTTATCTGTCACATTACGTGCATGTGATATTTATTTACAAATTGACCATAAACATACAAGCTGTTACCCCATTTCATGGTCTGTGTACACAAATACCAAGCAGGTCGTGCAGAAATCTGTGTTATCTCCATTAGTGCAGTAGGCTAATTTGTTTGCGTTTACACAGTTAGTTGCAAAGTACTTATCAGCCATTAAACATTTACAGCAGATGGTCATATCTTTTTAAAATAAGTTCTGGTATACATGTCATTAAATTTGTTACACTAGACTTGCTCTGTATTTCCCTGTTTTGGTTACGTACCTCCTTTACAAAACCTTGCGGAGTGTCAACTATTGGTACTATAAAAGTTGCTGCACGTACCTCTCACTTATACTGTAATATAAAAAGGATTTTTAGTTATACTGGTTGTTGCTACACAGTATTGTCTAGGTAGGGCTTTGTCAAAAAAGCTTTCACCTTCTTAGTTCCCTATTGGTTTCATGTTTGCACCACTTTCTCATTCCGAGATGGCTACCATTCTGCCATTTAAGACTTGTTTCACATGGTCTTCAGCTTGTATAAGAGCAGTGTGAAAAGCAAGCTTTTATTAAACTTTTAGCAATCTTTTGAAAAGCTTTTAGCAAGTTTTAAGCAGATTTCTCTAAGCCTTTAAAGCACCCTTCAGCTCCTGATTGGAAATGTTATACACAGATCTTACTGTATGTGGTGATTGTAATAGCTTATAAAGTGGGTATAGAAAAGAATCACCCACCTTTAAAATAATCAAATTTTGTTGCTTTGCAGCCTAAAATTAAGACAGACACAATTTTGCTTTATCCAGCTGTATTTACTAGTGCAACTTATAACATCCAAGTGAAAGATATACAGTAACACCAACTGAGTTGGAAAAGGGATCACCCCCCTCATGACAGTATTTTGTTGTACCACATTTTGCTTTAATTATAGCCTTTGGTCTGTTGAGAGATATCTCTGCTAACTTTGCACATCTAGACTTTGCAACATTTGCCCACTCTTCTTTGCAGAACTGCTCAAGTTCAGTTAAATGTTATGGTGGCCATTTTTGGACTGCAAGTCATTCCACAGATTTTCAATGGGGTTTAAGTCTGGGCTGTTTTTAGGCCATGGAAGACATTCACCCTTTTCTCCTTCAACCACTGTGTGGTAATTTTTTGTTGTGTGCTTTGGGTCATTCTTCCTTCTTCCTCATTGATAACTTTCTGGCAGAGGGCAGCAGATTTTCCTCAAGAATTTGATGGTATTTTGCCCAATCTATTTTCCTTATATCCTGACAGGTGCTCCAGTCCCTGCTGCAGATAAACACCCCCATAATTGGATATTACCACCTCCAGGCTTTACTATAGGAATGGTGTTTTTTGGATGGTGAACTATATTGGATTTCCGCCAAACATATCGTATAGTGTTGAGTCCAAATAATTCAATTTTAGTCTTATCTCACCACCTTAAACACACCTTGAAGATTCTGAGGCAATTTGGAAAAAGGTGTTATGGTCAAAATTTTAATAATCTTCTATTATTTCTCCTATGGCACCTGATCAGTGGTGGCTGGTACTCAATATTTGGGGGAGCAAAACCGCCACACCCCCCGCAGGCCTCCTTACCTTAGGAGACATGTGACCAGGATCCATTCGTGGTAGGGCTGCTGTTCCTCGCTGCTACTCGCTCCAGAGGCCATTGCTTCTCCTCCCAGCCAAACAGTGACTGGGTTCTGAGACCTGATTGGCCGAGAGTCCTAAGACTCCCTGGCCAATCGGGTCTCAGGACCTGCTTCCTGATTGGTCAGGAGGAGAATCAGGAAGACAATAGCGAATTTTAAGCCAATTAGAGCCTCAAGCTTAAAAAAAACCCATAAAAATCCATGCTTGTGGTGCCGTGCATGTAGATTAGAGGCCAGGCACATGGATTAGGGGGTGGTGCCCCTGCTCCCCATATGGACCGGCCACAACTGCACCTGATGGTGGACCAGTTACAATGATGATGCGGAAATACTGGGTGAGGTACTTTTAAATATTTAAATATGCCAGTGGACCAATCACTGCAGGGAACTTGTCTTTTTTTTATGCTGTGCATGCATTCACCTGTATTTTGCACATACCCACAGTAAGCATGTGCACTCAGGCACTTGATGGCATAATCTTCATGGAGAGATGAGAATCTCACAATACAGACCAGAGACCAGGATTAGTGTTACCTTTATCGAATTGTTATTTTGATTAATTGTTTTCCATGTAGAATATAGATCACGCAGCACAAATGCGCACGACATACATTCTGCAGTTAGATCAGGCTTCTCTGACTCATAAAGTCTGCCATTAACTTTGTATGAAAACAGAAATACTGAGTCATACATATATTTGAAGACTTTCAGCATCCCAAATGTGACAAAAAGCCATCTGTCAAATAAGAAATAGTCAATATATATGGAGAAAAATCATTTTTAGATGAATATAGCCTAAACAAGATTTACTTTGGCAGCAATTGTTTTATAGATCAATTTAAAACACAGCATAACCTTGTACTTCTAGAGATGTTGAGTTAGAAGGGAAATATATAGCACAGTGATGGCGAACCTTGGCACCCCAGATGTTTTGGAACTACATTTCCCATGATGCTCTTGCACCCTGCAGTGTAGGTGAGCATCATGGGAAATGTAGTTCCAAAACATCTGGGGTGCCAAGGTTAGCCATCACTGATATAGCATCATACTAAAAAATATATGTGCCAAGGCAAAATACAGAAGATGCTCTATAATGGTGAACAAGGCAGTTCACTAGTTGTAGGTAAGAAATATGCCATGTCTGTGACATGTACCCAGCTGTGAATCTGGTCCTAACTTTTTTAAATGATCACACTGCCGAAACTCACCAGCAACAGAATCAGGAGCTCCTACAGCATGTAGCACCTTCTTGCATTGGATGGATAGGTCAGTTTCTGCACCAAGGCTTGCAGTAAAAGGTTTCCATGATGGTGGTGCTAGACCCAAAATACCCTCCCTCCAGTTAACTATATTGTTCAGGTTCCTCACTAAAGTCAGCCCTAAAGCCATGTCAGGAATCACATGTTTACATATTTACAATAGGCCTTTCCTCTTCCAGTATTTCAGGTCTAGTTTAGTCTAGGGGTTCCGGACAAAAATCTGAGGCCCATGAGACATAGGGGGTCAGAGTTACCAGGTGCATGTACCCAGGGAAACCAATCCTACCACCACCAAGGAGATGGCATTCCCTTCATTAAGCCACCACTTATTCCTGACACTTGCAATGTTCACTTTCTCCAAGTATTCATAAAAAGTATACCTGACCAGTCCATCACCTATTACAGTTGTCTAAACCATTATCCTTCCACTGCGTAAAGACACCTGCCAAGGCAAGCTTGGCTTACCCCTGATGATGGCCTTCACTGAACATCGAGGCACCATTAAGTTAAATCATTCACTTGCATAGATGTACACATTTTCCAAATTTATCTGTAGAATTTCCAAAGATGTGGCAGACTATTGAATGAGCATTTAAAATTTTTATATAATTCATTCTAGAATCAAGTGAGACAGGAGGTGTCCTACAATACTTACAAGATTGTTTTCTTCCTGCATTGTCGTAATTCTCCTCTCTATTCCCATCCAAGGTTTCAGCTTAGCTAATCTTCAGAAAGCATAAGCACACACTCTGTGCCTTACATAGAGAACTAGAAAAACAGTGCAGACTTGTTTTATGAGCAAAGGAACAATGTTAGATATACTGTGCAAGTTCATCACATGCACATACTGTAGGTGTGCACAGCCTATTGAAATAGGGTGTGCACCCCAAAGCTCAAACATGTTTGCATGGGTGTGCATGTGTATATACTGACAATTTTAGCAGAACAATGGACATTATCAGTAGGGCAAAGATTGGTGTCAATAGGGCAGTGGACGCATCAGTAGTTTTTATTTTTATTTTTTACAGATTTTTTTAAGGAACCCCGTTAGGGGGCTTTGGTGAAATATCAGGGGTCTAAACAGGGGGAATCCTTACCACACAGGGCAAATAGGGTGTGCCCAGGCACACCTGGCACACCCTGTGCGCACGCCTATGCACACGCATATTCATGCTCATATCAATTAGCGTGTGCACTTGGTGCCCAGTGACCTATTTAAACTGATATATCACTATGAGCAGTTGCTGAATGGTCTTCAGCTTGTTCCTGTGTTCCTAAAACTTGATCCACTGTTCCACTGTATCTGCTTACCCATGTATGACCCAGCTTGCTTTTGGACTTCACTTCTGCTCCTGCTTAGCTTACCTAACTACTCTGACCTCAGCCTATTTACTGGACTTGTCCTGCCTGCTGACTCTGCACTTGCTTTGCCCTGCTTTTACTGAACTTTGCCTGCCTTCTGGACTTGCTTTACTTGCTGATTCGGTTCCTCACTGCGTGGTTGTTGCTGACTGTGGTTCATCTCCTGGTCCTGCTTCAGTCTCCTGCTCTGGTGTCAAGCTGCCCCTGCATCCTTCTCCGAGGACTGCGACTGCCAGCTCTACCCATTTACAGAGTGGATATTAGAAGCCAGCTACTACAACACTCATGCCACTCCTTGCCCTTACACTCTCTGTCTCCACCTTCAGGAGTGTTGGGCAGGAGGTGCAAGAGAGGCCTCCACAATGTTGCAACGTTCTTCACCAGGTATGTAATACTTTTACCACTTTTTCCTTAAATACATCAATATTACCTCACTCCTAACTACAGTGCTATGAAAAAGTATTCATACCGGGGGGGCGTGGCCTGCTGCAGACCGCGATAGAGGCTTAACTCCTGAGCTCCGCTCCACTGCTAGGATCCAGAGCATCCCCAGACAACTGTTTGATCCCTGATCCAGCCACACTGCGTGGGGAAGGACTCAGGGCCATGTCAAGCAGGGCTCAAGTCCTGCGGGAACGCATGGGAACGGAGCTCCTGTACTTTTTCCACAACAGGAACTCAGTTCCCGTTAGCAGCCGTGTCCTGCAAGACTTTGAAGTATGTGAGCTGTGTGGCAGGTGCTACACCAGCAGCCGCTGACACAGCTCGCAATAGTAAGTGCCGCACACCAGGGGTGGACTGACCATTTAGGCATTGCCAGTAGGGGGCCCCATGACAGCTTCCTCTTCGATCTACCTGTCAAACACAGCTAGCTGATGGGTAGATCAGGTCCCTGCTGCTAAGAGATTGTGTTTAGTCAGACCTCTCGTGATGCGCTCCTCCCCGCCGGCCCCTGCTGATTTTCTGTCTTCTCATCCCCCCCCCCCAGTTTCCTGCATACTTGCTCTGTGTGTCCCGCTGAATCCCCCCCTCCTCTATCTTCATATGATGAGAGAACCCAGAGGAGGAGCACAGCTATTCTGCTCACAGGACATGCAGGGAGAGAGGTGAGCTGAGGGAGGAACATCAGTTTGGGGTGGTAAGCTGAGCACAATACCTGGCAAAGTTTAATGCCAGGAAGGAAGTTTATGTGGAAATATGTGAAGGGTTGGAATAGCAGCGAGAGTGTGTTGGAGCCCTGCAGAGTTTGCAGCCCCCCAAGCTAACATACATCTCCCAAGCAGGAACACATCACTATCTTCCTAAGCATTCTGTCCAGATAATGTGCAGTTAATTTATGACCTTTCCGTTTAACCCTGTGTTATCCAAACTCTGTTCAATGAAAAGTGTAAACTCACCACATAAACACTCTATATACAAAATAACATTCCCCAATAAAGATCAGAACATAATGTTAACATTTGCATGGAAGCACAATTGAATGAATGCTGATTATTCAGAGAATTATCGTATTTATGTTTATTGAGGATTGTTTATTTTTTATGTACTAACAGTTAAGCTTCATATACACAATACGAAAATTGGATGAAAAATAGCACTTTTGAAGCATGCGTGCATATGAGCGTATCATTTTTTTTTTTTTTTGGTGGGGGAGTGGATCTTGGGTGGGAGTTCCCACACTTTTTTTCCCAGGACTTGACCCCTGATGTCAAGGAAGAGGTACAAGCCGCCTGCAACCCTCCACTTAACGGATTACTTTTACTGTGCAGCCATAAACTTGGCCCATGATGGTGCCGGCGCTGGGAGCAAGGGTAATGCAACACCCTGCTCGCTAGCTGCAGAGAGGCAATGCTTAGCTCCCCTCCAGGAGGATTTCCCTGCCACACTCTACAGAGATGGCACCAGGGATGACATGGACACCCTGCCCTCACCAGACAACCCATCCTCACTGCAAAGCATGGATAGAGGTAAGAGGCTGGCATCCTCCCCTGCTCTCTCCCCCAGCCCAAAAAACAACTATGGGCTAATCTGGCCACTGACACAGAACACAGTCCAGCTCTAGCAGCCATTCCTGTATCAGACAACCCTGGGATAGAAGCAATGTTAAAATCCATGCTACTTACACTGCAAAAAGACCTGCACAGGGAACTGCAATTCTCAGACTCTCATGACAGGGTAGGCTGTTTGGAAGAAAGAGCTGACGTGCTTGAGGAGAACATGCATGACCATGTTAAAGTGCATAATGAGCTATTAGATGCACATGACCACCATGCATCCGAAATACATCATATTAAATTGAAATTAGCTGATTTAGCGGATCAACATCAAATTTAGCGGCGTCCCTGAGTCAATTAAGACAAATGAGATCACTCCTTACCTGCAGCAAATGTTCTCACAATTATTACCACGCTTAAACGCTCGTGACATCACCATTGACCGGGCCCACAGATTTGCTAAGTCCGCACACCTTCCCCCAGATACCCCAAGAGATATCCTGGCACGGGTACACTACTTTCATATCAAGGAGCAATTTCTCCATGCTGTCAAAACCACTAAACCGTTACCAGCACCGTACAACAACATTCTGCTGTTCAGTGATCTCTCAAAGGTGGTGCTTCCCTAATAAATTGCTGGTCACTTATCAACAACAAATAATTACCATCCTTACACCCAAAGATGGGTACAAAAAATTAACTAATTTGGGGTTTCTTCCTCTTCCCCCAACGCAACGGGGCGTATTGGTTCCCAACCAACCAACCAGCACCCTGGCACCAGATAAAGTTGGAGCCTAACCACTACTAATGCCTTTGGTCCCATGCATACATCGGATCCTACATGGGTGACGTTATAATGTTGAATGAACCCCCTCAGGTTATAGTGTGCTACACACAATAATTAGCTTTTTTTTTGTTTACTTGTTGACATAATCACATACTCATACACTGTGATACATCTTCTAATATGTTATAATAACTTCAACTCATTTATCTTGTGACACACTGCATATATTGGACCCAATTTGTTTATTGGTGTACAGGTTTGATACCCCTATTGTACTCAATTGGCGAACATCATAGATGTAGCCTCGCTCCCTTCATCTCCATCCTCAGGTAATATCCACCAAAATGGCCATCACAATCACCTCACTTAATGCCAAAGGATTAAACTCCGCCTTCAAACATAACCTCTTATGGAAAGAAGCTCTAACCCATCAAGCAGGCATGTTTTGCGTGCAAGAAACACTTCTCCAAAAAAAAAAATCCCCCACAAGCTCACTTAAATGCTACCCACACTGCTTTTTTGCCAGTGCCCCTAAGAAAAAAAGAGGGGTCATGCTTGCGATCAGCTCCTCTGTTTCTCTCACATTAAACCACTGTGTGGCTGATATGAATGGCGGGTACTTGATTCTATCCGTGAGAACTAATGCCTTATTTTAGGGAATCTTTATGTGCCCAACACGGCTCAAAAGAAATTTTACACAAACCTACTTTCTAAATTAAAGACAAGTATTTAGCGAAATCAAAGATATTAGGTTCCCACTTAAAAAAAGTCTATAAAATTACATATGATAGTGAGTGCAGGGAATGCACTACTTTGTCAAGTCCAAAAAAGGAAAATTAAATGTTCTTTAGTTCCTGAGGAGAGGGGGGGGGGAGAGGGATGGAGAGGGGGGATGGATCCGCATGCAGGGCTGCCACCTTAAAAGAGCTGAAACTCAAGCTCCTGGATTGCTGCAGATAAAGGAGAAAAAAGAGAGAGAGGGGCGCCTCTGGGTGCAGATTTTTCTAAAGGTTTTATTTTCAGTGTAAAAACATAAGATTTTGCACTCACATTTAGTAGGCAAAAAGTAAGCATTAAACACAGAGGGTCATCTGGTGTATCTGATTATGGGACGTCAGCCAGTGATCCGGTCCACATCTGTCATCTCATTGTTCCTGTTCCTCTCACATGAGGTCCACTACAGGTGTTTTTTATGAAGCAGCCGGCTTATGGTGGACACGAGATGTGCGGTCTTCAGAACGAGGCTTGGGAGGCAGAGATGACCAGGGCGCGGGGCTGTGACGTCAGAGGGTATGCGACGCGTTTCTTGAGCGTGCGGGTCGAGATTGTCGGACGACCGCGCTCTTTCATCAGGCAGAATCGGAATAAAGTGAAGGGGACTAGGGATTTAAATAGGGGCAGGCTAAGGACAGTAGGCGTGGCTGGAGGTGGACTAGGAACAGGTGAAGGGGCGTGGCTACAGCCGAGTATGGGGAAGGAAACGATGAGTAATGAGGGGGGGAGGGAGATGGGAGAGAGGGAGAGCAGCAGCGGCTTGGTATAAGGAGGAAGAAAAAGTCTATGGGGAAATCTTATGTATAAATCGGTAAAAATGTCTATGGAATAAAATTCTATGGGAAAAAAGTCAAAAATAAGTGGGAAAATGAGTAAAAAGAAGGGGATGGAAAAATGATAAAAGATATATATAAAAAAGGATAAAAAAGCTTAAAAAAGCTTAAGGGGAGGGGAGTAAAAAGGAAAAGTAAAAGGAGGCAAGGAGCATAACATGAAGTGTGTGGATATAATTGTATTGGGGTTTGGACATGCAGGACATATGTGTGTAAGAGGATAAAATTGTGTATGTGTAGATACACATATATAAATACATAAATACACATATAGATACGTACGCTTACCCGTGTTTAAATGAAAAAAACGGGATGTATAAAATGAAAATGAGAATAAAAACAGAAGTAAAATCAAAAACGTACACCCGCACACATATGCCTACATGGACACATGTGTGTATGTGTGTATGTGTGTACGCACATACGTGAGTGTGGGGCGCGGGGAGGGAAAAAGGAGTACGAGGGAGTAGATTACGAGGGGGGGGAGGAAAAAGGAAAGAAAAGGGGGGGGGGAGGCCTGGGGGGGGAAGGATGGGCCTGGGGGGGGGGGGGATGGGGGAGGGGACTGAAGGGTGGGCAGGGGGGGGGGGAGGTATAAGAGGTGTTACACTAATACAAAATGATAAGAATTATTTTCTACATATGCATGGGTACATATACAAGCCAATGTCAATACAGGATTCTTTGCAAGGAGAAAAGAGAATATAACCGCTTGAGAAATACAGTAATGGTAAAAACGTATGCATAATAATATATTTGCCATAAATATCGGTAGCTAAAACGAGCGGATAGATTGAGAGGATATCTATATAGGTGAGGGGATGTTTTTTGTAAAGTCATGTTGTGTGATAAGGACGGCACCATAGACGAGGGGTGTCTGGTATGGGGCAGTTCGAGCTCTGCGACAGATGATAACAGGTGGGTTATAAGGTAGTGGTACATCAGAGGATGGTGGCAATTTCGATACACTCGTTGATTCCCCCTGGGGAGAGTGCGTCGAGGGTATAGATCCAGAAGGTTTCGCGAGAGCATAATTTTTTAAACCTTTCCGCTGGAGGGAGATGGTTGGGGATCTGCTCGATAACCCAGACCTTGAGGCCTGATGTGGACCCCTTATGAGAGAGGGCGAAGTGTCTAGGCACGCTATGGGGGTCTGTGCCTCCTTCTATTAGTCTACGATGCTCACCGAAACGTTATCTGAGTGTCCTAATGGTTCTCCCTACATATATGAGACCACAGGGACAACTCAGACCATATATTACGAAGTCGGATGAGCAGTTATAAAATTCTTTTAGTTCATAGGTTTTGCCCTTGGTGGTGAATTCTTTTTGTCCGTGATGGACAAATTTACATGTTTTACAAAGTGCTTTGTGGCATTGATACATCCCAGTTAGGGGTATCAGTTGGAGGGTTTTGGGAAAAATGGATTGGGTTTTTAATTTACTGGGTGCGATTTTGTTTCTCAAGTTTGGGGCCCTACGGTAAGTGACAGATGGTCGGGCTGGGAGTTCAGTTTTCAGGTGGGGGTCCTGCTGTAGGATACTCCAGTGTTTTTTTTTTATTTTTTCCATAGTTTTGTGTTCATTATGAAAGGTGGTGATAAATCTACTAGAGTAATTTTGTGGGGAGCGGTCTATTTTTGTCACATTTTTTTCTGAGAGGCACTGTTTGAAAGCGTTTTCTATAAGAGGTGCAGGATAGTTTTTTTCTTTAAATTTAGTTTTCAGGGTGTTACTGGATTCGATATAGTCAATTTGTTTGGTGCAGTTTTGCCTTAGGCGCCAAAATTGTCCCTTTGGGATATTTTTGATCCATTTTGGGTAGTGACAGCTATTAAAGTGAAGGTAGGAGTTGCCCGCGGTTGGTTTAGTATAATTTTTTGAGATAATAGCATGACCTTCGTGTCCCAGTTCTAGGTCTAAAAATGCTATGGTCTCGGAGTTGGTATTAGACGTAAAGGATAGGCCATAGGGGTTATTGTTGCAATGTTGAACAAAGGGGGGGATTGAGTCAGCTGCTCCATCCCAGATGAGAATAATGTCATCTATGTATCTACCGAAAAAGATTATGTTTTCTGAAAAAGGATTATTTTTGTAGATGTAGTGGGACTCCCAGAAGCCCATCGCAAGGTTCGCATATGAGGGCGCAAAATTAGCGCCCATAGCTGTACCTTGGATCTGTTGGTAGAAGTCACCGTTGAAGGTAAAATAGTTATGTGTCAAACAAAAATTAACGGCCTTTAGCACAAAGTCAGCTTGCCTCATATTCATTAGGGGCTCATTGATTAAGGAGTCTTCAATGGCTTTTAGGCCAAAGTCATGTGGGATAGAGGTATACAGTGAGCTGACATCCAGGGAAAGCCAGGTATATGACGTTTCCCATCTGTAAGGGGCCAGAAGTTCTAGGAGGTGACGACCATCGCGAATATAGGATTGCAGTTGTGTCACCAAGGGCTGTAGGAATTGATCAATGTATAAACTGAAGCCTGTGGTGACGCTATCCATAGCAGCCACAATTGGTCGGCCGGGAGGGTGGTGGAGATTTTTATGTACTTTGGGTAGATGGTAGAAGTAGGGGATTTGGTAGAATTTTTTTTGTAAAAAGGCGGCTTCTGTTTTTGTGAGGATCCCTTCTTGGAGGTCAGATTTGGTTAAAGCCTCGGCTTCTTTTGCAAATGTATTGGTTGGGTCATAAGTCAGTTTTTTGTAAGTAGAATCATCTGCAAGGAGGCGGAGGGACTCCGCCACATAGTTGGATCTGTCTAGGAGGACTATTCCGCCCCCTTTGTCAGCAGGCTTGATTACTATGTCTTCTTTATGTATTAACTTGTCTAGAGCTAAGATTTCGGAGCGGGTTAGATTGTTTTTATATTTTTGATTTTTTTGAGATTTTGAAGTGGTGGTACATAATTTGATCATGTCCGCATAGACCACTCGATAGAAACTTTCAATGTATGGGCCTTTTGAATGAGTGGGAAAAAAGATGGATTTAGGTTTCAGTGATGTATGGATAATGGGGGGGGGATGAGATGAGATGTTGAGTGAGTAATTGCAATGTCATTTCATCGTCATTAGAGATTTCTAGAGTGTCGATGTCAATAAAAGATGAGTTGGAAATGGATCCTGTATGGTCATGAAGTGGAGATGTGATGGGTGGGTCGGGTAATCCCTATCCCCTTCACTTTATTCTGATTCTGCCTGATGAAAGAGCGCGGTCGTCCGACAATCTCGACCCGCACGCTCAAGAAACGCGTCGCATACCCTCTGACATCACAGCCCCGCGCCCTGGTCATCTCTGCCTCCCAAGCCTCGTTCTGAAGACCGCACATCTCGTGTCCACCATAAGCCGGCTGCTTCATAAAAAACACCTGTAGTGGACCTCATGTGAGAGGAACAGGAACAATGAGATGACAGATGTGGACCGGATCACTGGCTGACGTCCCATAATCAGATAAACCAGATGACCCTCTGTGTTTAATGCTTACTTTTTGCCTACTAAATGTAAGTGCAAAATCTTATGTTTTTACACTGAAAATAAAACCTTTTGAAAAATCTGCACCCAGAGGCGCCCCTCTCTCTCTTTTTTCTCCTTTATCTACTTTCTAAATTAGCCCCTTATAGATCTAATCCAGTAATACTATGTGGGGATTTTAATTACATTGTTAACACTTCCCTGTACACTTCTAATCCAACCAAAAGAAGGCCTTCTGCATTGTCCTCTTTACTGAAAAAGGAGGACTTATACGATCTGTGGCAATCTGACAGAGCTTGAGCTATTTGGCATAGAAAAATGGGCAAAAATGTTACTCTCTAGATGTGCAAAGCTGGTAGAGACATACCCAAAAGGACTTGCATCTGTAATTGCAGCGAAAGTTGGTTCTACAAATTATTGACTCAGGGGGGCTGAATACAAATGCACCCCACACTTTTACATATTTATTTGTAAAATAATTTGAAAATCATTTATCATTTTCCTTCTACTTCACAATTATGTGCCACTTTGTGTTGGCCTATCACATAAAATATATTTATGTTTGTGGTTGTAACATGACAAAATGTGGAAAATTTCAAGGGGTATGAATACTTTTTCAAGGCACTCTAAGCCCTTGTACACACGGTCGGAGATTCCGACAACCAAATCCGTCGGATTTTGTCCGAAACTGTTGTATACACACGGTTGGACAAAGTTGTCGGAAAATCCGACGTGATGACGTTATTTCGTTACGACAGGACTATGTTCACGCTAGTAGCCAATAGCTTCGGTGTAGGAATTTGATCTGAGCATGCGTGGCACTTTGTCCAATCGGAATTCTCTACACATGATCGGAGTATGTCCGATCGGAGCATTTTGTCGGAAAATATTTCCAGCAAGTTGGAAAAGTTGGTCCGACGGATATTCCGACGGAAACAGTCTGATGCAGACCACACACAGTCGGAATATCCGACAAAACGCTCCGATCGGACACATTCCGTCGGAATCTCTGATCGTGTGTACAAGGGCTAAGAAGGGGTTCACTGGCAAGCAGAAACCTGCAGTGTCCTGGTTAGTCAGGGATAAATACCATTGGAGCTGGCAAGTGCTTTCTTTTGCTATAACATTGCTGGTGACTTGTCACTAGGGGCAGGTTCATTAATGTGACAAGCTGTGTTTCTATGGCCATTTGTATTGTCTTGATAGCAATAATATAGAGTTAGGTTTGGTAAGAGCATATGTTTACAGTGGCCCTTCCCCCTCCATTGATATGTAAATAAACCAGATGGATAGGTTTTGGAGCTGAGCAGAGGAAGTTGGTGTATGCAGGAAATTATTGGGAGGGGCTTGGGGAGAGTTGGAAAGAAAAAATGTGTTTGGACAAGGCAGATGTGTTTGGAAGGACAAAGGGGAAGACATGGCTGCCAGAAGATGGATAACTTTGGAGACACTTTTGTGAGTTGGACTCTGAGCAAGGAACTATGAAGGACATCTTGACCCCTAAGTTGAGTAACTGTTTAGTTTACTTAATGTTTACATATTGTGCATTCTTATATTTGTAGGCATATTTTGTACGCTATCAGTTGCGTTGTATTGTGCATCCTACAGTTTATATGTGCAGATTTTTCCTGTTTAGTAAAGCATTAATACACTTCAGAAGTCTAAGCTTCCTTGGTTTTACCACACAACTTTAATAGATAGACGGAAAGCATTACAATGGGGGCTCGTCCGGGATGATTCAAGCAGAACTAACTCTGCTGAAATCTTTTTGAAACATCTACATTCAAGACATGCTTCTGTTACTTACTGAAGGTATATATTTTTAGGTAAGTGGGCATATGGATGTTAAATTGTGATGGATGTTTTTTTCCTTACTACAACATATGGGACAGTTATTAAGATATTTTCTTTCCAATTGTTTCCATAGTATATAGAATATGGTATATTTTGGTGTGTGTTTTTACTCTTATGTATATTTTTTTGTTCTAGGTGGACTGATATTGAAATGAATGCAAATATTGACATAAAAATACAACCCACGTGCTGAGGAACTGGTACACCCGCAAAATGCATAGAATACTTGTGACTGCGATCATGGGGGGGATAATTCTGATTTCTTTCATACGTATACGTATTAGACCTTATGTTTTTAATGCCCATGTGGGGTGAATTTTCTAACATGGATTGTACTTCAAAATATCTATCAATTTGATCCTTATGTTATCTGATATTTATTTAATGATTTCATGAGGTTCATATTCAATAGTCCCTTAAACCAATTTTTTGTATGTGAAATTAAAATGGGATGATACCTTCATGAACTGACTCATGTTTATCTTTGAGAAAGTACTCAATTACCCGTTTCACAGATTTATACAGACATATGTGCAACAACAATTCTCATATATTATATTGGGATTAGCAATTCTGCCATTTGGTGATAGTGTTACTTTAAAGATTGTTTAACGTAAAATTCTTTCTAGTAGAACTACATGGTTATGATGTAATTTCCTGCTTCTGCGTTTCTGTTTCCAATAAAAAAAGGGCTCAGTAATATGTTCACAACAACATGACTGGTAATGGTCATATCTGCAGCAGATTTCCAAGATATTGTCTGTAATGGCATAACCCCATCAGACACTAATAGCCTACATGTGCATCCTAAAGTGTAAAATGGCAGGCAGGTACACATCCTTGACCAACTGTGCTATCCCCCTGGTTTACTGCAGGAACATTACTGCTTGGCCAATGGGGCTCCTGCCTAGGTTGTCTTGTGGATTAAGTGTTTATAAAGACTGCATTAGGAATAAAATCTTCCTATAAATTGCTTTATCTAGCAAGATTTTGAAACCCAACCCATGCTGGATATACTGGATGTTTATCCTTGTTCTTTACTATGAGCTTCATGTAAATATTGCTAAACTTTGCATTTCTTTATAAGCTTATGTGCTTTTGGAAGGTAGTATACTGAGCAAACTTTGAAATGTATGTGCTAAATCCAGGTATTCTAAAATCATACACTGGTGTGGCATTTTTTTCTGCAAGCTCCCTATAAACAGACACTCATCAGAAAAACATTTGTTTTTTGTTTTAAATTGAATAGGGCAATGTTAGACTCAAGCAATTTCATTGCTGTCTGTCTCCATTAGGAAGATTTTCATTGACTTCCTGCTGCGGTGACAGTGGTCATTAGAAATTAAACTGAGGGAGCACAACGATACGAGTGACAGCAATACAAAACACCTTTTTAACAGAGTGCGAAGGGCTACAATTCAGATATTTGTTTGCTATTGGGTGCAATTTTCCTCATTTCCCTGGGGCAACAGAAAAATAAGCTTTGGCTGGAGTCCTTTAAATATAAATATTTTAAGAGACCGGGGACTAAATGATGTTATATTTGATGATAATCTTGTGTCAGTCTGTCTCCCAGTGCTGAAACAAAAAAAAAAAGTAAATAATGAGTATACATTAAAGGCATTTTACAGTTTAAATGGAGATCTGTTTTCTGCACTAGGTTCTTAGTAGTAACTAAGGTGAACTTTAAGAAGTTGGGGGTTCCTCCTTTGTTTATCAGTAGGCACTACAATCCCTTACTAGGCTTAAGCCTAGTACATACCAGTAGAGACTGAATGAAACTGAATGGAAAAAAAAACTGACAGCTCAGGAGGAGCAGATGTACTAACTATCCAATGTTAGTACATCGATCTCCCCTGCTGTGCTAATGTGTTCTGACAGGGGGGCAGCCTCCCCACCAGAACACTCTGATCAGCTCTCTCAGCCGCTGGCTAAGAGTGCTGATCATGAGCTGATCGGCAGACCTTTTTCAGCTAGCTTATGTTGGACCGACTTCAGTACACACAGGCCGAATGCCACACAACATTCTGCCCGTTACATTACATTACATTGGGTCATAAAGGGAGGTACGGTGTTTTAAACTTATAGTGAGATGGAATTTAGTACTCCGGATTATATAGGTAGCAATAAGACAAAAAGCCCATTGCTGCTTGTGAGCAGTCATTTGAGGGGCAACCAGAAAGCTAGAAATAGAGAGGCTAGTTTGTGCAGATGTAGACCCTGGTGGGAGACCCCCTCTTCAGGAGTATATTTTTTAAAATGAAAGCAGTATTGAGAAGCTGTGGGCCTAAAGATATTTTGACTTAGGAGCACTTTAAAGTACATTAACAGAAACCCACTAATATAAAACTATGGAGGGTACCATTGCTGACGTCCCATTCTGAAAATACAAGTTGCCTGGTTGTTACTAAATAATCTGGGCCCCTGAGCCATGACAGATATGTAGATAAGCATGTCCACTAGTAATATGTACAGCAGGCACATGCAGTCAGGGGATATTAAAAAAAAATTGAGCTTCGAGGGTCACAGCTCGGCAACCTGAGGTCACAGATACCCCAAATTCTAAGTCCTACCTCACCACTGGTAACGATTTGGGGCTCCTATGATCTATGGTTCTGGAGATATGGTGCTCCTTGCACAGCCTGTCAGAAGCTAAATGCAGAGCAGCCAGTTTAACCACTTGCTTAATGGGCACTTAAACCCCCCTCAGTCCCAGACCAATTTTCAGCTTTCAGCGCTGATGCACTTTGAATGACAATTGCGCGGGCATACAACACTGTACCCAAATTACATTTTTATCATTTTTTTCCCACAAATAGAGCTTTCTTTTGGTGGTATTTAATCACAGCTGGGAGTTTTATTTTTTGCTAAACAAACAAAAAAATCATGTTTAATAGTTTGTTATAAAATTTTGCAAACAGGTCATTTTTCTCCTTCATTGAAGTGCGCTGATGAGGCGGCACTGATAGGCTGCACTGGTGGGCACTGATAGGCTGCATTGGTGGGCACTGATAGGCTGCATTGGTGGGCACTGATAGGCTGCACTGGTGGGCACTGATAGGCATAGTTAAGGCGGCACTAATAGGCACAGATAAGGCGGCACCGATGGGCACAGATAAGGCGGCACTGATGGGCAAAGACGGGCACAGATAAGATGGCACGGATGGGTGGCACAGATGGGTGGCACGGATGGGTGGCACTAAGGGGCACTGATAGGTACCACTGATAGATGGGACTGATGGGCACTGATAGGTGGCACTGATAGGTGGCTCTGATAGGTGGCACTGCTGGGCACTGATGGGCGGCACTGCTGGGCACTGATGGGCACTGATAGGCGGCACTGCTGGGCACGGATATGTGGCACTGGGGTGCAGCACCTTTGTTGAGGCAGATTGTGGGCACTGCTGGGTGGCACTGTGGGCACTGCTGGGTGGCACTGCTGGGTGGCAGTGTGGGCACTGCTGGGTGGCACTGTGGGAACTGCTGGGTGGCACTGTGGGCACTGCTGGGTGGCACTGACAGGGGGGACACATTTTTTATTAATGTGGCAAAGCAGGGGGCAGGTGGGCACTGGCAGGGCTGGCCGTGATCGGGACTGATGTCCCGATCACGGCCGCTGGTGATCGGCTTTTTTTTTTTCTCCTCGCGCTCTCAGCGCGAGGAGGAATAATAGCCGATTACCAGCTCCGTTATATCACATCGGGATCGACCCCTTGCACGGATCGGTGATCAGGCGAGTCTCGTAGACTCGCCGATCACAGAGCGCGCCCTCAGGGGGCGCGCAGGCCGCTCGTGCACGGGACTACGTCAAAAGACGTAGTCCCGGCAAAGGAGATCCGCGCTGTAGCCGTCATTCGGCTATAGCACGGGTCTCAAGTGGTTAAATACAAGCTGGCACACTCTGTTGGCAGTAGACTGAGAGGATGAGCTCACAGTGCCTCTCCTCACTTCTTGTCAGAAGCACTGAGCTCAATGGGCAGCTTGGAGTCTTGAACCAATGGTAAAGTACCATTAGCCCCAGCTGTCCAATAAAAACGCCTCTCACTGCAGTGTCATAGAAGGGGCATGTGTCTAAAAGACACATGCTCCCTTCCAGCCCAGGCCTCTTAACTACAAGGAAAATACATGGGTTTATGGGTATAAGATTTACCCACAATCCCATGTTTTTCTCACACAGTTAAGAGGGAGAATGAGAATCTGCTGCTGTTGAAAAGGTACTGTTATGATCCAGTTTAATCATATATTATTATATTATATGATATGTATAAGATAATAATGTATTATTTATCTATTTACTGTGAAATTACTGGTTTGATGTTATAACTTAAAACTTCAGTAAATTGTCCATTAAGCCACCTGCTTGAGTACAGTTTTTGAAAATATAGTAAATTACCTTAAAAACAAAATATCATAATTATTTTTATAGTACTTATGGTAATTAACCCCTTGCCACCCAGGCCAATTTTGACACTTCTCTCCTACATGTAATAATCATAATTGCTTTGCTAGAAAATTACTCAGAACCCCCAAAAATTATATATATTGTTTTAGCAGACACCCTAGGCTAGGGAATAAAATGGTAGTTGATGCCACTTTTTATGTTACACTGCATTTGCGCAGCCTTTTTTTTGAGGAAAAAAACTGTTTCATGATTATAAAAAAAACAAAAAACACTAAAGATAACCAGATTTTTTTTGTATAATGTGAAAGATAATGTTACGTCGAGTAAATAAATACCTAACATGTAATGCTTTAAAATTGCACACACTCGTGAAATGGCACAAAACTTCAGTACTTAAAAATCTCCATCGGCAACAGATTACGTTTAGAGTTATAGAGGAGGTCTAGTACTAGAATTATTGCTCTTGCTCCAACGATCGCAGCATATGTAACCTGTGTGTATCTGGCTCTGATACTAGCCAGTACCTTACCAGCCACTGACCTCACTGAACGTCCCTGATGTACAGTGTACATGAGTACACAAATTGATACTTTTCATAAATGAATGTACTTTCTTGTCCTCTATTATAAATGGAATTTCTTTAGCAAAATCTATAGAAAGGACATGACTATATACACAGCACATTGTGCAACTGCTATTGGGTGCTGGACATTTGAAGAAAATTAATATACCATTTCTTTGAAATGTGAACATGTGATTAGTATGCTGTATCGTTAAAGAAATTGCCTTTAAGACGGATATAAGATGGACAGGGTGCCCCATATTTATTATTCTATCTGGACCCATCACACATAGCTGGGGGATGAAGTGAAGGTAAAACCAAAACAACCAAAAACTCACTAAGTGTCCAAAAGCAGACTGTGAGGAGAGAACGGGGGATTAACTGTTAGGAACCATAATACCTGGGAATAGGAGGAAGCATTTGGACACTTAGTTGGTTTTTGGTTGTTTTGGTTTTACCTTCACTTCATCCCCCTCTTCTTGCACTGGCTAATCACTGGTTTTGGTTTTACCCTTGCACTTTCATTCTGTCCCACTAAATAGGGTCCTTTTTTAACCATCCTCACTATTGCTTTACAAGAACCTATTTGGTTGGTTCACACACCATCCCACATTGCACCATGAACATGCCTAGACCCACAGCTACCTGTGATGCTGGGCAATGTTGGGTGCCTTCGCTGGACATGTCCCCACCACAGCATAATGCCTCCTGATGACCCGCGATTCCCATTACACCACCAGTACAAGGTTTTCTGTAAGTTACATAGTTACATAGTAGGTGAGGTTGAAAAAAGACTCAAGTCCAGCCTATGTGTGTGTGATTATATGTCAGTGTTACCTTGTATATCCCTGTATTTTGTGGTCGTTCAGGTGCTTATCTAATAGTTTCTTGAAACTATCAATGCTTCTCGCTGAGACCACCGCCTGTGGAAGGGAATTCCACATCCTTGCCGCTCTTACAGTAAAGAACCCTCTATATAGTTTAAGGTTAAACCTCTTTTCTTCTAATTTTAATGAATGGCAATGAGTCTTGTTAAACTCCCTTTTGTGAAAATGTTGTATCCCTATTGCGGGGTCACCATCACCAGTATGGTATTTGTATGTTGAAATCATATCCCCTCTCAAGCGTCTCTTCTCCAGAGAGAATAAGTTCAGTGCTTGCAACCTTTCCTCATAACTAATATCCTCCAGACCCTTTATCAGCTTTGTTGCCCTTCTTTGTACATTCATGCCAATAATCAGTTTTCTTTGTTAACATCAGCTTGGTACTGCATGCCATTGCCAAGCCTATCATCTACTGGGACCCCCAGGTCCTTTTCATCCTAGATTACCCCAGAGGTTCTCCCCCCAGTGTATAGATTGCATTCCTATTTTTGCCACCCAAATACATTATTTTACATTTTTCTACATTGAACCTCATTTGCCATGTAGTTTCCCACCCCATTAATTTGTTCAGATCTTTTTGCAAGGTTTCCACATCCTGCGGGGAAGTTATTGCCCTGCTTAGCTTAGTATCGTCCGCAAATACAGAGATTGAACTGTTTACCCCATCCTCCAGGTCATTTATGAACAACATGTGGTAGAGGGGTTTCCCCTCTCCCATAATGGTATATGACAGAATATTTAGACCCATCTTTTATTACATATTTTTATTGTAGATCTACCACGTGCGTGCTCCTGACGAACGCTTATGCACCACGAAACACGTAGAGCCAATATATGCCATGTATTGTACCAATCATGTGGTCAATTGAAATCTTTTAAAATCATGTTTATCCATATCAACCTTACTGGGAATAGTAAGGCCATGCATGGGCCATGCAGGCATTATCTTGAAACTATATAGTATATATATCAAATTTGGTGGATTCTAATGAATCATTATGTCATGCTATTGATATCCATATTACTATCATGGTTATTTTGTGGGATTCATGTTCCTACTTATCTCTATATATATTATGTGTGCATATCAATGTTTTGTACCAATAAATCATTTTTACATGTCCACCCAATACTCAATTGCTGCTGTGTGTTTAATTTAAAGTCCCATCCTTTTGCCCTCCTTGTTTGCACCACATTGATAGGGATGAAAGCACCACAGCTTTATTTAAAGTCCCACACTCTCCCCCCCTCCCCCCCCTTTCCTTCTAATAAACACATAGCTATAGGCTTGATACTAAGATCTCGGGGACTGAAAATGTATGCAAACCTATTTTAAAGCATATCTAAAGATTAAACAAGAAAAAATTTAGTTCGCCAGTCCTTAGAAAAGGAATGCAGCCATCACATCTATTTTTCAGGCTTTTCTTCTTTATTTTCACTTTTTGATCCAGCCAGTAACACACTTTCTGTCCTAGGGTGACAACACTCACTCACATTACTGTATCTATGAAGGAGTAAAGTTGTCCCAGATGTCAGGATTATACGGTAGTACACCACCCCTCTTCATAATACAGGTATGCTGCAGTTTGTCCGCTGACCTGAAGATGGCACTGTGTCATTTCTTCAGGCTGGCAGAGAACCATTGGGAAATAGTTGGCTACTATTACAGGCTTTAGGTGGCCACCTGAATCTTGGGGAAGCTGGCATTTTCTAATCGATGCTGAAATATTGCAAGATGTGGGTGGCCATCTTGACACAGAAATGCATAAATTGCAGATCCTGGGAGAGAGCAGGAGTTAGGGAGAGGTACTTAACAAAGAAGAAAAGAGTAGGTTTTGCTTACAGGGTTCTCTTCTGTCAGCTTCTAGGAATGGCCTCTCACCATCAGCTTGGTAAATTGCAGGAACTTTGGGGATCTCAGTGTGACCCGTAATCTTGATACCTTCTCAAAGAGAAGTTCTCCTGAGGCATTCTGGGGTTTGTAAACTTAAACTCAAACAAATATTATATTGCTATTGTTAAAGTGCCTTTTTGACAAACATTACCTTTCTGTGTGCAGAAGTGTCAAATCTGAAACATACGTGGTGCAATATCTGTAAACTACCTTATTTCTATGATAATCCAATATTTCGGGTAATTAATCTTCCTATGCTATTATAATGGTGCAAAAACTGTCAGAAATGGTGTGTGCCACATTAACAGAGCATACAGACCTATTTCAAGTCTACCTGTACCATTTTGTATTTCAGACTTAAATTGAAACTAGCTCATGTCTGTACTTAAAGCGGAGGTCCACCCTAAAGTGGAGCTTCCACTCATTGGAACCCTCCCCCCCTCCGGCGCCACAATTGGCACCTTTCAGGGGGGAGGGGGGTGCAGGTACCTGTACAGTACAGGTATCTTCACCCACTTCCGGTGTAGATTCTGCAGAAGGTACGCCCCTTTCCGCAGAATCTACGCCCCTTTCCGAAGGTCCCCCGCTGCCTGCTGGGAAACACACGGATCCCAGAGACAGCGGGGACCATCCTTATTGCGCAGCGTGACTCGCGTGTGCGCAGTAGGGAACCGGGAAATGAAGCCGCAAGGCTCCACTTCCTGATTCCCATACCCAAGATGGCGGCGGCAGCACCCGAGAGACGATCGAGAGATCCGCTTCGGGTGCCGACATCGCGGGCGCGCTGGGCGGGTAAGTGTCATTATTTTAAAAGTCAGCAGCTGCAGTATTTGTAGCTGCTGGCTTTTAAAAAAGAAAAAAAAACGGCGGACTCCCGCTTTGATTAACAGAGGGAATACAGAAGTTTTCCCTACAGAACACTGCCAGAATTTCCTGCCAGGCCTGACCTTGTAAGGGATGAAGCTGTCACCAGACTGCTCACAACTCTCTCTCTCTGTCCGTGCAGTGATTACACTACACAAGCAGTGAATGCACAGGGATACCAACCCTCCTCCTCCCTCCTGCTCTGAGCTGAGCAGGGGACGAGGACAGCATTAAGATCAGAGCATCTAGCTCCATCTAGCTGTGCCTGTCACAACCACAGAACAGAGAACTGCTTGCCACTAATTAACAAAGGGGCTTTGTGCTTTTTTGTTCTACTGTAAGTCTAGAAGAGCTGTGTAAGCTTGTGTTTGCACAACTGTTTGTAATTTCCTGCATTGCAATTTTTATGCTTATAGGTTCTCATGAGCAGGGACCTCCTAATCATTGTGTCTTGAATTGCATTGTAACGGTACTATCTCCTTTTATACTAGGGATGGGTGAACGGTTCGCTCCAAGCATAAGTTCGGGCCGAACTTTTGTTGTTCGGACAATCAGCGAACAACCGAACAAACAGGTTGTTCGACCATTTGTTCCCCTTCCCACCCTGAGCATAATGCATTGTGGCACTGAACAGTGCATTGCAAGCCCTGATTGGCTGAAGCGGTGTATATAACGTTCGGGTCCCATTGACTTTAATGGGGTTCGTTATTCGGGTTAGAACTTTGGCAGTGTTCGAAAGTTCTGGTGTAAACTGAAAGGGGGTCTGTTCGGCCCATCCCTACTTTATACTATATAGCACTGTGCAAACTGTTGGTGCTATATAAATCCTTTCTAATAACAATAGCTGATAAGAACAGAAGACAGGCAAGCATAAAAGTTATCAGGTCACAAGATTTCTGTCCAGATCAATAAGTATTTGTGCTATTGGCACATCTACATCTACAATCCTATTGAGCAGCTGTAACAAAACGCCTCCAATAGTATATTTAACCACTTTGTGCCGACCACACGCAAATATGCATCCCCACTGGACTGGGCTTTTATCCATGGGGCTACATATTTGCGTATCTCACTTTGTGCTTGGGGCATGCCACACGGTGCTCCCAGCATAGAGATTGGGGTGTCATGGAGAGCCCCGGGCCCTGTACCAAGGATCAGCACCTGAATCTCCCGATTCCGGGTCACCTGATCACTGTGATAGCCTCTGATTGGCTATCTTGGTGATCAGTCACTGTGAAGCCCACCCCATGTTTTTCTCTGTGAATGGATCTAGTATCTGTCTGTCCTTGCAGAGAGAATAAAAAAAGTATGTGTAAAAAAATATATAAAAAAAATAATAATAAAAATTAATAAAAACATACAAAAAAATACTTACATCAAGGTTTTATTTAGGTCATTGCCAGGGTTATGCCGCATACACACGATCTGACATTCCGACAACAAAATCCATGGGATTTTTTCAGACGGATGTTGGCTCAAACTTGTCTTGCATACACACGTCACACAATGTTGTCGGAAATTCGGAACGTCAAGAAAGTGGTGACGTACAACGAGCCAAGAAATTTGAAGTTTAATAGCCAGTGCAGCTCTTCTGCTTGATTCCGAGCATGCATAGAACTTTGTGCTTCGGAATTGTGTACACGCTATCGGAATTTCCAACAACGGATTTTGTTGTCGGAAAATTTGAGATCCAATGTGTGTCGGAAATTCCGATGGAGCCTATACATGGTCAGAATTTCTGACAAAAGGCTCCCATTGAACATTTTCTGTCAAAAAATCCGACTGTATGTACAGGGCATTGGTGTTTAGGTAAAGGTCAGGGTCAGTATTTATTTTTGACAGGATTTTTTTATTTTTTTTTGTGTTATGCCTCGTAAACCGTGGCATTTTGTCCAAAGGGTGTTGGCTCAAACTTGTCTTGCGTACACACGGTCAAACAAATGTTGGCTAACAATTATGAACGTAGTGACATACTAGATGTACTACATGGTTTTTAAGCTCTTTAGCGCCACCCTTTGGGCTCCTTCTGCTAATGTTGTGTTAGTAGAAGTTTGGTGAGTGTTGATTCATGCTTTTCTTTTTGCGTTTTTCATTTAGTGCTTTTCAGTTCGTTTCTGAATGGCCGTTCGTCAACCAGCCATGTTGTAGAATCGGAGGAGATAACGTGTTATTTATTATTGGCCTTGGAGTTATTGCTTTGACATAATTTTTTTTGGTTGAATAATGATTTGATTTGCTATATTTCTATATTTTTGGATGCATAGAATGCACTTTTTGGTTAAGTTCTATTGGCAGGGCAGATAGCATTTATTTTTTTATGGCACAATAAAAAAATTGTGGAGAATAATACTTGGCTATGGGGGTTATTTAAGAAAGGCAAATCCACTTTGCACTGCAAGTGCACTTGGAAGTGCAGTCGCTCTAAATCTAAGGGGTAGATCTGAAATGAGGGGAAGCTCTGCTGACTTTATCCAATCATGTGCAAGCTAAAATGCTGTTGTTTATTTTCCTTGCATGTCCCCCTTGGATCTACAGTGACTGCACTTTCAAGTGCACTTTCAGTGCAAAGTGGATTTTCCTTTAGTAAATAAATAAAACTTTACATATAGTTAGGCACACATGTAAACCTTTAATTTCCCCAGATATTAACCCCTTCCCAGCAAGTGTCATTAGTATAGTGTCACTGGAGATGTCAGTGGCAGTTAGCCAGTTCCCACAAAGTGTCAGTTGATGTCAGATTGCCCACTTTAAAGTTGCTATAAGTCACTGATAATCATTACTATTATAAAAAAAATGAATAAATAAAAATTCCAGTATATATCTCACAGTTTATAGATGCTATAACTTTGACGTAAAAAAATAAAAAACACAGTGGTGATCAAATACCACCAAAAGAAAGCTATAACTTTAATATCGGTACAGTATTGCATAACCACACAATCAACAGTTAATATAGAACAGTGCCAGATTGCAAAAAAATGGCCTGGTCAGGAAGGGGGTAAAATCTTCCGGCTCTGAAGTAGTTATAATACTTACCTGTAAGGAAGTATGTCCAGCGATGTGCAGCCTAATTCTATTTAAATTTTTACTCCAGGGCTGCCCTGTCCTCTTCCTGCTGTTGAACTTCCAATGTGAGTGTCAACAGCTTCAGGTCTCTGGGCTCAGCTGTACTAAAGATGATCCCAGGAGGACTCTGCCCTCTCCTCCATTGAGAAATGTTATTTCACTGATTACACTGCCTATAGCATGAGCTGTGAATGAAGTAGAGAATCTCATGACTGATCAGACTCTCCTCCATTCACAGATCATGATAGAGGCAGAAGGAGCCAGGTCCATGTTGGATCATCTTTAGTACAGCTAAGCCCAGAGACCTGAAGCTGTTAACTCTGATAATGCCAGAAGTTCAGCCGCAAGAAGAGAACAGGGCAGCCCTGCAGTGAAGATTTCTTTAGAAGCCAGCATCTTTCATATTATAGGTAAGTAAAATAACTAAAGTGTTTTTTTTTAACTAAACATCAACTTTAACCACTTCTTGGCAATGCTATAGTCAAAAGACACCTTGTCCGGTTCTGGGAGGGCATCCATGGATGTAATCTGGTGCACTCTGTCATTACTGTGTCCAATCACAGCAGCCCTTTACCATGTGATCAGCTGCGTCCATTCACAGCTGATCACATGTAAACAAACTTGCAGGTTATCAACATTTCTTTCTTTACATCACAGCATGAGGAGAGGAGATTCAGTAACCAGCAAGTGTGACAGGGGACATTTACACTAATAACCAGGGCAATGATCATCAGTGTCTATTATTAGTGCAGCCCCAACACTGCCAATCAGTGCCCATCAGTGCTGCCTATCAGTGCCCCTCAGTGCCACCTATCAGTGCTACTTTTATTTCTGCCTACCAGCACCCATCAGTGCCACCATCAGTGCCTCCTCAACAGTGCCCATCTGTGTCGCCTCATTAGTGCCCGTCGGTGCCGCCTCATTAGTGCCCATCGGTGCCTCCTCATCAGTGCCCATCAGACAGAAAAGCGTCTCTGAATGCAGTGTTTTAATGTTTACATTAAAACATTGCACTGAGAGGCACTTTTCTGTCTTTTCTTTCCATGTTGATCCTGCGTTGGCTTCACTCCTGAGGAGAGCAGCCCCTAGTGCCTGTTTTGCTATAGACTCTACCATCATCATCCAGCTACCAAGAGTCGTCTTTCATTGCCCCTTAGAATTGATTCTACTCTTGATTTATACTTGTGGACATTCTACAATTGATTTTATTCAGCCCTGTTTTTACTACTGGATTTATTACTACTGTAGTTTTTTTTTTACTAAATGTGAGCCACTATGCTGGCACCCTGAGCACTATCATTTGCTGTTGTTTATCAGTGCTCATCAGTGCAGCCTCATCAGCGCACATCAGTGAAGGAGAAAAATTACTTGTTTGCAAAATTTTATATCAGATTTTTTTCAGAAATGAATGCTGCGTATACACAACCGTGTTTTTACCATCGGAACAAACTCTGAAGGTTTTTCCGACTTAGCTCCGACGGAATTCCGCTGAAACTGTCTTGCGTACACACGATTACACCAAAGTCAGATCGGCAAGAACGCGGTGAGGTACAACACGTATGACGGGACTAGAAAAAGGAAGGTCAATAGCAAGTACCCAATAGCTTCCGTCTCATACTTGCTTCAGAGCATGCATTGTTTTTGGTCTGCCGGAACAGCATATGGCCGAACAGTTTTCACGATAGGAATTGGTTCGGTTGGAAATATTTAGAACATGTTCTCTTTCTAGGTCCGTCAGAATAAAAAAAAAAAAAAGTCTGATGAGGCATTCACACGATCGGAATATACGATGAAAAGCTTCCGTCTGACTTTTTCTGTCGGACATTCTGCTCGTGTGTACGCGGCATTAGTAAAACAATTTTTATTTCAGAATTTTTGGTCTTCTTTCGTTTGTTTAGCAAAAAAAAAGAAAACAGCCCCAGTGGTGATTAAATACCACCAAAAGAAAGCTAGAAAAATAATAAACACTTCTTATCGGTACAGTGTTGCATGACCGCGCAATTGACATTCAAAGTGTGAAAGTGTCCAGTACTGACGTGACGAAATAAAAGAAATGTACAATGTTTACTGAGAAAAACTGCAATTTTGTGATGGTAAAAATGATTAAATACAATGTTATTAGAAGTTAAATCTCTACACACTGCAAAATGGTAAAATTTCATGAAATTTAAAAAAAAAAACATAGATGAATTTTTCAGTACAATCTCAGTTATATTGTTACAGTGGTTTAAATTAGGTCTTATAGAAATATGATGCGATTTCCATCTCTGTTAAACATTTTTTACGCTCATCTGGAATGAATTCCTGCAATACATACTCTCCTGTGATAAATCCATATTTTACTAGCTAGCCTTAGAAGCTTCTGTATTTCTTTATTTGGTTATTAGTCTTTCCTTATTTTTCTTTACAATAAAAATGTCTTCCTTCTGACAGGAATGTACACTATAAAACAACTTTCCCATAATGCTTTGCCAGTTTTTCCTGACAGCAATTTTGAAAACGATGACCTTCCTGACCCACACCAGCAATGTAATGATAGCTAAACATGGCAGCATATTGCGTAGTGCGATTTCTGAAATAGCTGCACGGTAGCAAGCAGAGAAAGCCTTATCACATATAAAATAAAATCACAGGAAGATGACAGTTTATTGAAAGGGAGGAATAATAGGAGCTGGACTCTTTTTTTTTGTTCCTGCTGGTGACTCATTCTGGTTTGTCAAAAAAAAAAAAGATAATGTGGAAAGCTTTGGGTAGAGAGAATGAAGTGATCACAGACAAATAGCCATGCCTCTCATTTACTGCCCTGTTCTGCTCATTTAAGGGCATCTCAGAGTGATACACAAGACATGGCGCCTGTGATCTTCCTCCAGATGAAGCTCAAGCTGTTGGAATAAGGAAGATTACCTAAAGTAGGTCATTGCTAAAAGAGTCACAGTGGGTTTGAAGAGTCTGCTGTGGAAATGAAATGTTCTGGGTCATACTACTAAAAAAGGCTTGCTGTTTCACAACTTGTTTTGTGACTCATCCCGCTTACCTGATAACAGGATTCACAGCAACCCCATGCTTCATATGACATTCGACCTCTAACTGCTCTTTTCAAGGTTTCCCGAGAACAGTCAGCGTCATTTCTTCTCATTGTCTGCTTTAAACAATGAATCTTTTTACATATTTTGTGTGTGTCTGTGCTGTATTTATTGTTTTTTTGTTTTTTTTTTTGAATGAAAGGTTGGTTATGAATGATAAAAGAATGATTTGAATGTCTCTGCATACAATTCATAGAGGTTGATTTTTCTCATCAATTCACTTTGCAAGAAAATTTTCGTTTACCTGAAAATTCATTTTGCATAGAATATGGAGTCATGTTCAAGGAAAAATAAAATGTTTGGCTTGCACATGATTGGAGTGGACCTTATTCACTAAGCTAAGAATGCATTTTTTGCAAAGTGAGCAGTCTAGTTCCCTTTGGTAAATCAACTTGTGTTGTGTTTGTTAAAATATGATTTTTTTATATTAATCAGACATAACATTACACAATAGTGGTTGCTCATAGAGATACTGTCAGCTTTTGGCTTGAGTAGATTTCTCATACAATGAGCACGTAGATACCATTGTTGTATTCAAATTGACAGTTCGAATAAGCTATTGTCTATAGCTATAGTAAGCAGGTAAGAGGGGCTCTGAAACTGAAAATATGACTGTTAGTCGGTTGTTATGGAAACAAGTTTGTAACCATTAACTTTTGGCAACAAACTTGTACACATAAAAGGGAGAATCAGGCATAAGCTAGGAACACCCATCATCATGCTGTAAGATCAGAAGCCACTCATGATAGAAGAAAAGTGCCTCATTTCCAGAAGAATTGTTGCCAATGGAGATCACGAACATACAGTAACAGAAGATAAGTAACCTTTAAGTGTATTTGTACTGTTATAGACCGTAGGCTGTTCATTTGCTAGGCATTTTGCTTGTTATAGATATCTGTCAGTCTTGTATTGTATTCTTAATATTGTAATAGTTTTGTATGTGCAGCATCTTTCATAGTAAAAGCACATTTACACGCTGCAGAAGTCTCAGCTTCCTTGCTTATACCACAGAGTATCCTTGCTAGATAGACGCAAGCAAAACACAACCCTATAATGATTTTTTTTCTGGATTTGGAAATACAAAAATAAGTGAACACACTGGTGTTGATTTACTAAAGACAATTAAGCCTAGTTCCCCATCTGGGCTGAATGTCAGCCAGCATTGGCCAGTTCAATAGAAACCAGCCAACATTTCGGCTGTGTGTATGGCAGCCAGTCCAACAGAAGCTGGCAGTTCGGCCAGCTTCTGTTGAAGAGTCATGACCGAAAAAAGGTCTGCCGACTGGCTCCCAATCAGCACTCTCAGCCAATGGTTGAGAGTGCTGACTTGAGTGTTCTGGCAGGGGGCTGTCCTTCTGTCAGAACACATCTCTGCAAGAGCAATTGCTCCAAAGCTTAGAAAATGATGGAGAGCTCTGCTGACTTCCATCATTCAATCATGTACAAGCAAAAATGCTGTTTTTTTTCCCCCTTGCATGTGATTGGCTACCCTTTGCAAAGTGAAGCTTTACCTCATTTACAAAAATCTAGAGCAATTGCACTTCCAGAGTGCAACTGCACTTTATAGGTGACCCCACCCATTGTCCCTATATAAGTCTCCACACAACACGCCCCTGTCATTGCGGCCAGAGAGAGCGTTGAGTCAACATCTCAAGAAAGAAGAAGAGAAGGCGACGACAGTGGCGACAGAAGACCGGCCACTGCTAGTAAAAGAGCTGGAAGAAGAAAGCGGAGGCCCGGCAAGAAGAACCGAAGAGGGGGACAAGACCCCCGAAGTCGGAAGAAGACCCCTGGGTGGCGGCAGCGATGAAGAAGAAGAGCCCCCCCTTCCCCAAAGCCTGTCCCCACCCCCTTTCCTGACCGGCCGGGCTGCATGCTTGGATAAGGGTCTGATATGGACCTTGGGGGGGGGGGGGTCCCACTGCATTTTTTTGGCGTAGGGCTTCCCCTTTAAGTCCATACCAGGTGACGGGACCAGCGACGTGTCAATGTCGCCGCCAATGTCCCGTCTACGAATGGACTTTCCTCCTTGTGTGGGCAAGTCCATTCATTTCAAAAGTCCGGCGGACTCCCGCCGGAAAAGTCCGGTCGTGTTTGGGCAGGTCCGCTCGTTCGGAAAGTCCAGCGGACTTCCGCTTCATAGTCCGGCGGTTTGTCCGCCGGGCTAAGTCCGCCGGATAGTCCGATCGTGTGTACGTGGCATAAGGCACACCTGTACAGTAATTATGCTGTCTAATCAGAATCTTGATATACCACACCTGTGAGGTGGATGGATTAACTCGGCAAGGGAGAAGTGCCCACTAACACAGATTTAGACAGATTTGTGAACAATATTTGAGAGAAATAGGCCTTTTGTGTACACAGAAAAAGTCATAGGTCTTTGAGTTCAGCTCATGATAAATAGGGACAAACACAAAAGTGTTGCGTTTATAATTTTGCTCAGTGTATGTGTTACTGGTCTGTAAAGGGGTTAAAGTAGATGTAAATCCTAATTGCTATGAGGTTGCATTAAAATTAAAGCTTTTATGAGATTTTAGAAATTTGGTTTACATATACTTTAACTTCAGCCCCAGAAGAATTTACTCCCTTCCTCACCAGAGCACTTTTTGCGATTCGGCACTGCGTCAATTTAACTGACAATTGCACGGTTATGTGATGTTGCACCCAAACAAAATTGATGTCCCTTTTTCCCCAAAAATAGAGATTTTTTTTGATGGTATTTGGTCACCTCTGCGGTTTTTATTTTTTGCGCTATAAACAAAAAAGGAGTGACAATTTTGAAAAAAAAAAGCAAAATTGTTTTCTTATTGCTATAATAAATATCCCCAAAAAAGATATAAAAAAAAATTCTATCTCAGTTTAGGCTGATATGTATTCTTCTACATATTTTTGGTAAAAAAAATAAATTCAATAAGCGTATATTGATTGGTTTGCGCAAAAGTTATAGTCTACAAATTTGGGGATAGATTTATGGCATTTTTGTTATTATTATTTTTTATTAGTAATGCCGGCAATCTGCGATTTTTATCATGACTGTGACATTATGGTGGACACATCGGACACTTGACACTATTTTGGGACCATTGTCATTTATACAGCGATCAGTGCTATAAAAATGCACTGATTACTGTATAAATTACACTGGCAGGGAAGGGGTTAAACACTAGGGGGGCGATCAAGGGGTTAAGTGGGTCCTAGGGAGTGGTTCTAACTGTAGGGGGGATGGGCTCTCTACAACATGACAGAGATCACTGCTCCCAATGACAGGGAGCAGTAGATCTCTGTCATGTTGCTAGGCAGATCAGGGAAAAGCCGTGTTTACATAGGCATCTCCGCGTTCTGCTGCTCTGTGACACGATCGTGGGACACCGGCAGACATCGAGTCCGCAGGAGCCACAGGCATGGTCACGGAGTAAGCGGCGTGTGTGCGCACTCACGATGCCGTATTTTAAAGGGGATGCACAGGTACGCCCATTTGTGCCATTGTGCCGACGTATATAGCCATGCACTGGTCGGCAAGCGGTTAATCTTTCATTGAGAAACTAAACTCTTGTGCTTTTTCTGCTACCTATTGAAAATATTTGTTAAATGTGCAGTTCAGCTTCCTTTTCATAAATTCAATTTTGCATTGCTGCAAGCAAACTCAATCACATGCTGGCTTTTTTTTCTGAATTGGGCATCTAGTGGCCAACTATCCCTATTGGAATTTCTAGTTTCTGCAAACTGCTATATCTGTTGTAAAGCCAACTCATGCTGTTGCACTCCATTAATAGATTTCAGAATAGATAGTCATTGGTAAGTCAAGGTGTGAGAAAATACATGTTTGATATTGTGATGAGCTGGAGCACAATTAGTGCATTTTTTAATGGTGTCGCCAAGAGATAGAAGAAGCCAACCGATTATTCAGCCTACTGGTTTCTATGCAAAAGTTCAATAAATTATACAAGATAGATTGGCACATTATAAGCTCTAACGAGCAAGGTTCTCTGATTCATACTGTATTAAACTGTATTGTAATTGTACTGTCTGCCTTATGTTGTAAAATGCAGTGTAAACTGTTGGCGCTATATAAATCCTCTATGATAATAATAATGTAATGTGTACTGATCAAAAGACTGTTACTTGTCAGACTGATAATAAATTAAAAAAATATATTTTTTTATGAAGGCTGTCTAACTATCTATCTAAAACTATATATTAAAGCGGAGTTCCACCCTAAAGTGAAACTTCCACTCATCGGAACCCCCCCTCCGGAGCCACAGTTGGCACCTTTCAGGGGGGAGGGGGTGCAGATACCTGCCTAAGACAGGTATTTGCACCCACTTCCAGGCATAGACTCCCACGGGAGTTCAGCTCTTTTCGTACCAGAAATAAATATGGATTTACAGAACTCTCCTAAGCTACATGCCAATTCCTGTTCAGTGGCTTCAAAAAGTATTGAAACCATTTGATTAGCATAACAGCCAGGAAACTACTATTTACAGAATGGCATACTTTCTTAGGCTGGCCAAACATACAATATTCCTTTTAGATTTACCAAAACCATATAATATGAGGTGAAACCTAAACACTCTCAATTTGTATGTAATCAAGCAAGCCCTTGCACTACATAGTCAAAGGTAAATTTAAAGGAGATTGAATAAGAAAATTGTATAATGTATGATTTGGCCATTATTATCCTAATTTCCACATGAAAGAATGGAAAAGCATTGTATTGCTCAAGGGCTGCAACGGGGAGAACCCCTTGCCTGAGCCTCTGAGCAGGATTAGAGTGTATTGAAAAATGCTTCTCAACAACTCAACAGCACCAACTATAAATGCAATGTCTTTTTTTTTTTTTTTGGTGGATCCACCCATAAAAAATGCTACATGTACTGGCCTAGTAATACAAGTAAGGTCAAAAGCCTATTTTCCAGATATGTGTCCTATGTGTGACTAGCTTTAAACATTGGGGTTGATTTACTAAAGGCTAATAGGCTGTTCCCTGTGCAAGGCAAGTTTCACTTTGCACTGGGTTTTCCTCAGAGCTTAGTGAATGTGGGGCAATTTCATTTTACAAAGAATACCCATCGAAGTGCCAGCATAAAAAAAAAAAAAATGGGGAAAATTCCCCTGCAAGGTGTAACTTCTCTTGAAAAGCAAACATTCTATTTGTCTTTTTTAAATCAACCCCATTGTATTATTTGAACTATGAAAGAAGAATGGTGCATATAGGAAAGGTGGATTCATGTATGCACTGGGGATAAAATGGATAAGGCCCAAAGGTACATCACGACTCAATAATTCAACAACCAATCATTCAAAATCCCTCTAAATATACTCAGTTTTGTAGTATTGTCCATATTCCACAATCCATTTCATCCACTCCATCTTGTCTGCTTTCCTCCTCAGGAAGTGCAAAAACCGCAAAAAGATGACCAATATACTCTTCGTTAAGACAAGGAAAGATGTATATAAGGATGGCAAACACAATCAGAGGAATGTACATGAATCAGTCCTTTGCATCATAAACCAAGAAATTCATCAGGAAAGCAGAACACAGTAAAGTTCCCAACAGAAGTGTATAAATGATGAGCAAGAAACTTAGTACATCTTGTGTCCTTTGTAGAGTTCTAATCAGCATCCCGTTGTGCTTGGTGCAAAGTATTTACTCAAGCTTGTTCTTTATTTGTGCTGGTAGGGTTTTTATGTGAACGTGGCAGTTTGAAGATCAGTTGTAGTTAAACATTATGTATTTTAAATCATATCTTGTAGTTATGCATATTTTTTTTTTGCTCTGCTGTAGATAACAAAGAAAACAAATATTTAATGAGCAATGTATAATAGTTACTATACTGACAAAACAACCTACTAGTTCTAGTTAATCAACTTTTTGATTTTTTTTTAGCTTAGCTAGCAGTCAATAAAACATGATGTTTACACCACATACTGAACCTGATATTGCAATATACTAAAAGCTCAGACTTCCCAAGATGTTCAAAACTGCTTGCCACAATATTAACCACTTCAGATCCGGACCAATAAACACCTTAAGGACCAGAGGTCTTTTTGCAATTTCGCACTGCGCTGCTTTAACTGGTAATTGCGCGGTCATGCAATATTGCACCCAAACGAAATTTGCGTCCTTTTCTTCCCACAAATAGAGCTTTCTTTTGATGGTATTTGATTGCCTCTGCGATTTTTTTTTTTTTGCGATATAAATGGAAAAAGAGCGAAAATTTTGAAAAAAAAAGATATTTTCTTCTTTTTGTTATAAGAAAAATCGAATAAACTAAATTTTAGTCATACATTGAGGGCAAAATGTATTCAGCCACATGTCTTTAGTAAAAAAAAATGTCAATAAGCGTATATTTTTTGGTTTGCGCAAAAGTTATAGCGTCTACAAACTAGAGTACATTTTCTGGAATTTACACAGCTTTTAATTTATGACTGCCGATCTCATTTCTTGAGGTGCTAAAATGGCAGGGCAGTACAAATCCCCCCCAAATGACCCCATTTTGGAAAGTAGACACCCCAAGGAAATTGCTGATGGGTATGTTGAGCCCATTGAATATTTATTTTTTTTGTCCTAAGGGATTGAATAATGACAAAAAAAAAAAAAAAGTTGTCACTAAATGATATATTGCTCACACATGCCATGGTTATATGTGGAATTGCACCCCAAAATATATTCCGCTACTTCTCCCGAGTATGGGGATACCACATGTGTGGGACTTTTTGGGAGTCTAGTCGCGCACGGCACCCCGAAAACCAATCACCACCTTCAGGATTTCTAAGGGTGCAAATTTTTGATTTAACTCCTCACTACCTATCACAGTTTCGAAGGCCATAAAATGCCAAAATAGCACAAAACCCCCCAAAATTACCCTATTTTGGAAAGTAGACACCCCAAGCTATTTACTGAGAGGCATGTTGAGTCCATGGAATATTTTATATTTTGCCACAAGTTGCGGGAATATTACAAACTTTTTTTTTTTTGCACAAAGTTGTCACTAAATGATATATTGCTCACACATGCTATGGGCAGAAGTCAAATTACACCCCAAAATAAATTCTGCTGCTTCTCCCGAGTACGGGGATACCACATGTGGGGGACTTTTTGGGAGCCTAGCCACGTACGGGACCCCGAAAACCAAGCACTGCCTTCCGGATTTGAATATAAAATGCTACCAAAAAACCTGTTAGCGATGGCAGGGATCAGGCTTGACTCTGCGATCGCTGCAGTTATGTGTTTAGTGTTTTGTAAGTGACAGTGATCGATCGATACTGCACTTGGGTGGGCTGGGCAGAGGGGCAAAACGCAGGTGCTAGCAGGTATTTGGGCTGATCCCGCTAACAATGCGTTTTTTTGGAACCCTAAACTGCTGGGGACGCTAGTATAGATCTGATCAGATCAGATATTGATCTGTTCAGATTCTATACCACTACGTGAGGTGTATGCTTTGCGTGTGGGTGTTAGCGGTACTGGCACTAACCTAGCGCTGCCTGGGGCGACGCAGACCCTGACCCTAAAACCTAATTGATATCACCCGCCGGGTGATCAGGGGGTTAAACCTTTATTGGGTAATAAATGGTGGGTGCCCTGATGCTATAAAAAACAAACTAACCAGAGTCACCCGTAACACTTATACGGTGATCAGTGGTGAAAGGGTTAACTAGGGGCAATCAGGGGGTTCAAATTTTTATTAGGTAGTATATGGGGGTCCCTGGCGCTATATAGAAACCTGACGGGGAACCTAAATAACTAACTGGCTAACCAGCGTCACCAGTGACACTTATACTGTGATCGCTGGTGAAAGGGGGTGAAAGGGTTAACTAGCAGCAATCAGGGGGTTAAAACCATTATTGGGTAGTATATCGGGGTACCTAGCGCTATAAAAACCTGGCGGTGAACCTAAAAAAATAACTAGCTACCTAGCGACACTAGCGACACTGATGCAGCGTTCAGAAAAATTATCGCTTAGTGACACTGGCAAAAGGGGGTGAAAGGGTTAACTAGCGGAAATCAGGGGGTTAAAACCATTATTGGGTAGTATATCGGGGTACCTAGCGCTATAAAAACCTGGCGGTGAACCTAAAAAAATAACTAGCTACCTAGCGACTGTAGCGACACTAATGCAGCGATCAGAAAAACGATCGCTTAGTGACACTGGCAAAAGGGGGTGAAAGGGTTAACTAGCGGCAATCAGGGGGTTAAAACCATTATTGGGTAGTATATCGGGGTACCTAGCGATATAAAAACCTGGCGGTGAACCTAAAAAAATAACTAGCTACCTAGCGACACATGCAGCGATCAGAAAAATGATCGCTTAGTGACACTGGCAAAAGGTGGTGAAAGGGTTAACTAGCGGCAATCAGGGGGTTAAAACCATTATTGGGTAGTATATCGGGGTACCTAGCGCTATAAAAACCTAGCGGTGAACCTAAAAAAATAACTAGCTACCTAGCGACTGTAGCGACACTAATGCAGCGATCAGAAAAACGATCGCTTAGTGACACTGGCAAAAGGGGGTGAAAGGGTTAACTAGCGGCAATCAGGGGGTTAAAACCATTATTGGGTAGTATATCGGGGTACCTAGCGATATAAAAACCTGGCGGTGAACCTAAAAAAATAACTAGCTACCTAGCGACACATGCAGCGATCAGAAAAATGATTGCTTAGTGACACTGGCAAAAGGGGGTGAAAGGGTTAACTCTAGGGGCAATCAGGGGGTTATATCTTTATTGGGGGGTGATAGGGGGCTACCCTGGACCTAACACTAACTGTCCTGACAGTTTTTACTGTCACAACTGACACTGAATGCATTGATCAGTAAAGAAATGATCAATGCAATCAGTGACACTGTGACTGGGGGGGAGGGGGGGCGGGGGGGATCGGGGGGCGATCGGGGGGGGATCGGGGGGGGGGTTTGTGTGCCTGTGTGTACCTACATGTCAGTGTAGTGTTGGTGCACACTTACTATTAGTCTTCTCCTCGTAGTCCGGTCAAAAAGACCGCCCCGAGGAGAATGACATCACTTCCTCCTTCCTGTGTAAACAATACACAGTGGGAGGAAGCTTCTCATTGGCCAGGAGCGATCCAGAGGGGGTGGCCGAAAACCAACGGCCATCCCCTCATCACGGAGCACTCCTGGAGCGAACCGGACCGCCGTAACCAGCGGGAGGGGGTCCGATCGGACCCCCCACCCGCTGGAAGGCAATCACGTAGATCTACGTGATTGTGCCTGCCTGTGCCATTGTGTTGACGTACATTGGCAATACGGCGGTCCTGAAGTGGTTAAAGTACTCCTTAGCATGATTAAACATCACATGCCTTACTGTTTAAGAGATGTCTGTCCAAACGTATTTACAAGATACCTCTAAGAGACCTGTGAATTTTTACATCAATATACACCAAGTATAGTGTTGGTGTCATGCAGACTAAATGTTGTAAATAACTATATCACGTAATGGGGGTTATTTACGACTCGACTTTGCCCTGAAAGTGCACTTGGAAGTGCAGTCACTCTAAATCTAAGGGGAAGATCTGAAAAGAGGGGAAGCTCTGCTGATTTTATCATCCAATCATGTGCAAGCTAAAATGCTGTTTTTTATTTTCCTTGCATTTCCCCCTCCGATCTACAGTGACTGCACTTCCAAGTGTACTTTCAGTGCAAAATGGATTTACCTTTCGTAAATAACCCTCATTGTGTTTTATACAGTGTATCAACCAAAATCTATAAATATCAAAACATATGCATATATGATATTTCACAATGTATTTCACAATGTGCAGTACAAAATACAAATGTGTGATCAAAATAAAAAATAAAATTAAAATATATAACAGTTCATTCTTCCAGCGACGATATATCAGTTGTAGTGTTCGTCCACTAAAGTGCTGTTTTTGTGCATATATAACCAAAACTATGTGCTTCCGCCTTCTTGTTCCACCTCTATACTCCCAGAACTCTCACCTTAAATAGGCAATAATAAAGCCATATATTTGTAGTATCCGGGATGATGTTTTATCTGTCTTAGCTTTGTTTTCCACGTTTTCCAGGGATCTCCAGGTAATCCTAGGTAATGGTCCCTTTAACCACTTAACCCCCGGGACCATTTGGCTGGCCAAAGTCCAGACCACTTTTTGTGATTCGGCACTGCGTCACTTTAACTGACAATTCAGCGGCCGTACGACGTGGCTCCCAAACAAAATTGACGTTCTTTTTTTCCCACAAATAAAGCTTTCTTTTGGTGATATTTGATCACCTCTGCGGTGTTTATTTTTTGCGCTATAAAAGAAAAAAATGCATTATTTTTAACTTTTTGCTATAATAAATACCCCAAAAATATATAGAAAAAAACGTTTTTTTCCTCAGTTTAGGCCGATAGGTATTCTTCTACATATTTTTTTGTAGAAAAAAACGCAATACGCGTATATTGATTGGTTTGTGCAAAAGTTATAGCGTCTACAAAATAGCATATGGCATTTTTATCATTTTTATTTTTACTAGTAATGGCGGCAATCAGGGATTTTTATTGTGACTGCGACATTATGGCAGACACATCAGACAATTTTAACACATTTTTGTGATCATTAGCATTAATACAGCCATCAGTGCGATTAAAATTGCATTGATTACTGTAAAAATGTCACTGGCAGTGAATGGGGGTAACACTAGGGGGCAGTGAAGGGGTTAATATGTATCCTAGGGAGTGTTCTAACTGAAGGGGGATGGGACTATGCAGGGAAACTAACAGATCGCTGTTCATACTCTGTATGAACAGACGATCTGTCAGTTCACTGCTCAGAGAACTGGAAACTGTGTGTTTACACACACAGTTCCAGGTTCTCCATGTGCCCCGAGCGATCGCGGGAGCCCGGCGGCGATCAAGACCGCTGGGCACTTGCATCGGCTCGAAGTAGCATAACGGCGATTTACGCAGCCGAGCCATGCTGCCGCAGTAGGGCAGACAGTCATAGAATGGTAAGGAGGACAGATGTTCCATCAGCTGTACCAAGCACACATTTGTTGAAGAAGGACACATCCATTTTTTAGAGGCAGTACAGCTGAAAGCAAGAGAAATGTTATTCATGCAGAAACACATGGAAAGGGTTTCTGGGGAAAAAAACAACTGTGACATTCAGTCCCTCGATACTCCAGAATTTTGCACATTCAATAAAATTAAGCTAGCTAATTAATGCGTAGTACATTTTACTATGGAAAATACTTGGCCGTTTGTCAGCAATACTTGGATTTACAAGCTTGTAAGAAAGTTTCTCTTTTCTGCAATGATGCCATAGATGGGCAACCCCTTCACCCCTTCATCTTGTTGCTGTGTCTGTCTGCTGATATATATAGAGCACATATTTTATTCTGTCAGTAAGCATAAATGGGTCTAATCTGGCCTATTGACAGCTGAGTGAGAAATATAAAAGATTAAATATTTACATTATACATATTTTCGAATTTTCTCTTGTATTTGTGTGTGCATATATATATATATATATACATATATATATATATATATACATTTTTTTAAAGCCAAAGACTTAGCCCTTTTTGTGCACTGTTGTGCGTGTACAGACATTTAACAGTAGAGCATATCCCGAGAGCTTTGGCTAAAGGGTAAATGAAGGTGGTATCATCAGCAGGCAGCAGTGAACATCAACAAGGAAAAAAAAGCTTATAGCTAAACTTGAGGCAAGCAGCAAAATATAATGGAAATATATCAATGAGATCTTTTTTACCTATGTATTTGTACATAGCCAGTCTTTTGATCTAGAACAGCCTGCTACATAGCACAGACCGATTCTTGACCTCCATTGCAGCAACATTACAGCTTACTGAAGAACAATGGGTCAAGACACACAAGTAGCTGATTTGATATTGGTGATATAGCAACAACAACACAATGATGAGATCTTCCTGTCAGCATTAGTGATGGACGAACTTCCGATGGGATGTTTTGCGAACGCGACCCGCGAGCGTGGCCAAAAGTTTGCGAACTGCAAGGTTCGTGGTGGACCCCCTTGACTTTAATGGCAGGCAAACCTTAAAACCCTCCAGGTCATATTTTCAGCCACAAAATACTTACTAGCTGTGCATACATAGTCCCACAACATAACAAAAGTGAATCTGGGATTGACAACGACAACCGTTCTTTTTTTATCTATGAAATTTTGACAATTCAGGAGCGCATGAAGGCCATGGAGGAGAGGCAAGGTCAGGCCAGGCTATGAAGGGGTGCAGGAGATGAACAGTGCCACAGTCAGGGCAGCGCAGTCCTGTGCCAGTGTCCCAGTGTGCCAGCCTGTGCTTGAGCCCCTCCCTCTGCCCAGCCCTTACCCCCACCTATGCAGGTCTCCACTGCGGTGGTCCGGAGGTAACAGTCCAGTGCTGATACTCAGCCATGGTGCTGGCACTGCCTGCTGATTGGCTTCTTCACTGCTATCTCCCTCACTGTCTGAAACCAGCACCACGATAGAGACTGACCACTGACACCAGCACCGTGATAGAGAGCACTGACACCAGCACCGAGATAGAGAGCACTGACACCAGCACCGTGGTAGAGAGCACTGACACCAGCACTGAGATAAAGAGCACTGACACCAGCACTGAGATAAAGAGCACTGACACCAGCACCATGATAGAGAGCACTGACACCGGTACCGAGATAGAGAGCACTGACACCAGCACTGAGATAGAGAGCACTGACACCAGCACCGAGATAGAGAGCACTTCTACAATTTGCCACTTTGGCTCAAGCCTGTTGCTCCTGCCCTACCCCTACCACCCCTGCAGAAGGGCCTGCCTTTTCCTCTGCCTGTCATTTTTTAAATGACCCTGTAACAAAAGTCTCTATAGAAGTGCACTACATGTGGAAGAAGGTATATAACACCCCGCTTCAATCTGTCATTTTGGGGGGCCACTGGTCTATCACATCAGTTATAACACTTTTTTCTAATTGCGTTTGTCACTCTTTGTAGTATCGCTGCAGAACCGCTCAGCAATCACAAAGCTGCACAGTGGAAATGCACTATACTATGCTTTCTATATTTGAAAGTATTTTATGCATGTATTACACCCCTATATACTGCACACCAAATAGTACACCTATACCAGTCCTTAAAAGGACCTTTGTGGACCTAGTAGTAGATAGCTAGTAGCTAGTGAATTGCAGACTGTCCCTGCTCCAAAAACCAAAGTGTCCCTACACTGAGAAACGACAGCTGCAGAATTAGTCAGCACTGCATGCAGTGCACTATAATATGCTTTCTATATTTGAAAGAAAGTATATTATATGTGTATTACAACCCTATATACTGTACACCTATACCAGTCCTTAAAATGACCTTTGTGGACCTAGTAGCTAGTGAATTGCAGATTGTCCCTGCTTCAAACACCAAACTGTCCCTCCCTACACTGAGAAACGACAGCTGCAGAATCAGTCAGCACTCGGCAGCACAGCAGTGCACTATAATATGCTTTCTATATTTGAAAGAAAGTATATTATAAGTGTATTACAACCCTATATACTGTACACCTATACCAGTCCTTAAAAGGACTTTTGTGGACCTAATAGTAATAGCTAATTAGCTATCTAGTGATTACACTTACTGTCCCTGCTCCACACAGCGTCCTTTTCCTACACTGACAAAAGACAGAATGTAAAATGGCCACCAGATCAGGTCTATTTATAAGGTAGGGGGTATGTCCATGTGCTGAAATGTCTCAATTGGCTGTCCTGTACCCCATGATGGATGTGTCATGGGTCAAAGTTCTTCACAATGTAAACAAATATGTCCTCCGCGAACAGCGGAAGAAGTCCGCCGGTTTGGCGAATCGCGAACACGAACCGACCGCCGGGCGAACCGCAAGGCCATCTCTAGTCAGCATGTTGCCTGCCAGCACATATGAATGCAAAAGAAAGTGATTGGCTCAGAGTGCTGCAGGTACAACACTTTATGTACTTACACTAGTTGCAGTTAAAAAAAACATGCAATTTAATTTATTTTCTCTAATGACTATAAAACTGTATTCATTTGTGTTTTTGTTTCTGCCTCGAGTTTACTAAGAAGTAGTTATTTATGTATTTTTGTATTTATTATGGTCAGGACCAAAAGTAACATAACTGTTACGGTCAAGACAAACTGTGGTTGGTCACCCCAATATCAAATAATTGCATAGACATAGTTTTTGCTTTCAGCCTGCTGGTGGAGCTTTAGGCTCCTTTTCACATTTCCCTGTTTCACCTTACCTCCTGTTGTAAAATGTGTGTTCTCTACACAGCATCTATTTATCTATCTATCTATCTATCTATCTATCTATCTATCTATCTATCTATCTATCTATCTATCTATCTATCTATCTACAGTATACCGTTGTGCTCAAAAGTTTGCATACCCTGGCAGAAATTAATTTTTTTTGGCATTTATATTGAAATTATCATGTCAAAAGACTGTATTCAAAGATAGTGATCACATGAAGCCAGTATATATATATATATATATATATATATATATATATATATATATATATTGTACAGGACGCCAAGGTTGGGTCCTGGACAGGTGCTATGTGGCGCATATATTCGGGATGTGGTCCCTTTAAGGGAATCATGGTAGGCCTCAGGGGGTCACCCAAAAATGGGTGACAAATTTCGGGGATAGTTTCGGGAGAAGACTGATTCGCGGTCCTCTCTATATTTTAAGAGAGATAGTTGGGACCCGGAATTTGGGAGGCTCTGAAGTGACATTTGGGTGGGAAAGAGCCTCCCTCCCTGACCACAGGGGTTCGGCCCACAGGGGGTTAACGGCCTCCAGGAAGACAGACAGCCTATAAGACAGAAAGTAGTAGAGAGGTGGTGGTGAGGAGGAGAAGGAGATGAACACCTGTCTGAGGAGCTGTCTGGCTGTGTTGTTGTATTTGCTGTTTTGCTGTTTTGGAGGCTGCAAAAGATCTCTGCAAGGACTCTAAAGAAACTTTTTGGGTGAAGACCTGTCTACAGAACTGTAGGTGCTTTTCTTTTCGTATTATTTGTGCTGAAGATAAGCAGACTTTAATTTACGTTTTTTTTATATGCTGAAGAAAAGCTTTATTTTTTATTTGATTATAAATAAATATATTTTGGTTTCACCTTATAACGGTTTATGCACTTAATCCCGCGGAGCTAGTATCCCCAAACTTCACAATATATATATATATATATATATATATATATATATATACATATACATAATTAGAGTCTCTGGTAGACTGTATTAGGAAAGGTCTGAGGGGAAATGGGAAAGTTGACCTGGGGTGTGTGTAGGTCACATGGTCAGTATGCCTAAAGGGGGCATACCCAAGTGGAAGTAAAAAAGAAAACATAGAAAGAAAAGGGGAAGGGCTGGGGTGGGACATTAGAGAACCATCGACAGGGAAAAGAGGATAGAGGGCAGGTTTAAATACAGCCCAACTCCTCCTACAAATTCGGGCTGACCTATGGTCAGCCTTCCCAGTTTTACTCGGAGTCTCTAGTAGACTGTGTTAGGAAAGTTCTGAGGGGAATTGAGAAAAGTGACCTGGGGTGTGCAATAGTCACGTGGTCAGTATGCCTAAAGGGGGCAAAAATAAAGACAGTAGGATGTGCTAGCAAATAGATTTAATCAAAAGTAACCTTATATAACATTAATCAGCCAAATGCATGAAAGCCCATGACATCTCAAAATGTAGATCTGGGATATATCTGGAGAGGCATGCTGAATTCCACCTACCTAACTTCTAAATTACATGAACACAGGCCCCTTGGCGAGAAGCAGCAGAATCCACACCTATCCTAAAAGAATGTCCAGAATAAGCTTTGGAGTACAAACCTAGGTTTGACAGCAGGGTACGGCAATGTTTCATGAACTGTGCTTGTGGAGAAGGGAGCACTAGGGAAAGGCAAAGTGGACTATCCTGGGTTCATCCGCTGTTGCCACCATGGGTTGTCTAAGACTGTGACCGGGCACCAGGCATTGCTGGTCTCAAAATCTCTAATGTCAGTACCGGCTCCTGTCTGTTGTGTCTTGCAAGCGTTCAGATGCAACTGGAAATGATCGGGGTACCTAACTAACTGACTGATCAAGAGTATATGGGATCTGATCCCAGTACAAGTGAACTCACCCGGTCTGAGGAAATCATAGTAAGCCAGATACATGGCTGCCTTGAGGACCTAACTGGGTAGCCACCTGAAAGGAGACCAGGAAAGTATATCCGACATCCTTCGGAATATTCCCTGTGATGGGGAGTCTGCTAACCATGGTAGGAGGTACTCTTCTAAATCCCTTTAAGAATAGCCTTGATGGGATGTGCTGCAAAAATGGATGGCCTATTGGCGAAATTGGTGGAATTCAAAGTCTTGAATTCCACCCCGATAAGTGCTGTAGGATAGCTTGAGCTGTGAGTGGCAGAAGGGAATGAAAGCAAGTCGATTTTAAATGTTGTGATAATCAAACCTAGGATACAGAGACAGGAAAGCCTGGAAGGTATACCAGACCGTGTCATAAGCCTTCCTGGTGTTAATTGACAATGACCTGTTGATCAAAGCTTCATTGCAACAGGAAAAGTGGGGACGGTGTGGCACAAGCGTTTGCGTCTGGGACCTGCCAGAAAAATAGCGGGGAGTTAAAACGAGACACAGCATCTGCTGCTGTATTCTCTACTCCACTGAGGAACCTACAGTGTATGTGGAAATGGAAAAGAAGGGGCAGCCAAATCAGCCTACATACAAAAAAGAGTAAAGATCTAGATCTGCCTTAGTTAACAATTTCTGAGGTAGCCTGATTATGCGTGGAGAAAACAACTGTTTAACCTGTCCAAACTTGACCCCACCCCTGCGCTACCAACACTAAGGGGTAAATATCGAATAAAGCTGATGTCCTTGCAAACCCTGGAATAGCCAAGATCTCATCTGGCCAAAAATCAGCTAGCCAGTGAGTGCCAAAAATAGCCTTATAGCCTTTGGTGGCTGTTGCATTAGTCAAGACAAAAATCCACTCTGCAGGAATGAACATGATGATTCCATTCCAGTGTTGGAGGAACTCATCCCACATACTCAAGTCAGATAGAGCAGCGGAATCTCATTCGACCCAAGAGTCCGAGTCAGAGGCTAAAGGTAACATGACCCACAACCGAGAAAAGAAGGACCTACCCTGAGGAATGATCCTCATGGCAAAATTTAGTATGCCCAACAAAGAATACAATTCAACTCTGGAGCAGGCCTGGGAGATTTTAAAAACATGTATATGGTCTCTGATCCTCTCTGGCTTATCTGTAGGTAGACTGCCCTGCATGGTCTGAGAATCCAGCGTGAACCCAAGGAATGTAAATGCAGGCACTGGGCCTTTCATTGTTAAATGCAGAAAAAAGGGATGTCAGTTTCCGAAGATCAGCGGGGCCTGTATGGAACTTTCGATGAGGAGGAAATCGTCCAGATAGTGGATGACTTCATGACAGCATACTATATGGGTGAGTATCCAGCTGAGCGCCAGCACGAAAGTATCCAATGGCCAAAGGCTGCTTTGGACCCAAAGGTTAGTTTAGCAGCAAAAAAACACAGACCCCTCCACCATATCCCATGCCACTGCCAGAGTGCAGAAAGCCCTGGACATACCCAGTAGAAGGTGAAGTTCCCTATTGGGCACCAGCACTTGGTATGAGAGGAAGACTGACATGTCGGACAAACTGGCAAACTCAGCCCAACGTGTCCTCAAAACAGCTCTGTGTCTATATTGCTCTAGACTGTTACCACCTTTTATTAACATTCCCAGGAATGAAATATGCCAGGGAAATGGAAGGAGCACATGTATTTTTTACCCAAAGCTAAAGGTACAGGGCATGGTACCAAGGGGTCCCAAAACCTGCTGATTTCCCTAGAATGGTAGGAACCTCTGGGGCCGGACACAGATGGTTTACCAAAACCTCAACCCTGGCCCACAACTCCTGACAGGAGGCTGCCAGTGAGATCCAGGTGGCGTGAAACTGTGAAAGGGACAAGGCTGCAGACCGTGGGGTAACCTGCTTAGCATTAGAGCCTGAAGCACAGGGGAATAATAACAGCTCCGCTTTGCGTGCCAAAGCTGGGTACAAAATACCCCTGTGTCGCAGTTCCGCCATGAGTCTCGGGAAGGTCTAGGTTCTTAAGGAGGGCGTGCTACCATGTTCAGAACCCTAGCCAGAGCAGGAGGAATGGAGGCAAAGTCTTCGATATCTCTTGCCTGTGACATGACTTATGCAATTGAGAACAACACTATCATAAGCAAGAGTTATAACCAAATGAACTCCAACTTATCCTAAGAAAAGGAAAATCTCTTTACCTTTTGTAGATTTTCCCAGAGGTGACCATGATTAAATGACAAATTATACATTGTGCAGGACTGAAAACGTGTCAAACTCAAGAAACTAGCAAGGCCGAGTTACCTGAGGCATATCAGGCAAATTAAAAACGTAAACTCAGGCCTATGAACGTATGAACTTAACGTAAGTCATGTGAGAAACGGATGAGAAGACTTGCCACTGCACAAGCCAATTAGAAAAGATCATCTCAATCCGTTCGTACCCATAGACGTGGTAGGTAAACCTGCAGTGGAGTGTTGTTGTGAGAAACGTGAATATATGAACCTGACTCGTGTGAGATGACAATGAAAAAAGAAATGTACGTTTGTGCAGGACTAAAACGTGTCAGTTTCGGGATTTAGACGTAAGCCAAATCACCTGAGGCGTAGTAGGCAAATGAAACAAAGTCTGGCCTAGGAAACCTGAAAATGTGTCAGCAAAATGATCTGAGTAGGGAAAATAGCATGACGTATGAAACGCGTATTGAGAAAGCAACAGATGAGGAGACTTGCCACCATACAAGCCCATTAGAAACTACCATCTTAATCCGTTGGTACCCATAAGCGTTATAGGTAGTAGCAATGTGACGATATGATCATATACCGTGTATGTGATGACAACTAACTCAGTGTTAAGGGAGATGAGAAGTACCAACCTGAAATGGACTGAAAGAATGAACTCCGTGCAACCTGTTGTTATGTAAAATGCATACGGACCAATGATGTCAGATCCAAAAAACATTTGTAACATCCCCCCCCCCCCCCCAGATTTCCGATATTTGAAAGAAACAACAATACCTTGGTGTGTGGGGTGCCTTGGCGCTGAGCACTGGAAGGTACCTATGAGCTTAAACCAGCCCCAGGTAACCCGTGGCAGGATGCGGTTCCAGGCTACACCCGAGCCATACCCCGATAGTTATGCTTGTCCTAGTACATGTAAAACCAAGTGGTAAAACAGAGCTGCCCCAAAAATAACTGATGTTCCAGAAGAAATAAGGCCCAACATAACAATGAAATGTGTAAACGGGTCACCTCCCACCGGAAGTAAGCTGCTGGACTCAAAACAAACCTACTCCTCCCAGATGCCCACTAATGCGCATCAACCCTTTCTGTGGCAGAAAACCTGCCGAGGTGCCAGGGTCAGAACCAGCAACATGAGGCCACCGTAACAGGGACCACCGATGGCCAATAGCAATTAGGTTGAGACCAGCACTGGAAGATGGCAACTACAAATGGAAAGCGTGATTGGTTGCTGTGGTTTTGTACAGGCCAATGTTGATTACTGAAGTCCACCATGTTTTGTATTCCTTACCTTCAATCGTCTGAATATGATGTTGCAAGTTTATAGAAATGCAGAGGAGGTGGTGCGAACTGTGCGCGTTTCGAGTGCCCCCTGAACAATATGCAGAAGTCAGCAATATCATAGCAAAAGCAAGGTAAGGAACAGCATATTTCTTAGAGGTGGGTCTGATTTTTTTTCCATTACCATAGTCCAAGTCCGCAGTCAAAATTTAGGGAAGGGGCATGACAGTTTGGGGACGTGGTTGTATAACAAAGGCAGGTTAGAGAGACATCAGACAAGAGAATTGGGGTTAGCCAGGTACCTTGCTATGGGTTACCAACATCATGGAGTAGGTAAAAACAGTAAAAGTTACATGAATCAGTTAACAGGTCAGATTGCAGAGGGGTTGCCACGCAGACTCAGTTGAGATTAGGTTTGACTCCACCAATATGCACAGCAAAGAAATATGCCTTGCATTTGTTAATGTTATGAAAGGTAAAAACCTGGCAGCTGCCAGTCTTTATTATCATAGAAGCAAAAAAGGACCCACTCCCCCCCCCCCCCGACGCCATGCGGAGTGGACCTTGCTCTGCCCCCCCGGCCCCCCAATGGAACACCAAGAAGCAGGCCGACCTTGCTCTGCCCCTCCCCTGCCCATACTCCCCCAACCGATACCTGTGGCCCTAAATGAGAAGAAGAAAAAGAGAGGGGAGAAGCGGTGCCCGCTGCAGCCATACGACCTCCCTGTTGAGCCTAAACCCGGAAGTGATGCCAGCAAGTCACACGGAAATGACGCCTGTACACGAGAGAACCATCGACAGGGAAAGGAGGATAGAGGGCGGGTTTAAATACAGCCTGACTACTACTACCTGCGGCCAGCCTTCCCATACATTCAGTATCTCACAAAAGTGAGTACACCCCTCTAATTTTTGTAAATATTTTATTACATCTTTTCATGTGACAACACTGAAGAAATTACACTTTGCTACAATATAAAGTAGTAAGTGTACAGCTTGTATAACAGTGTAAATGTGCTGTCCCCTCAAAATAACTCAACACACGGCCATTAATGTCTAAACTGCTGGCAACAAAAGTGAGTACACCCCTAAGTGAAAATGTCCAAATTGGGCCCAATTGTCATGTGACTCTTTAGTGTTACAAGGTCTCAGATGTGACTGGGGAGCAGGTGTGTTAAATTTGGTGTTATCGCTATCACTCTCTTATACTGGTCACTGGAAGTTCAACATGGCACCTCATGGCACAGAACTCTCTGAGGATGTGAAAAAAAAGAATTGTTGCTCTACATAAAGATGGCCTAGGCTATAAGAAGATTGCCAGACCCTGAAACTGAGCTGCAGCACGTGGCCAAGACCATACAGCAATTTAACAGGACAGGTTCCACTCAGAACAGGCCTCGCCATGGTCGACCAAAGGAGTTGAGTGCACGTGCTCAGCGTTATATCCAAAGGTTGTCTTTGGGAAATAGACGTATGAGTCTTGCTGACATTGCTGCAGAGGTTGAAGGGGTGGGGGGTCAGCCTGTTAGTGCTCAGACCATTCGCCGCAGACTGCATAAAATTGGTCTGCATGGCTGTCATTCCAGAAGGAAGCCTCTTCTAAAGATGATGCACAAGAAATCCTACTATGGATTACTGGAACCATGTCCTGTGATCTGATGAGACCAAGAGAAATGTATTTGGTTGTATTTGGTTCAGATGGTGTCACGTGTTGGTGACGGCAACAAGGTGAGGAGTACAAAGAAAAGTGGGCCTTGCCTACAGTGAAGCATGGTCGTGGGAATGTCATGGTCTGTGGCTGCATGAGTGCTGCTGGCACTGGGGAGCTTCAGTTAATTGAGGGAACCATGAATGCTAACATGTACTGTGACATCCTGAAGCAGAGCGTGATCCCCTCCAACATGATAACGACCCCAAACACACCTCCAAGATGACCACTGCCTTGCTAAAGAAGCTGAGGGCAAAGGTGATGGACAGGCAAAGCGTTTCTCCAGACCTAACCTCTATTGAGCATTTGTGGGGCAACCTCAAACATCCACCATGATGTTGTCATGGAGCAGTGGAATCGGACTCCAGTGTCAACCTGTGAATCTCTGGTGAACTGATGCCCAAGAGGGTTAAGGCAGTGCTGGAAAATAAAATGGTGGCCACATAAAATATTGACACTTTAGGCCAAATTTTGACATTTTCACTTAGGGGCATACTCACTTTTGTTGCCAGCGGTTTAGACATTAATGGCTGTGTGTTGAGTTATTTTGAGTGGACAGGAAATTGACACTGTTATACAAGCTGTACACCCACTACTTTACATTGTAGCAAAGTGTAATTTCTTCAATGTTGTCACATGAAAAGATAGAATAAAATATTTACAAAAATGTGAGGGGTGTACTCACTTTTGTGAGATACTGTATGTATGACTTTATATGTATAAATAGGAATGGCTTCCAAATTTTGTATTTCCAAAGAAATAATTTGTAAATTACTTTACAAAAAAAAAAAAAAGACATAAACTATCAAAATCAACACATGCTTGTTTATACAGGAGATGACCTATGTTGTAGATGGGTAGATGTCTCCCTGCAAATGATGGGTAGGATGACATCTACTTATTCTCTGTAGTCCGTACAGCTAGGACCAGCCACTCACCCAATGAATAGATTTACACTATTCTATAAAATATAATGCCTACCCAATCACAAAGAAATTTTACAGGTGTTTGATGAGGAGCAAAATCTAGCCATTTATAGCTGCCCAATGGCAAAGTTGAGTCTCCTAGTCAAGCAAGCAAAAAGTGACCACTCAAGGGAAAATCAACATTTCTTTTCGATGCTGTTTAAATGAGATTATGTTTCAGTCTTGGCTTGAAAGCTTTTAAAAGTATTAAATGTGCTGAATCTGCCAACAATACCTCTGCTGATTGTGAGTTCGAAATTTGCTAAGAATAAAACAGACAAGGTGACTTTCATATTTTCCAAAAAAAGTCACTGAAATACTTTTATCAATATACTGTATACTCTATGTAATAATTTTCTTGCTGTATATAATAATATGCTTGCTGTATGTAATAGTTTGCTTGATTAATAGTGTAGCCAGGTGCTGGGCTAAAGCAATATGGAAAAGGAGACATTGCTCTTTATTCTTTTCTCCCTCAAAGCTGAAGTTATGTTGCACCATTCCCCTGTAGCCAGCAGGGGGAGTGCTAAACCCAAGCAAGCCAATAGACATCTATGCAAAGTGCTGAGAGTTCCTGGAGTTGTAGTTTGAGACAGCAGCCATATAATGGGGCCAGTTGACTCCTTACACTACAGATCCCTTATACCAGCAATAATCTGAGCCACAGACTGGGAGTGAGGACACCTGGGGCATTGCAGCACCACCCACATTTCAGCACCTGCACCACTGCCTGGAATGTCCACTCACCAGAGGCTTTCAAGGAGAGACCAAGGGGGCCCTTCTTCTACAGTGAGAGGTCACTGCAGCATCCCAGGGACTGGGGAGAAGGTGCTTCGCCCATTGCTGATACTGCCAGTAATAATTGAACCAATGACAGCATTATACAGAACCTTTACCACATTTGAACCATATCTGCCGTGCACATGTGCTGAGACTATACTGTACTTACACTACTGTGCAAAAATTTTAGGCAGATGTGGAAAAAATGCTATAAATTAAGAATGCTTTCAGAAATAGAAGTGTTAATAGTTTATTTTTATTTTTTTTATCAAATAACAAAATGGAAAGTAAATGAACAGAGGAGAAATGCAAATGAAATGTATATCCTGTCAGTCATCTGGGACATGTGACAGGTCCCAGATGACTGTGCGGCCAATCACGGAGCATGGCGCTGCTCGCGAATACGCAGTGGGTGCCCGGCTGTGAAGCCACAGTCGGATGCCCACAGTTAGAATGCCGATGCCGCTGAGAGGAGTG